>NC_053390.1:320097339-320755338 GCF_905171765.1 Bufo bufo
AAAAATACAAAAATACAAAACACAAAAATAATACAGAAATAAATCGTTACTATAAAAGGCCAAAAACATATATAATCAAAGATATATAAATTTATATATCAAAAAATGTATATTGTTATAGAGGCTCACCCGTCTATTGATATGTAGTCGGTGCTCTTATCGTTATTGATAGTGTTGAGCGCGAACATTCGAATAGCGAATTTTAATAGCGAATATCGGCACTTCGAGAATTCGCAAATATTTAGAATATAGTGCTATATATTCGTAATGACGAATATTCGTCATTTTTTCCATCTGAACACATGATTCCTCCCTGCTTCTTGTTTGTTGACCAATGACGTCATTGGCCCACAAGCAAGAAGCAGGGAGGAATCATGTGTTCAGATGGAAAAAAATGATGAATATTCAAAAAAACTAATATATAGCACTATATTGCATATAGTGCTATATATTAATTTTTTAGAATATTCGTAATTTTTTCCATCTGAAGTCATGATTCCTCCCTGCTTAAGTTGCTTGTGGGCCAATGACTTATTGGCCCACAAGCAAGAAGCAGGGAGGAATCATGCGTTCAGATGGAAAAAATGACGAATATTCGTCTTTACGAATATATAGCACTATATGCAATATAGTGCTATACATTCATTTTTTAGAATATTCGTCATTTTCTTTCCATCTGAAGTGAACACATGATTCCTCCCTGCTTCTTGCTTGTGGGCCAATGACGTCATTGGTCCACAAGCAAGAAGCAGGGAGGAATCATGTGTTCAGATGGAAAAAAAATTATGAATTTTCGTCATTACGAATATATAGCACTATATTCAAAATATTTGCAAATTCTCGAAGTGCCGATATTCGCTATTAAAATTCGCTATTCGAATATTCACGCTCAACACTATCAATAACTATCTATTACCTTGCTGATTTTCGAGTAAAAGAAAAGAATGTAGAATATAACGAATATACGAATTTGCGAATGTATGATGAATATTCTTCAAAATATTCGCAAAATATCACAAATTCAAATATGACCCCTGCCACTTATCACTAGTCATTTACTCACCCTGTCAAAAAAATTTTAGAGTTTGGAACAATATAATTACGATAGGCACTCAACATTTGAGACCACTCAGAGATATTAAACCATAAAACTCATTTATTGAACAACTAGTATTCACAAAGAAGTACCTATCAAAGCTGACTCGTGTGAATAAAATAGATAAAAATGAATAAAAGAAACAGTAAAAACACATATATATCTCAATAGTAAGATATGTGTAGTATGTGGGGGACAGGCACATAGATTGCCAGCATAATGTATAGTTGCCCGTCGGCCACACAATACACACAACCACTATGCTGACCACCATGGTAGTAACACAATATACAGTGTTTTCTGATTCCTGTGTATAATAGTTCATAGATGTTACATGAACATTCTCTTTGATCCACTTGCACAATTAAGACAACTATAGGGTGTTTAGAAATAGTAATCAACCTCAAAAGTCCACAGAAATTAGTCAAACTTGATGACCACAAGGATTAAGAGAAGTGCACTGTATTAGTTCTTATGCAATCATATAATCGTTAGTGTCACTTCATGTCCAGGCAATGATTTAGCCAAGTACACTGTATTGACTGTTTGTGGAACAGTGTAATACTATGAGATATTGGTTCTTGTTTAGATGTTAGTGTTGTTAGAACAAAGTATCTATCTACCGCTACAACGTGGCGTCCCACGTGGTGGAAAGTAACAGGAATTGTATTACCTCATCCTTGCAGACAGCGCTAGGTGCAATACGTCACGTGGTTCAGAGATTTCAGAGCTTGGCTTCTTCCGTGTGCCGGCTTCTCTCCTTCTGTCCCACTCTTTGCTGGTGAAGTACTGGGAGGAGGATTGTGCGATTAACACCGTGCTTGTCTCATAATTAGATGAAACATCTGTTTAGACTTTATCCATGGATCAGCAATGTGGGTCTTCAGGTATGCACGTATAACATAAACCAAACGCGTTTCGGAGTATTAGCTTACTCCTTCCTCAGTAGTTACCTGCTTCACCATACCCTGCCCACTTTTATAGTCAACTGATTGGTCATCTGAGATAGTGGGTACTTGCAAAAGACGTGCTGGGGTGCTTGCAAAAGACGTGCTGGATTCACTGTTATTTATATATCTTCTTAATTTATCTAGCTATAATCTGCTATAATCTCCAATGCATTTTAGTTGCATTTTTAATGAGTTTTTGTCAGTTTTAATGTGTTTTTGCCAAAAATTGCCCCTAAGGGTATATATAGCCCTTTTTTCAATATTCAAATCTACAGTGGATATAAAAAGTCTGCACACCCCTGTTAAAATGTCAGGTTTCTGTGCTGTAAAAAAAATGAGACAAAAATAAATCATTTCAGAACTTTTTCCACCTTTAATGTGACCTATAAACTGTACCACTCAATTGAAAAAACTAACTGAAATATTTTAAGTGGAGGAAAAAAAAAAAAAAAACTGAAATAATGTGATTGCATAAGTGTGCACACCCTCTTATAACTGGGGATGTAGCTGTGTTCAGAATTAAGCAATCACATTCAAAATCATGTTAAATAGGAGTCAGCATACACCGGCCATCATTTAAAGTGCCTCTGATTAACCCCAAATAAAGTTCAGCTGCTCTAGTTGGTCTTTCCTGAAATGTTCTTAGTCGCATCCCACAGCAAAAGCCATGGTCCACAGAGAGCTTCCAAAGCATCAGAGGGATCTCATTGTTAAAAGGTATCAGTCAGGAGAAGGGTACAAAAGAATTTCCAAGGCATTAGATATACCATGGAACACAGTGAAGACAGTCATCATCAAGTGGAGAAAATATGACAAAAGACAAGAAGAAAACTGGTCTGGGAGGCTACCAAAAGGCCTACAGCAACATTAAAGGAGCTGCAGGAATATCTGGCAAGTACTGGCTGTGTGTAGTAATGAGCGAGCATGCTCGGCCGAGTACCGGTTCGGCTCGAGCATCGCTATGCTCGGCAGATCCGAGCGCTCAGCCGAGTACCACATGTGCTCGAGCGCCATACTCGAGTCTTCTCCCCGCACGTTTGGTGCCTTCTAGGCAGCCAATAAACATGCTGGTAAGTATTGCCATCACTGTAATGCCATTAGTCATGTTTTCTACTGGCATTACAGTGATTGGCTGGCCGGAACACGTCATCAGGTGCTATATAGCACCCGGTCACGCGGGTTCGGCTCATTGTGAGTCAGGGAGAGCTGCTGTTAGGAAGGGACAAAGAGTGTAGATAGAATCTGATCGCAAATTACTCATTTTAATGACTTTTTAAAGACCCAAAAGTCCTTTTAAGGACTACTATGTGTGTTGGCAGCAATTTAAAGTGCAGATTTGCACTTTTATTTTTTTTTATTTACAAAAAAAATCGCTTCATTGGCTATCTTAATAGAAGGTGTCTGCAGTGACTTCAGACATCTGTGCAATAAATTCTGTTTATCAAGGGCATAGATAGAAAGCATATCAGTGAAAACAGCACCCAGTTTTTTTGGTCTGCGACAGAAACCGTTTATCGAAGAGCATTGCATTTCTATACCATCTGAATGTTCAATCCGATATATTGGGAAAAAGTGAAAATCAATATATATACAAATTTCACAGAATCTGCACACAGTTTTGTTGTCTGCGGTAGAAACTGTTTATCACAGCGCTGAATACACTTATAACAACGGGTATACACTTAGTTGCAAATAGATAGTTTCTTGCAACAGTGCCTCACACCAGCAACATATGTAGATAGCAACGTGGGATGGATATGGTGCAGACGAGAGCTATGTTTATAAAGCTCTACCCTATAACCTGCTTTTCCAATCCAGCCTAAATTGGACTTGATTGCTATCTACATGAACATGGAATTCCCTGCCTATTCACGTGTTTCTATATCACTTTGGTGACAGTGATATGTCCTCAGGAGCAGAGTAGTACATTGGCAAAAGTGCAGTTCGCTCCATGTATTCAAGCGAATACTGCCACTCTGCCTGCAGGTAAAAGACGCTGCACGCTCCTGTTGGCGCGCGTGGAGCACAGAGATACACAGCCTCCGGCTCTATTATGGCCGTAGCGCGGCCGCTGAAAGCCGCTCTCATATAAAGGTAGCCACTCCCACTGGGCGGAGCTAGTTGGCATGCGGATACGTCACTTGGGGGAGTGGAAAATCAACCTCCTCCGCTCTGCCCATTCTATACATGCTAACCGCTATAGTTGGTGATATTTTATTTGGCAGAAAAATTGCTGACCATATCAGGGGGTGTACAGAAAGGTGCAGCATTATTCTAGAGGTGTGTGGATCTGAGTTACAGCCACTTAACCTATTTGATTATTTACCATATCCCCAACTCACAACAAAGTTAATCAGATGACAGATGACATATTTGGCGGAGATATAATGTGTCCGTAAGTACATTAATCCAGCATCCCATTATCCCTACACACATAGGCCAGAGTATTTAAAGGGATATATGCGGGATGGTCTAATTCAATCGTAGAATCCCATCAGTTTATGTGTGGAATCTCCATTAGTAACCAGTAACTAATCAGCCGGAAAGTCACTGGGGTATACGTCCACTTCATATCCATAGCATTGGAGCGTCCAACTTCATAATTCAATAGAAAATCTCATTTTAAATGAAACATGTATAGGAGATATAGTCATTTAGACCAAAGGGTTTTACAGTTTTCAGTGTAAATGTCCACTGCGCCTCTTTCCGTAACAGCAGGTTGTCTATGTCCCCTCCTCTCGGAGATCCTCTAACATGTTCGATTCCCTGGAAGGAAATACATTGTTTAACTCCCGGGTGACATTCCATAACATGTTGGGCAATGGGAGTATCATCCTCATGGCTGATGCTCAGCAAATGTTCTCCAATCCGTCTCCTAAATTCTCTCTTGGTTTTACCCTCATATTGTTTTTGGCATATACAGTCGTGGCCAAAAGTTTTGAGAATGACACAAATATTGGAAATTGGAAAAGTTGCTGCTTAAGTTTTTATAATAGCAATTTGCATATACTCCAGAATGTTATGAAGAGTGATCAGATGAATTGCATAGTCCTTCTTTGCCATGAAAATTAACTTAATCCGAAAAAAACCTTTCCACTGCATTTCATTGCTGTCATTAAAGGACCTGCTAAGATCATTTCAGTAATCGTCTTGTTAACTCAGGTGAGAATGTTGACGAGCACAAGGCTGGAGATCATTATGTCAGGCTGATTGGGTTAAAATGGCAGACTTGACATGTTAAAAGGAGGGTGATGTTTGAAATCATTGTTCTTCCATTGTTAACCATGGTGACCTGCAAAGAAACGCGTGCAGCCATCATTGCGTTGCATAAAAATGGCTTCACAGGCAAGGATATTGTGGCTACTAAGATTGCACCTCTATCAACAATTTATAGGATCATCAAGAACTTCAAGGAAAGAGGTTCAATTCTTGTTAAGAAGGCTTCAGGGCGTCCAAGAAAGTCCAGCAAGTGCCAGGATTGTCTCCTAAAGAGGATTCAGCTGCGGGATCGGAGTGCCACCAGTGCAGAGCTTGCTCAGGAATGACAGCAGTCAGGTGTGAGCGCATCTGCACGCACAGTGAGGCGAAGACTTTTGGAAGATGGCCTGGTGTCAAGAAGGGCAGCAAAGAAGCCACTTCTCTCCAAAAAAAAAATCAGGGACAGATTGATCTTCTGCAGAAAGTATGGTGAATGGACTGCTGAGGACTGGGGCAAAGTCATATTCTCAGATGAAGCCTCTTTCCGATTGTTTGGGGCATCTGGAAAAAGGCTTGTCCGGAGAAGAAAAGGTGAGCGCTACCATCAGTCCTGTGTCATGCCAACAGTAAAGCATCCTGAGACCATTCATGTGTGGGGTTGCTTCTCATCCAAGGGAGTGGGCTCACTCACAATTTTGCCCAAAAACAAAGCCATGAATAAAGAATGGTACCAAAACACCCTCCAACAGCAACTTCTTCCAACAATCCAACAACAGTTTGGTGAAGAACAATGCATTTTCCAGCACGATGGAGCACCGTGCCATAAGGCAAAAGTGATAACTAAGTGGCTCGGGGACCAAAACGTTGACATTTTGGGTCCATGGCCTGGAAACTCCCCAGATCTTAATCCCATTGAGAACTTGTGGTCAATCCTCACGAGGCGGGTGGACAAACTAAAACCCACTAATTCTGACAAACTCCAAGAAGTGATTATGAAAGAATGTGTTGATATAGTCAGGAATTGGCCCAGAAGTTGATTGAGAGCATGCCCAGTCAAATTGCAGAGGTCCTGAAAAAGAAGGGCCAACACTGGAAATACTGACTCTTTGCATAAATGTCATGTAATTGTCGATAAAAGCCTTTGAAACGTATGAAGTGCGTGTAATTATATTTCACTACATCACAGAAACAACTGAAACAAAGATCTAAAAGCAGTTTAGCAGCAAACTTTGTGAAAACTAATATTTGTGTCATTCTCAAAACTTTTGGCCACGACTGTATATGTAGCCACATAGACGACCCCTACCGTTCTGCAGTTGATGAACGACCTGATGACAAAGTTCCGTCCTCTTGTGGTGCATTTTACTATATTTGCCTTTTTGATGGCCTTACATGCAACACATTTACCGCATTTGAACGTACCGGGTGGTCTATTGGGTAACCAAGTGGGGTGTATTGGGGGACTGTACAAACTGTGCACCAGTTGGTCTCTCAAATTACTCCCTCTTCTATACGTAATAAGTGGAGATTCACCCACAAGATTTCCAATCACTGGATCTGATTTCAAAATCCCCCAGTTCTCCTTGATGATATTCCGGACCTCCTTGTTGGCCTGATCATATGTGCCTATAATTCGGATTTTATCATCCGTTGTTTAAGGACCAGGAGATCATCTCTATTACTTGCTGAGGCATGCTGATAAGCTTCAGCAAGACAAGGACCAGGGTACCCTCTCTGATGGAATCTTTTTGTAGATCAGAGGATGCTTGTTTTAAATCCACCCACTCAGAGCAATTACGTTGAGCTCTTAAATATTGCCCTTTTGGTATACCATACTTTAGTTTAGTGGGATGTGCACTCTCCCATCTCAGTAAGGTATTGGTAGCAGTGGGTTTTCAGAACATCTTAGTGGTGATTTTTCTGGATCCATCAATGCTTATAGATAGATCCAGGAATGTCAATTGAGTCCTGTCAATTTCACTTGTAAAGAATAGACCCAAATCATTTTTGTTGAGCTGTATTACAAACTTATTAAAGGCCTCTACATCAAGGCTCGATGTAGAGGCTCTTTATAACTCGATATAATGATAGGGGCTGCCGAGCTGTGGGGACATTTCTAGCAGAAAGGGGATCACATCTGGCGAATCACAATGGGTTTGTAATTGAGTTGCCTGATAAGTTTTTCATGTGGTGGGTTGCCACTATTTTAATATAGACATTAATAAAGTTATTTGAAGCGTTTATTCAGGCAGTAAAATCATATTACAAACATATACGCAAACAATTTTATTTTTATAGTTAATCCTATTAGGATCTATAAAGAATGAAAATCAAACTGCTGGAAATGTGGAGAAGAGGCTGCTGATTATATGCATATGATATGGAGCTGCCCAAAAGTGCAATCCTATTGGAGAGAGGTTTTTGGTGCCCTAAGTGTAGAGTCTTTGATATCCCTCCCATTAAAACCGGAAGTGGCTGTCTTGGGGAGTATCCCAGTATTAATCATGGAAAAAAAGAAAAAAAAGGGTCTGGATAAGAGGTCTTATGGTGGCAAGAGTTATTATCGCAAGAGAGTGGGGCTCTAAAACAGTACCTAATATTATTGAGTGGAAAAATCTACTTCTAAAGAGAAGTTTGAGGAATATGCAATGAGTGGGTCAACTGGTTGCTGACGGGGGGCGCAGCTGCTTGGGCGGGGGTGGGGTGGTGAGGGAGGAGGGAGAGAGAGAAGGATATACCCCTTGGGGGAGTCCGTGTAAGGTACCCACCGGGATAACCATTATTGGGGCGAGGGAGGGGGTTGGTTCGGGATGGGGAATAAGATGATCTGCATTGATGGTGGGAGGTCTGAGTAAAAGCAATGTGGAATTTGGTGGGGAACTTGGTTACCCCCTGAAATAAAACAAACTACTCATCATTCTCTGTATTGTTTTTTCTTTTTTTATAATGTAATATTGTGACTGCCTTGGCAGATTGCGTACTGATGAATTTGAATTTTGTATTGATGAACTCAGATCTCTGTATTGTCAAATTGTATTTCAATTTTGTATCAGGGTCTTTACTGGTGCTGGTTTTAAAAAATGTTTCTTTAGACACATTTTCCTGACAAATTTTTGGACACCTATATATGTGTCAAACTTATTAATGTTCACCGTTGGTGCAAATTTTAGGCCTTTACTGAGTAGTGTGACTTGAGCCTCAGTCAACACCACAGAACTTAGGTTGACTATGGGGCTCAAATCTTGATCTAGTGGTACTTTTTGTGATCTACCCTTCTTTCTCGGTCCTCTCCTTGTCTTTTTAAATCTTGGTTGTGGTTGGAGTGATTTTGGTGATTTTGGTGGTATCTTCTTGAATCCGACTGAGTGCGGTTCAGTATTGGTTGTGGGGGTAATTGGTGAGGTGTTGGGTATGGTGATATTTCCCTCTCTTGGTCTCGGTATGTGTTCTTTTGTCTTAAGTTGTAAGGGTGTGTCGGTGATGACCAGGCATAATGATCTAATTGTGGTGAATGTGTTGATCTGTTCCTTATACGTGTCTTGTGATGTGGGGGGGGTCCGGTCTAAAAAATGTTGCTCAGATAAGATCTCATATTTATTATTCACCGGTACATTATATTTATTTTGAACATGTGATTTGTCTCGATTGTCACTTAACTGATCTATCATATTAGTGTGTCCAGACCGTTTATCAGTTTGTTTTTGTGATGGATTATGATTTCTTTAGTTTTTTTTTATTAATTATGTCTAATTCTGTCTTATCCAAACCTCTACATATTCTCTCCTGCCAGGAGTCATATTCACTATTTTCTCTATCAGATGTTTCATTTGATCTATTTCAATATTTATATCTTCTAATATTTGTACCCTCCTGCTAATAATCAGGTTGATGAAAGCAACTGATTGTGTGAATAGTAATGCTTCCCATTCTTTGTTAAAAGCCTCATTACAGAGGTCTTGTGCAGGATTTTTTGACAGCATCAGGCCCTTTGGGATTTTTCCTTGTTCAATATATTGTTTTAAAGAACGTATCTCCCAAAACTGCCTCAGCTGTCTTTGTAGTAATCCTTCTAATTTCCTAAAAGATTCTGACATAGATTTTTCCCTTTGACTTGGGCCAGCATCCATGTGATCCCCATTGAAAAGGAATGTCTCCGCTATCTTGCGTTTAGTCTCAGCATGGACCCAAATGTCCATGTTATATAGTTGAGGAGCTCAGTCCACAGCTGGGTGAATAAGCAAAATCAAGTAAATGAATAGAAATGGGACGGCTCACTCACTAGATACACGGATTGGTGCCAATGTCCAAAATAGAATCACCCCTTCAAAACAGTAAAATTTAAATAGTATTGGACCGGCACTCAAACATATGGGTTCACGCAGAGAATCAGTATAGTATGGTAAAATAGTGCAATTTAATAAAACATAAAATACATAAAAGCATACATACACATAATAGTAGGATGGATGAGGTAATAAGTAAATTAACTCATGTAAAGTCCATACAATGCAACTTGTTGTGGGGAATTAATAATGTCCCATATTTGTGCGAATAATTTCTGGAAAATCGATTGCAAACACTATCCAAATAATGAATAAGAAAAATCGATAGGAAAAAGTCGATAGGAAAAAATCGATAGCAGTCTTCAACTATGATGAGTATGATACTCACTTTTGCGCAGCTCTGTGGCGTCCCACGTGTAAGAGCGCTTACCTTGGTGTCGGTTTAGTCAAATGCAAACGGCAAGGTGTAGTTGCTTAACTGACGTCATAAAATCGGATCTCCGTAAGATCGCTTCAATTATCGCGAGATGAGCTGTTTCTTTTTCTTTCTCTTTCGTATAATACAGACTCTGTCAATCGCGGCTAAAATCGTGGTGAAGCTTCGATCTTGTGATCATGGATTATTATGAGTTGCCAGCCGTTAATAAAATTGACCACCAGTCAGTTTGCTTACATTCGTTTCAGATGATAATTTCCTAGGTCTCTTTCAGTATTGCATGGCCATGCTTCAAATTTCGGACTCTTTATGAATATCCCATCGATCACAGACGCGTTTCGAAATAGATCCCTAACCTAGGTATGACTTGTGTTGCCATTTATAGTATATCACTTATTTGCAATTTCTATATTGTGATAATGCACTGTCTAAAGTTTCTGGTACTTTTCTATGTATCTGGAAAATATTTAATGAAAAGTTTGTTAAAAAATAAATAAAATCACCTAAGAGTTAAAAATAAATCAAACTTTTGATGAAACAATAAATTCCTAAGTGTAAAAAAGGAAATGTGTGTTTACTTCTCAGAGCACTGTATATAAGACACTAATGAGGAAATGTCGCCTCTTCTTACAACCAATTCCCATTTTAGAGCTTATCAAAATTCATGGACCAGCAGATGCCAGTGTAAACTTTTACACTGTTTCATACTCACAATCAAAATTTACATATAACAATTTTACAAAGTTAAAGATCAAAAAACAGAAAACAAACAAACCGCATGGAGTGTTTAATGAATATAGCAAGATTTGTATGCAAGCCGTAATGCCATCTGGCAGTTAGCACTGTTCATGAACTTAAAGCTGTTCAGACCACTTTCGCTTACTTAATTTATGCATAGGATTACAAAATGAAGACTGGTGTAAATCTGCAAAACAGAGAGATCTCATTAAAATAGTTTTGACATTTGCTTCCTTGTTTGAGGCAATTTCAATCATTTATACAGTTACACTGAAATGACTGGAGGATTTTCATCCCAGTATGTGGATTTTACAATATGAGTGGAGGCTAGTGTTGATCGAGCACCAAAGTGCTCAGGTGCTCGAGTAGAACACCTCAAGATGCTACCGAGCACCCGAGCACAATGAAAGTCAATGGGAGAACTCGAGCATTAAACCAGGCCCCCCGTGCTCTGAAGAGGGGAGGGTGTCTGGTTCACATGAAAAGGTCAGAAATTGATGGAAACACCACTGAAATGGTTCGGAAACAGCATGGGGAGGATGTCTGGATGCATCTTGGACTCCCAGGTCGCTGCTGGGAAAATGATGTTGTCCGAGTAGTACGCCAATTTTACAGACTGACAATAATACGCAAATAACTGAAGATAAAATCGATTTTACAGGAAAAATTGTTAGGAAACATTCTTTCCTGTATATTTACTTGTACATAAAGTGCAAGTGCTGCCAAAAATTACAAGGAAGAGGCACTCTGATACAACCTGTATATCATATAGAGGGCCTCATTAACATTGTGGTACAATTTTTTACACTCATAAAGCCTATGCACTAAGTGAAAGGGCTGCCAAAAATTACAAAGAACCGGCACTCCAATACACCCTTTATTACACATAAAGGATGGTATCATACACACCCTTGAAAAATTGATGGCCTGCTGGTGACCCTCAAAAACATTAGGGGTGAGGGCCTGCTGCTGAGCTGACCATCTAAAACATTATGGGAGAGGGCCTGCTGCCGAGCTGACCTTCTAAAACATTATGGGAGAGGGCCTGCTTCTGAGCTGACCATCTAAAACATTAGGGGCAAGGGCCTGCTGCTGAGCTGACCATCTAAAACATTAGGGGTGAGGGTCTGCTGCTGAAATGACTCTCTAAAACATTAAGGGCGAGTGCCTGCTTCTTATATGTGGACCATCTAAAACATTAGGGGCGAGAGCCTGCTGCTGAGCTTGCCATCTAAAACATTAGGGGTAAGGGGCCTGCTGCTGATCTGACCATGGAAACAATTATGTGCGAGGGCCTGCTGCTGAGCTGACCATCTAAAACATTATGGGCGAGGGCCTGCTGCCGAGCTAACCATCTAAAACATTATGGGTGAGGGCCTGCTGCTGAGCTGACCATCTAAAACATTATGGGCCAGGGCCTGCTGCTGAGCTGACCATCTAAAACTTTATGAGCGAGGGCCTGCTGCTGAGCTGACCATCTAAAACATTAGGGGCGAGGGCCTGCTGCTGAGCTGACCATCTAAAACATAAGGGGTGAGGGTCTGCTGCTGAGCTGACGCTCTAAAACATTAGGGGCGAGTGCCTGCTGCTGAGCTGACCATGGAAAAAATTATGCTTGAGGGCATACTGCTGAGCTGACCATCTAAAAACTATGGTTGAGGGTCTGCTGCTGAGCTGACTCTCTAAAACATTAGGAGCGAGGGCAGCCTAATAAGCATGCTGATATGATGGAGGAGGAGGACGAGAAAAGGAAGATTGAACCATATACCCTATTTTGTGGTGGAAGGGGTGCATGGGAATACTGTGTATTTAATACACCATAAAAGCCACATTTAAAGTGCCTTTATGTTAAGCCGCTTTCCTCTGGTGGAGTAGAGAAGTCAGGGGCAATTCAGGCCTTGTTCATTTTGATAAGAGTCAACCTGTCAGCATTTTCAGTTGACAGGCGGATGCGCTTATCAGTTATTATGCCCACAGCAGCACTGAATACCCGCTCTGACAAAACGCTGGTGGCAGGGCAGGCCAGCAACTCCAAGGCATAGAGTGAAAGTTTGTGCCACGTGCCAGTTTGGACACCCAATAGTTGTAAGTCACAGAGGGATCATTGAGGACGCAGACACTGTCCAAAATTTTTCCCTCCTTGTGACAGTAGGCCGCGCATCAGGGTGAGGGTGCTGGCGGGGTGTCATGAAACTGTCCTAGGCCTTGGATAGTGTTGACCTGTGTGTTTCCCTCGTCTCCCCTCCTCGGTTGCCCAAGGAAGTACGTACTCTGCCGCCAACGTTGTCAGCTGGAAATTTTTGGAGCAATTTTTCCACAAGAACATTCTAGTATTGCACCATTTTGCTAGTCCTCTCCACCACAGAAATGAGACATGAGAAGTTCTCTTTGTAGCGGGGTCGAGAAGGGTGAACAACCAGTAATCCGTGTTGGCCAAAATGCGTACAACTCAAGGGTCACAGGAAAGGCAGTATAACATAAAGTCAGCCATGTGTGCCAGAGTCCCAAGAGACAAGACTTCGCTGTCCTCATCAGGAGTGGAATCTCAATCTCCTCATCCTCTTCCTCCTCTTCTGCCCTCTGTAGCGGAGGCAACCGTCTCCTGCTCCTCCTACTCCTCCTCATCATCATCCAATTCACACTGAGAAGATGAAATGAGGGTGGTCTGGCTATCACCCTGTGTACTGTCTTCCCCTATTTCAACCTCTTTCACATGCAAAGCGTCCGCCTTCATTGTGAGCCACGAGCGTTTCAGTAGACACAGAAGTGGGATGGTTATGCTGATAATAGCATTATCGCCGGTTACCATCTGTGTTGATTCTTTAAAGTTTCTTAAAACCTCTCAGAGGTCAGACATCCATGCCCACTCGTTGCTTGTGAAGAGCGGAAGCTGACTGGAAAGACGATGACCATGTTGTTACCACTACTGCCCTCTGCTGCTCACAAAGCCTGGCCAACATTTGGAACGTAGAGTTCCAGCACGTGCTCACCTCGCATAACAGTCGGTGAGCTGGCAATTGCAAGCACTGCTGCAGCATTGCCAGTCCGGCGTCAGCTTTTGATGACTTTTGGAAATGGGCACACACGCGGTATACCTTCACCAGTAGCTCAGGCAAATTGGGGTAGGTTTTGAGAAACTGCTGAACCATTAAGTTTAACACGTGGGCTAGGTGTGGGATGTGTCTGAGCTTGCCGAGCTCCAAAGCCGCCACCAAGTTACGGCCATTATCAAACACAACCATGCCTGGTTGTAGGTTGGGTGACGAGAGCCACAGCTCAGTCTGGTTCCTTATACCCTGCCACAGATCTGCGGCGGTGTGCTGTTTGTCACCTAAGCAAATATGTTTCAGCATGGCCTGTCGCCGCATCCCCACTACAGTGCTACACTGCTTCCAGAAAAAGGCGGAGAGGGGGGGGGGTTGCAGCCACTAATGTAGGTGGTGGCGGAAATCCTGATGGAAGTAGGGCCAGCAATCCTTGGTGTCGGTAGCACCTGTGCCATCCCAGGGTATGACTCGCTCCCAGCCAACACAACGTTCACCCAGTGTGCCGTCAGGGAAATGTAGCATCCCTGGCCACAAGCACTTGTCCATGTGTCAGTTGTTAAGTGGACCTTCCCAATAACTGCGTTGGTCATGGCAAGGGTGATGTTATGGAACACATGCTGGTGTAAGGCAGGGACGGCACACCAGGCAAAATAGTGGCGGCTGGGGACTGAGTAACGAGGGACGGCTACCAACATCAGGCTGCGGAACGCCTCTGTGTCCACAAGCCTAAATGGCAACATTTCCATGGCCAGCAATTTGGAAAGGTGCGCATTTAGTGCTATGGCCTGTGGGTGGGTGACTGGGTATCTGCGCTTTTGTTCCAAGGCCTGGGGTATGGGCATCTGTACGCTGCTCTGGGATACAGAAGTGGATGTGCTAGCTGATAGTGTTTGGAAGGTCCAAGTGCAGGGCGGGAGGCATCCGGGCCTGCGTCTTGGACAGGGGATTGGCCAGCATGTAACACAGGGTAAGAGGAGGCAGTGGTGTGACCCACAGACACTAATTGTGGACCCAGGCATTTGACCTTACCTATTAGGGTGCTTTGATGCCATGTGGCGGATCATGCTGGTGATGGTGAGGTTGCTAGTGTTTACGCCCCTGCTCATTTTGGTACGGCACAGGTTGCAAATGACAATTCTTTTATCGTCCGCACTTTTATCGTTCTAAGGCCTGGGGTATGGACATCTGTACGCTGCCCTGGGACACAGAAGTGGATGTGCTAGCTGATTCTTTTATTGTCCGCACTTTCCTCAAAAAAGCGCCAGACTGCGGAATACCTACCCCTTAGCAAGGGAGATTGCCGCAAGAGGGTGCTCCTGGGAACAGTTGCAGGCCTGTTTGGTGTTGCCCACCTTCTTCCTTTTGCCACCCCACTGCCTCTTCCAGCCTGTTGCGTTACTGCGGATCCCTCCCCCTTTGTACTGCTGTCCTCGCTCGGCTTGCCACCTTCCTAGGTTGGGTCACTGATTTCATCATCCACCACCTCCTCTTCCACTTCCTCACTCTAGTCATCCTCCTGACTTGTTGACCTACCAAGAACCTTACTTATTGACAACTGTGTCTCATCCTCATCATTAACCTCTTGAGACAATAATTGCTGTTGACTTATTGGCAACTGTGTCTCATCATCATCCACTTCGTGAAACAATAATTACCGTTCCCCACAGTCATCTTTTTCTGACTGTGGATGCTCAAGAGTTTGGGAATCAGGGCACAAGATCTCCTCATGTCCCTCTTCAAGCGACCTGTCACCGCCACTTCTGTGAGAAGATCTGACAAACTTCCTTTTCTACCTCTTGCATGATGTTCTTTGTTTTGGTTTCACTTTGCCATCTCATTTCCTTCTCCCAGGTGTCACCTATTTAGACTAATCTTCTTTCCTTTATATTCCCTCCCATACTGCCTCACTTTGCGGTTTATACTACTTCCTGGATTGAAGTGTTCACTGCTGGAGACTTCTGTGGCTGCTTGTTCAGATAAGTCCTTTCATGTATTGTGTTTCCTTTCTGGATTGATTCTAGGTGACCCTGACTCTCTCCGTATTAAGTGCAGGGAGCCGGTGGTCGTGTCTCCTCACTATTATAGGGTTTTCAGGTGTCACACAGTCTAGGTACGAGGGCATGCAATCGTCAACCTCTGAGACCCTTGTATGTGCTTAGCAGTCAGGGTGAGCTCTTAGGGTTTTATAGGGGTCACCTTTATGCTCCTTAGTTTGGGATCAAGCCAGTTGGATGTTTATCCATAACTTCCAGCTATCTGCAACATCATCCGTGACACGACCTTAACAAGAGGCCCAAATCAAGGAATGGCACTGAAGAGAGATCCTCGGAATATCCGAGTATGGGATCACTTGTTTGCCAAGACTCTCCATGGTGGGAGGAAGAAGGATCAGGGTGAGGATTCTGTTGACCACTCTCTTGGCTACTGAGACTGGACTTTGTGGAAGACAGGGTGGTGCTTAACCGACTGGAAGCATTATCTGCTGCAATCCTACCGACCACCTGGTCGAACTGGTGTAACGTCGAGAGTGGTGTCCTGCAAACTGGGACATGAAGCTAAGTATCGTGGATGAGTTTGTTTCTTGTGCTCTGGCAGCAGACACAGTTTCCCCGCGCACAGGACAACGGCCTCTGCGTGCACCATCAGCAGCACGGCCACTTCCCCGTCCCTTACTGCTCGCCTTCCGCATATTAAATGGTATATATGCTTGCAAGTATGTCACACGTACAGTAGCGCAGGTTTTGTAAGTGTATGCGCAAATAAATTAGACTGAATGTCACTGATATTTAGGATGGGCAAACTTTATACAGGAGATGTAGCACAGATAATTTCGCTGCCACCAGCAGCAAAAATTTTTTACTGAATGTCACTGATATTTAGGATAGGCAAACGTTATACAGGAGATGTAGCGCAGGTAATGTCGCTGCCAGCAGCAGCAAAAAAATTTGACTGAATGTCACTGATATTTCAGATGCACTAACGTTAGACTGGAGATGTAGCGTAGGTAATGTCACTGCCATCAACAGCGAAAAAATTTGACTGAATGTCACTGATATTTAGGATGGGCAAACGTTATACAGGAGATGTAGCACAGGTAATGTCGCTGCTACCAGCAGCGAAAAAATTACACTGAATGTTATTGATATTTAGGATGGGCAAACGTTATACAGGAGATGTAGCACAGGTAATGTCGCTGCCAACAGCAGTGAAAAAATTACACTTAATGTCACTGATATTTCAGATGCGCTAAAGTTATACTGGAGATGTAGCGCAGGTAATGTCGATGTCACAAGCGGCAAAAAAATTACACTGACTGAATGTCACTGATATTTCGGATGCGCTAACGTTATACTGGACATGTAGCGCAGGTAATGTTGCGGCGGTAATGCAGCGGCCAAACAATTGCACACAATTTAGCGCAGGTTGCGCCAAACATAACAATAGTCCTTAAAAGGACTTTTGGGTCTCTAACACCAACCCTGCCTAACAAAAAATAAAATTCAATTGAATCAATTCCATACACTATCTGTCTCTTCTACAGCACAGCTCTCCCTGACTAACACTGAGCCAAACCACGTGTCATCGGATGCGCAGCAGCCAACAAACGTGCGGGTAGGAGACTTAAGCATCGACTCGAGCACACAAGGTATTCGTCCGAAAACCACGATGTGCCGAGCATCGCGATGCTCAAGCTAAACTGGTGTTCGGCCGAGCATTCTCTATTTACACTAGTAAAGGCGTATAGAAATTGTATGATATTAAAAAAAAACGAATGGTGTCTTTTTTCACCAGGACTAGCACCACTCTTGTACATGGGCTGTAGTTAGTAATTTATTGCATCTCATCCTTATTCAAGCAAATGAGGCTGAACTGCAATATCAGAACCAAGTCACAAAATATGTGGTGCTGTTTCTGGAAAAAAAATCAAACCCTTTTTTCTAATCATGGACAAACGCTTTAATGCTGTCTGTTACAAAACATACCCTTCTATTTATTGTCTATAAAAGAAAAGCTAAAATAAAAACTCTGGTGCCAGATACTCTTTAGCTCTTTTGTGCTCCATGACATACTATACATGTCTGTCATAGCACCCAGGGAATGCATAGAAGAGGCTCTGAAGCAGAGCCCACTCCATATGCAGTGGGTACTGGCTGTGTTATACAGCTGCCACATACCCACATTGACAGTGGTTGGAAATCACTCCATTTCTAGTTAGTGAACCCCTCAGATGCTGCAGTCAATATTTACCATGGCTTCTAAGTGGTTAGACAGAGGAAAGACAACCCCTCTCTTCCTCTAATCATCCTCCTCGAGGCAAAATTGTGGGGTGTTGATTGGTTGGCATACAGTAGGAGCCTGGAGCCTTTTGAAGGTTCCCATCAGGCCTGCCACTGTCATCTTCCTATTAGGCCCTAATTGTGGTAGGACCTAATGCACCATAGACTGCAAAGCTAAGGTCCCCTGAAAAAAAATTTAAGAATTATTTATCTAAAAGTTAGATGTACCCAAAAACTTAACAAATGGAGAATACAGCTTAATCTGCAAAAAACAAGTCTTCGAGTCTGTAGATGAAGGTATAAAAAAGGTATGGGTGCCGAATATGGAGACAACAAGCAATTTTTTCAGTTATTTTTTTTTTTTAAAAGTAGTAATTCATAAGAAAAACAATATAAATATGGTATCAATGTAATCGCACCAACCTCTAAAATAAAGACAGTGTTATTTTTAGCACACAGTGAATGCCCAAAAAATGAATTCCAAATAACAATCGGACACTTGTGTTTTTTTATTTTATCCCACAGATAATTTTTTTCCTTTTTTCAATACATTGCATGGTAAACTAAATGGTAGCATTAACAAATACAGTATCAACCTGCATATGGAACAAGCTTCAAAATCATGTTCATCACAAAACAATAGGGACAGAGTTGCAAACCATATAGAAATTCCTGGGTAAGGCCTCTTTCACACTTGCGTTGTTGGGATCCGGCATGCACTTCCGTTGCCGGAGGTGCCTGCCGGATCCGTAACAACGCAAGTGTACTGAAAGCATTTGAAGACGGAACCGTCTTCCAAATGCTTTCAGTGTTACTATGGCACCCAGGACGCTATTAAAGTCCTGGTTGCCATAGTAGGAGCGGGGAGCGGGGGAGCGGTATACTTACAGTCCGTGCGGCTCCCCGGGCGCTCCAGAATGACGTCAGAGCGCCCCATGCGCATGGATGACGTGATCCATGTGATCACGTGATCCATGCGCTTGGGGCGCCCTGACGTCACTCTGGAGCGCCCGGGGAGCCGCACGGACGGTAAGTATGCTGCTCCCCTGCTCCCCACTACACTTACCATGGCTGTCAGGACTTTAGCGTCCCGGCAGCCATGGTAACTATTCAGAAAAAGCTAAACGTCGGGTCCGGCAATGCGCCGAAACGACGTTTAGCTTAAGGCCGGATCCGGATCAATGCCTTTCAATGGGCATTGATCCCGGATCCGGCCTTGCGGCAAGTCTTCAGGATTTTTGGCCGGAGCAAAAAGCGCAGCATGCTGCGGTATTTTCTCCGGCCAAAAAACGTTCCGTACCGGAACTGAAGACATCCTGATGCATCCTGAACGGATTACTCTCCATTCAGAATGCATTAGGATAATCCTGATCAGTATTCTTCCGGCATAGAGTCCCGACGACGGAACTCTATGCCGGAAGACAATAACGCAAGTGTGAAAGAGCCCTAAGCAGTAAAAATAGTGGACCACCCTTTTATATAGTTATGTAGTGACTTGTTGGAGCCTAATAATGGTTTCCCTACTATGTAATTTGATGATTTTTATGATTATTTAAATAGTAATTTTTAAAGGGATTTAATGTTACTCATTGGCTTTTTCATAATAAAAATAGTTGAGTGTAAGAATACAATGAATACCCCCTCAGGACAAAATCAATAAGTTTTGGTTTTAATTTATCAGATAATAATAGTACTTGTTTAACTGCTGAAATACCTTGTTGATGGTCTATGACTGTATAACGTGAATTCACATCCAGGGTACCTAAAATCCAATGAGGTTCATAATTCAGTTTTTAAATTGTTTTGATAATATCCATTGTGTCTTTAAAATACAAGGGGGTTTCTTTTACAAAGGGCTGTAAGATCCTATCTATGTATTGTGAAAGGTTGGATGTGATGAAGAAAATTCAATTTTATGTAAATGATATATACTTCTCACATATACCCCCTATGAGAGATGGATAGTAACAAAAATGTCAATACATGTTTAATCAGATATTTGAGTGATATATACTTCTTACATATATCTTATGCAGTCAGAACCTAGTGCCTACTATAATTTTATAATTGGGAACAATTAGTATATCTGATATATTTGGGTTTCCTTATATTATTATAACAAATTTTTCTAATCAAGCCCACTACCTTTTAATATTTTCTTATGCTTTATTATTTTTATGTGTTGTGGGGATTTGCTCTGGTAGACAGGCTTGTGGATGCAGTACGGAGGCAATGACAACGTCTTTAACTTAAACAGTGCAGTGTTTTATTCACACATAAGTAAAGTGACAACAAAAAAGCAGTTTCAAGGAAAAACAGTCACCTTGAGTCTGGTGTTTGTTCACATTAGGCTGCAGCACATAAGTCCTTGGGTGAAGCAGAAGTCCATGTGCTTTTTCCCAAACAACATAGCAGGCCTTAGTCCCAAACTCTCAGGCTCCAACACCCAGACTGACAAAGCTCCAGTATCAGATGGAGGATAATCCACCCAGCTGAGACTGCTGGCTGGGTTTTTATCCTTTTTATAACTTCGAACATGGGGAAGTGCCACCCACCCTGCACTTTGGCGGCTCCCACTAAGAGCCGACCCAGATCGCTTTACAGCCACACTAAATAATCAATAGTGTCAGTCAGCACTAGCTGCCGCTGACACTTAAAATTACTGACTCTTACCTCACCGAGGCCAGGAACCTCGTTGACACATATCTTCCGTCAATGACGGCACCTTGCGCTTTCCTACAGTGTATAAACAATAGTTTTTTTTCATAAGACGCAGTTGATCTATTACTGATAATCCAGTTCAGTTTTTATAGACTGATATATTTCATGATTTTGTATTACCACAAAATACCTATTTAAATGAGGACATCCACTGCCATCATATACCCAACAGAGGAAGGTGTCAGGTGGACACCGAAACGTGCCTACAGGCTATACAACCTCATCACAATACTACATACCATTCTCAGACAGTCTGAGTGCTAGCTGTATAGTTCATATTTGATTCTATTCTTTTTTTGCTGTCTTGATGGATAGCCAGTCCCCAGCTAAAACACCCATGTAGCCCTGGTTTTGTTTCCGAGGTGAGCCGCAAATAATTCTACATTTTAATGTTGTCGGGGATATAAAGCAAATGCTTTATTCATAAAAAGAAACTAATGGATCAAAAGAAAAATTATTCAAATGATATTGATCCGCGGGGTGGACATATAAATACCTCAAAAAGTGTTCGATCGAGAACCTAATTATTTTTTGCAATCAGTAAGAACAGGGTACAAGCGTCTATGCAAAAAATATAAATGATTTATTATACAATAATTTAAAATACAATAAAAATTAATCAATGTAAAGTTCAATGATACACAATGATAAGCAGTACCCAGAAACAAAACACTATTTGAGAGATATACCAATCAATTAATTATGCACAGAAATTCAATCAAGAAAATGACAGATACGAATCCTTGCTCTGCTAATACCATGACCAATTCCGGATGGTATTGGTAGTATTGCAAATAAAGCTCATAAATTATCGGCTTGATATCAAACAAGGGAATATAAAGATTCCCAACAGAGAAGTTTTTTTGTGGTATCAATATTAGTTCAGTTATATTCAGTTAATATTCAGGTAAATGCATCGTAACTGAACAGCACCAATATTGATGTAGCACCTTAACACTATACCACCGCAATAAGTGGGGATGTGGCTATATATCAAGCCAACTAATTTATCAATACTACACATGCATAAAAATCATACATTACCCGAGAAGGTAGGTGATAGGCAGAGTCTAGGGGAAGTCAGCTCTCAAGAGTTTTTCTAATAATCAAGATCCTTCTCCCGACTCTCTTTCTTTGTTTCCTCATCCTCTTTCTTTCTTTTACCTTTTTTTTCCTTTTTGGTATGTGTTTTCTTAACCAAAAACTTATCAGATGAACACACCTTCCTAGTTTGGAACTAGTCGGATAGGCGTGTAAATTGATAAGTAGGGATGAGCGACACGGACCCGAACCCGAACATTTTTTTGTAAAAGTCCGGGTTCGGGTTCGGTGTTCGGTGCTTTCTTGGCGCTTTTTGAAAGGCTGCAAAGCAGCCAATCAACAAGCGTCATACTACTTGCCCCAAGAGGCCATCACAGCCATGCCTACTATTGGCATGGCTGTGATCGGCCAGTGCAGCATGTGACCCAGCCTATATTTAAGCTGGAGTCACGTAGCACCGCACGTCACTCTGCTCTGATCAGTGTAGGGATAGGATGCAGCTGCTGCTGTTAGGGCGAGATTAGGCAGTGATTTACTTACTGAAGTGATCGATGTACAGCTGTGTATCATTCAACCTCTGCTATTCAATTGCTCACTGTTTTAAGGCTGCTCAGAGCGTTTTTCAGTCACTTTTTTCTGGGGTGATCGGCGGCCATTTTGTGTCTTGTGGTGCGCCAGCACAAGCTGCCACAAGTACATTTAACCATCAATAGTTTTTTTTTTTTTTTGCTATATCCTTCATCAGGGGCTTGGCTGTGCTTGCTATTTTATTGAGGGGTGAAATACAATTGCCAAAATAGCAGTACCCTAAATCTGTGTTTACTGCTGTGGCTGGTAAAGTTATTTAGTGTCCGCCAAAGCACAGTATTTGTTCTGGGTTGAAATACAATTCCCAACTTAGCAATTCCCTAAATCTGTGGTTTCTGCTGTATCAGGCCAAGTTTAAATCTATCCATAAAAGGGTATATTAGATTGAAGGTGCGGATAGGGTCATTCTCAATAACTTCAAACGCTACCGTGCATCGCCAAGTCTAATTCTGTCTGTAAACGTATACCTGTCATCCAGCCCCTAAATAATAGACCTACAATTTATATTCAGCTAAATCTGTGTTTACTGCTGTGGCTGGTAAAGTTATTTAGTGTCCGCCAAAGCACAGTTTTTGTTCTGGGTTGAAATACAATTCCCAACTTAGCAATTCCCTAAATCAGTGGTTTCTGCTGTATCAGGCCAAGTTTAAATCTATCCATAAAAGGGTATATTAGATTGAAGGTGCGGATAGGGTCATTCTCAATAACTTCAAACGCTACCGTGCATCTCCAAGTCTAATTCTGTCCGTAAACGTATACCTGTCATCCAGCGCCTAAATACTAGGCCTACAATTTATATTCAGCTAAATCTGTGGTTACTGCTGTGCCTGTATTAGTGTAATACGGTACCTAAGTAGATAGCCAGATAGTGTTAGGTGCCTGTAAAAAAGGCCTGAATTTGAATTCAATACATTGGGCCAAATAATTTTTTTCTTATTGTGGTGAACGGTAACAATGAGAAAAACTTCTAGTAAGGGACGCGGACGCGGACATGGTCGTGGTGGTGTTAGTGGACCCTCTGGTGCTGGGAGAGGACGTGGCCGTTCTGCCACAGCCACACGTCCTAGTGTACCAACTACCTCAGGTCCCAGTAGACGCCAGAATTTACAGCGATATTTGGTGGGGCTCAATGCCATTCTAAGGATGGTAAGGCCTGAGCAGGTACAGGCATTAGTCAATTGGGTGGCCAACAGTGGATCCAGCACGTTCACATTATCTCCCACCCAGTCTTCTGCAGAGAGCGCACAGATGGTGCCTGAAAACCAAGCCCATCAGTCTGTCACATTACCCCCATGCATATCAGGGAAACTGTCTGAGCCTCAACTTATGCAGCAGTCTCTTATGCTGTTTGAAGACTCTGCTGGCAGGGTTTCCCAAGGGCATCCACCTAGCCCTTCTCCAGCGGTGGAAGACATAGAATGCACTGATGCACAACCACTTATGTTTCCTGATGATGAGGACATGGGAATACCACCTCAGCACGTCTCTGATGATGAAACACATGTCCCAACTGCTGCGTCTTTCTGCAGTGTGCAGACTGAACAGGAGTTCAGGGAGGAAGACTGGGTGGAAGACGATGCAGGGGACGATGAGGTCCTAGACCCCACATGGAATGAAGGTCATGCCACTGACTTTCAGAGTTCGGCGGAAGAGGCAGTGGTGAGACCGAGCCAACAGCGTAGCAAAAGAGGGAACACCCGCCGCCAAGAGAGTCCGCCTGTGTCACGGAACCATGAACCAGACGTACAACAAGAGATAAGTGAAAATAAGAAGGCTTTATTGAAAATAAAGCTGTAAAGCAAAAGTCCAAACGGATGGTGAAACCGAGCAGAGTCTTTGCGAAGCCAGAGGTCAGGAACCAGAAGGGTAGTCAGACGAAGCCAGGATCAGGAACCAGCAGGGTAGTCAGACGAAGCCAGGATCAGGAACCAGCAGGGTAGTCAGACGAAGCCAGGATCAGGAACCAGCAGGGTAGTCAGACGAAGCCAGGATCAGGAACCAGAAGCAGCAGCAGTCTAGAAGCATGTGAACACAGGAGGACCAAGCAAGGAACTGAAGCCACAGACCTCCTATATATATGAGCTAGGCATCCAGCTCCTCCCAGGGGAAGGAGGAGCCGCAGGGTGGAAGGCTACAAGAAACCCAGAACCCAAGATGGCCGCCAGCACATGTCAAACGAAGGAGAGCAGCAAGCAGGTAAGACCATGACAGTACCTCCCCCTCAAGGGCCCCTCCTCCGCGGAGCACAAAACGGTTTCTGAGGGAAGCGTGCGTGGAAGGCTCGGAGCAAGGCAGGAGCATGGACATCTGCGGAGGGAACCCAGGAACGCTCCTCTGGACCATAACCACGCCAATGGACCAAAAACTGCAACCGACCGCGGACCAGGCGTGAGTCCAGGATATTGCTCACCTCATATTCCTCACGATTGCCCACTTGGACCGGACGAGGCCGAGGAACCGAGGAAGTGAAACGATTACACACCAGTGGCTTCAACAGGGAGACATGAAACACGTTGGAGATCCGCATGCCAGGAGGAAGCGCAAGGGCATAGGCTACCGGGTTTACCCTGCGAAGCACTCGGAAGGGACCAACAAAGCGAGGCGCCAGCTTGGGAGTGGGCACTCGAAGGTTGAGGTTGCGGGTGGACAACCATACACGGTCTCCGACCTGGTAGGAAGGAGCAGGCGCTCGTCTGCGATCAGCCTGGAGTCTCTGGCGCTGCGCAGAGACCTCAAGGGACTTCTGGATCTGTACCCAAGAAGCACGTAGGACGGAAAGGTGATCCTCCACAGCCGGAATATCCTGGGGAGAGAATACCTCCGGTAACACGGCAGGTTGGAACCCATAATTGGCCATGAAGGGAGACGTCCCAGAGGAAGAGTTCACCGCCGTGTTCCTGGCAAACTCAGCCCAAGGCAGGAGGTCAACCCAATTGTCTTGGTGATCGGAGACATAGCAACGAAGGAATTGCTCCAAGGCCTGATTGGATCGTTCTGCGGCCCCATTGGACTGAGGGTGGTAGGCCGAGGAGAAGGAGAGATGAATCCCCAACTGGGAGCAAAAGGCGCGCCAGAACCTGGACACAAACTGACTCCCCCGATCCGACACAATCTCCTTAGGCAAACCGTGCAACCGGAAGACCTCCCTGGCAAAAATCGTGGCCAACTCTTGTGCAGAGGGTAACTTCTTGAGAGGAACACAGTGGCACATTTTGGAAAACCGATCCACAATCATGAGAATGACCGTATGGCCTCGGGATGCAGGGAGGTCCACAATGAAATCCATCCCCAGGTGTGACCATGGGCGCTCCCCGGTGGCTATGGGTTGCGGAAGGCCCAACGGAAGGTGCCGAGGGGACTTACTCTGGGCACAAACGGAGCATGCCGCTACATATGCGGCGATGTCGGAACGTAGGGAAGGCCACCAGAACAGACGTGAAACAGCCCAGGACAGCTGATTCTTTCCAGGATGCCCCGCGGTCTTGGAGTTATGGTAGGTTCGCAACAACCGAGTGCGCAACTCCTCAGGCACAAAACATCTGCCGTTGGGTCTCCCAGAGGGAGCACCAGATTGAGCCGCCAAAATCTGCTCACCCAGGGGAGAGGTCATGCTGGTGCGAATGGCGGCCAGGATCTGATTCGGAGGTATGACCGAAGTCGGAATCGACTCCTCCCTGGACAGCTCGGAGTACTGCCGTGATAAGGCATCCGCCCTGATGTTCTTGGAACCGGGTAGGTAGGAGACCACGTAATTAAAACGTGACAAGAACAGAGCCCATCTGGCCTGACGTGGTGTCAATCTCTTGGCCTCAGAAAGGTAGGTCAGATTCTTGTGGTCCGTCAGGATGAGAACCGGAACCACCGAACCCTCGAGCAAGTGCCTCCATTCTTTAAGGGCCTGCACGATGGCCAATAACTCCCTGTCACCAATCTGATAGTTGCACTCCGCGGAAGACAGTTTCCGGGAGTAAAACCCACAAGGAAGCAGAGGACCCTCTGGTGTTCTACGCTGAGACAGAAGGGCGCCTACTCCCGTCTCAGACGCGTCCACCTCGAGGACAAAGGGCAACCCAGGGTTGGGATGCGACAGAATCGGAGCCGACACAAAGGCGGACTTTAGGGCCTCAAAAGCTCGGATGGCCTCGAGCGGCCAGACCTGGGAATTACTGCCCTTCCTGGTCAGATCCGTGAGAGGCTTGGCCAGCATGGAAAAGTCCCTGATGAACTTCCGATAATAATTGGCGAAGCCCAAAAAGCGCTGCAGGGAACGAAGACCACTGGGCTGGGGCCACTGTAAGACAGCCGAAACCTTCTCAGGATCCATGGAGAACCCCTCAGCGGAAATGATGTAACCTAAGAAGGTTACCTGGGATCGGTGAAATTCGCATTTCTCAAGCTTACCGAACAGCTTGTTCTCTCGTAACCGTTGCAACACTCGTCTGACATCCAGAATGTGGGCCTCCATGGATTCAGAATATACCAAGATGTCATCCAAATAGACTACCACACACTGCTGCAACAGGTCACGGAAAACATCGTTGATGAATTCCTGAAAGACTGCGGGCGCATTGCACAACCCAAAGGGCATAACCAAGGATTCGTAATGACCGGTCCTGGTGTTAAACGCGGTCTTCCACTCATCGCCCGCCTTGATCCTTACCAGGTTATATGCCGCCCTCAGGTCGAGTTTGGTAAAGACCGTGGCCCCTTTAAGGCGATCGAACAGCTCGGAAATCAAGGGTATCGGGTAAGCGTTCTTGATCGTGATGCGATTGAGACCCCTGTAATCGATGCAAGGCCTCAACTCACCGCCCTTCTTTTTCACAAAGAAAAATCCAGCCCCTGCCGGGGACGAAGACTTGCGAATGTGTCCGCGTGAAAGCGCCTCCCTCACGTACTCCTCCATGGCCTCATTCTCCGCTACCGACAGTGGATAGACTTTGCCACGAGGAGGAACGGCACCAGATTGTAACTCTATGGCACAATCGTATGGGCGGTGCGGAGGTAGGGCAACCGCGCGCACCTTATCGAATACATCCCGGTACTCCTCGTATTCAGGAGGCAACAGAGAGTCCGAGGAAGTACACAGCAACTTGACAGACCCATGGATGCAACTAGCCCCACACTGCGGTGACCACGAGAGGATCTCGACCGATCTCCAATCGAAAGTCGGATTATGCTTCTGGAGCCAGGGGTACCCCAAGACCACCGAGTAGTGTGGAGACGAAATAACCTGGAGGCAGACCGACTCTCTGTGAACGGCACCAATGGCTATCCCCACTGGAAGGGTCTCATGAGTCACGTGTGGCGGCAGAAGTGGTCTGCCGTCTATCGCCTCAAGAGCCAGTGGGGAACCTCGAGCCTGCAGAGGAATGGAATTGGCGGCAGCGAACACACTATCAATGAACAAACCACCAGCACCAGAGTCCACCAACGCCTGGGTCGTCACCGAGCCCCCGACCCAGGAGAGGACAACAGTGATCAGTGGTTTGTCAACACGGGAAACCGGGGACGAGGAGACTCCACCCAAGATCTGCCCCCGACAGGATCTCAGGTGCGAGCGTTTTCCCGGACGGTTCGGACATGCCAACCGAAAATGCCCACCGAGACCACAGTACATGCATCGGCCCTCGCGTCTCCGGAGAACCCTCTCCCCCTCGGACAGGCGAGCAAACCCCAGCTGCATGGGTTCACCCCCAGACAAGTCATCCCCAGGAGGCGTGGGAGGAGAGGGAGGCACGGGTGGGACAGCAAACGTAGGCACCAATCTGTTAGAAGACCTCCGCAGGTTCTCCTTAAAGGAAGGTCTCTCCCTGAGTCTGGTGTCAATCAAAATCAGGAAAGAAATAAGAGACTCGAGCTCAACTGGTAGGTCCTTAGCTGCAACCTCATCCTTCAAGGCATCCGAGAGACCATGAGAGAAAGCAGCGACCAGAGCCTCATTATTCCAGCCCACCTCTGCTGCCAGGGTACGAAACTCAATGGCGTATTCAGCTACGGATCGTGAACCCTGTCTGATGGACATAAGGAGCTTCGCAGCAGAGGCAGCACGAGCCGGCACATCGAATACCTTCCGAAGAGAAGCAACAAAACCGGAAAACTCTGCAACCACCGGATTGTTGTTCTCCCATAAAGGGCTGGCCCAGGCCAAGGCCTTGTCCGAGAGCAGCGAGATCAAGAAGCCCACCTTTGATCTCTCAGTAGGAAAGGCATGTGGCAGCAACTCAAAATAAATGCCCACCTGGTTAAGGAAACCTCGGCACTGAGTTGGCTCTCCCCCAAAGCGCTGTGGAAGAGGGGCAGAACCGGTCATACCCCGAAACACCGCAGGCGCAACAACAGGTGTCGGGGTAGACTCTGGCGCAACAACCGGAGCGGCAGTAGGAGCGAGCCCAGGAGCGACAACCGACCCATCGGCAACGGGAGCGAAATGAGCCGTGCGTTCAAGCAGGGTTTGCAACGCCACAGCGAACCGACCCAACAGGTGATCCTGCTGATCAAGTCTGGCAACCAGCGTGGGTAGCGAGGATGGCCCTGTACCGTCAGAATTCATGGCTTGGTCCTAATGTCACGGAACCATGAACCAGACGTACAACAAGAGATAAGTGAAAATAAGAAGGCTTTATTGAAAATAAAGCTGTAAAGCAAAAGTCCAAACGGATGGTGAAACCGAGCAGAGTCTTTGCGAAGCCAGAGGTCAGGAACCAGAAGGGTAGTCAGACGAAGCCAGGATCAGGAACCAGCAGGGTAGTCAGACGAAGCCAGGATCAGGAACCAGCAGGGTAGTCAGACGAAGCCAGGATCAGGAACCAGCAGGGTAGTCAGACGAAGCCAGGATCAGGAACCAGAAGCAGCAGCAGTCTAGAAGCATGTGAACACAGGAGGACCAAGCAAGGAACTGAAGCCACAGACCTCCTATATATATGAGCTAGGCATCCAGCTCCTCCCAGGGGAAGGAGGAGCCGCAGGGTGGAAGGCTACAAGAAACCCAGAACCCAAGATGGCCGCCAGCACATGTCAAACGAAGGAGAGCAGCAAGCAGGTAAGACCATGACAGCCTGCTACTGGCCACCGCAATCTGGGACCGAGCACCCCAAAGGCAGCTTCAAGGAGTTCCCTGGCGTGTCAGTTCTTCAAAGAATGTGCTGACGACAAGACCCGAGTGGTTTGGACGCTGTGCCATCAGAGCCTGAAGTGAGGCATTAACGTTCTGAACCTTAGCACAACCTGCATGCAAAGCATGAACTGCAGTGGAGTAAACACCTTAAAAACAAGGAACTCACTCAGGCTCCCCCTGCTACCTCTTCTGCTGCTACCTCGGCCTCTTCCTCCGCCTCTGGAGGAACGTTGGCACCTGCCGCCCAGCAAACAGAGGATGTACCACCAACACCACCACCTCCGTCACCAAGCATCTCAACCATGTCACACGGCAGCGTTCAGCTCTCCATCTCACAAACATTTGAGAGAAAGTGTAAATTCCCACCTAGCCACCCTCGATCCCTGGCCCTGAATGCCAGCATTTCTAAACTACTGGCCTATGAAATGCTGTCATTCAGGCTGGTGGACACAGACAGCTTCAAACAGCTCATGTCGCTTGCTGTCCCACAGTATGTTGTTCCCAGCCACCACTACTTCTCCAAGAGAGCAGTGCCTTCCCTGCACAACCAAGTATCCGATAAAATCAAGTGTGCACTGCGCAACGCCATCTGTGGCAAGGTCCACCTAACCACAGATACATTGACCAGTAAGCACGGCCAGGGACGCTATATCTCCCTAACTGCACACTGGGTAAATGTAGTGGCGGCTGGGCCCCAGGCGGAGAGCTCTTTGGCGCACATCCTTCCGCCGCCAAGGATCGCAGGGCAACATTCTTTGCCTCCTGTAGCCTCCTCCTCCTACTCGGCTTCCTCCTCCTCTTCTTCCACCTGCTCATCCAGTCAGCCACACACCTTCACCACCAACTTCAGCACAGCCCGGGGTAAACGTCAGCAGGCCATTCTGAAACTTATATGTTTGTGGCGGGGTATTGAACAACAGACCGACGAGTGGTTTCTGCCGGTGAGCCTCAAGCCCGGCCTGGTGGTGTGCGATAATGGGCGAAATCTCGTCGCAGCTCTGGGACTAGCCGGTTTGACGCACATCCCTTGCCTGGCGCATGTGCTGAATTTGGTGGTGCAGAAGTTCATTCACAACTACCCCGACATGTCAGAGCTGCTGCATAAAGTTCGGTCCGTCTGTACGCGCTTCCGGCGTTCACATCCTGCCGCTGCTCGCCTGTCTGCGCTACATCGTAACTTCGGCCTTCCCGCTCACCGCCTCATATGCGACGTCCCCACCAGGTGGAACTCCACCTTGCACATGCTGGACAGACTGTGTGTAACGGGGTTCCGAAGGTGCACTCGGTCCCCCATTACCCGCAGACCTGTTGCTTAACTTTGGGAATGAGGATCTGTGTTTGACCTCATTCCCAGGGCGGCGTTACTAGCTGGGTGGCTCCCTGCTCCTAAGTCTGCCTTGAGCGCCGAGCTGATCACTCGGTGCTCGACTGGTTGGTCTGTCAGTCATGTGACGCTGGCCACGTCACATGAACCTCACTCCCCACTATAAATACAGGCAGCCTGCTGGCCACAGGTTGCCTGTTAATTTAGGTTCCACCTGTGATTTGGTCTTTCCTGGCGTACTTACCTCCTGCTGAATTCCTGACGATCCTCTGCCTGCTCCTTGTGTACTTTGCTGCTCTCCTGGTATTTATGACCCCGGCTTCTCCTGTCAATTCTTTTGCTGGGGTTTCACCTTTCTTTTGTAACCATGGTTTCCATCCCCGTTTTCATTCTGGGTCATCCGTCTCCTCCTCTAACCCTGAGGCGGATAGGCTCTCCTCTGAACTGTGCACAGTTTGGGCCCGGGTTCAATCGAACTTAGAAAAGGCTCAAAGTTCTCAGAAACTCAAGGCCGATAGGAGACGTTCAAGGGGGGTGAATTTTCAGGTTGGGGATAAGGTATGGTTTCCTCCAAGAATCTTTTTCTTTCTACCTACTTAGAATCCGGTATGGATCCAATTGCTGCTTTGTCAAAGCAACTTCAAGGCCTGTCTTTGGAGGTGGCAGGATTGAAGGCGTCGGTCCTCCAGCAACAGCAGCAATTGCAACAGACCGCAAGCCCAGCGGTTGCTACAGGTAACCAGGTTGTTGCGGAACCCAAAGTTGCTCTTCCTGACAGATTTTCTGGGGGAAGGGACAAATTTGTGACGTTCCGTGAGGCCTGTAAATTATATTTTAAACTGCGCCCTTACTCCTCTGGTAATGAAGAACAGCGGGTGGGGGTTGTTATTTCCCTGCTGCAGGGGGACCCGCAATCCTGGGCGTTCTCTTTACCCACTGATTCCAAGGCTCTCCGGTCAGTGGATGAATTTTTTGGGGCCTTGGGTCTCATATATGACGACCCTGACCGAGTCGCACTGGCTGAATCAAAATTACGGAGACTCCTACAGGGAGAGCGGCCAGTAAAGGAGTATTGCGCAGAGTTCCGTAGGTGGGCTACGGATACCCAGTGGAACGACCCGGCTCTCAGGAGTCAGTTCTGCTCCGGGTTATCCGAAAGGATTAAGGATGCGCTTGCGCTGTATGAGACTCCCTTTTCCCTTGATGCGGTGATGTCCCTTTCTATCAGAATAGATAGACGTCTTAGGGACAGATTGAAAAATCCGGAGCAATTGGTAACCCCTCTCAAGCAGCAGTTAGTCTGTACGGACTTAGACGAGCCTATGCAGCTAGGAGGAACTATTCGTCAGGTCCATCCTCCTGAGGCTCGCCGTAGGCGTGGGGTTTGTTTTTTTCTGTGGGGAGAAGGGTCATTTTATTAATGTCTGTCCTTCCTTCCTCAAAAACAAAAGACAGTTGGAAAACTACTAACCCCAGGCTGTGTGGAGGATGTCAGCCGGGGGGTATATGTTTCCTCCATACGAACATCGCAATTTGTGTTGCCAGCGGTTGTTGTTTTTGGCGTTAAGACGGAGACTATTTCTTTTTTTCTAGACAGTGGAGCAGGAGTAAATTTGATAGATGCCCATTTTGCCCACACTATGGGTTTGTCTCTCTGTACGCTACAGAGACCTATTCCCATATTCGCTATTGATTCTGCTCCTCTGTCTCAGAGAAACCTCACTCACATTGTCCATAACTTACACCTTCGGGTAGGGGACCACCATAACGAGTTGCTTTCATGTTATGTTCTGGAGGGGCTTCCCACTCCGGTGGTGTTGGGTCTTCCCTGGTTGGTAGCGCACAATCCAGTGGTGGATTGGCAGGCCAGGGAGATATTGGAGTGGAGTGAGCAGTGCAGAGAAAATTGCTTAAATAGCAATTGCTTAGTCGCCTCCATAGCTACCCTACCCACATTTGTTTCGGACTTTGAGGACGTCTTTTCTGAAAAGGGTTGTCAGAAGTTACCACCTCACCGTCCTTATGATTGCCCGGTTAACCTGATTCCCGGTGCAAAATTACCCAAGACCAGGTTATATAATCTTTCGGGTCCAGAGAGACAAGCCATGAAAGATTATATCTCCGAGAGCTTGGCTAAGGGACACATCAGACCCTCTTCTTCACCCGTGGCTGCAGGGTTTTTCTTCGTTAAAAAGAAAGATGGGGGCCTGCGTCCTTGCCTAGATTTTCACGAATTAAACCGGATAACCATCCGAGACCCATACCCTCTCCCTCTCATTCCTGACCTGTTTAATCAGATTGTGGGTGCTAGGTGGTTCTCCAAACTTGATCTTAGGGGGGCCTACAATCTGATTCGTATCAAGGAAGGGGATGAGTGGAAGACAGCTTTTAACACCCCTGAGGGGCATTATGAAAATCTAGTCATGCCTTTCGGTCTGACCAATGCTCCTGCTGTCTTCCAACATTTCGTTAATGACATTTTTAGTCATCTTATCGGCAGGTTTGTGGTGATATACCTAGATGATATTTTAATTTATTCGTCGGATCTGAAAACACATAAGGTGCATGTCAGACAGGTACTGCAGGTCCTACGGACGAATAAATTATATGCTAAAATTGAAAAGTGTGTTTTCGCCGTTCAGGAAATACAGTTCCTAGGGTATTTATTATCTGCTTCAGGTTTCCGTATGGATCCTGGGAAGGTCCAGGCAATTTTAGATTGGGATCTTCCTGAGAACCTCAAAGCACTGCAACGGTTCTTGGGCTTCGCAAATTTCTATAGAAAATTCATTAAAAATTATTCGGTGATTGTAAAACCCCTTACTGACATGACTAGGAAGGGGACTGATTTTTCTAAATGGTCTGACGCTGCTAAAATTGCTTTTTCCTCTCTAAAAGAGAGGTTTACCTCGGCACCTGTACTAATCCAACCTGATGTCTCCCAGTCTTTTATTGTTGAAGTAGATGCGTCAGAGGTGGGAGTGGGGGCTGTGCTGTCTCAGGGTCCGTCTCCTGGCAAATGGCGTCCTTGTGCTTTCTTTTCTAAAAAACTATCTGCAGCAGAGAAGAACTATGATATCGGCAATAGGGAACTATTAGCTATTAAACTAGCGTTTGAAGAATGGCGTCACTTTTTAGAGGGGGCAATCCACCCCGTCACTGTGATTACGGACCACAAAAACCTTCTGTACCTCGAATCAGCTAAGCGTCTCACCCCTAGACAAGCTAGGTGGTCGCTATTTTTTACCAGGTTTAACTTTGTTATTACCTATCGTCCTGGGGCAAAAAATACCAAGGCAGATGCATTATCTCGTTGTTTCCCTGGAGGGGGTAATGTCAGTGATCCGGTACCCATTCTACAAAGAGGAGTGGTTGTCTCTGCGGTACACTCTGTTCTGGAGGGGAAGGTGTTAGAGGCCCAGGGGGACGCCCCGGTCTCTTGCCCCTCAGAGAAATTGTTTGTACCGTTGAACCTGCGTCTCGAATTATTAAAGGAACATCATAATTCGGCACTTGCTGGGCACCCGGGTAGTAAAGCAACCTTGGAGCTATTGTCTCGTCGTTTTTGGTGGCCAAGGTTGCGTCAGGATGTAATGGATTTTGTGTCTTCTTGTTCTACTTGTGCGCGCGCGAAAGTCTCTCATACATGTCCTGCAGGGTCTTTATTGCCACTTGTCATTCCCAATAGGCCATGGACACATCTGTCAATGGATTTTATCACTGACTTACCTTTGTCTGCGGGTAAAACAATTATCTTGGTAGTAGTGGACAGGTTTAGCAAAATGGTACACTTCCTTGTGTTACCCGCACTACCTAATGCTAAGACTCTTGCTCAGGTATTCATCAGTGAAATCGTGAAGCTTCACGGGGTCCCTTCTGATGTTGTTTCGGATCGGGGAACCCAGTTTATTTCTAAATTTTGGAAAGCTTTTTGTTCCCGTTTGGGGGTACACTTGTCCTTTTCCTCAGCTTTCCATCCTCAGTCGAATGGACAGACTGAGCGTACCAACCAAAACCTTGAGACATATCTAAGATGTTTTGTGTCTGAAAACCAAGAGGTGTGGTCATCATATTTACCGTTAGCCGAGTTTGCCATAAATAATCGCCGTCAGGAATCTACTGGTAAGTCACCATTTCTTGGTGCATATGGTTTTCATCCCCAATTCTGTACTTTCAAAGAGGGGGGGTCTTCTGGGGTTCCCGAATAGGAACGGTTTTCATCATCTCTTTCATCGGTATGGCAGAAGGTGCAAGCTAACTTGAAAAATATGGGAGGTAAATATAAATGCATGGCTGATAAGAGACGGTTGCCAGGTCCGGACCTAGGAGTGAATGACTATGTGTGGTTGTCTACTAGAAATATTTAATTAAAGGTTCCCTCTTGTAAACTGGATCCTAGGTTCATTGGCCCTTACAAAATAGTAGCCATCATTAACCCCGTGGCTTTTCACCTGGAGCTACCTCAGACTTTTAAAATCCATAACGTCTTCCATAAGTCGTTACTCAAGAAATATGTTCCACCTCTAGAACCGTCACCGCTGCCACCCCCTCCTGTTGTTGTGGATGGTAATCTAGAGTTTCAAATATCCAAAATTGTTGATTCTCGTCAGGTCCGCCGCTCTCTTCAATATCTGGTGCATTGGAGGGGTTACGGTCCCGAGGAAAGAATGTGGGTTCCAGCGTCTGAGGTAAACGCCGACAGGTTAGTTCAGGCTTTTCATGCCTCTCATCCTGAGAGACCTAGTCCTGAGTGTCCGGAGGCCCCTCGTAGAGAGGGGGGTACTGTCACGAGGGTGTCAAGAGCCACGCCTGACTCCGTTATACCCGGGGTCAGGAAGTCGCAGCGGGTGGCTGCGCGCTCGATGTACAAAGACAGTGCTGTTTCGTAATGGTAGCTTTCTGGGTTTGCCTTGCAACCCTTTTTTGCTCACTCAGGGATCCGTAGCTTCTCCTCCTCAGCTGTTTCTTGTCCAGCAATCCCAACCTCCTTATATTTCCATCTCCCACTTCTCTGGTTGCCAGATATAGAGCTTCCTGCCTGGACTTCTATACTGACCCACTGGAGCTGTGTAGTTGTGTTCCCTGGTTATTGTTCCAGAACATTACCCTCCGGATCCCTGTTGGGCGTTGGTGGTCTGTTGTTGTCGCCCACCTGGGATTATATGTTTGTCTGTATTGTCTGTCCTCTCCTTGGTGTTTTCCTCTTAGTGTCAGTGGTGCGGACTAGTGATCCCACCGCCCCGTTCACTACTCAGGGCTCATCCTAGGGAAAGCCAGGGTTTAGGCACGTGATCGGCGTACGGGTGAGGAACCCGTCTAGGGACGTCAGGGCAGTCAGGTGCCAGCCGCAAGGTGATTCAGGGGTCACCACCTTTCCCTCTCCCTTGGACAGGGCCTTCCCAGTTCCCTCCCTTTGCGTGACGCCGGTCATTACAACCATGCAATCGAACAATTTCTTTCACAAAAATAGACGCCAAGGTTTTGGCATTCGATAGGTTTAGCAAGATGGTCCATTTCATTCCCCTGTCTAAACTCCCGAATGCCAAAACCTTGGCGTCTATTTTTGTGAAAGAAATTGTTTGACTGCATGGTATCCCGGAAAATATAGTTTCTGACAGGGGTGTGCAGTTTGTGTCCAAATTCTGGAGGGCCTTCTGTCAAGAATGTAAAATTTCATTGTCTTTTTCCTCTGCCTACCACCCTGAGAGTAATGGGCAGACTGAACGCCTTAATCAGTCTGTCGAACAATTCTTGAGGTCGTATGTTGCTGATGACCAGCAATTATGGGTGAAATTTCTTCCATTGGCTGAATTTGCTTTGAATAACCGTGTCAATTCTTCTGCTGGGGTTTCACCTTTCTTTTGTAACCATGGTTTCCATCCCCGTTTTCATTCTGGGTCATCCGTCTCCTCCTCTAACCCTGAGGTGGATAGGCTCTTCTCTGAACTGTGCACAGTTTGGGCCCGGGTTCAATCGAACTTAGAAAAGGCTCAAAGTTCTCAGAAACTCAAGGCCGATAGGAGACGTTTAAGGGGGGTGAATTTTCAGGTTGGGGATAAGGTATGGTTGTCCTCCAAGAATCTCTCTCTTAAGGTAGATTCTAAAAAGTTTTCTCCTCATTTTATTGGACCATAAAAGATCACGGAAGTGATTAACCCGGTATCTTTTAGGTTGGAGCTGCCCGAGTCATTCCACATTCATAATGTGTTCCATAAGTCTCTACTTAAAAAATATTTTGAACCGGTAGTACCATCGAAAGCCTCGCCGGTTCTTGTTAATGATGCTCTCGAGTATGTGGTGTCTAAAATAGTGGATGTCAGGAAGGTGCGTAATTCCTTGCAGTACCTGATTCACTGGAAGGGGTATGGACCTGAAGAGAGATCTTGGGTACCTGCCAGGGAGGTTCATGCTCCTAGACTTGTTCGAAAATTTCATTTAGAACACCCTGAAAAGCCATCGCCTGAAGTCTTGGGTCCGGTGGTCCCTCGTAAAAGGGGGGGTACTGTAACGGGGTTCCGAAGGTGCACTCGGTCCCCCATTACCCACAGACCTGTTGCTTAGCTTTGGGAATGAGGATCTGTGTTTGACCTCATTCCCAGGGCGGCGTTACTAGCTGGGTGGCTCCCTGCTCCTAAGTCTGCCTTGAGCGCCGAGCTGATCACTCGGTGCTCGACTGGTTGGTCTGTCAGTCATGTGACGCCGGCCACGTCACATGACTCTCACTCCCCACTATAAATACAGGCAGCCTGCTGGCCACAGGTTGTCTGTTAATTTAGGTTCCACCTGTGATTTGGTCTTTCCTGGCGTACTTACCTCCTGCTGAATTCCTCACAATTCTCTGCCTGCTCCTTGTGTACTTTGCTGCTCTCCTGGTATTTATGACCCCGGCTTCTCCTGACAATTCTCTGCTTGCTCCCTTTGTACTTTGTAGCTTTCCTGGTATTGACTCGGTCCGTTCGCGTCCTGTTGTTTGTCTGTCTGTCATCCCTGCACTTATTCCAAGTTAGGGATTGCCGTCCAGTTGTCCCCTGTCATTAGGACTCGCGAGGCAAGTAGGCAGTGCCAGGGGTAAGGGTGGAGCGCAGTGGTCACTTCCCTTCCCCCTGCGTGTGTGTGTGTACGCGACCGTTACACTGTGCGAGCAGCAGCAGGCCATAGTGGAGTTTCAGCTGCACTGCAGAACAGCACCACTTCACCACCAATGACTGGGCCTCCATGCAAGACCTGTATGCCCTGTTGCGCTGTTTCAAGTACTCCACCAACATGGCCAGTGGCGATGACGCCGTTATCAGCGTTACAATATCACTTCTATGTCTCCTTGGGAAAACACTGATGATGGAAGAGGAGGTGGCCCAGGATGAGGAGGAGGAGGAAGAGGAGTCATTTTTAGCTCTTTCAGGCCAGTCTCTTAGAAGTGACTCAGAGGGAGGTTTTTTGCAACAGCAGAGGCCAGGTACAAATGTGGCCAGACAGGGCCCACTACTGGAGGACGAGGAGGACGAGGATGAGGAGGAGGTGGAGGAGGATGGGGATGAAGCATGTTCACAGTGGGGTGGCACCCAACGCAGCTCGGGCCCATCACTGGTGCTTGGCTGGGGGGAAACGCAGGACGATGACGATACGCCTCCCACAGAGGACAGCTTGTCCTTACCTCTGGGCAAAATAAAACATAAGGTGCGGGAACCGCGCTCTAAATCAACAGTTTATGTCAGTTATTTGAATTGAATCCTATAAAGACGGGAAACTGAAGTCCAGCTATCAGAGGCAATAATCACAGATACGTGTTGTTCATACGAAAAAGATGTAATCCACCTCCTGCTGAAATCTTATCCAGCTATCAGAGGCAATAATCGCAAATACGTATTGTTCATACAAAAAGGATGTAATCCACCTCCTGCTGGTCCGCAGATCTCGTCATGAGTCACCAACCACTAATTCCAAACACTGAATCCGAATACCTTCAAGAAGGAACAGAAAAGATGGTGCAATACCCTCGATATCCTTAAGGTAAGGGGTTTATTATACTCACAATTATAAAGTTGTAAATATGCACATAAAATTGCCTGACCCGGGTTTCGCTATTAGCTTCTTCAGGGGCTGCGGTACAAATGCCGCTGCAAACCACGAGTAAAAGATAACTTCTACCCCGGAACTGAAATGGAAACTTCTGTTGTCAAATATCATGTCAATCAAACACTGTCGGATAACAGACATATGCATAGTGTGCAACATATACAATCACATCAAATCACATAAAAACATATATATAGACGATGTAGTAAAACAATATCATATAAAAACAATGATAAACATATTTAATGTATATAAAAATATCAAAATACATAAAAATATATAGGAAATAGTAATCAAACCATACAAACTGCTTTTATGTCCCATTCAATATTTAGTCCTTGCGGCTGCAAAGTGTCCATTTCAAATATCCATTGCGCTTCTTTCTTGTTAATTTGTGTGGCGGGGTTACCTCCACGCCAATGCCATTTAACTAATTCTATGCCGCAAAATTTCAAGCCAGTGGGATCCTTTTGATGAAATCTCTTAAAGTGGGCTGAGACACTATGCGTCTCCAGCCCCTTCTTAATATTCCTAATATGCTCCGCCACCCGGACTTTCAACTTCCTTAAAGTTCTACCTATATACTGGAGCCCACAAGGGCACTCCAACATATAAATGACTCCCATAGATTCACATGAGATGTTACCTTTTATCTTTAATATAGATGTTTTGGAAGTAGACACAATCTCCTCTATTCTGGATTTTTTCTTTTCTTCCCTGGAGCGGTTTTTGCAAAAACCGCACCAGGTGAAAACACTACGATGTTTGGGTGTGGTGAGGTCGTCTTTCACATAGCTATGTACAATACGGTTCCTAACAGTGGGGGCTCTTTTGAAAATAAAAGTTTTTTTTTTTGGGATGAGATCTCCAATGATTCGGTCATTTTTCAGGACATTCCAGTTTTGATGAATAATCTTCTTAATTTGAGGGCAGATAGTGGAATAGGAGGTGGAAAAAGCGAATTGGTATTTATCCCTAATCTGTTTTATATGTTCGCTAGGGTCCTTATTTTTATTTTTGGTATTGTAATTATCTCGCTTAACTTCTTCCCTCTGCTTATACAATGTTTCCCTTTCGTATCCTTTTTCAATGAACCGGTCTAAAATAATGTTACTCTGTATTTCATAGTCTTCTATATTAGTGCAGTTCCTTTTAATACGTTGCAACTGTCCAATGTGTGGAATATAAAATTCACTGAAGACATCAGTAGAAACACCATCCATTTTTTAGATCTCGAGATCAGGCTAGAACAAGGCAAAATTATAACTAAAACCTATTTTAAGCCGACTGATCGTAATGGGTATATTGAGAGGAGTAGCTGTCATCATAAGCCTTGGATATTCAATGTACCGAAAGGACAGTTGCAACGTTTTAAAAGGAAATGCACTAATATAGAAGACTATGAAATACAGAGTAACATTATTTTAGACCAGTTCATTGAAAAAGGATACAAAAGGGAAACATTGTATAAGCAGAGGGAAGAAGTTAAGCGAGATAATTACAATACCAAAAGTAAAATTACGGACCCTAGCGAACATATAAAACAGATTAGGGATAAATACTAATTCGCTTTTTCCACCTCCTATTCCAATATCTGCCCTCAAATTAAGAAGATTATTCATCAAAACTGGAATGTCCTGAAAAATGACCGAATCATTGGAGATCTCATCCCAAAAAAAACCCCGTTTATTTTTAAAAGAGCCCCCACTGTTAGGAACCGTATTGTACATAGCTATGTGAAAGACGACCTCACCACACCCAAACATCGTAGTGTTTTCACCTGGTGCGGTTTTTGCCCTTGTTGCAAAAGCCGCTCCAGGGAAGAAAATAAAAAATCCAGAATAGAGGAGATTGTGTCTACTTCCAAAACATCTATATTAAAGATAAAAGGTAACATCTCATGTGAATCTATGGGAGTCATCTATATGTTGGAGTGCCCTTGTGGGCTCCAGTATATAGGTAGAACTTTAAGGAAGTTGAAAGTCCGGGTGGCGGAGCATATTAGGAATATTAAGAAGGGGCTGGAGACGCATAGTGTCTCAGCCCACTTTAAGAGATTTCCTCAAAAGGATCCCACTGGCTTGAAATTTTGCGGCATAGAATTAGTTAAATGGCATTCGCGTGGAGGTAACCCCGCCACACAAATTAACAAGAAAGAAGCGCAATGGATATTTGAAATGGACACTTTGCAGCCGCAAGGACTAAATATTGAATGGGACATAAAAGCAGTTTGTATGGTTTGATTACTATTTCCTATATATTTTTATGTATTTTGATATTTTTATATACATTAAATATGTTTATCATTGTTTTTATATGATATTGTTTTACTACATCGTCTATATATATGTTTTTATGTGATTTGATGTGATTGTATATGTTGCACACTATGCATATGTCTGTTATCCGACAGTGTTTGATTGACATGATATTTGACAACAGAAGTTTCCATTTCAGTTCCGGGGTAGAAGTTATCTTTTACTCGTGGTTTGCAGCGGCATTTGTACCGCAGCCCCTGAAGAAGCTAATAGCGAAACCCGGGTCGGGCAATGTTATGTGCATATTTACAACTTTATAATTGTGAGTATAATAAACCCCTTACCTTAAGGATATCGAGGGTATTGCACCATCTTTTCTGTTCCTTCTTGAAGGTATTCGGATTCAGTGTTTGGAATTAGTGGTTGGTGACTCATGACGAGATCTGCGGACCAGCAGGAGGTGGATTACATCCTTTTTGTATGAACAATACGTATTTGCGATTATTGCCTCTGATAGCTGGATAAGATTTCAGCAGGAGGTGGATTACATCTTTTTCGTATAAACAACACATATCTGTGATTATTGCCTCTGATAGCTGGACTTCAGTTTCCCGTCTTTATAGGATTCAATTCAAATAACTGACATAAACTGTTGATTTAGAGCGCGGTTCCTGCACCTTATGTTTTATTTTGATATTTAGGAGACTGAACCTACTCCCTTAACCCCTTAAGGACCGGGCTCATTTTCACCTTAAGGACCAGGCCATTTTTTGCAAATCTGACCAGTGTCACTTTAAGTGCTCATAACTTTAAAACGCTTTGACTTATCCAGGCCATTCTGAGATTGTTTTTTCGTCACATATTGTACTTCATGACACTGGTAAAATGAAGTCAAAAAAATTATTTTTTTTACACAAAAAAATACCTAATTTACCAAAAATTTGAAAAAAATTATCAAATTTCAAAGTTTCAGTTTCTCTACTTCTGTAATACATAGTAATACCCCAAAAAATTGTGATGACTTTACATTCCCCATATGTCTACTTCATGTTTGAATTGTTTTGGGAATGATATTTTATTTTTTGGGGATGTTATAAGGCTTAGAAGTTTAGAAGCAAATCTTGAAATTTTTCAGAAATTTACAAAAACTCAATTTTTAGCGACCAGTTCAGGTCTGAAGTCACTTTGCGAGGCTTACATAATAGAAACCACCCAAAAATGACCCCATCTAAGAAACTACACCCCTCAAGGTATTCAAAACTGATTTTGCATACATTGTTAACCCTTTAGGTGTTGCACAAGAGTTATTGGCAAATGGGGAGGAAATTTGAGAATTTCATATTTTTGTCAAATTTTTCATTTTAACCCATTTTTTCCACTAACAAAGCAAGGGTTAACAGCCAAACAAGATTGTATCTTTATTGCCCTGACTCTGCCGTTTACAGAAACACCCAATATGTGACCGTAAACTACTGTACGGCCACACAGCGGGGCGTAGAGTGAAAGGTGCGCCGTTTGGTTTTTGGAAGGCTGATTTTTATGGACTGGTTTTTTGACACCATGTCCCATTTGAAGCCCCCTGATGCACCCCTAGAGGAGAAACTCCCTAAAAGTGACCCCATCTAAGAAACTACACCCCTCAAGGTATTCAAAACTGATTTTACATACGTTGTTAACCCTTTAGGTGTTGCACAAGAGTTATTGGCAAATGGGGATGAAATTTGAGAATTTCATTTTTTTGCCTAATTTTCAATTTTAACCCATTTTTTCCACTAACAAAGCAAGGGTTAACAGCCAAACAAGTTTGTATCTTTATTGCCCTGACTCTGCCGTTTACAGAAACACCCCATATGTGGCCGTAAACTACTGTACGGGCACACAGTAGGGCGTAGAGTGAAAGGTGCGCGGTTTGGTTTTTGGAAGCCAGATTTTGCTGGACTGGTTTTTTGACACCATGTCCCATTTGAAGCCCCCTGATGCACCCCTAGATTATAAACTCCATAAAAGTGACCCCATCTAAGAAACTACACCCCTCAAGCTATTCAAAACTGATTTTACAAACTTTGTTAACCCTTTAGGTGTTGCACAAGATTTAATGGAAAATAGAGACACAATTTCAAAATTTCACATTTTTGGCAGATTTTCCATTTTAATATTTTTTTTCCAGTTACGAAGCAAGGGTTAACAGCCAAACAAAACTCAATATTTATGGCCCTTATTCTGTAGTTTACAGAAACACCCCATATGTGGTCGTAAACTGCTGTACGGGCACACGGCAGGGTGCAGAAGGAAAGGAATTCCATACGGTTTTTGGAAGGCAGGTTTTGCTGGACTGTTTTTTTTGACACCATGTCCCATTTGAAGCCCCCCTGATGCACCCCTAGAGTAAAAACTCCAAAAAAGTGACTCCATTTTAGAAACTACGGGATAGGGTGGCAGTTTTGTTGGTACTAGTTTAGGGTACATATGATTTTTGGTTGCTCTATATTACACTTTTTGTGCAGCAAGGTAACAAGAAATAGCTTTTTTGGCACGTTTTTTTTTTTTGTTATTTACAACATTCATCTGACAGGTTAGATCATGTGGTATTTTTATAGAGCAGGTTGTCGCGGACGCGGCGATACCTAATATGTATACATTTTTTTTTATTTATGTAAGTTTTATACAATAACTTCATTTTTAAAACCAAAAAAATGTTTTAGTGTCTCCATATTCTAAAAGCCATAGTTTTTTCAGTTTTTGGGCGATTATCTTGAGTAGGGTCTCATTTTTTGCGGGATGAGATGACGGTTTGATTGGCACTATTTTGGGGTGCATATGACTTTTTGATCGCTTGCTATTACACTTTTTGTGACGTAAGATGGCAAAAAATGGCTTTTTTTACACTGTTTTTATTTTTTTACGGTGGTCATCTGAGGGGTTAGGTCATGTGATATTTTTATAGAGCCGGTCGATACGGACGCGGCGATACCTAATATGTATACTTTTTTTTTATTTATGTAAGTTTTACAGAATGAGTTCATTTAAAAAAAAATAAAAATCATGTTTTAGTGTCTCCATAGTCTAAGAGCCATAGTTTTTTCAGCTTTTGGGCGATTATCTTGAGTAGGGTCTCATTTTTTGCGGGATGAGATGACAGTTTGATTTGTACTATTTTGGCGTACATGCGACTTTTTTGATCACTTTTATTACCTTTTTTGGGAAGTAAGGTGGGCAAAATTTCAATTTTCTCATAGTTTTTATTTTTTTATTTTTATGGCGTTCACCGTGCGGGGAAAGTAACATGACCATTTTATAGATCAGGTCGTTACGGACGCGGCGATACCTAATATGTGTAGTTTATTTTATTTTTTTTAATTTTTATTCAGTGATAAATGTTTTTTTTTTAATCTTAACTTTTTTCACTTTTTTTTACATTTTTGTGACCCAGACCCACTTGGTTCTTGAAGATCCAGTGGGTCTGATGTCTGTATAATACAGTACAGTACAATATATATTGTTCTGTACTGTATTTTACTTACACTGAACAGATCTGTGCTTTTAGCATAGATCTGTTCAGCACCATGGACAGCAGGACGCCTGAGCAGGCGTCCTGTTGCCATGGGAACCCTCCCCGTCTGCTCAGAACTTCGCAGACGGGGAAGGGTAAGCACGGGGCTGAGGGGGGCTCTCTGGGGGCTCTCTCCAGTGGCGTACCGCCCATAGAGGCAGACTACGCCATTGCTATGGGGCCCGCGGCACTGGGGGGCCCGGAACGCAGAGAAGGCCCCGCCCACAATATTTGGCCCCGCCCACTCATGACATGCGGCTATAGCGCTATGCGGCTGCTTTTATTCTCAGCCTGAGCCAACTATTCTTCCGTAATCTCTAGAACCCCCGTCCCCCCCCCCCGCCCCCAGCCCCCCCCTCCGGCGCCGAACGGAGTTTGACCTGTCCTGACCTGATGATCCTGACTGCTGTCTGGCCAATCAGCACAAGGCAACTCTGTTGAGGCAGCTGCTGATTGGCCAGTGGCAGTGTGCACAAGGGAGGCGGGAGAATCAGTTCGCCGTCGGCCGTCGCCAGTGTGCCTGAGGAGACTAAGAAGGAAGAAGAAGCACCCTGTCCCTGGCTGGCCTGCCCTGAAGAACCGTTCGTCCATCCTGACTCCTGCCTGAAGGCTGCCGTGTCACTGCCTGGCTCTGGCTGCCTGAGAGAGGGAGAGCAGACTCAGTCAGCAGTACAGCACTCAGCAGAGACCAGGTATGATCGATCGATGATAATGTCAGATACTCAGACTAATGTCAGATTAACCTGACAGGCCAGGCAGCAAGAGAGAGGAGGGGTGGGGAGGGGGACAGCCAGGACAGGGTGGGACATGCTTCAATCCCACTCCAGTGAGTCCTGTTGTCCTCTTTGAGCCCCAAAATGCCCATGGGGGAGAAGTAGGAAGAAAGCACACTGTCCTGAGATTTTTGGGGGGCATTAGGGGTTGGGGGGGCTCATAGAGGACAGTGTGCTTTCCTCCTACACCTACTCCTTCCTAACAACCCCCCCCCCCCTGGGCATTTTGGAGGGCATTAGGCGGGGTTGGATGGATATTAACCCCTCTAACTCCTTGCTGCTAATGCTGAGTGTGCACATAGCCACCAAATGATATTTCACCAACCAGCCAAACCACCCCCCCCCCACACACACACACAAACACATGCGCATATGTGCACACTCAGCATCAGCAGCAAGGAGTTAAAGGGGTTTGGGGTAAGAGAAGTGATGTGATTAAGATGTGGGGGATGGCTTACGTCCGGCTTTAGCACAGTGGACAGAGGCAGGAGGAGTGATGTGTATACGCTCCTGCCCTACACTCGCTCAGTTAGGGCGCAATATGTATGCCACACATGTCCACTCTCCTGTGCCCACTCTGCTAAAGCCTGGCAAGTGACATGGCCCATCTGTAGGTCATGTATAAATTTATTTAATGGGGGTGTGGCATGGGAGGAGCCAGGTCAGGAAGTGGGAGGGGCCATGGTGGGTAGTGGGCGGGGTTAAAGGGCCCAATTCAGATTTTTGCTATGGGGCCCAGTGATTTCTATGTACGCCTCTGGCTCTCTCCCTCTCCATCGGGGGGCTGCAAAGCCACAGCAGCCCCCCGATGGAGAGGGAGGGAGCTCCCTGACCGATGACAGTTAACTTTTTCCATACAGCGGTCCGTACGGACCGCGGTATGGAAAGGGTTAAACGGCTGACATCTTCACAGATGTCAGCCGTTTATACCAGGGTGCCAGCAATGTGCTGGCACCCTGGTACAACCACTAGAAGCCAACGATCGTTCATGGGGAGGCGGGCGGGGGATCGCGATCCCGCCTGCCGCACCGCCCGCCTCCCGCAACGCCCCCACCGCCTGCGACACCCTCCGGCATAAAATCGTGCAGGGGTGCAGGGGGGGGTGAAAAATATTTATTTTAGCCACTCTAAAGTTTCAGAAACTGCAAAAAGCGCAGCAAACCGCAGGTCTGAATTGACCTGCGGTTTGCTGCGATCGCCGATACGGGGGGGTCAAATGACCCCCCCCTGCATTGTTACGGGATGCCGGCTGAATGATTTCAGCCGAAATCCCGTTCCAATTAACCCCTGGGGCGCCGGAATACAGATTTTAAGTCAGGACGTACCGGTACGTCCTGGGTCCTTAAGGACTCGGGAAATAGGGCGTACCGGTACGTCCTAGGTCCTTAAGGGGTTAAGGGTACCGCTGCTGTTAGTCCAATTTCTTCATACCAGATAACGTTTATATATTCTTACCTCTGGGCAGCCTGGCACACATGAGCGACTACATGCTGCAGTGCCTGCGCAACAACAGCAGAGTTGCCCACATTTTAACGTGACTACTGGGTTGCCACCCTGCTGGATCCCCGGTACAAAGACAATGTGCCCACCTTACTTCCTACACTGGAGCGTGATAGGAAGATGCGCGAGTACAAGCGCACGTTGGTGGACGCGCTACTGAGAGCATTCTCAAATGTCACAGGGGAACAAGTGGAAGCCCAAGGCGAAGGCAGAGGAGAAGCAAGAGGTCGCCAATGCAGCTGTGTCACGGCCAGCTCATCTGAGGGCAGGGTTAGCATGGCAGAGATGTGGAAAAGTTTTGTCAACACGCCACAGCTAACTGCACCACCACCTGATACGGAACGTGTTAGCAGGAGGCAACATTTCACTAACATGGTGGAACAGTACGTGTGCACACCCCTCCACGTACTGACTAATGGTTCGGCCCCATTCAACTTCTGGGTCTCCAAATTGTCCACGTGGCCAGAGCTAGCCTTTTATGCCTTGGAGGTGCTGGCCTGCCCTGCGGCCAGCATTTTGTCTGAACGTGTATTCAGCACGGCAGGGGGCGTCATTACAGACAAACGCAGCCGCCTGTCTACAGCAAATGTGGACAAGCTGACGTTCATAAAAATTAACCAGGCATGGATCCCACGGGACCTGTCCATCCCTTGTGCAGATTAGACATTTATAACTACCTCCCCTTAACCATATACACTGCTCAAAAAAATAAAGGGAACACAAAAATAACACATCCTAGATCTGAATTAATTAAATATTCTTCTGAAATACTTTGTTCTTTACATAGTTGAATGTGCTGACAACAAAATCACACAAAAATAAAAAAATGGAAATCAAATTTTTCAACCAATTGAGGTCTGGATTTGGAGTCACACTCAAAATTAAAGTGGAAAAACACACTACAGGCTGATCCAACTTTGATGTAATGTCCTTAAAACAAGTCAAAATGAGGCTCAGTAGTGTGTGTGGCCTCCACGTGCCTGTATGACCTCCCTACAATGCCTGTGCATGCTCCTGATGAGGTGGCGGACGGTCTCCTGAGGGATCTCCTCCCAGAACTGGACTAAAGCATCTGACAACTCCTGGACAGTCTGTGGTGCAACGTGACGTTGGTGGATAGAGCGAGACATGATGTCCCAGATGTGCTCATTTGGATTCAGGTCTGGGGAACAGGCGGGCAAGTCCATAGCATCAATGCATTCATCTTGCAGGAACTGCTGACACACTCCAGCCACATGAGGTCTAGCATTGTCTTGCATTAGGAGGAACCCAGGGCCAACCGCACCAGCATATGGTCTCACAAGGGGTCTGAGGATCTCATCTCGGTACCTAATGGCAGTCAGGCTACCTCTAGCGAGCACATGGAGGGCTGTGAGGCCCTCCAAAGAAATGCCATCCCACACCATTACTGACCCAATGCCAAACCGGTCATGCTGGAGGATGTTGCAGGCAGCAGAACGTTCTCCACGGCGTCTCAAGACTCTGTCACGTCTGTCACATGTGCTCAGTGTGAACCTGCTTTCATCTGTGAAGAGCACAGGGCGCCAGTGGCGAATTTGCCAATCTTGGTGTTCTCTGGCAAATGCCAAACGTCCTGCACGGTGTTGTGCTGTAAGCACAACCCCCACCTGTGGATGTCGGGCCCTCATATCACCCTCATGGAGTCTGTTTCTGACCGTTTGAGCAGACACATGCACATTTGTGGCCTGCTGGAGGTCATTTTGCAGGGCTCTGGCAGTGCTCCTCCTGTTCCTCCTTGCACAAAGGCGGAGGTAGCGGTCCTGCTGCTGGGTTGTTGCCCTCCCACGGCCTCCTCCACATCTCCTGATGTACTGGCCTGTCTCCTGGTAGCGCCTCCATGCTCTGGACACTACGCTGACAGACATAGTAAATCTTCTTGCCACAGCTCGCATTGATGTGCCATCCTGGATAAGCTGCACTACCTGAGCCACTTGTGTGGGTTGTAGACTCCGTCTCATGCTACCACTAGAGTGAAAGCACCGCCAGCATTCAAAAGTGACCAAAACATCAGCCAGGAAGCATAGGAACTGAGAAGTGGTCTGTGGTCACCACCTGCAGAACCACTCCTTTATTGGGGGTGTCTTGCTAATTGCCTATAATTTCCACCTGTTGTCTATCCCATTTGCACAACAGCATGTGAAATTGATTGTCACTCAGTGTTGCTTCCTAAGTGGACAGTTTGATTTGACAGAAGTGTGATTGACTTGGAATTACATTGTGTTGTTTAAGTGTTCCCTTTATTTTTTTGAGCAGTGTATTATTGTACTCTAGGGCACTTCCTCATTCAATCCTTTTTTTATTTTCATTTTACCATTATATTGCAGGGCAACCCAAAGTTGAATGAACCTCTCCTCTGTCTGGGTGCCTGGGCCTAAAAATATCTGACAGTGGCCTGTTCCAGTGTTGGGTGACATGAAGCCTGATTCTCTGCTATGGGACCTCTCTCCTCTGTCTGGGTGCCGGGGCCTAAACATATCTGACAGTGGCCTGTTCCAGTGTTGGGTGACATGAAGCCTGATTCTCTGCTATGACATGAAGCCTAAATCTCTGCTATGGGACCTCTCTCCTCTGCCTGGGTGCCGGGGCCTAAAAATATCTGACAATGGCCTGTTCCAGTGGTGGGTGACATGAAGCCTGATTCTCTGCTATGACATGAAGCCTAAATCTCTGCTATGGGACCTCTCTCCTCTGCCTGGGTGCCGGGGCCTAAAAATATCTGACAATGGCCTGTTCCAGTGGTGGGTGACATGAAGCCTGATTCTCTGCTATGGGACCTCTCTCCAATTGATATTGGTTAATTTTTATTTATTTTATTTTTATTCATTTCCCTGTCCACATTTGTTTGCAGGGGATTTACCTACATTTTGCTGCCTTTTGCAGCCCTCTAGCCCTTTCCTGGGCTGTTTTTCAGCCTTTTTAGTGCCGAAAAGTTCGGGTCCCCATTGACTTCAATAGGGTTCGGGGCGAAGTTCGGGTCGAGTTCGAATCCTGAACCCGAACATTTCCGGGAAGTTCGACCGAACTTCTCAAACCCGAACATCCAGGTGTCCGCTCAACTCTAATCTTGAGATCTCCTAACGACCTCCCTGATATTCTTGCTGCTTTAGATGTGGACATACCTGACTGGTCAGCCACCAACGACGTTCTGATTCCACAAGACATCATGCCTCCTACCTCATGGGAAACAGCAGGGGGAGGCAAATCACAAAAATCTAAGAACAAACAGGGAAAACTCACCCCTAGACGCATTATTTCCGAGGAAGACTGACCACATCCCTGATCTCCTGAGTTGTTTGTTCTACTTGTTTGATTGATAGTAGGACGGATGTGACGGCATGGTTGCTGATTGAATAGTCCCTCCATTTCACTCCTCATACCTCCTGTAATCCAATGAGTTAATTCTCTGCCCTTATGGGTTCTGGGTATGGAGAGTGGACAATCAGCAATCTATGCCCAGGATGTCTCTATGATAAGTTTAGTTGCTTCCCTTAAGTAACAATAGCTTGTGTCAGTGAGATTGGTTACTAGTATTTGATTGATACATGTATTACTCACTTCTTTATTCTTTAGTTAAGATTTAGGTTTCTCCCTCACATGTCAGCCCTGAACAGTTTTCCGGGCTTGTTACCTCTGACCTCATCTAGAGGTTCCGACCTAAAAAGGTCTCACAAAGGGATAATAAACCCCTAGTCTCGATTTTTAACAGAGGAATGTTATCGTACTATTCTCTTTTTATGTTGACGTTCTTTCTCTTACCTTTTAGCCCTTCCCCACTCCTCCTCATCCGCAAACTCTTTGATCCAGTGACACCATCTACTTATTCTGCATTCAATAGCTTCCACAGAAAACTCAGACGGCCAGTGGTATGTAAGTACAGCACAATATCCCCTCAATTACCATCATGGCAGATATATATATAGCTACATACAATGTCAGAGGCTTCAAAACTCCTGCAAAAATGAGCCAGATCCTACATTACCTACATAAAGAAAAAGCCAAAGTGATCTTTCTGCAGGAAACACATTTTAAAAATAACAAGATCCCAAACATGTTGAGATCTTACTATAATCTGTGGTACCACAGCTCCTCGGAACATTCCAATAGGCTTGGTGGCTTCCACAAACATATAGACTTTATCATGACAGGAATAAAATCAGACCCTAAAGGCCGAGTTTTATTAGTGATAGGGACAATAAACTCCCAAATGTACACGTTTGCTAACCTATATGCTCCTAATGCAGCACAAAAAATTTGGTTCAAAAATACCTGGCAGTTGTTTGAGGATTTCAGAGAAGGGATCACTGTGGTAGCTAGTGACTTTAATGTCGCCCTTAACCCACATTTAGACACTTCATCAGGTAAATCATCGGTCCCATTAAAAACACTTAGCGCCATTAAAAGATTAAAACATAACAGTAATCTTATAGACGCATGGAGAGTGAATAATCCAGGCGAAAGAGATTTCTCCTTTTTTTCCTAAACTCATAATACACTGCTCAAAAAAATAAAGGGAACACTTAAACAACACAATGTAACTCCAAGTGAATCACACTTCTGTGAAATCAAACTGTCCACTTAGGAAGCAACACTGAGTGACAATCAATTTCACATGCTGTTGTGCAAATGGGATAGACAACAGGTGGAAATTATAGGCAATTAGCAAGACACCCCCAATAAAGGAGTGGTTCTGCAGGTGGTGACCACAGACCACTTCTCAGTTCCTATGCTTCCTGGCTGATGTTTTGGTCACTTTTGAATGCTGGCAGTGCTTTAACTCTAGTGGTAGCATGAGACGGAGTCTACAACCCACACAAGTGGCTCAGGTAGTGCAGCTTATCCAGGATGGCACATCAATGCGAGCTGTGGCAAGAAGGTTTGCTGTGTCTGTCAGCGTAGTGTCCAGAGCATGGAGGCGCTACCAGGAGACAGGCCAGTACATCAGGAGACGTGGAGGAGGCCGTAGGAGGGCAACAACCCAGCAGCAGGACCGCTACCTCCGCCTTTGTGCAAGGAGGAACAGGAGGAGCACTGCCAGAGCCCTGCAAAATGACCTCCAGCAGGCCACAAATGTGCATGTGTCTGCTCAAATGGTCAGAAACAGACTCCATGAGGGTGATATGAGGGCCTGACGTCCACAGGTGGGGGTTGTGCTTACAGCCCAACACTGTGCAGGACGTTTGGCATTTGCCAGAGAACACCAAGATTGACAAATTCGCCACTGGCGCCCTGTGCTCTTCACAGATGAAAGCAGGTTCACACTGAGCACATGTGACAGACGTGACAGAGTCTTGAGACGCCGTGGAGAACATTCTGCTGCCTGCAACATTCTCCAGCATGACTGGTTTGGCATTGGGTCAGTAATGGTGTGGGGTGGCATTTCTTTGGAGGGCCTCACAGCCCTCCATGTGCTCGCCAGAGGTAGCCTGACTGCCATTAGGTACCGAGATGAGATCCTCAGACCCCTTGTGAGACCATATGCTGGTGCAGTTGGCCCTGGGTTCCTCCTAATGCAAGACAATGCTAGACCTCATGTGGCTGGAGTGTGTCAGCAGTTCCTGCAAGACGAAGGCATTGATGCTATGGACTGGCCCGCCCGTTCCCCAGACCTGAATCCAATTGAGCACATCTGGGACATCATGTCTCGCTCTATCCACCAACGTCATGTTGCACCACAGACTGTCCAGGAGTTGGCAGATGCTTTAATCCAGGTCTGGGAGGAGATCCCTCAGGAGACCGTCCGCCACCTCATCAGGAGCATGCACAGGTGTTGTAGGGAGGTCATACAGGCATGTGGAGGCCACACACACTACTGAGCCTCATTTTGACTTGTTTTAAGGACATTACATCAAAGTTGGATCAGCCTGTAGTGTGTTTTTCCACTTTAATTTTGAGTGTGACTCCAAATCCAGACCTCCATGGGTTTCAAATTTGATTTCCATTTTTTTATTTTTGTGTGATTTTGTTGTCAGCACATTCAACTATGTAAAGAACAAAGTATTTCAGAAGAATATTTAATTAATTCAGATCTAGGATGTGTTATTTTTGTGTTCCCTTTATTTTTTTGAGCAGTGTACATATCACAGATTAGATTATATTTTGATCCCTACGCCCCAGATTCACTGCTGCACTGAGATTCACATTGGCAATATAGTTCACTCTGATCACGCACCTGTATTTCTCACATGGAGAGCACCTGATACGCTCCCTAGAACGTACATCTGGAGACTTAATGAGACGCTGTTAGATAATTTACACGTGAAGGAAAAAGGTGAGACTAAACTTAGGGAATTCTTCTCTCTGAATAAATCAGAGGCAGTGTCCCCACACATGTTATGGGAAGCTCATAAATCTGTTATCAGAGGCGACTTTATCTCAATCGCTTCTCATGTTAACAAACAAAGACGAGCCAAAGTAGCCGAGCTATATAACAAAATTTCCAAGTAACAAAAGTTACCAAAACAAACAACAACTACTGGAACTTTCCTTAATTAGGGATGAGCTTAAGGAACTTCTGAATAAACAATCGGCTAAGCTATACCTAGCCCTTAATCAGAAGTTTTATGGTAACAAACCCACTAAGTTCATGTTGGCTTTAATAAAACAACGTAAACGGAAATCTAGGATTTCAGCTATTCTGACTGACGAGAAGATATTAGTTAAAAATGACGTAGAGATAGCAGAGGCCTTTCAAAAGTTTATTCAGAGCTATATAACATAGATAAGTCTTGACAGCCTCAAGGAGGAAAAAGTAGCTATAACCAAAGAGTTCCTTAGTAAAATTCATCTCCCAACTTTAACCTCTGAACAAGCAACCAGTCTATGCTCTCCAATTAAGTTCTCAGAATTATCTGATATAATCAAAAAAATGGCTAAAGGTAAATCCCCAGGGCCTGATGGTCTCCCAATGTTGTACTATCTCTCATTCAAAGAGATTTTATTGCCCCACCTACTTAACTCCTTCAATGAAGCACTTGCAGGCAAGGCATTCCCACCGCAAACTGTCAACGTCCACATCACTCTGATCCCCAAACCGCAAAAGGATCCTAACTTATGTTCTAGCTACAGACCTATATCTTTGTTAAACTTAGATATAAAAATGTATGCTAAGATATTGGCTAATTGAATAAAACCTCTATTAAAAGATTTCCATCCTGGGGGGCGGAGCTAGAGCCTGAACAGCATGGACGCTTGAGGCTGCAGCTCAGTTACTGAGATCACCACCGAAGCCTTTATTTCTCAAGCTGGCATACCGATCATGGTAAAAATCGGAGGTCCCCGACCCGGAGACCATTCTGCACAAGACAGAAGGAATCCCACCACCGGGGAGATGGACAGATTCATTAAAAAGGCAGCGACGCTGCATGTATCCAAAGATCCCAAAATGGCGCTGACTCCTACTCGCGCCCCGCGCTCAAAACACACTGAGCTGCTGGATCAGGCTACCGGTGGTGAGGAAGACACAGACGACCTCTCGATTTCACGCACCTTTCTGAAGGAATTATTGTCCTCTTCCCTGGCGTCTGCCCTGGAACCTCTAAGTTCCGACCTAGCTGCTATTAAGCAGGAAATATCGCAGGTGGGAAGCCGAGTGGAAACACTGGAAAATACACAAGAGGCCATCATACAGCATCAATCAGAAGTATCCCAGCGGTTCCAGGCCATTCAACATAAGATGAACTGCCTCTGCAACTCCCTGGAAGACCAGGAAAATAGAGGTAGGCGGAATAACCTGCGGTTCCGTGGTGTCCGTATTATAGGAACCTATGATAATCAGAGCAGAGAAGTGAGGGAGATATTTCAAAAGTACTGGGACATGCTCTTGACGGATAATGATGTGAAAGACATCCTCCCCACATACCCGGCTATAACATATCGTAGGGGACGGTCACTGGGTGATAGGTTTGTTCACAGCCACTATACCCCTGTCAAAAAAACAGGCACGTGGCTTGATAGAAGGCCTCTTGGTACCTTTAGATGCGGCTCATGTATTGCCTGCCCACATATTGTCCAAACAAAAACATTTACAAGCAATACTACTAAGAAAATATACACCATTAGGGATTTTGCAAACTGCAAAACCACAGGGGTTGTGTATTTGTGTACTTGCTCATGTAACCTACAATATGTGGGTAAGACCAAGAGAGAACTTAGAAGGAGGATCGGGGATCATCTCGGTGACGTGCGACATAAACGTGACACCCCTATAGCTAGACACATACAGAATTTCCATGATGGGAATAGCATGTCACTGAGATTTTGTGTAATTGAGGTAATCCGCCCATCCGCTAGGGGTGGGGACCTCAATAAAAGGATCCTACAAAAGGAGGCAGAGTGGACTCACAGGTTAAAAACTGTGAGTCCACTGGGCCTCAATGAAATGTTGTCATACGCATGCTTCATTTAATTCCGGTTGTGTCTGAAATGACTCATTGACCACTGATCAAGATAAAATATATATATGTGTAAAATGGACCAAGCAGGAATATAATATATTGACCGTGATAGGTCAGATTTTTGATATCTATATGTGTACAGCAATATATTTAATGGGGTTTATCTGGATATCTCTACAATAAAAACACCCTATTTAGTGTCTGTTCACTATGTCCTACCTATATAAACCACTGAGCCCTAAATAGAATTTACCTTTACTTGCCTTATATTGGTACAAGTCATCTCCCTACTTGAGATATTACCCTAAAATAATAAAAATCACTAATTCATTGGGATATATTCTGCAATGAACCAAATAGAAAGTACAGAGAACCCATTAGTAAATCCTAATATAGTATCTGTAAGCCTGGGGGATCCTTTGCCGCTGAAGTATTTCTTACTTTGCGCAGGTTTTTTATTAAGTTGCCTTGAACATTGGGTTGAAGTCTCTCAACATATCTGGCACTAATATAATACATCTGATCATGCGCCGCCTGAAGCGCAAGACCTATCCTCATGCGCTTCACAATGGACCCCTCCCCCTGACCTATGCGCATGCGCGAATAAAACACATCCATCTCCGGATGTGCCACTGAGAATGCGCAAGGTGGAGCACATGATCTCACTCGGTGCGTTCCACAGCAGACCTCGCTGGCCTCTGCGCATGCGCGGTCAAGGCAGTTCCGCTTCCGGACACACGAGCTGGAATGCACGCCATAACACGCGGATATACGAGCTGGAACGCACGCCACAATATGCGGTAAGCGACACACCGCTATCGAATCAAGGTTAATTTTAAAGGGTATTTAAGGGGACAGTTTCAGACACTCGTTCTGGACTGCATCTACCCAGTGGGCTTATCCAAGAAAAGAAAGTGATTGCGCTTGACGGTTACCTAGCCGCAACTTTATCAGTATTTACCCCCTGATGAATCTGACAGTATCCACTGTCAGAGGAAACGCGTCGGGACCTAAAAGAGAAAAACGACATCTAGCTGTTGATACTGGAGGACTCCTCTGTAGGGTGAGAAGAATAGGGAGAGCCACCGATAAGTGGGGTCGCTCCTTCCGGGGTGATTCTCCCGCAATTAGGCGGGAGACCTCTCCGCTTTCAGGCAGGGCCACACTAGCTGAATAGGGATACTTCTCCTCCTCTAGTGTCCCAGGACCCAGAACGTGTGGCACCTAACAAACATTAACGTTACTTTCCAGCATTCCAAGCCACCTCTGGGGATCGTATAGAGCCATCTACTTGCCTGGATACCCGGAAAGAAGGACGATTTACCCTGTATGCAACAAACCGTGAGTTACAAACATAAGGTGTAACCCAACAGCATCCTCACCCAGCATCTAGTACCTCGTACATGTATCTATATATACAATTCATTACAGCCTGATGCATCATACGCAGTCTATTAATATTGTATATGTGGGACTTATTTTAAAATTGAATATTATAAAAGTTACGTTTTAGTAGGATAATAACTCAGTGAAACAATATATACTCCTACAACATTTCTAATCTAACCATTTCTGTGATTTTTTTACACAGGAGACATCCCTAGCACAGTGGTGTAAATTTGTATGTCCCTTCTCGGCCCAGAAACTGCACATAAAGTTATACTAGAGAGAGCACACCGTGCTCTAAGGCCTAAGCCCGCCACCTCGGCCCCACCAAGGGACATTATCTGCAAATTTTTCAGCTTCCCTGTTAAAGAAGCAGTTATCCTTAAAGCCCGTCAATCTGGCAAGGTGACCTGGGATGGCCAGGACATACAGATCTTCCAGGACTTAGCTTAATCCACCCTGGACAAAAGGAGGGCCCTAAAACCGCTGACAAGCTGGCTCAGGGAGCATAGGATCCCTTACAGATGGTCCTTCCCATTTGGCCTATCATTTATGCACGAAGGCTGCAGGCTCTCTGTTTCCAACTATGCTGATCTGGACTCAATTTTCGACCATCTCCAGATTGAACCCCTCAGGATCGACAACTGGGACCCTATTCAGGACTTATCAAACCTTCCTGAGATTCCACATCCAGGCATCTGGGAACGCCAACGCATCCCCAAGCGCCAAAAGAGTCCTAGGAATTCCAGAAGAACCACGTCCAGAAGACTCCCTATGGACAACTGATCATTTCTTCACAAGACCCCTTACTGCCGCCAGATCTTTAACAACCTGGTGATTTCTAACATGTTTTTCTCTCTTATCCCCCCAACTCCATTTTAGGCGCTATCATGCCTATTACTCATCTAGTTATGCTAGTATTGTTAACTGCTAGTTATATGGTTATTCCTTTTGTTTCAGGATGTATAATGATCTGCGGTCCCTTTAAATTCCCGCAGAAAGAAATAATACTATATGTCTATCTGTGTTGTTCAGTGGGTTTTGGATATGTACCTCTTGTGGTGAAATGCGTCACAGCTGTCCCATTCTCTCTATAATATAGTATGGCGGATTTACAAATTACCTCTTACAATGTAAAGGGTTTCAACGCCCCGTCCAAACGCTGCCAAATCTTCTCTGAATTAAAAAAAATGGGCTGCTCCGTTGTTCTCCTCCAGGAGACACATTTTAAATTTAATCACTACCCGAATCTCTCCCACTCGTACTTCCCCACTTGGTATCATTGTGGTACTAACACATTCGATTCTAGAGGGGTCAGTGTGGGCTTTAGTAAAAACACCCCTTTCACCTACATGGATCATATCCATATTTATTTTTTTAAAAGGTCATATAGCAAACCAGGTATATACATTTATTAATGTGTATGCTCCAAATGTCAACCAGGCTACATTGCTCCATAAAATTCTCCAGATGATGGACCACTTCAGAGAAGGAGTGACCGTCATGGGAGGTTACCTTAACCTTACTTTGGTCCCCCCAGTAGACTCTTCCTAACAAAAGTCTGCTATCTCAAATAAAGCTCTTAGCAAATTGAGGAAATCTCTCCATGAGCGGCGCCTGGTTGACATCTGGAGAACCTTAAACCCCAATGTTAAGGACTATACATTTTATTCCAATCCACATAATTCATACCAACGTCTGGACTATCTATTGGTCTCATCCGAACACATTCAGTTATGCTCTAAGGCCCAGATTGACTCTATTAGCCTATCCGACCATGCCCCTATATGGATTAAGATACTTACCCCCGACAGACCCATTACAACGTTCAGATGTAAACTCAATGAGCAATTGATTCAAACCTCAGAAAACAAGGAAAAAGCTAAAAAAACCTTCTTAACGCCAGGCTGCTAAGTACTTCCTGCATGCACAGTACAAATACTTCGCCCACGGTGACAAGGTGTCCAAATTCATGATGTCAAGAATCCAAAAAAGGAAGGCCCAAAACTTCATTTGCAAAATTCGTAATAACGAAGGTATCATGCTCACCAATACTCAAGACATAGCCCGGAGTTTCTCAGCATTTTATCACTCCCTATATAACCTACCTCCCCAAGAAAGTATTACCCTAAATATTACACACCATGACTCGATAAAACTTTTCCTCCGTTCTATCAACATACCCCAAATAAACGAAACTCATATATAAGCCCTAAGTTCCCCATTTACTAGCGAGGAACTTCTCCTAGCAATTAAACAACTTCCAAAAGGAAAGGCCCCAGGCCCGGATGGGTTCCCGGCTCTTTATTACCGCTCTTTTAATTCTGTCCTCCTGCCGCACTTGCTTGAAGTCTGCAATCAAAACTTACGGGGCGACCCTCTCTCTCATGAGATGACAAAAGCTAATATTACCATTATCCCCAAAGAGGGGAAAGACCCTACTGAATGCGGCAACTATCGCCCTATTTCTCTTTTAAATTTAGATCTAAAACTATTAGCTAAACTACTAGCCAACCGCCTAGCCCCTATCCTTCCCCAACTTATCCACAGAGACCAAACAGGCTTTATCAAGGGAAGAGAGGGAAAAGACAACACAGCAAGGGTACTAAACGTCTTCCTACATGGCTCAAAATACCATCTTCCCTTGGTCATGGTCAGCACCGATGCTGAAAAAGCATTTGACCGTGTGCACTGGAATTTTATGTACAGCACCATGGAACAATTTGGAATTCCCACTGCCTTTATTCGCTCTGTCCAAGCCATGTATACCAAGGCCTCGGCATCGGTGCTGATCAATGACACTATCTCCCATCCTTTTCCCATAAACAATGGGATTAGACAGGGGTGCCCCCTATCTCCCTTGATTTTCATCTTGATATTAGAACCCCTCCTTATCCTCATACGTTCAGAGGACGCCATTAAAGGCCTTAAAATAGGTGACCAGGATCATAAAATCGCAGCTTTCGCTGATGACCTCCTGATAATGTCTTCCAACCCCGAAAGCTCTCTCCAATTTATCTACTCCATATTGGAGAAATTTAGCTCCCTCTCCAACTTTAAAATAAACATGAAAAAATCCCATATCCTTAGTGTAGGACTCAATCATAGACACAGATCCAAACTAATCCTTTCCTCCCCTTTTAACTGGGAGTCACCCCATATAACGTATTTAGGAGTTAAGATCCACTCTGATATATCTTCACTATATAAATTAAACTATATCCCCCTTTTAAGCTCTGTCAAATGTCAGCTAGAGGCTTTAAATCCTCCCTTACTTTCTTGGTTTGGACGTAAAAATATGGTCATGTCACTTGTCCTACCTAGACTAAACTACCTCCTCCAGGTCCTCCCTATACCCATACCTAACTCTTTTTTTCAATCCCTAGAGAAATACATTCGCTCCTTCATTTGGAACGGCAAAAAAGCAAGAATTAATATCAACACCTTGCAGAGACCTAGAACTCAGGGAGGTATAGGTCTTCCTAATCCCCTATTGTATAACAAAGCCATACTTTTTTCCAGAGCTCTAGACTGGTTCAGAAACCCTGAACATAAATCTTGGGTTGATATGGAAATTCCTGCTTACCTCCCGACCCTAAGGGCCTTATTAGTAGACCCTCACCACAATATATTCCTAGCCCTTAAACATAATCTCTTGGCGTCAGCTACCCTTGGGGCTTGGAGATGGTTCCAAAGTTCGAATTGGGGTTTCCCATCTCCTTCCTCCCTTGCCCAAATCAGGGATGTGATTGGATTAGCCCCTTTGGAACTTAAACAAAGTGTCCCCAAAAACTTACGCTCCTCGGAAGTTCCTATTCTCTCCATATTATTGAAGAGTGAGAAGGGACTATTAGACCAAGAAACCCTCATCTCATCCCTACGATTGATCAAATTCCATCCCCATATGCTCTCTTTCCTGATGACATACATCAACCAAAATATTCCTCTGAGTTCTCTTCTCAGACCTCTCACCTGGTTTGAGAGCCTCATCCACAACCCTTTCCCCCAGAGGAAACCCATATCCTCACTATACAAATACCTTAGTACGATTATTTTACCTCCCAAACCTTCCTTTATAAATCAATGGGAAAGGGATCTAAATATCCACTTCTCATCAGAGGAGCAACTCCTACTATTTAAAATACCACATACTTCCTCAAGATACACCAGAATCCAGGAAAATGGATATAAAGTGTTAACTAGATGGTATAAAACACCTGACATTACCTACTGTTACGATAGTAGTGGTTTCGACGTATGCTGGAGATGTGGGGAAGGACGTGGAACAATGTTTCATATTTGGTGGGCTTGCCCCCTGATCCATGATTGGTGGAATAATATTTTCAAAAAATGCAATGAAATCTGCAATTCTATTGTCACTCCATCACCACTACTGGCTTTGTTGGGTCTGGTGCATGACCACAAGACAAAATCTCCCCCCCTCTTCAGGATCTTAATTGTAACTGCCCGACTCTTAATCCCTACACATTGGCTGTCAACAAATATTCCTTTGGGATCACTGGGTCAATAAAGTCGATTCTATTTATAGATTTGAAGAGATAGCTGCTTGGGAAAATAGATCCCACCAAAAAATTTTAACTCTATGGGAAAACTGGAAATCCTTTAGAGGCTTCCATTGACTGAGTTCATCTAATTCACTTTGCCTTACAGAAATACCTATACCTAGAACCCTCTTACAGAACCCGGATAAGAACTCTACAAAATGTAGCTCTGTTTACATACATCCCTTATGTTGTTTTTATTGCTTTATATTTACTTTCTGTTAGCAAAACAATATATGTATAATGGGAGCTCACTCCTCCTATTCCAGTGAATCGATACAATGTAATTGACATTTTTTTTTCAATAAAGCTTTTGAAAATCAAAAAAAAAAAAAAGATATCCATCCTGACCAAACAGGATTCATTCCTGGACGCGAAGGCAAAGATAACACTTAGCAAAAAAGACTGGGACTCATTTTGTGGTTTTGGGGACGGATGCTGAGAAAGCTTTTGACAGAGTGGCATTGGCCTTCATTAAAAGTACCCTGACTAAGTTAGGTTTCCCTGATCCTTTCATAAAGGCTATCTTCTCCCCAAGCGCTAACATTAAAGTCAATGACATTCTCTCTCAGCCTGTTCAGATAAATAATGGGACAAGACAAGGCTGTCCCCTATCACCTTTACTCTTCATTCTCACGATTTAACCTCTTTTACAATACATCAGACAAACTAAAGAGATAAAAGGCTTGGTCTGTGGTGAATTGAAGATCAAACAAGCGGCATATGCCGATGCTTTACTCTTAATGGTCTCTAACACAGCACAAGCATTCCCTGCTATAATCAAGACCTTTACCACCTTTGGCTTTGTCTCAAACTTCTAAATAAATCAGTCTGAATCAGTAGCAATGAATATAAATCTCCCACCCAAACTCCTACAGAAACTTAAAGAAAACTCCCCATTTGAATGGACGCACTCATACATTAAATTCCTGGGAATAAACATTACGCCAGACTTAAATAGACTATACGAGACTAATTTCCCCCCTCTGCTAAAATCCATACCCGCAACATTAAACTTGTGGTCTCCTTCCTTCATCTCTTGGAAAGGCAGACGTAACATTTTCAATTCTCTAATAGTTCCCAAGATTACCTATTTACTGCAAGTCCTTCCTGTAAAACTGCCATGTGATTTCTTTAATTCATTTAGGAAGATATGTTCCTCTTATATCTGGGGAAATATAAAACCCAGAATTTCCAAAAAGATCCTGCTTCTTCCCTTCATAAAGGGAGGAATAGGTTTTCCTTCCATCAAAAGATACCAGAGGGCGGTTCACCTTAACAGAATCATTGATCTGATAAGGAGACCAGATCATAAACTCTGTATCCCTTTGGAAGAAAAGTTGGTGGGTTGTCCTATCAGACCTTTGTTATTATCCGAACCTGGTAAAGCCCCTCAACCAATTACAGGAGACTCATTGGCGTCAGCCACACTGTTGATTTGGAAAAACCCAGATGTAAGAGGAACCTGCTTGACCTACCCCTCTGCTCTTTTAACTATTAGAGACTGCCTTAGCCTCAATACTGACAGTTTCAACATCTTACCCTCTCAAATATGTAATTCCACCCTACCAGTTCATGAGTTACTGGACAATGAAGGTACCTTTCTAGACTCCACCTCCTTAATAACGAAATTTAAACTTAAGAACTTTAACCAGTTACAATTTACATGCCTGAAAACCATCACTAGCTCTATTCTAAAAAAGAACCAAGCAACCTTGTCATTAACATGGTTTGAAAGACTTGTTTCGCAAACCCAATACCTATCGAAGATCATCTCCATTGTAACTAGAAACCTATTACCATTAGAATTATCTTCCTCCCTTTACTTCATAAAGGAATGGGAGAAAGACCTAGACATGAAATTCTCTGAAGGGGAAACTCTGATTATTTTAAGCACTCCCAAGAGTATTTCCAGATGTGTAACCATACAAGAGAATGCATACAAAGTCCTCCCAAGGTGGTACTTAACCCCTGTAAGACTAAGCCTGATGTATGAAATTTTTCCTATTAAGAGTTTTATAAACTGCAACACAATGGGAGTTATATATATTATCACTTGTACATCATGTGACCTGATATGTAGGTTGCACTAGTAGGAAATTTAAAGATCGACTACGTGAACATCTCAACTACATTCTGAACCCAACAGCCACAGGAGTTTCTAATGCGGCACACCATTTTATAGATGTCCATAATCGTAATATAAATACACTCAGTACCTTTGCTTTCGAACGTGTCACATTGTCTCAAAGAGGGGGCAATATTAAACAAAAAATCCTCCTTAGGGAAGCATTCTGGATTTGGAGACTTAACACAAGATTTCCATATGGTCTCAATCTTAAAAAAGAATTGATGTATTTGTATTAATATTTACATGCAGCACAGCCAAGGTTTCGCCTTGTTTTTATACATACCCATATATATATTTTTTATGGTTATTTTTAATTATTTGTGTGTACTCTCTCCGAAATTCATGATTGGACCACCCTATGACTAATGTATGGGTTCGGCATGCATATAATCATGGGGATTCTCCTCATGATGGTTATGCATGACCTATCTAAGACACTGGTGTTGTGATGGTACGTCTGCCCTGTTGCGCATTTAATTATGCGCTCCAGCACACATGTGAATTTTCTATCACATGGCAGCCGGCAAACTCTAGAACAGGTATATTACCTGTCGTTGCGCCCCTCATTTTCATTTTTATATTCTTCTATTTTATATTTCTTTTCTGATATTTCTAGAAATTATGTCTGGACAGATATTCAGAATATCAAAATGCAGATGAGTAACAAATAAGAATAAAAACAAAGAAATAGAGATAATAAGAAACAAATGATGATAATGACAATAGAAAAACATGTCACGACCGAAGATATAATATATCAAAATAATAATATAATTATATCAAGATAAAAATTATAGGCAACAGCAACAGAATATGGCTACTTTCACACCTGCGTTCAGGTGTCCGCTCGTGAGCTCCGTTTGAAGGGGCTCACGAGCGGTCCTGAACGCAGCCGTTCAGCTTCTAATGCATTCTCAGTGGAGGCAGATCCACTGAGAATGCATCCGCCTGCCAGCGCTCAGCCTCCGCTCCGCTCAGTGAGCGGACACCTGAACGCTGCTTGCAGCGTTCGGGTGTCCGCCTGGCCGTGCAGGGGCGAGCGGATCTGTCCAGACTTATAATGGAAGTCAATGGGGACGGATTCGCTTGAAGATGACACCATATGGCTCAATCTTCAAGCGGATCCGTTCCCCATTGACTTTCAATGTAAAGTCTGAACGGATCCGCTCAGGCTACTTTCAGACTTAGAAAATTTTCTAAGTTATAATGCAGACGGATCCGTTCTGAACGGATGCAAACGTCTGCATTATAGGAGCGGATTTGTCTGATGAAACATCAGACGGATCCGCTCCGAACGCTGGTGTGAAAGTAGCCTATATAGTATCTGTTTATTTTTCAAAATGTGTGTAAATATATAATATCCACAGATCTTGCTTTAACCTATACTACACAAACTTTTTTCTGTTAATATTAAGTTATATAAGATCTCATTATAATGAACCAATATGTTGCCTTTGTATGGACTGGTCCGTATCTTGGAGTGTACGGCATAGTTCACATGAAACTGATTTTTTCTTTCAGCAGATGGATGTGAACAAAAACAGATGATTTACTCCAGGTAAATTGGCAGTCTGATCAGTGATCCTTGAATGCACCATAGCTACTTCAATGTGTTTGATTATCCTCTATGTATGAATTCAGGCGCATGTTCACACTCTGCGTTAATTCGCATAGAATGACCGGGCCAATTTAGACCTGCTCAATTTTAAAAGAACATGATGCATTCGGGTCTCACTGATACAGAACTATAGAAAACCATCAGCCCTGATTTATGTGAACTTTGTTTGTATTTTTGTATGTTTGTACTTGTCTTTCAGTTTGCTAAGTTTGCCCTTAGTTTGTACCTTTTTGTTTACTTCCAGTAAGCAATATTAGGATATCCATGCCATGTCAGGTTGAAAAATCATGAATCATACCTTTCCAACTAATATCTTTTTCTGGAGGAGAGTAATTACACAATTTTATATTTTGTATTGTATTATACTTTGTAGCACTGTGGGGTATAGAAACTTTTTGCATGTTACAGGTGAATATGTTTGCACAGGTGTCTTGCGTTGACTGGACTGATTTTTTTGCCTGCGCTGGATTCTGAGGTCCCTCCCTGTGGGTGGATACTCTTGAGGTGAGCCTTATTTCAGCCCGGTACACGCCAGACACCTCAGATCATGACTAAGAACAACATCATTCGAAACGCGTAGATCATGGGGATAAGTGGGTTCCAGTGTCACTGTCGCTGTATGCACCTGTATTTTGGTGACAAAAATAAAGACCGGGAATTTTTCACTACGTCCTTCTGGTGCCGGAGCTTTCTTTCAATTGTGCATAAGCCTGATGTATGGTACACTTCGAACAGTTGCTTGAGATGTCTTTATGAAAAAGGTTCCTTTTTGCACATCTGGTGGTCGTGCCCCAAAATAAAAATCTTTTGGGATTTGGTCTTTAAGCTAATAAGGGACATTCTTGAATTAAAAGATGGTCTGCTTCCTAGTTGTCCAGGAATAGCCCTTCTGACTCTAATACCTAATCCTTTAATCCCTTAAAGACACAGCCTTATTTCACCTTAAGGACCAGGCAATTTTTTGAAAATCTGACTAGTGTCACTTTAAGTGGTGATAACTTTAAAACACTTTGACTTATCCAGGCCATTCTAAAATAGTTTTTTCGTCACATATTGTACTTCATGACACTGGTAAAATGAAGTAAAAAAATAAATAAAAATTTTGCATAAAAAATTACCAAATTTACCGAAAATTTTGAAAAATTAGCAAATTTCAAAGTTTCAGTTTCTCTACTTCTGTAATACATAGTAATACCCCCAAAAATTGTGATGACTTTAAATTCCCCATATGTCTACTTCATGTTTGAATTATTTTGGGAATGATATTTTAATTTTTGGGGATGTTACAAGGCTTAGAAGTTTAGAAGCAAATCTTGAAATTTTTCAGAAATTTACAAAAACCCAGTTTTTAGGGACCAGTTCAGGTCTGAAGTCACTTTGCGAGGCTTACATAATAGAAACCACCCAAAAATGACCCCATCTAAGAAACTACACCCCTCAAGGTATTCAAAACTGATTTTACAAACGTCGTTAACCCTTTAGGTGTTGCACAAGAGTTAGTGGCAAATGGGGATGAAATTTGATAATTTAATTTTTTTGCCTAATTTTCCATTTTAACCCATTTTTTCCACTAACAAAGCAAGGGTTAACAACCAAACAAGACTGTATCTTTATTGCCCTGACTCTTCCGTTTACAGAAACACCCCATATGTGGCCGTAAACTACTGTACGGCCACACAGCGGGGCGTAGAGTGAAAAGTGCGCCGTTTGGTTTTTGGAAGGCAGATTTTGCTGGACTGGTTTTTTGACACCATGTCCCATTTGAAGCCCCCCTGATGCACCCCTAGAGTAGAAACTCCATAAAAGTGACCCCATCTAAGAAACTACACCCCTTAAGGTATTCAAAGCTGATTTTACAAACTTTGTTAACCCTTTAGTTGTTGCACATGATTTAATGGAAAATAGAGATACAATTTCCAAATTTCACTTTTTTGGCAGATTTTCCATTTTAATATTTTTTTTCCAGTTACAAAGCAAGGGTTAACAGCCAAACAAAACTCATTATTTATGGCCCTGATTCTGTAGTTTACAGAAACACCCCATATGTGGTCGTAAACTGCTGTACGGGCACACGGCAGGGCGCAGAAGGAAAGGAATGCCATACGGTTTTTGGAAGGCAGGTTTTGCTGGACTGGTTTTTTGACACCATGTCCCATTTGAAGCCCCCCTGATAAACCCCTAGAGTAGAAACTCCAAAAAAGTGACCCCATTTTAGAAACTACGGGATAGGGTGGCAGTTTTGTTGGTACTAGTTTAGGGTACATATGATTTTTGGTTGCTCTATATTACACTTTTTGTGCGGCAAGGTAACAAGAAATAGCTTTTTTGGCACCGTTTTTTTTTGTTGTTATTTACAACATTCATCTGACAGGTTAGATCATGTGGTAATTTTATAGAGCAGGTTGTCACGGACACGGCGATACCTAATATGTATACAATTTTTTACACAATGATTTCATTTTTAAAACAAAAAAAAAGTTTTAGTGTCTCCATAGTCTAAGAGCCATAGTTTTTTTTCAGTTTTTGGGCGATTATCTTAAGTAGGGTCTCATTTTTGCGGGATGAGATGATTGTTTGATTGGCGCTATTTTGGGGTGCATATGATTTTTTGATCGCTTGCTATTACACTTTTTGTGACGTAAGATGACAAAAAATGGCTTTTTTTACACCGTTTTTATTTTTATTTTTTTACGGTGGTAACCTGAGGGGTTCGGTCATGTGATATTTTTATAGAGCCGGTCGATACGGACGCGGCGATACCTAATATGTATACCTTTTTTTTATTTATGTACTTTTTACACAATGATTTCATTTTTGAAACAAAAAAAATCATGTTTTAGTGTTTCCATAGTCTAAGAGGCATAGTTTTTCAGTTTTTGGGCGATTATCTTGGGTAGGGTATGATTTTTGCGACCCCGCCTGCCATACCGCCCGCCTCCCGCACCGCCCGCAACACCCCCCCTGCACCTCCCACCAGGATAAAATCATTCAGGGGTGCAGGGGGGTGAAACATATGTATTTTAGAAATACTAAAGTTTCTGATCCCCGCAGTCAGGGACCGCGGGGATTAGAAACTGCAGAAAGCGCAACAAACCGCAGGTCTGAATTGACCTGCGGTTTGTTGCGATCGCCGACATGGGGGGGTCACGGGACCCCCCCCCCCCGCGCATTTAGCCAAGGTGCCTGCTCAATGATTTGAGCAGGCACCTTGTTCTGATCACAGCCGGCCGGGCGGCAGTGATCGGAACAACACATGACGTACCGGTACGTCATGTGTCCTTAAGGACTCGGGAAACATGCCGTACGTCGTACGTCATGTGTCCTTAAGGGGTTAACAACCTCAAAATTATCCCTCTTGAGAATATTGCTGGCAGCAGCAAGAATATTAATTGCCTCCAACTGGAAATCAACAGTTCCTCCATCAATCTCTCAATGGAGAGGAAAAGTTGAAGCTCTAGCAAGTCTAGACGAACTATCACATTAGGAACTTCGCTCCCATCACAAATATACTAAAATATGGCTTCCATGGACGGCTAGGAAGGATATCATAACTCCTCACCAACTCAAGGAATTGGACCTCTTGATCTCTTAAACACTCAAGGTTATTTTCTCCATTACCACTATCACTGTGCTGATATATATACATAACATTGCCCTTGCATTGCTACTGGCCGCCTTGCCTCGCCTGGCTTCTACTACTAGACCTTACTCGTCTGATCGATCTTTCTCTGGATCCGAGGATTACGATTCTTTTTTTCAACTTGTCACTCACACCCCTCTCCTCTGCTCCCCTCCCTTCCCTCCCCACCCCCCCTTTTGCCCCCTGTCCTTGTTTGTTCATCAGTTCAATGTTGGATTATCTAGCTCATTTGTATACGCTTCCAATTTTGTATTAGGCATCAAATTGCATGTATAGTATGGGTATGTCTATCTCCCAGACCATTATTACTACAAGAACTAGGAACTCTACTCGGTACCCCTTTTCTGAGACCATCTGTTCCTAGTCCTACTAACCACCGGGATAGATCCCTCTTGCCGCTTTTTAAAATACCATACGTTCTTGTGGGTTGTACTTATTATACAATGCTATTGTCCTTTCTTTGGACTTACTTACCTGTACCGGCTCTCATTCATTGTATTTAAACATCGAATGATCAATGTCCAAAATTGGTTTTGTATACCACTGTCTGTATTATGTTATACATGTTATAAAATCAATAAATAGATTTTAAAAAGAAAAGAAAAGACCCAAAAGTCCTTTTAAAGACTATTGTGTGTGGTGGTAGCAATGTAATATAGCCATCAAATTTTTTTTTCCATAATTTTCCATACTTTTTCTATAGAGGGTGTCTGCAGTGACTTCTGACATCTGTGCAATATCTTTTGTGTGTCAGGCCAGAGATAGAAAAAATATAAGTGAAATCTATTTTCCTTTTTCCATACTTTTACGTATTATTTCCATATACTGTGCTTGCTGTGAACTGTGATATCCATGCAACATCTCGTGTGTCAAGCGTGCATATAACATTTAATATGAAAAAGGCGAGCATTAAGGGACGGGTAAGTGGCAGTGATGCTGATGGTTCACGCAGATGCCGTGGCCCTGGGCGTGTTGAAATTGTGCCTGTTGCCAGAGTACAAGTAAAACAATCATCCAAGATACCTAGCTTCATGTCCCAGTTTGCAGGGCCTCACAGGACAAAACTCTTGAAGTCAGACCAGTACGACCAGGTGGTCAGTTGGATTGCAGCAGATAATGCTTCCAGTCGGTTAAGCACCACCCTGTCTTCCACCAAGTCCAGTCTCAGTAGCCAAGAGTCTGGTCCACAGAATCCTCACCCTTATCCTCCTTCCTCCCACCATGGCGAGTCTGGGCAAACAAGTGATCCCACATTCCGATATTCCGAGGAGCTCTTTTCATCGCCATTACTTGACTTGGCCCTCTCGCCAAGCATGATTGAAGAGGGACATGAGATCTTGTGCCCTGATTCCCAACCTCTACAGCATCTACAGTCACAAGAAGCTGATGGTGGGGAACGGCTATTACTGTGTAATGAGGTGGATGATGATGAGACACAGTTGCCATTGAGTCAACCGCAATTACTGTCTCAAGAGGTTGATGAAGAGGATGATACAGAGTTGTCAATCACTGAGGTTGTGGTTGGGTCAACAAATCAGGAGGATGATCAGTGTGAGGAAGTGGAAGAGGACTTATAAGGTCACTGACTCAACCTGGGAAGGTGGAAAGCCGAGCGAGGACAGCAGTACAGAGGGAGAGCTATCTCCAGCACCGCAACAGGCTGGAAGAGGCAGTGGGGTGGCAAAAGGGAGAAGGTGGGCCCCACCAAACAGGTCCGCAACTGTTCCACGGAGCACCCCCTTGCGTAAATCTCCCTTACCAAGGAGTAGGTGTTCCACAGTATGGTTCTTATTTAAGGAAAGTGCGAACGACAAAAGAATATTAGTTTGCAACCTGTTCCACACCAAAATGAGCCGGTGCGTGAACACTAGCAACCTCACCACCCCCAGCATGTTACGCCACATGGCATCCAAGCACCGTAATAAGTGGGATGAACACCTGGGTCCACAATCTGTGTCTGCCCTCTACCTGGACCTTCGCAAGCACCATCAGCGACCACATCCGCTTCAACGTCCCAGCGCAGCATCCAAATGTCCTTACCCCAGTCCTTTAAATGCAAGCGCAAATACCCAGCCACCCACCCACAGGCCATAGCACTAAATGCGCACCTTTCAAAATTACTGGCCATGGAAATGTTGCCATTTAGGCTTGTGGACACTGAGGCTGTCTGCAGCCTGATGTCGGCAGCCGTCCCGCGGTACTCTTTCCCCAGCCGCCACTATTTTTCAAGGTGTGCCATGCCTGCCTTACACCAACATGTGTCCTGAAACACGTGTCACACGTGCCCTGACCAACGCAGTTACTGGGAAGCTCCACTTAACCACGGACACATGGACAAGTGCATTCGGGCAAATAAGCTACATTTCCCTGATGGCACACTGGGTGAACGTTGTGGATGCCGGGAGCGAGTCATACCCTGGGATGGCACAGGTGCTACCGATGCCGAGGATTGCGGGCCCTTCGTCGATCAAGGTTTCCGCCATCACCTACGTTAGTGGCTCCAACCCCCACTTCTCCTCCTCCACCTCCTACTCCACTTCCACCTCCGAATTATCCGCGTGCAGCACCAGTCAGCCATAAGCTGGTAGCTGGAAGCGGTGTAGCACTGCAGTGGGGAAGCGTCAACAGGTCGTGCTGAAGCTGATATGCTTAGGGGACAAACAGCACACCGCCGCAGAGCTGTTGCAGGGGATAAGAGACAAGACTGAGCTGTGGCTCTCGCCACTCAACCTACAACCAGGCATGGTTGTGTGTGATAATGGCCGTAATTTGGTGGTGGCTTTGGAGCTCGGCAAGCTCACACACATCCCATGCCTAGCCCACGTCTTAAACGTAGTGGTTCAGCGGTTTCTCAAAACCTACTCCAATTTGCCTGAGCTACTGGTGAAGGTGCGCCGTGTGTGTGCACATTTTCGCAAGTCATCGACAGCTTCAGTCGGTCTGTCAACGCTGCAGCAGCGCTTGAAATTGCCATCTCACCGGCTGTTGTGCGACGTGAGCATGCGTTTGAACTCCACATTCCACATGTTGGCCAGGCTTTGTGAGCAGCAGAGGGCAGTAGTGTAATACCAGCTGCTGGTTATCGCATTTCCAGTCAGCTTCCGCTAATCAGAAGCGAGGAGTGGGCATCCATGAAACTTTGAGGAATTAACACAGATGGTGAGCGGCGATAACGCTATTATCAGCGTAACCATCCCACTTCTGTGTCTACTCAAACCCTCACTGCCCACAATTAAGGACGACGCTTTGCATGTGAAAGAGGTGGAAATGGGGGAAGAAGACATTACACAGGGTGATAGCCAGACCACCCTCCGTTCGATCTCCATGCAGTCATGCACACCTGACCAGTTAGTCTGCCCTGGAGGCTGGTTTTAAAGTCAGTATAAAACTGAGTCTACATTTACAGCGCCTACCAGTAGCCATTTGGCTCCAGGAGAAGTACATAGTGGGCTCAGCATGCATGTTGGTACTTGCATCCCTGGATCCGATGAAAGCTGTCACGGCACCGGACAGGGTTAAAAGCAGAGTGTGCCGTGCCTGCGCTCCCTGGACTTTGTGTGGCTATCATGGCCCATAACAGGTAGGAACTAGTGTTAGGGACCACTCATAGAGGCGACCTTGACGTAGTGAGTGGCTTATTACGCTTTGGCCAAAATGTACACCAATGCCTCATTCAACATCCAGCATAGAGGCAGGGCAGAGTGCTGGTTGCAGAGTGCTATTGCATTTGTATTTCTGCGTTGATATTTTAATTTACTCGTCTGATCTGAAGACACACGAGGTACATGTCAGACAGGTACTGCAGGTCCTAAGGACGAATAAATTATATGCGAAAATTTAGAAGTGTGTTTTCGCCGTTCAGGAAATACAGTTCCTGGGATATTTATTATCTGCTTCAGGTTTCCGTATGGATCCTAGGAAAGTCCAGGCAATTCTAGATTGGGATCTTCCTGAGAACCTTAAAGCACTGCAACGGTTTTTGGGTTTCGCAAATTTCTATAGAAAACTCATTAAAAACTATTCTGTGATTGTCAAACCCCTTACTGACATGACTAAGAAGGGGACTGATTTTTCTATATGGTCTGACGCCGCCAAAATGGCATTTTCCTCTCTAAAAGAGAGGTTTACCTTGGCACCGGTACTAATCCAACCTGATGTCTCCCAGCCTTTTATTGTTGAAGTAGATGCGTCAGAGGTGGGAGTGGGGGCTGTGCTGTCTCAGGGTCCGTCTCCTGGCAAATGGCGTCCTTGTGCTTTCTTTTCTAAAAAACTATCTGCAGCGGAGAAGAACTATGATATTGGCAAAAGGGAACTATTAGCTATTAAACTAGCGCTTGAAGAATGGCGTCACTTTTTAGAGGGGGCAATCCACCCCGTCACTGTGATTACGGACCACAAAAACCTTCTGTACCTTGAATCAGCTAAGCGTCTCACCCCTAGACAAGCTAGGTGGTCTCTTTTTTTTTTACCAGGTTTAACTTTTTCATCACCTATTGTCCTGGGGCAAAAAATACAAAGGCAGACGCATTATCTCGTAGTTTCCCTGGAGGGGGTAATGTGTGTGATTCGGTACCCATTCTACAAAGAGGAGTGGTTGTCTCCGCTGTACACTCTGTTCTGGAGAGGAAGGTGTTAGAGGCCCAGGGGGACACCCCGGTCTCTTGTCCCTCAGAGAAATTGTTTGTACCGTTAAACCTGCGTCTCAAATTATTAAAGGAACATCATAATTCGTCACTTGCTGGGCACCCGGGTAGTAAAGCAACCTTGGAGCTATTGTCCCGTCGTTTTTGGTGGCCAAGGTTACGTCAGGATGTTATGGATTTTGCGTCTACTTGTTCTACTTGTGCACGTGCTAAAGTCTCTCATACACGTCCTGCAGGGTCTTTATTGCCACTTGTCATTCCCAATACGCTATCGACACATCTGTCAATGGATTTCATCACTGACTTACCTTTGTCTGCGGGTAAAACAGTTATCTTGGTAGTAGTGGACAGGTTTAGCAAAATGGTACACTTCATTGCGTTACCTGCACTACCTAATGCTAAGACTCTTGCTCAGGTATTCATCAGTGAAATCGTGAAGCTTCACAGGGTCCCTTCCGATGTTGTTTCGGATTGGGGAACCAAGTTTATTTCTACGTTTTGGAAAGCTTTTTGTTCCTGTTTGGGGGTACACTTGTCCTTTTCCTCAGCTTTCCATCCTCAGTCAAATGGACAGACTGAGCGTACCAACCAAAACCTTGAGACATACCTAAGGTGTTTTGTGTCTGAAAACCAAGAGGTGTGGTCATCATATTTACCGTTAGCCGAGTTTGCTATAAATAATCGCCGTCAATCAATTAGTTTAAGTTTCAGCTTTGTGACCATACTCCCCCCGGAACTCAAAGAGTTTGTTTTCCCAGAAAATGCTCGGCGGGTAATGGGAATAACGCCGCCGGATCGCCTATGGGATCGTCTTCGAACCTCTGACTTTCATTGTTGATTAACAAAAGCATTTGTGTCAACAAATGCTTTGGCTGTGGTTCGTAGTGATGTCGCGAACATAAAATTTTCAGTTCGCGAACAGCGAACGAGAACTTCCGCAAATGTTCGCGAACTGGCGAACCGGGCGAACCGCCATAGACTTCAATAGACAGGCGAATTTTAAAACCCACAGGGACTCTTTCTGGCCACAATAGTGATGAGAAAGTTGTTTCAAGGGGTCTAACACCTGGACTGTGGCATGCCGGAGGGGGATCTATGGCAAAACTCCCATGGAAAATTACGTAGTGGACGCAGAGTCGGGTTTTAATCCATAAAGGGCATAAATCAACTAACATTCCTAAATTGTTTGGAATAACGTGCTTTAAAACATCCAGTGTGTGTATACGATCAGGTATGATGTTGTATCGATCAGGTAGTGTAAGGGTTACGCCCGCATCACAGACATTGACAGACCAAACTCCCCTTTTAATGCACCGCAAACAGTTCATTTGCACAACCGCAAACTCCCCATTTGCACAAGGTTGGATACCAAGCTAGCCACGTCCCGGTGATGTCATTGAAGGTTTCTTCCTCCACCCAGCCACGTACAACACCAAGGGTCCCCGAAAGGTCAATTGAATTGATTTTTCGAACGGGGAGATGGTTAAAAAAACGCTGGCTCCCTCCCCTTTGTTTTTATCCACGGTGACTGCGTCTGCGCCGTGCAATTTACTGTCACACCCGATATGAGTGGTATTTTCTGTAGTACTATTCTCATCAGTTTAATCCCTCTAACGTCCCCAATCTGGGTGCCATTTATTGAATAGATTTTTCGAACGGGGAGATGGTATCAGTGGTTGGCACTGGCAGTGGGCACACTACAGTCAGTAGAAGCGGGCCTGACACACACTGGCAGCAGGCAAGCAACTGAAATTACACTAAAGTGTAAAAATTAAATGCCTTATTTATCGGCAAGCTACTGTGCCACCCGGTATGAGTGGTTGGCACTGGCAGTGGGCACACTACAGTCAGTGGAAGAGGGCCTGACACACACTGGCAGCAGGCAAGCAACTGAATTTAGACTACTGTCTAAAAATTAAATGCCTTATTTATCGGCAAGCTACTGTGCCACCCGGTATCAGTGGTTGGCACTGGCAGTGGGCACACTACAGTCAGTGGAAGCGGGCCTGACACACACTGGCAGCAGGCAAGCAACTGAATTTAGACTACTGTCTAAAAATTAAATGCCTTATTTATCGGCAAGCTACTGTGCCACCCGGTATCAGTGGTTGGCACTGGCAGTGGGCACACTACAGTCAGTTGAAGTCGGCCTGACACACACTAGCAGCAGGCAAGCAGCTGAAATTACACTAAAGTGTAAAAATTAAATGCCTTTTTTATGCAAAGTCCTGTGCCAGCCGGTATGAGTGGTGGGCACTGGCAGTGGGCACACTACAGTCAGTGGAAGTCAGCCTGACACACACTGGCAGGCAACTAACCTTAGATTAAAGTGTAAAAATTAAGTGCCTATTTTTTAAGCAAAGTCCTGTGCCACTCGGTATGACAGGGGTGGGCACTGGCAGTGGGCACACTACAGTCAGTTGAAGTCGGCCTGACACACACTAGCAGCAGGCAAGCAGCTGAAATTACATTAAAGTGTAAAAATTAAATGCCTTTTTTAAGCAAAGTCCTGTGCCAGCCGGTATGAGTGGTGGGCACTGGCAGTGGGCACACTACAGTCAGTGGAAGTCAGCCTGACACACACTGGCAGGCAACTAACCTTAGATTAAAGTGTAAAAATTAAGTGCCTATTTTTTAAGCAAAGTCCTGTGCCACTCGGTATGACAGGGGTGGGCACTGGCAGTGGGCACACTACAGTCAGTGGAAGTCAGCCTGACACACACTGGCAGGCAACTAACCTTAGATTAAAGTGTAAAAATTAAGTGCCTATTTTTTAAGCAAAGTCCTGTGCCACTCGGTATGACAGGGGTGGGCACTGGCAGTGGGCACACTACAGTCAGTTGAAGTCGGCCTGACACACACTAGCAGCAGGCAAGCAGCTGAAATTACATTAAAGTGTAAAAATTAAATGCCTTTTTTAAGCAAAGTCCTGTGCCAGCCGGTATGAGTGGTGGGCACTGGCAGTGGGCACACTACAGTCAGTGGAAGTCAGCCTGACACACACTGGCAGGCAACTAACCTTAGATTAAAGTGTAAAAATTAAGTGCCTATTTTTTAAGCAAAGTCCTGTGCCACTCGGGATGACAGGGGTGGGCACTGGCAGTGGGCACACTACAGTCAGTTGAAGTCGGCCTGACACACACTGGCAGGCAACTAACCTTAGATTAAAGTGTAAAAATGAAGTGCCTTTTTTTTAAGCAAAGTCCTGTGCCACACGGGATGACAGGGGTGGGCACTGGCAGTGGGCACACTACAGTCAGTTGAAGTCGGCCTGACACACACTAGCAGCAGGCAAGCAGCTGAAATTACACTAAAGTGTAAAAATTAAATGCCTTTTTTATGCAAAGTCCTGTGCCAGCCGGTATGAGTGGTGGGCACTGGCAGTGGGCACACTACAGTCAGTGGAAGTCAGCCTGACACACACTGGCAGGCAACTAACCTTAGATTAAAGTGTAAAAATTAAGTGCCTATTTTTTAAGCAAAGTCCTGTGCCACTCGGTATGACAGGGGTGGGCACTGGCAGTGGGCACACTACAGTCAGTTGAAGTCGGCCTGACACACACTAGCAGCAGGCAAGCAGCTGAAATTACATTAAAGTGTAAAAATTAAATGCCTTTTTTAAGCAAAGTCCTGTGCCAGCCGGTATGAGTGGTGGGCACTGGCAGTGGGCACACTACAGTCAGTGGAAGTCAGCCTGACACACACTGGCAGGCAACTAACCTTAGATTAAAGTGTAAAAATTAAGTGCCTATTTTTTAAGCAAAGTCCTGTGCCACTCGGGATGACAGGGGTGGGCACTGGCAGTGGGCACACTACAGTCAGTTGAAGTCGGCCTGACACACACTGGCAGGCAACTAACCTTAGATTAAAGTGTAAAAATGAAGTGCCTTTTTTTTAAGCAAAGTCCTGTGCCAGCCGGTATGAGTGGTGGGCACTGGCAGTGGGCACACTACAGTCAGTGGAAGTCAGCCTGACACACACTGGCAGGCAACTAACCTTAGATTAAAGTGTAAAAATTAAGTGCCTATTTTTTAAGCAAAGTCCTGTGCCACTCGGGATGACAGGGGTGGGCACTGGCAGTGGGCACACTACAGTCAGTTAAAGTCGGCCTGACACACACTGGCAGGCAACTAACCTTAGATTAAAGTGTAAAAATGAAGTGCCTTTTTTTTAAGCAAAGTCCTGTGCCACACGGGATGACAGGGGTGGGCACTGGCAGTGGGCACACTACAGTCAGTTGAAGTCGGCCTGACACACACTAGCAGCAGGCAAGCAGCTGAAATTACACTAAAGTGTAAAAATTAAATGCCTTTTTTATGCAAAGTCCTGTGCCAGCCGGTATGAGTGGTGGGCACTGGCAGTGGGCACACTACAGTCAGTGGAAGTCAGCCTGACACACACTGGCAGGCAACTAACCTTAGATTAAAGTGTAAAAATTAAGTGCCTTTTTTTAAGCAAAGTCCTGTGCCACACGGAATGACAGGGGTGAGCACTGGCAGTGGGCACACTACAGTCTGTGGGCCTGCAGCTCCTCACACACAGGCAGGCCAGGCAACTGCAATATGTATATAAAGGAAAAAAAAAAAGCAGACTAATGTTGCAGCCCTAAAAAGGGCTTTTTGGGGTGCTGTCAGGACGCTGTCCTTACAGCAGAGATCAGATGAGTCTTTCAGGACTGGAGTGGACACTGAATTCACTAGCCTAGCTATCGATTTCCCAATTAAATCAGCAGCAGTTACAGTCTCCCTCCTCTCACTAAGACTGCAGCTTCAGAATGAATCTAAAATGGATGCTGTGCAGGAGGTGGGAGGGTCTGGGAGGGAGGGTATGCTGCTGATTGGCTGGAATGTGTCTGCTGACTGTGAGGTACAGGGTCAAAGTTTGCTCAATGATGATGTATAGGGGGCGGACCGAACATCGCATGTGTTCGCCCGGCAGAGGCGAACGCGAACAAGCTATGTTCGCCGGGAACTGTTCGCCGTCGGATAGTTCGGGCCATCTCTAGTGGTTCGTCTTGCGCTGGTCCAAGAATTTCACCTCTAGCGGTACAATACGGATGCCACCGGCCGTCCCTCTTAATCATGGCCCCAGTTCCAAAAATCAACACAATTTTGGGCTCAACTTGCACTTTATATACAAGGAAATATACAAGAAAGAATGTTTCCTAACAATTTTTACTCTACAATCGATTTTATCTTTGGTTTTGTGCGTATTATTGTCAGTCTGTAAAAGTTGCGTACTACTCGGACAACATCGCTCCCAGCAGTGACCTGGGAGTCCAAGATGCATCCAGACATCCTCTCCATGCTGTTCCCGAACCATTTCGGTGGTGTTTCCATCAATTTCTGACCTTTTCCTATGAACCAGGCACCCTCCCCTCTTCAGAGCTAAGGGTGCGTGGTTTAATGCTCGGGTCCTCCCATTGACTTTCATTATACTCAGGTGCTCGGTAGAGCACCTGAGCATCCCGATGTGTTCGGCCAGAGCACCCGAGCACTAAGGTGCTCGATCATCATTATTAATCACTGAAGTCCGGTGAGATTTCAGTGATAACAAATTTGCCTCGCCGGAGCCCATACCTAATCCTGATGAGAACACTTTACAGTGCAGTAGTAGTTCAGGAAGCTTAGGCCGGGTTAGTTATGACAACTTCACTGTACTTTACTGCAGAAGTCAATGAATAAGTCACATAGGCATAGTACAAATAAAATGCATTCTCCACATTCAGCATGTGCAATTCCCAAGGTTGTGTATGAAGAGCTAGTCCCTTTCCTTTTTCAATGAAACAGTGCAATATTTCCTTTTCTGGCCTAAGAGATGCAATCTCTCTTTCCTCAGTGGAATACAGTTTCTGGACAGTGGATTCGTCTGTCCTTTTTGATATGGTGGTAAGCTGAGGCTTGCCATTCTCCCACCTCATGCAGAGATGTTTTTTGCCTCAATATAAGGGTGTTTACTTCTGACCAAATGTTTTGCAATCCTCTTGTGTGGGGTTACTAAACCTTCGGAAAAGTCTCTTTCTTTCCAAGGACTTGCACATTTTTGCTTTTGTAATCCACAAGGAAGGAAGATTCTCTTGGTTTCTGCTCCATGCTGCCTAATTAGCTACACACATATCTGCAGCTCACACTAGACTCTACACACTAAGCTTCACTTCCTCATAGAGAGAAAGGGTGATGCCTAGCCATTAGGAACCTTCCAGTCCATACACAGCCTATGGAACATGTGATACAAGAATATAATGTATGAAATATAGTGACATTCAAACTAGAAAAGCTTTGCAGTGAGACTGAGCTCCAGTACTCTGCAATATTTTAAGAGGCCGCAAAAAGATTTCGATCAACACTTGCTTGCATCGACCTATTACATAAGCTGATGCAAAGTGAATGGGCAGGAATGATCACTATAACAGTCATTCCTTCCTGATCCGGTTGTACCAATTATACATCATTCTGACGAATGATGCAAATTAGCCAACAAACGAGTGCTTTCTCATTTATTGGATGATTACACAGGTCAATTATCAGTAATGCGCGTTCCTATGAACACTTCTTTCCAGTAATTGACCCAAAAATCAAGCAGTGTAATAGGGGCTTAAGTGGCGACATCCATTCATCCTTCACTGTCCCCAATTATATCTGTGTGGCCAGTGCCCTACAATTACCAGTAAGCACTTTCCCTTACTAGTGGGGAAAGTGCCCTTTGGTTAACTTTTTAATGACCTGGCCTCAAAAGGCCTTAATGACCAGACACTTTCTTGTGATTTAGTGCACATGGTGGTTTAACATTTGCACCTTTTTATACGTGACACATAGTGCTTTTTAATATACGTATTGATCTTTTTTTATGGGGGAAAACTGTGTAAATCATTTTTAAAAAGAAATTTTTTATCAAACTGTAGATCCGATTGTTAGTCTTCAAATATGCAAACGAACGCCAAAATAAATTATTAAAATGAGTTTCCTATTTTGTTTCTGTCAATTTGTTATATAATATGTATAGTTTTCCATGAATGGGGCGATGGTTTTGGTTTGCATGAGAGTCATTTTTGTCTTTTATTTGCATTTTATTTTTTATCATGAATTTTTTAACTTATTTTTTTTAGATATATTTTTGCCACATAATATCTCTCCCAAAAAGTCAATAAAAGACCTCTGGGGGACACTGACACATTGTTTATTTTGCATTTTATTTTATTTATTAATTTTTTTGTATTTTGATATCTTTTGTATTTTATTATTTCCTTTTAAAAATTTAGTTCTTTTACTTTTTTAATAGATTTTTGCCACATAATATGTCCAGCAAGAGATCATTAAAAGACTTCCCGGAACACTGACATATTTTTTGGGGGTGTTTTCCAATGTAGCTGGGGCATCCAAAGGAGCCCCAATCACAAGGGCAAACAGTTCCCTATGAGAGCTTTGTACAAAGCTAATCAGGTCTGCAGCACTACACAGAGCTACTCTGCCCTCGAGATACCCAACAATCGTGTGCATAACTGCCTCCTCTAGTTACTGCATAATGCTCCTTTAGTTACTGCATAATGCTCATTTGGAGCTATCCACCTATCTGAGGAGAAGACAGAAACGGTAATAAAGCATGTGTGTCTTCACCTCAGGTCCCCAGCTGTCATTGACAGCCAGTACCTGACTGGCTCCTAGCAGGGGCAGAACCTTTAATCCATCATTGTGTTGTGCTCCAGTCTGAAACAAAGACCATGGGTTGTGCATCTGTGGTCTAACCCTTTGGTTGATTTAGATTTATTATTATTATTGCATGTGGTCAATACTGAAATACATAGTCGGACAGTTTTGCTTCCAAGGACAGTATTTCCTATGTTTCTCTTGATACCATATTATTTGTTCCATTTTGGTATAAGTACAATAGCAAAATACCAAGCACCACATCCAAATATGTCATTAGACATTGATGTTTGAAACTTTTAGGGAATGACTGAATCTAGTGCATTTTCCTTGCGCCATCTTTCTGACTAAGGCTGCATTCACACGTCCGTGGTGTGTTGCGGACCCGCAAATTGCGGGTCCGCAACACACCAGCCCGGCACCCCCATTGAAATGCCTATTCTTGTCTGCAAGCTGCGGACAAGAATAGGACATGCTCTATCTTTTTGCGGACCTGCGGGCCCAAAATCGGGGCCGCGCTCCGCAATTGCGGCTGCAGACAGCACACTGTGTGCTGTCTGCATCCATTCCGTCCCCATAGAGAATAAATGGGTCCGCACCCATTCCGCAAAATTGCGGAAAGGATGCGGACCCATTTTGCGGACGTGTGAATGGAGCCTAACACAGTTAATTGATTGTCAAGGACAGTTTTTTTTAAAAGAGATTTATATCATTATAATAAGTGCTTCCCACAAATAAATAAAAAATATAGCACACACTTAATACCGTAGGTTCCTTAATTGAATTTGTTGATCTCCTTGAAATGGTTAAGTGTTTAAAATGTTTTTCTTTTATTTTTTTTATTTTGCAAGTTAGATGTTTTGTTGTACTTTGGTATACAAAAGGGTTACAAATCAATTGAATTGCTTGCATTGGAAGATTCTTGCTCTAGAAACTCATAACAAATGAAGTCAGGTAGTTACAAAGAAGCTACATAAAAAAAACTAATAAGTTTCAACAAGTAAAACTACTACTGACTCCTTTTGTACTTTACTAAGTTGCAGAAGGAGCAAAAAAGTTTAAGGGAATCTGTCACCAGTGACCTCTCTATCCAACTGTTTGCATAGACACATAGCGGTAGTTCACCTGATTAAAATGCTGTTTTTGTTTTGTTGATCCAAGGCTCGTTCCAGAGTTATGATACTTTTCCCTAATATGCAAATGAAGGCTTGGTGCAACAAGTTTATTGCTGTTGCTCTTGTTGCACTGAAGCTCAGCTTTTTTCTGTGGCCAGGTCCTCTCTCCCTGCTTTGTCCCTGTTTGACCTTGACAATCAATACAGTGAGAATGGAATATATTTAAGGGACAGCTCTCAACCATACTAAGAAACTCAAGGGCTGCCCTATCTGAACCCCTGTTAGGTTATGAAGTTGAAGAAAACACAGCATTCTTCCAGCAAATGCAATGATGATTTATTTAAACTACCAAAGACAGACATATTAACTCTATTGAATCTTTCTCAAGCAGTGATATGCTATATACAGCAGTCTTTAAATAGACTACCCCCTAAACATATGCCAATTTATGTACAGTCGTGGCCAAAAGTTTTGAGAATGACAAAAATATTGGAAATTGGAAAAGTTGCTGCTTAAGTTTTTATAATAGCAATTTGCATATACTCCAGAATGTTATGAAGAGTGATCAGATGAATTGCATAGTCCTTCTTTGCCATGAAAATTAACTTAATCCCAAAAAAAACTTTCCACTGCATTTCATTGCTGTCATTAAAGAACCTGCTGAGATCATTTCAGTAATCGTCTTGTTAACTCAGGTGAGAATGTTGACGAGCATAAGGCTGGAGATCATTATGTCAGGCTGATTGGGTTAAAATGGCAGACTTGACATGTTAAAAGGAGGGTGATGCTTGAAATCATTGTTCTTCCATTGTTAACCATGATGACCTGCAAAGAAACGCGTGCAGCCATCATTGCGTTGCATAAAAATGGCTTCACAGGCAAGGATATTGTGGCTACTAAGATTGCACCTCAATCAACAATTTATAGGATCATCAAGAACTTCAAGGAAAGAGGTTCAATTCTTGTTAAGAAGGCTCTTGTTAAGAAAGTTCACTCACAATTTTGCCCAAAAACACAGCCATGAATAAAGAATGGTACCAAAACACCCTCCAACAGCAACTTCTTCCAACAATCCAACAACAGTTTGGTGAAGAACAATGCATTTTCCAGCACGATGGAGCACCGTGCCATAAGGCAAGAGTGTTAACTAAGTGGCTCGGGGACCAAAAGGTTGACATTTTGGGTCCATGGCCTGGAAACTCCCCAGATCTTAATCCCATTGAGAACTTGTGGTCAATCCTCAAGAGGCGGGTGGACAAACAAAAACCCACTAATTCTGACAAACTCCAAGAAGTGATTATGAAAGAATGGGTTGCTATCAGTCAGGAATTGGCCCAGAAGTTGATTGAGAGCATGCCCAGTCGAATTGCAGAGGTCCTGAAAAAGAAGGGCCAACACAGCAAATACTGACTCTTTGCATAAATGTCATGTAATTGTCAATAAAAGCCTTTGAAACGTATAAAGTGAAAGTAATAATATTTCACAACATCACAGAAACAACTGAAACAAAGATCTAAAAGCAGTTTAGCAGCAAACTTTGTGAAAACTAATATTTGTCATTCTCAAAACTTTTGGCCACGACTGTAAATTAACCCCATCCATATTTAAATATATACTATAATAAATGACTCCCATATAGATATATGTATATAAAAAAATCTATGTGGTGTGGTTAATAAACAATGATTTCACATAAAACTGGTCATAAAAATAGGTTCTAGAATTTGGGAGCCATTCTATCAATAATCAAATTGAAAGTAGCTTTGATATGCAAGCTTGAGTGGAACCACAGTTACCTTGAGCTGAATTTACCACTGCTATCCTTGTCCATAGTCACCAGTGGTGTAGGGATCGCCATAGCAGCCATAGCAATGGCTATGGGGCCCTACGCCACTGGGGGCCCGCCGCCGACTGAGGATTAAAAAAATAAAAATAAAATTCATGTGGCGAGTGGGCCGGGCGCTGTGATAGGGGGCGGTCGGACTCGTAGCCGGAGGTAGAGACTAGAGAGGCAGTCTGGGCGGTGGTTCGCTGGAAGTGGAGGAGGCGGAGTCGCAGACTAGGAGCGGCACGTACAAGGATAGGAAGCTGCGAGGTGAGCTGCTGGAGTGAGTGAGTGTGGGTGGGTGGCTGGCTGGCTTGGCAGCGCATGCAGTACAGGTACGGTTCGGTCATCGGTGTCGGCAAGTTCAAGTGGCTGAGGTGAGGGCTGGCTGGGGAGTGGGACTGAGTCTGTCACTTTTGCGGTGTGTGTCCAACCGAGGCGGCATGCGGCAGCATCAGTCAGTGGAGACGTGGAGGAGTACTGTAAATGGAGACTAGTGTAGTGTAGTGGACAAGTAGAGACTGTGGGGTTACTTCATCTGTGTGTGTGTGGTACAGCCGGATCTCAGTCAGCATCTTCCCTAATCCCTATTCACAGACACATATACCTGCTCAAGCCTGGCAGGCGCAGCTGCATTATTTAATAGTGTGGTGTGGTAATGGTTAATGGCATTGGTGAAGACACAGCCACCTAATCCTATCTGAGGGGTCTGTATTACAGACCCCTCAAATAGGATTAGGGTACTTTCACACTAGCGTTTTTCTTTTCTGGCATAGAGTTCCGTCACAGGGGCTCTATACCGGAAAAGAACTGATCAGGCATATCCCCATGCATTCTGAATGGAGAGTAATCCGTTAAGGATGCATCAGGATGTCTTAAGTTCAGTCGTTTTGACTGATCAGGCAAAAGATAAAACCGTAGCATGCTACGGTTTTATCTCCGGCGAAAAAAACGGAATACTTGCCTGAAGGACGGATCTGGCATTTTTTCCCATAGGAATGTATTAGTGCCGAATCCGTCCTTCCGGCCTGCGCATGCGCAGACCGGTAAGAATGTGAAAATAAATACAAGACGGATCCTTCTGTCCGCATGACAAGCGGAGAGACGGATCCATTCTTGCAATGCATTTGTAAGACGGATCCGCATCTGGATCCGTCTCACAAATGCTTTCAGTCACATCAAAATCAGCGGATCCAGCGGGCAGTTCCGATGACGGAACTGCCCGCCGGATCACACTGCCGCAAGTGTGAAAGTAGCCTAGATGGCTGTTTCTTTCGCCAAAATGCCATTAACCATTACCACACCACACTATTAAATAATGAAGCTGCGCCTGCCAGGCTTGAGCAGGTATATGTGTGAATAGGGAAGATGCTGAGATCCGGCTGTACCTCACAGTGAGGAACAGTCTGATCTCAGCATCTTCCCTATTCACACATATACCTGCTCAAGCCTGGCAGGCGCAGCTGCATTATTTAAAGGGGGGGGCCCATAAATTTTTTTTGCTATGGGGCCCAGTCATTTCTAGCTACGCCCCTGATAATCACTAATATTTTATGACTTTATTTATTTTTCTACAATATGTCTATTCTCTGTGGCCAGCCTATAGCCAGTTTCCGTTTTCTATCCTCCTTAATAGCCAGCATCCAACATTCCTGGTAATCCAGATACAGTATAGGGCTTAACTATAGTACTTTCAGCAACTGTCTTCTGTTACCTAGCTACAGAATGACAACACATAGATGCCTAGTAACAAAGTGACTATATGTCAATTAGAGTTCTTGCTGATGTATATGTCAGTGCACCCCTTCAATATAGAAATAAGACTTCTTTCCAGCCCCATGTTATGTCTGGAGTATGGCAAGTAGGGGAGACTGGATGTCATATACACAGGTTTGAACTGTCTCAACAAACAATCAAGGGAAACCCGCGCTGCCTTGTTAAATAGAACAGAGTGTAATGTTAAATGCACTGAATAACATTAAGATGAGTGTGTCGCTGCTGGTCTATGACAGGGAATAAATTGCCTAAACCCTGAAAAAAATGAATCAAAGAAACCAAAGTAATAAATAGACCGCGCTGACTAGACAGTGTCAAATGGTAGATGTCGCATCAAATGATATCCCCAACTGTATATCCGCCGCTATTAGTTAGAACCTCGTCCGGTGTCAATCCAGACTGATCAACCTGGTAATTGATCAGCTTACCTAGATGTATTACAAGGGATGGTGACTTGTTGGTAGCGGACTGACCTGCACGGTCCTCACTGTGCTTCCTGGTAGTAGTGCTGGAGACTCGCTGCGATATCTGAATCTTTAGGCTTCCTATGCAAGTGTGCGTGGCCCCGGCCGGTGACTCGTGCGCGCGAGGGAAGCCTTAGCTGGTAATCCACGAGAACGTTACTTCCGTGTGACGTCACACTAAGGATGGGTGCCTTCTCAAGCCAAAAAACCACCAACGTGTTTTGAAATTAACAAATTTCTTCCTCACTCGTGGATTACCAGCTAAGGCTTGCCTCGCGCGCACGAGTCACCGGCTGGGGCCGCGCACGCTTGCAGAGGAAGCCTGAAGATTCAGACATCACGGCGAGTCTCCAGCACTACTACCAGGAAGCACAGTGAGGACCGTGCAGGTCAGTCCGCTACCGGCAAGTCATCATCCCTTGTAATACATCTAGATAAGCTGATCAATTACCAGGTTGATCAGTCTGGATTGACACCGGACGAGGTTCTAACTAATAGCGGCGGATATACAGTTAGGGATATCATTTGATGCAACATCTACCATTTGACACTGTCTAGTCAGCGCGGTCTATTTATTACTCAGGTTTGAATTGTATTATAGATAGAATGGCTGCCAGTCCCTGACTCCAGAACCTTTTCATGCCCGTGTGAGTGTTATCTGAAACAATTGTTTATTAACAACACCATAGTTACATAGTTAATACGGTTAATAAAAGACACAAGTCCATCAACTTTAATCAAGGGATAGGTGGGGATGTGAATCCCAGAAAAAAGTGAGACTCCGATTGCTACAAACTTTTTAAAACTGTTCCTGCTGTGACCACATCCTGAGGAAGTCTAATCCACAGATTCACAGTTTTTACAGTACATAATTACATAAACTGTGATGCTTCTGGAGACTGAATTTTAACTTCTCCATTTGGATGCAGTGCCCCTTGTATTTTGAGGGTATTTCACATGGAACAGTTTTTCACAGTATTTTGTGTATGGCCCGTTTATATATTTGTATAGGTTATTAAAGCCTCCCCTTAGACGTCTCTTCTCAAGTCTAAAGAAATGTAATTATTTTAATTTTTCTTCATAACTAAGACCCTTCATGCCACTTATCAGTTTAGTCACCCCTTTGTACTTTTTATAGCTCCAGAGCTTCCTTTCTATGAACTGGTGGCCAGAAATAAACTGCATATTCCAGATGAGACGGCACCAATGCTTTGTAAAGTGCTAGTTTGTCGGCAGCATATACCTGGTAAAATGATTTTATATGCTATGCAAATTAATGGATAACCAGTCAAACTAATGTTTTGTTCATTTGTCAGGTGATTGATGCCACATTTACAATGGGCCAATTATCAGGAATGAGCATTTGTAGGGATGTTTGTTCCCGATACGTGGCCCAATAATCTGACCATATAAATGCCCCATTAATGTTATTATCCATTTGAATAGTACTTTAAGCACATTTTATATTTTGTCTACTTCATTATTTTAGTTTTTGTCCATTTAAAAACATTACATTTAAAACATTTAGGAAGTTTCTGGACCTAAACATTTACTTTGTAAGTGGGTCCATAGAAGAAATCAATATCAAAGTGTTGAAGTATGCCAAATATATGGTATTTTATAGTATTAGGTTGTCATTATGAGTTTTATAGTTGTATTATTATTGAGTGCAGTATATCAAGGTAATGTTCCAAAGAATGTTAATTTTTATCTCCATAGACACTGTGATATTACTATTGCTTCAGAATTAAGATGCCGTAACAAACTTCTACCAAAGTGTCATAAAATATTTTCACTTTATAAATTTAAACACTGCAGCAATGTTAAGCTTGTCATAATATAGCCATTTACCGACTGATACAATATTGAATGGTAAAATAGTTACATTTGCAAGATTATATTGTTTAAAGCCAATTGTACAATACACTAATCTCCGCTTGAAAGGGTGAGTTTATGGCTTCATAACATCCAAACAATGTAAATGTAATATTTAAACCACTAATGCATAGTGTGAAGAATGGTTAGTACTTTAGATTTGGCAGTTTGCACATTTTACCTCCTTGAGGTTATCTAGGGAAAGCTTAAAAGCATTATACAGTTATAAAGGTGGTAAAATTAATGTATAGTTTGCCAGAAAGATGAACAGCGATAAATTATGTATTCAATTTTTAATCTATTTATTATTCATAGTTTCATACACTTTTCTTACAGTTGATTTGCCTGCTTGTTTACAGCTTGGTGTATTTAAGCCTAGATATCGATAATTAAGCATCACTTTGGCTTATCATTATTATAATAATAACACATATTTCTCAGTTAGGTATAAAAGCTGAGATGTGTTTATGTTAAATAACTTTGCTATGTCTATTAATTTTTCACTGTTATCAACCTGTTCTCAGTTATTTTAAATTTATTATAACTGAAGTATGAAAAATCATTAGGATATTTATTTATGCTTTGATTTTCTTTGATTTCTTTATGCATATCCGGTAGTTGTCTTTAGCAAATTACAGATATAATTTAGTAAAATGTAAAACAAAAAAAGATATGTCAAATATGAGTAAAGACCACAAGAACTTTGAATATTTTAAGACAAAATAAAGAGATCTTCATAATAATGGGTATGCAACCAATATTTCTCTTAACCCGTAGGATACCAGCGCCGTACTTGTACAGCACTCTTATCGGGCAGGCGCAGGAGCTGCACCCATCCGATCAGCGGCAGGGGTCCGGAATTCACTGATAGCCGGACCACTGATGTATGTGCCAGCATTGGTGAAAACACCGATGCCGGCGCATTAACTCTTGCACTGCCGCGGTCAGCACTTGTGGCATCCTGCCGGGTGAGGGGTGTCCGTCGTGTCCTCACACTGCTGTGACAGGGACCTGATGGCTTGGACAGCAGCACAATGCCTTCCTTAGGCATAGTGACTGCCATCAGTGTTAGGGCCCTTTCACACCTGCGGCAGGACGGATCCGACATGCTGTTCACGATGTCGGATCCGCCGTGCCGCCGGACCGCAGCTCCGTCCCCATTGACTATGACGGGGGCGGAGCTCTGGCGCAGCACGGCGGTGCGCGGCGACGCCGGACTAAAAAGTCCTGCATGTCCGACTTTTTAGTCCAGCGGCTTTCGCTGTGCACCGCCATGCTGCGCCGCAGCTCCGCCCCGTCCCCATTATAGTCAATGGGGACGGAGCGGCGGTTCGGCGGCACGGCAAAATAGCGGAAGGACGGATCCGACATGGTGAACAGCATGTCGGATCCGTCCTGCTGCAAGTGTGAAAGGGCCCTTAGTCTGTGAGATCCAGCCCCCTGGATCTCACAGGCAGGAAACTGTAAGTGTATTACAGTGTGTAATACACTTACAGCCAATGCATTACAATACAGAAGTATTGTAATGCATTGTAAAGGGATTCAGACCCCCTTAAAAATCGAAAGTTTCAAGTAAAAAAAAAGCGTCCTTTTCCCAAAATAAAGTTAAAAAAAATAGTAAAAAATAGGGAAAAAGAGAAATGTAGACATATTAAGTATTTCCACGTCCATATCGACCGCCTCTATAAAAATATCACATGATCCACCCCGTCAGGTGAACGCCGTAAAAAATAAAATAAAAACAGTGCCAAAACAGCCATTTTGTGGGCACCTTGCCTCATAAAAAGTGTAATACCAAGTGACCAAAAAAGCGTATTCAGCCCAAAATAGTACCAATCAAACCTGCATCTCATCCCGCAAAAAATTAGACCTTACCTAACACAATCGCCCAAAAAATATATATATATGGCTCTCAGAATATGGCAATACAAAAACAAGATTTTATGCTGTTCAAAAAGGCTTTCACTGTGTAAAACTTTACAGAAATAAAAATACTTGATATATTGGGTATCGCTGCATCCGTAAAAAACTGCTTTATAAAAATATAACATTATATGCCCCCTCAGGTGGAAGCTGTAAAAAAAAAAAAAATATGCCAAAACTGCCATTTTTTTCACCTTGCCTCACGAAAAGTGTAATACCAAGCGATCAAAAATGGTACCAATGGAAACATCACCTCATCCCGCAAAAAATGAGCCCCCACATAAGACAATCACTTAAAAAATGAAAACCAATGGCACCCGTAAACCAATCAAAATCTGCACTGGAAAAGCCTTATGGCGCTCCTTCCTTTCTGAGTCCTGCCATGTTCCCCCACAGCAGTTTACCACCACATATGGGGTGTTGCCTTATTCAGGAGAAAATGGGTAGCAAAATATGGGGTGATTTTTCATCTGTTACCCCTTGTGAAAATAAAAGAATTGGGGCTAAAGCAACATTTTCTTGGAAGAAATGAAACTTTTTATTTTTATAGCCAAGTGTTTCCAAATTCTGTAAAACCCTTAGGGGGTCAAAGTGCTCAGTAGTACTTAATATATTCTTTAAGGGGTGTAGTTTCCAAAATGGGGTCACTTTTTGAGGGTTTACACTGTAGGGGTACGTCAGGGTCTCTTTAAATACAAAATGGTGTCTAAAAATCATTCTAGTAAAATCTGCCTCCAAAATCCATATGTTGCTCCGTTCCTTCTGACCACTGCCACGTGCCCATAGGGCAGTTTATCACCATATATGAGGTATTTCTTTAAACTGCAGAATCAGAGTAATATACAATGCCTGTCCCAAACAAAAGTCGACACCAAAAAAAATAAAGGTCACACACAATTAATATTTAGTTGGACCGCCATTAGCTTTGATTATGGCACGCATTCCCTATGGCATTGGTTTGATAAGCTTCTGCAATGTCCCAAGATTTATTTCCATCCAGTGTTGCATTAATTTTTCACCAAGATCTTGCATTGATGATGGTAGAGTCTGACCGCTGCGCAAAGCCTTCTTCAGCACATCCCAAAGATTCTCAATGGGGTTAAGGTCTTGACTCTGTGGTGGTCAATCCATGTGTGAAAATGATGTCTCATGCTCCCTGAACCACTCTTTCACAATTTGAGCCCGATGAATCCTGGCATTGTCATCTTGGAATATGCCCATGCCATCAGGGAAGAAAATATCCATTGATGGAATAACCTGGTCATTCAATATGTTCAGGTAGTAAGCTGACCTCATTCTTGGAGCACATACTGTTGCTGAAACTAGACCTGACCAACTGCAGCAACCTCAGATCATTCGGTTCAGTAGCCTAAGGCTAGATAATTCCTGTTTATGGTCAATATTAAAACATAACATTTATTTTATTTTAAAATGTCAAAGAAAAAGAGGATTAATATTTAAAATTATATATGGCTGGGCTCTGTGACTGAGTAACTTCACCAAGTCCTTCTCACTCTCCAATTGGAGTACTATATTTTAGAGTGTACTCATATGGGGATAACCATAGGGATATTACTGCATATCCCCTAGTTACAATGCAAATGCTGCCTAGTTAGGATTTGCTATCGAAGCAACCATTTGCCCCTGTATATCGTCTATCAGTGTTAGGGGATCAATAAGGTGTTGTCATTTTCAGGTTCCTCAGCTTTCTGGCTGCATGCCCCTTTGCTTGTGGAGTTCTTGACTAAATACCCCTATACTTTATTTACTTTGAGGAGCTATTATCTTGTTCCTGCGATTCTATCCTAGGATTATTCCTATCCTCGCTAATCTTCCCCTATGAGTACGTTTCCCTGTCGCCTATGTCTGCATGCTGTATGCCTGCAGTGCACACAGATGCTGACACGTCACAGCACAGCCATACAATTTAAAAACTAAATTGCACTGTCATGAAGTACAATGTGTCATGAGAAAACAATCTCAGAATAGCTTGGATAAGTAAAAGCGTTCCAAAGTTATTACCACATATGCAAATGTTTTTGGTTCTTTGTATGTTTCTAACTAATCAAATGTAAGGGGTTTACAATTCACTTCCTTCATCTGCAGCGACTTCTTTCTCAGATTTCACTGAGGATCACATAATCTATGATGTCAGCTTCTCTCCCTGCTCTAATGAAATTTCATACACAAGCCTAATGAGCAGGTATGTGTTTGTGCATGAGAGGTCACTGTTTAGGCTATGCTCCCCTCCACTGCCAGCTGCTGCTGCCTGTCCTGTGTCTCCCTCCCACTGGATTCTTCAGGAAAGATTAACCATTTCTACCATCAGCAGCACATACTCATGGCTGGAGGCTTTGCTGAGCAGCTGTAGGCAGTGAAGAGACACAGGATCTGCCCTCCTCATTCTGCAGACATAGAGCTGACAGACTGGGGGAGTTCTGAAGAGCATTGCACAAGAACAGATATGGGGAAGATCCTGTGTGTATCAGCAGTGTCATTGTATAGGTGGGACTTCTAGTCCTACACATACAACATGCTGATGAGTATCCCAGCAGTCAGACATTTCACTCAGGGCAGCACTTTTATTCACTCCCTTTGCAGAGCAGCAGGAGGGGCACTCTTTTTTGATGCCCACATTCATGAGGAAAACCTCAGAGATTGTTGTTATTGCAGGTAAACAAAGGGCCAGAAGAAAACTAGGGAAATTCAGAAATAGATTTTTTTTTGCCTAAAACTTGCTTAGCTTAGTTATATATTGCTGACCATCAGATGTACAGTGCTATATTTTTTTTTTCATAACTCGGACAACCCCTTTTTTTCAGCTCCATGCAATATAATGATCATATCTTTTATATTTTATGCCTATGTTGCAGGAAAAATAAAACTTTCATAATTTGCCATTTCAGTTGGGAAATAAACCATACCATTTACCTTATATTGATTCATTTTATGGGGAGGAGAGGAAGTTAAAAGGGATTTGCCCCTTTATATCCCCTTGAATACATACCTCTGATCTTTGAGTATGAGTGAAAGCTATATTTCTGCTGTCACTGTGCATTCTGAGTGATTTAAAATTACTTGGCATAAAGGAGACATTTATGGCATATTGATAGCATATGCCATACATGTCTGATAGGTGCAGGTCCCAGCTCTGAGACCCCCTCCTACCTCAAGAATTGTGCCCTGCTATGAATGGAGAGTAAGCTGAGTTTGCATGGCTTTTACCAGTAATTGCAATGGGACTTACAAATAATTTTTTTGAGGTCTCATATCAGTAATTGGAGGCATGATTGCACATGTGCGACATTCTCTCCATTCACTACTATAGTATTTTCAAAAATAGCTGAATAAGATTGCTTGACAAATATTTTTGGGAAGTCCCATAGCAGTGGATAAAGGCGATGCAGCACATGCACAATGTGCTCTCTGTCTACAACAGGTCCCTGTGTTACCTGGATCTTTCAGACATTTATGGTATATGCTATCAATATGCCATAAGTGTCCAACTATGACAGCCCCTTTAGTAGTTACCTATCAAATTGTGCCAATCCACCTTTCTTATGGGCTTGGGTCAGTGCATGCATCAGTGAAGAGTCAAACAAGCATCAGTTCTTCATGTATAAGAAGTTATGCTAGTGTGAAGAAACACCAAGAGAGAGAACCCACATTTTGACTTTTGATGTGGGGTTTTCTTTGTATTGTTTCAATTTGTATCCAAATGCAAAATTAAAATTCTTCACTTTTGTTGTGGATTTACAGAACCACTCTTCCAATCCTCAAGCACTTGTCTCTGGAATTTAAAAATTTCATAATATTTATAAAAATACGAAAAAATCCTACATTACATTGTACTTTCTTCTTAGGTAATTTTCAATATCATATTAAGAAACATTACCACTTCTTTTTTAAATTTTCATATTTTATTTTCCATGACTACTTCTTAAAGAAGGAAAATAGCTCTCCTCCTTGCATACAACTTCAATAGTAACTTCCTTTATTATCTTAAAGGGGTTATCCCATGATAAGTATTTATCATCTACTGTATCTACAGTATAGGTGACAAATGTCAGATCGCAAGAGATTCTAGTGCTTCAACTCCCAACAATCCTGAGAAAACAGAGTCCATGAGTCCCTTATCTAAATGGATTGGTGGTGCGCAAGTTTGTCTACCATTTCATTCATTTCTGTAGGACATATAGAATGACATTTACATCAGTCCCATAGAAGACAACAGAGTTATTGACTAATGTGCACACTCCATTTCCATTCAAAAAAAGGATTTCGGAACTTGCAATTCTTGGCATAGATGGGCAATCCAGTGTCTGGAACCCCAGCAATCTGACATTTAGCACCTTTCCTTTGTGGAATCAACCCTTTAAAACATTAGTATGCATGTTGTTCGGGTCGCCTTAATCAAGACCCCTGTTGGTGTTGTGTGAGGTGCAAATCAGCAGAAAGTATGTGCTTGGAGTGACTGAGACAGGATGTGAAGCTGAAACAATCACTGGTTTATTATTACAAAGGTTACATCTTCTATATCATAAGAGCAAAAAGAGGCATTTAGCCCATAGCTACACCAACCCCACAAGGTTATAGAAACAAACTTGACATTAAAATAAAACATCTGCTAGCTACTAGTGATTTTGGGGTGTCATTTTACATATACCCATGCTGGGTGAGAGAAATATTTTGCCAAAAGACAACTTTTCCCATTTTTTTATACAAAGTTGGCATTTAACCAAGATATTTATCTCACCCAGCATGGGTAAATGTAAAATGACACCCCAAAACACATTGCCCAACTTCTCCTGAGTACGGCAATACCACATGTGTGACACTTTTTTGCAGCCTAAGTGGGCAAAGGGGCCCACATTCCCTACATTCCAAAGAGCACCTTTAGGATTTCACCGGCCATTTTTTACAGATTTTGATTTCAAACTACTTACCACACATTAGGGCCCCTAGAATGCCAGGGCAGTATAACTACCCCACAAGTGACCCCATTTTGGAAAGAAGACACCCCAAGGTATTCCGTGAGGAGCATGGCGAGTTCCTAGAATTTTTTATTTTTTGTCACAAGTTAGCGGAAAATGATGATTTTATTATTTTTTTTCTTTTCTTACAAAGTCTCATATTCCACTAACTTGTGACAAAAAATAAAAACTTCCATGAACTCACTATGCCCATCACAAAATACCTTGGGGTGTCTTCTTTCCAAAATGGGGTCAGTTGTGGGGTAGTTATACTGCCCTGGCATTCTAGGGGCCCTAATGTGTGGTAAGTAGTTTGAAATCAAAATCTGTAAAAAATGGCCGGTGAAATCCTAAAGGTGCTCTTTGGAATGTGGGCCCCTTTGCCCACCTAGGCTGCAAAAAAGTGTCACATATGTGGTATTGCCGTACTCAGGAGAAGTTGGGCAATGTGTTTTGGGGTGTCATTTTACATATACCCATGCTGGGTGAGAGAAATATCTTGGTCAAATGCCAACTTTGTATAAAAAAATTGGAAAAGTTGTCTTTTGCCAAGATATTTCTCTCACCCAGCATGGGTATATGTAAAATGACACCGCAAAACACATTGCCCAACTTCTCCTGAGTACGGCAATACCACATGTGTGACAATTTTTTGCAGCCTAGGTGGGCAAAGGGGCCCACATTCCAAAGAGCACCTTTAGGATTTCACCGGCCATTTTTTACAGATTTTGATTTCAAACTACTTACCACACATTAGGGCCCCTAGAATGCCAGGGCAGTATAACTACCCCACAAGTGACCCCATTTTGGAAAGAAGACACCCCAAGGTATTTTGTGATGGGCATAGTGAGTTCATGGAAGTTTTTATTTTTTGTCACAAGTTAGTGGAAAGAACACACCCCAAGGTATTTCGTGATGGGCATAGTGAGTTCATGGAAGTTTTCATTTTTTGTCACAAGTTAGTGGAATATGAGACTTTGTAAGAAAAAAAAAAATCATAATTTTCCGCTAACTTGTGACAAAAAAAAAAATTCTAGGAACTCGCCATGCCCCTCACGGAATACCTTGGGGTGTCTTCTTTCCAAAATGGGGTCACTTGTGGGGTAGTTATACTGCCCTGGCATTCTAGGGGCCCTAATGTGTGGTAAGTAGTTTGAAATCAAAAATTGAAAAAAATGACCTGTGAAATCCTAAAGGTGCTCTTTGGAATGTGAGCCCCTTTGCCCACCTAGGCTGCAAAAAAGTGTCACACATGTGGTATTGCCGTACTCAGGAGAAGTTGGGCAATGTGTTTTGGGGTGTCATTTTACATATAACCATGCTGGGTGAGATAAATATCTCGGCAAAAGACAACTTTTCCCATTTTTTTATACAAAGTTGGCATTTGACCGAGATATTTCTCTCACCCAGCATGGGTATATGTAAAATGACACCCCAAAACACTTCTCTTGAGTACAGCGAAACCAGATGTGTGACACTTTTTTGCAGCCTAGATGCGCAAAGGCGCCCACATTCCTTTTAGGAGGGCATTTTTAGACATTTGGATCCCAGACTTCTTCTCACGCTTTAGGGCCCCTAAAATGCCAGGGCAGTATAAATACCCCACATGTGACCCCATTTTGGAAAGAAGACACCCCAAGGTATTCAGGGGCATGGCGAGTTCATAGAATTATTATTTTTTTTGCCACAAGTTAGCGGAAATTTTTTATTTATTTTTTTCTCACAAAGTCTCCATTTCCGCTAACTTGGAACAAAAATTTAAATCTTTCATGGACTCAATATGCCCCTCAGCGAATACCTTGGGATGTCTACTTTCCGAAATGGGGTCACATGTGGGGTATTTATACTGCCCTGGCATTCTAGGGGCCCTAAAGCGTGAGAAGAAGTCTGGAATATAAATGTCTAAAAAATTTACGCATTTGGATTCCGTGAGGGGTATGGTGAGTTCATGTGAGATTTGATTTTTTGACACAAGTTAGTGGAATATGAGACTTTGTAAGAAAAACAAAAAAAAACAAAACAATTTCCGCTAACTTGGGCCAAAAAAATGTCTGAATGGAGCCTTACAGGGGAGTGATCAATGACAGGGGTGTGATCAGGGAGTCTATATGGGGTGATCACCCCCCTGTCATTGATCACCCCCCTGTAAGGCTCCATTCAGACGCCCATATGTTTTTTACGGATCCACGGATACATGGATCGGATCCGCAAAACACATACGGACGTCTGAATGGAGCCTTACAGGGGGGTGATCAATGACAGGGGGGTGATCAATGACAGGGGGGTGATCACCCAATATAGACTCCCTGATCACCCCCCTGTCATTGATCACCCCCCTGTAAGGCTCCATTCATATGTCCGTATGTGTTTTGCAGATCCGATCCATGTATCCGTGGATCCGTAAAAAACATACGGACGTCTGAATGGAGCCTTACAGGGGGGTGAATAATGACAGGGGGGTGATCAATGACAGGGGGGTGTTCAGGGAGTCTATGTGGGGTGATCACCCCCCTGTCATTGATCACCCCCCTGTAAGGCTCTATTCAGATGTCCGTATGTGTTTTGTGGATCCGATCCATGTATCCGTGGATCCGTAAAAAACATACGGACGTCTGAATGGAGCCTTACAGGGGGGTGATCAATGACAGGGGGGTGATCAATGACAGGGGGGTGATCAGGGAGTCTATATGGGGTGATCACCCCCCTGTCATTGATCACCCCCCTGTAAGGCTCCATTCAGATGTCCGTATGTGTTTTGCGGATCCGATCCATGTATCCGTGGATCCGTAAAAAACATACGGACGTCTGAATGGAGCCTTACAGGGGGGTGATCAATGACAGGGGGGTGATCAATGACGGGGGGTGATCAGGGAGTCTATATGGGGTGATCACCCACCTGTCATTGATCACCCCCCTGTAAGGCTCCATTCAGACGTCCGTATGTGTTTTGCGGATCCGATCCATGTATCCGTGGATCTGTAAAAAATATACGGACGTCTGAATGGAGCCTTTCAGGGGGTGATAAATGACAGGGGAATGATCAGGGAGTCTATATGGGGTGATCACCCCCCTGTCATTGAACACCCCCCTGTAAGGCTCCATTCAGATGTCCGTAGGTGTTTTGCGGATCCGATCCATGTATCCGTGGATCCGTAAAAAACATATGGACGTCTGAATGGAGCCTTACAGGGGGGTGATCAATGACAGGGGGGTGATCAATGACAGGGGGGTGATCACCCCGTATAGACTCCCTGATCACCCCCCTGTCATTGATCACCCCCCTGTAAGGCTCCATTCAGACGTCCGTATGTGTTTTGCGGATCCGATCCATGTATCCGTGGATCCGTAAAAAACATATGGACGTCTGAATGGAGCCTTACAGGGGGGTGATCAATGACAGGGGGTAGATCAATGACAGGGGGGGGATCAGGGAGTCTATATGGGGTGATCACCCCCCTGTCATTGATCACCCCCCTGTAAGGCTCCATTCAGATGTCCGTATGTGTTTTGCGGATCCGATCCATGTATCCGTGGATCCGTAAAAAACATACGGACCTCTGAATGGACCCTTACAGGGGGGTGATCAATGACAGGGGGGTGATCAATGACGGGGGGTGATCAGGGAGTCTATATGGGGTGATCACCCCCCTGTCATTGATCACCCCCTTGTAAGGCTCCATTCAGACGTCCGTATGTGTTTTGCGGATCCGATCCATGTATCCGTTGATCTGTAAAAAACATACGGACGTCTGAATGGAGCCTTACAGGGGGTGATAAATGACAGGGGGGTGATCAGGGAGTCTATATGGGGTGATCACCCCCCTGTCATTGATCACCCCCCTGTAAGGCTCCATTCAGATGTCCGTACGTGTTTTGCGGATCCGATCCATGTATCCGTGGATCCGTAAAAAACATATGGACGTCTGAATGGAGCCTTACAGGGGGGTGATCAATGACAGGGGGGTGATCACCCCATATAGACTCCCTGATTACCCCCCTGTCATTGATCACCCCCTTGTAAGGCTCCATTCAGACGTCCGTATGTGTTTTGCGGATCCGATCCATGTATCCGTGGATCCGTAAAAAACATACGGACGTCTGAATGGAGCCTTACAGGGGGGTGATCAATGACAGGGGGTAGATCAATGACAGGGGGGGGGGATCAGGGAGTCTATATGGGGTGATCACCCCCCTGTCATTGATCACCCCCCTGTAAGGCTCCATTCAGATGTCCGTATGTGTTTTGCGGATCCGATCCATGTATCCGTGGATCCGTAAAAAACATACGGACGTCTGAATGGAGCCCTACAGGGGGGTGATCAATGACAGGGGGGTGATCAATGACAGGGGGGTGATCAGGGAGTCTATATGGGGTGATCACCCCCCTGTCATTGATCACCCCCCTGTAAGGCTCCATTCAGATGTCCGTATGTGTTTTGCGGATCCGATCCATGTATCCGTGGATCCGTAAAAAACATACGGACGTCTGAATGGACCCTTACAGGGGGGTGATCAATGACAGGGGGGTGATCAGGGAGTCTATATGGGGTGATCACCCCCCTGTCATTGATCACCCCCCTGTAAGGCTCCATTCAGACGTCCGTATGTGTTTTGCGGATCCAATACATGTATCCGTGGATCTGTAAAAAACATACGGACGTCTGAATGGAGCCTTACAGGGGGTGATAAATGACAGGGGGGTGATCAGGGAGTCTATATGGGGTGATCACCCCCCTGTCATTGATCACCCCCCTGTAAGGCTCCATTCAGATGTCCGTACGTGTTTTGCGGATCCGATCCATGAATCCGTGGATCCGTAAAAAACATATGGACGTCTGAATGGAGCCTTACAGGGGGTGATCAATGACAGGGGGGTGATCACCCCATATAGACTCCCTGATTACCCCCCTGTCATTGATCACCCCCCTGTAAGGCTCCATTCAGACGTCCGTATGTGTTTTGCGGATCCGATCCATGTGTCCGTGGATCCGTAAAAAATATACGGACGTCTGAATGGAGCCTTACAGGGGGGTGATCAATGACAGGGGGTAGATCAATGACAGGGGGGGGGATCAGGGAGTCTATATGGGGTGATCACCCCCCTGTCATTGATCACCCCCCTGTAAGGCTCCATTCAGATGTCCGTATGTGTTTTGCGGATCCGATTCATGTATCCGTGGATCCGTAAAAAACATACGGACGTCTGAATGGAGCCTTACAGGGGGTGATCAATGACAGGTGGGTGATCAATGACAGGGGGGTGATCAGGGAGTCTATATGGGGTGATCACCCCCCTGTAAGGCTCCAGTCAGACGTCTGTATGTGTTTTGCGGATCCGATCCATGTATCCAGGGATCCGTAAAAAACATACGGACGTCTGAATGGAGCCTCACAGGGGGGTGATCAATGACAGGGGGGTGATCAATGACAGGGGGGTGATCAGGGAGTCTATATGGGGTGATCACCCCCGTCATTGATCACCCCCCTGTAAGGCTCCATTCAGGCGTCCGTATGTGTTTTGCGGATCCGATCCATGTATCAGTGGATCCGTGAAAAACATACGGACGTCTAAATGGAGCCCTACAAGGGGGTCATCAATGACAGGGGGGTGATCAATGACAGGGGGGTGTTCAGGGAGTCTATATTCGGTGTTTAGGGGTGATCAGGGGTTAATAAGGGGTTAATAAGTGACAAGGGGGGGTGTAGTGTAGTGGTGTTTGGTGCTACTTATTACTGAGCTGCCTGTGTCCTCTGGTGGTTGATCCAAGCAAAAGGGACCACCAGAGGTCCAGGTAGCAGGTATATTAGACGCTGTTATCAAAACAGCGTCTAATATACCTGTTAGGGGTAAAAAAAATCGCATCTCCAGCCTGCCAGCGAACGATCGCCGCTGGCAGGCTGGAGATCCACTCGCTTACCTTCCGATCCTGTGAACACGCGCGCCTGTGTGCGCGCTTTCACAGGAAATTTCGCGTCTTGCGAGAGGACGCGTATATGCGTCCAGGAAGAATGAATCGACCGCCTCCAGAACGCGTCGCTGCATTCCGCGGTCCGGAGGCGGTTAAACAACACAATGTAACTCCAAGTCAATCACACTTCTGTGAAATCAAACTGTCCACTTAGGAAGCAACACTGAGTGACAATCAATTTCACATGCTGTTGTGTAAATGGGATAGACAACAGGTGGAAATAATAAGCAATTAGCAAGACACCGCCAATAAAGGAGCGGTTCTGCAGGTGGTGACCACAGACAACTTCTCAGTTCCTATGCTTCCTGGCTGATGTTTTGGTCACTTTTGAATGCTGGCGGTGCTTTCACTCTAGTGGTAGCATGAGACGGAGTCTACAACCCACACAAGTGGCTCAGGTAGTGCAGCTTATCCAGGATGGCACATCAATGCGAGCTGTGGCAAGAAGGTTTGCTGTGTCTGTCAGCGTAGTGTTCAGAGCATGGAGGCGCTACCAGGAGACAGGCCAGTACATCAGGAGACGTGGAGGAGGCCGTAGGAGGGCAACAACCCAGCAGCAGGACCGCTACCTCCGCCTTTGTGCAAGGAGGAACAGGAGGAGCACTGCCAGAGCCCTGCAAAATGACCTCCAGCAGGCCACAAATGTGCATGTGTCTGCTCAAACGGTCAGAAACAGACTCCATGAGGGCCCGACGTCCACAGGTGGGGGTTGTGCTTACAGCCCAACACCGTGCAGGATGTTTGGCATTTGCCAGAGAACACCAAGATTGGCAAATTCGCAACTGGCGCCCTGTGCTCTTCACAGATGAAAGCAGGTTCACACTGAGCACATGTGACAGACGTGACAGAGTCTTGAGACGCCGTGGAGAACGTTCTGCTGCCTGCAACATCCTCCAGCATGACCGGTTTGGCATTGGGTCAGTAATGGTGTGGGGTGGCATTTCTTTGGAGGGCCGCACAGCCCTCCATGTGCTCGCCAGAGGTACCGAGATGAGATCCTCAGACCCCTTGTGAGATCATATGCTGGTGCGGTTGGCCCTGGGTTCCTCCTAATGCAAGACAATGCTAGACCTCATGTGGCTGGAGTGTGTCAGCAGTTCTTGCAAGACGAAGGCCATGATGCTATGGACTGGCCCGCCCGTTCCCCGGACCTGAATCCAATTGAGCACATCTAGGACATCATGTCTCGCTCTATCTACCAACGTCACGTTGCACCACAGACTGTCCAGGAGTTGGCAGATGATTTAGTCCAGGTCTGGGAGGAGATCCCTCAGGAGACCGTCCGCCACCTCATCAGGAGCATGCACAGGCGTTGTAGGGAGGTCATACAGGCACGTGGAGGCCACACACACTACTGAGCCTCATTTTGACTTGTTTTAAGGATATTACATCAAAGTTGGATCAGGCTGTAGTGTGTTTTTCCACTTTAATTTTGAGTGTGACTCCAAATCCAGACCTCCATGGGTTGAAAAATTAGATTTCCATTTTTTAATTTTTGTGTGATTTTGTTGTCAGCACATTCAACTATGTAAAGAAAAAAGTATTTCAGAAGAATATTTAATTAATTCAGATCTAGGATGTGTTATTTTTGTGTTCCCTTTATTTTTTTGAGCAGTGTACATACACTCACCTAAAGAATTATTAGGAACACCATACTAATACGGTGTTGGACCCCCTTTTGCCTTCAGAACTGCCTTAATTCTATGTGGCATTGATTTAACAAGGTGCTGATAGCATTCTTTAGAAATGTTGGCCCATATTTATAGGATAGCATCTTGCAGTTGATGAAGATTTGAGGGATGCACATCCAGGGCACGAAGCTCCCGTTCCACCACATCCCAAAGATGCTCTATTGGGTTGAGATAGGGTGACTGTGGGGGCCATTTTAGTACAGTGAACTCATTGTCATGTTCAAGAAACCAATTTGAAATTATTCGAGCTTTGTGAAGTGGTTTATTATCCTGCTGGAAGTAGCCATCAGAGAATGGATACTGTTGTGCATTTTCATACGTATACAATATTATCTAATGACGTTATAATCAAAATGAATGCTCATCTCATTGCCTTTAAGAATAAGATTCAGCCTGAACCAAAGTTTTGTTATGTGGCTGAAAAAGCCGAGATGAGTTCATGGCAAGTTCAGTCTATATAAAAAAATAAAAATAATTGGGAACATAAATGAACATTGTATTTAAAAAGTTAGTGCTAAAGATATGAGACCATCTGGTAAGGAGTATGCCAACTCCCTAAAAACATGTCTGTCTAGAGGGGACATGGTTACTTGATAAGGACTCATGTCCTTGGAGCACACCTGCTGTATGAGCTTCAATTTATATATTCATAATTATATATATATATATCTCTGCATGGTATATTTAGTTTACAACATATGTTAATCAATAATTCACATAAGGTGTTATCTATGTGTAACAATGTATCGATTTATATATATGTTATACCATGTATTTACCATTTAGAAGAAACAACTACAGAAACAAGTAAGTTTAAGTTAATTGGATTTCAAAACAATAGTTATTCATGGGAGTACATAAGTGAAATCTACATGTTCCGATGCCCAGCATCAAAGCCGCTACATAAAATTTTCATCAAGTCAACCCATATTTCAAAAGATAAGAGAAGACAGTCAACTCCAACTAGTCCAGGATATAGGTAATTAAAAGTGTAAGGAAAAGACCTTCCTCAGTGATTTATGGTAGATAGGTCAAAAAGTTCATGTGAAAGTATTATTAGATATTTAATTTTAATGCTTAAAAAGTTGTTATATTCACCTACAGTACCGCAGTGCCATCTGGAGGCAGATGGGCAACATTATATTATTTCATTATTTGTTCGATTCCATATTAGGAATTGATGTGACATCATGATGTTATTAGCATGCGAATACACCCACCCTACCTGATTGGGAATCCCTAATCTAAAGAGGATGATTCTTAGATAAGGGGGGGAATAATTACTCGTGTGCGGAGTAGCATGGGGAAGAAGAAGAGAAAAAAAAAGGAAGCTAGAGAAAAGATCCATTGATCCATCCATTCATTCAATCAAAAAGAAAACTTTACCAGAAGAAACTTGGATTACTCTTTTTGGATTACTAGAACTGGTCCCATCTGAACTCTGTCTACCTTTGACCCGGTAACGTATATTTTGCCTACTACTCATGATATTAATAAGATATTTCTCTCGGTATATAGTCAAGAGTTCCCATATTGTGGGAATATATAGTGTTAGGTGCCTCCATAATGCTGATTATTCTCTTAGCAAAGATGCATATTGTTAATGGAAGATCTGACATTATTTGAAAAGAGGACCAAATCCTTGGGAAGTTATTTTCCTTAGTCTGTTTGCCGAGCTGAATATTTTATCATATTAATATCATATATTTTTGATTGGTCATAGGAAAACAGAGTCAAGGGATAACAGTTATTTTCCTGTAAATCCGTGTTTTTATTGTTATAGCCTGTTTGATAACAGAAGATCCTAAGTTTCTCTTGGTATATGAGTCCGTTTGTTAAAAGTATGACACAGGTGGTCATGTATCAATAAATCATACTGTGCTGATCAGATAGGGGTGTGTGAACACCACCCTGTGGTACATTTCGGATGTTACGTTGTAACTTCATCATTTGTTTTGCAGTTGTATTGTTTTTATATTCTTTGTTTTTATAATAAACGATTATATATTTTGCATATACAATTGTTCCTTTGTTTCACTGCTTGCACAAATCAAATTAAGATACTTGATAAAAGAACTTAGAGGCGTTTTTATGTCCGCCTGAAGGATAATATATTTTTACATTTTTTTTTTATCCTCTCTTTTATATGAAAATTCTTTTCATATAGAAGATATATGACAATACATATTCTCATTCTGTTTACGCCAAACTCGGACTCTACCATTTGAATGTCTCAACAAAAATCGAGACTCAACAGACCAGGCAACATTTTTCCAGTCTTTAACAGTCCAATTTTGGTGAGTTCGTGCAAATTGTAGCCTCTTTTTCCTATTTGTAGAGGAGATAAGTGGTACCCGGTGGGGTCTTCTGCTGGTGTAGACCATCCGCCTCAAGGTTGTGCGTGTTGTGGCTTCACACATGCTTTGCTGCATACCTCGGTTGTAACGAGTGGTTATTTCAGTCAACGTTGCTCTTCTATCAGCTTGAATCAGTCGGCCCATTCTCCTCTGACCTCTAGCATCCACAAGGCATTTTTTCCCACAGGACTGCCGCATACTGGATGTTTTTCCCTTTTCACACCAATCTTTGTAAACCCTAGAAATGGTTGTGCGTGAAAATCCCAGTAACTGAGCAGATTGTGAAATACTCAGAACGGCCCGTCTGGCACCAACAACCATGCCACGCTCAAAATTGCTTAAATCACCTTTCTTTCCCATTCTGACATTCAGTTTGGAGTTCAGGAGATTGTCTTGACCAGGACCACCCCTCTAAATGCATTGAAGCAACTGCCATGTAGAGATGGCCCGAATAGTTCGCCGGCGAATAGTTCCCGGCGAACATAGCTTAATCGCGTTCACCGCGGCGGGCGAACATATGCGATGTTCGGTCCGCCCCCTATACATCATCATTGAGTAAACTTTGACCCTGTTCCTCACAGTCAGCAGACACATTCCAGCCAATCAGCAGCAGACCCTCCATCCCAGACCCTCCCACCTCCTGGACAGCATCCATTTTAGATTCATTCAGTGAGAGGAGGGACAGTGCTGCTGCTGCTGATTCAATAGGGAAAGCGTTAGCTAGGGCAGTGTTCTGTGTCCTGACAGCACCCCAAAAGGCCCTTTTCAGGGCTGGTACATCAGTCTGCTTTTCTTTTTTTTTTTTTATATATATATATATATATTGCAGTTGCCTGCCCGTGTGTGAGAGGCTGCAGGCTCAGTCACAGACAGTACTGTGTGCACACCATTCATACAGGGTGTGACAGAAAATACCTTGCAGTTAAAAAAAATTCTATTTAATATTTTTCTGTGATCTAATCACAGTTGCAAGCCCGTGTGTGTCAGGCCCACACAGACTGTATTGTGGCCACTGGCTAGTGGCTAGGCCTCCACTTATTCCGTTACAGGGTGTCACTCACTCACAAATACCTCGCAGATAAAAAAAAATTATATTTAATATTTTTCTGTGATATAATCACAGTTGCAAGCCTGTGTGTGTCAGGCCCACACAGACTGTATTGTGTCCACTGGCTAGGCCTCCACTTATACCGTTACAGGGTGTCACTCACTCAAATACCTTTCAGATAAAAAAATTATATTTAATATTTTTCTGTGATCTAATCCCATTTGCAAGCCCGTGTGTGTCAGGCCCACACAGACTGTACTGTGGCCACTGGCTAGTGGCTAGACCTCCACTTATACCGTTACAGGGTGTCACTCACTCACAAATACCTCGCAGATAAATAAAAATTCTATTTAATATTTTTCTGTGATATAATCACAGTTGCAAGCCAGTGTGTGTCAGGCCCACACAGACTGTATTGTGGCCACTGGCTAGTGGCTAGGCCTCCACTTATACCGTTGCAGGGTGTCACTCACTCAAATACCTTTCAGATACAAAAAATTATATTTAATATTTTTCTGTGATCTAATCACATTTGCAAGCCCGTGTGTGTCAGGCCCACACAGACTGTATTGTGGTCACTGGCTAGTGGCTAGGCCTCCACTTATACCGTTACAGGGTGTCACTCACTCACAAATACTTCGCAGATAAAAAAAAAATTATATTTAATATTTTTCTGTGATATAATCACAGTTGCAAGCCTGTGTGTGTCAGGCCCACACAGACTGTATTGTGGCCACTGGCTAGTGGCTAGACCTCCACTTATTCCGTTACAGGGTGTCACTCACTCACAAATACCTCGCAGATAAAAAAAAAATTATATTTAATATTTTTCTGTGATCTAATCACATTTGCAAGCCCGTGTGTGTCAGGCCCACACAGACTGTATTGTGGCCACTGGCTAGTGGCTAGGCCTCCACTTATACCGTTACAGGGTATCACTCACTCACAAATACCTTGCAGATAAATAAAAAATTCTACTTAATATTTTTCTGTGATATAATCACAGTTGCAAGCCCGTGTGTGTCAGGCCCACACAGACTGTATTGTGGCCACTAACTAGTGGCTAGACCTCCACTTATACCGTTACAGGGTGTCACTCACTCACAAATACCTCGCAGATAAAAAAAAATTATATTTAATATTTTTCTGTGATCTAATCACATTTGCAATCCTGTGTGTGTCAGGCCCACACAGACTGTATTGTGGCCACTGGCTAGTGGCTAGGCCTCCACTTATACAGTTACAGGGTGTCACTCACTCACAAATACCTCGCAGATAAAAAAAAAATTATATTTAATATTTTTCTGTGATCTAATCACATTTGCAAGCCCGTGTGTGTCAGGCCCACACACTGTATTGTGGCCACTGGCTAGTGGCTAGGCCTCCACTTATACCGTTACAGGGTATCACTCACTCACAAATACCTTGCAGATAAATAAAAAATTCTACTTAATATTTTTCTGTGATATAATCACAGTTGCAAGCCAATGTGTGTCATGCCCCCACAGACTGTATTGTGGCCACTAACTAGTGGCTAGACCTCCACTTATACCGTTACAGGGTGTCACTCACTCACAAATACCTCGCAGATAAAAAAAAATTATATTTAATATTTTTCTGTGATCTAATCACATTTGCAAGCCCGTGTGTGTCAGGCCCACACAGACTGTATTTTGGCCACTGGCTAGTGGCTAGGCCTCCACTTATACCGTTACAGGGTGTTACTCACTCACAAATACCTCGCAGATAAAAAAAAAATTATATTTAAAATTTTTCTGTGATATAATCAGAGTTGCAAGCCCGTGTGTGTCAGGCCCACACAGACTGTATTGTGGCCACTGGCTAGTGGCTAGACCTCCACTTATACCGTTACAGGGTGTCACTCACTCTCAAATACCTTGCAGATAAAAATAAATTCAATTTAATATTTTTCTGTGATATAATCACAGTTGCAAGCCCGTGTGTGTCAGGCCCACACAGACTGTATTGTGGCCACTGGCTAGTGGCTAGGCCTCCACTTATACCGTTACAGGGTGTCACTCACTCACAAATACCTTGCAGATAAAAAAAATTTCTATTTAATATTTTTCTGTCATATAATCACAGTTGCAAGCCAGTGTGTGTCAGGCCCACACAGACTGTACTGTGCCCACTGTCCACCACTTATATAGGGTGGCACAGTACCTTGCACGCATAGTAACACTTATCTAATAAATAATGCCAGGCAGAGGCAGGCCACGCCGCAGGGGCCGTCGTGTTCGTGGTGCTGTGATTTCCACTGGCCCTGGAATAATGCCCAGTGAATAATGCCCAGTGAAATTAGTGATGCGCAACCATTATTGCCAGAGGATGGAGATAACAGGGATATGTCTCAGTCAGGCAGCATTACACACATGGATGTACAGTGTGATGATGATGTTGTACCCACTGCTGCTTCCTTTGCTGAGGTGTCAGATACAAGTGAAGTGGTTGATGATGACGATGTGTCCGTGGATGCCACGTGGGTGCCTGCTCGAAGAGAAGAAGAAGAGGGGGAAAGTTCAGAAAGGGAGACAGAGAGAAGGAGGAGACGAGTTGGAAGCAGGGGGAGGTCGTCGCAAGGAGCTAGTGGCACAGTCAGACAGCATGTATCGGCACCCGGGGTGAGCCAGACTTCACGCCAATCAACACATGCTGTTGCCACCACCAGAATGCCGTCATTGCAAAGCTCAGCAGTTTGGCATTTTTTTTGTGTGTCTGCCTCTGACAACAGTGATGCCATTTGCAACCTGTACCAAAAGAAACTGAGTCGTGGGAAATCCAACACCCACCTAGGTACAACTGCTTTGCGAAGGCACATGATCGCACATCACAAACGCCTATGGGATCAACACATGATGACGAGTAGAAGCAGCACACAAGCTCAAAGCCACCATCCTCCTCCTGGTCCAGCATCTTCAGCCACGTCAACCACTGCTGTCCTCCTTGCCCCCTCTCAACCACCCGCCACTCCGCCTCTCACCTTCAGCAGTTGCATCTGATCTGCCCACAGTCAGGTGTCTGTAAAGGAAATGTTTGAGCGTAGGAAGCCAATGTCACAGAGTCACCCCCTTGACAGCTGGCTTGACGGAACTCTTAGCCCTCCAGCTTTTACCATACCAGCTGGTGGAGTCTGAGGCCTTCAAAAAATTTGTCGCTATTGGGACACCACAGTGGAAGGTACCCGGACAAATTTTTTTTTTCAAAAAAGGCAATCCCAAACCTCTACTCAGTGATTGAAAAGGAAGTCATGGCATCTCTGGCATACAGTGTTGGGGCAAGGGTCCATCTGACCATTGATATCTGGTCTGCAAAGCACAGTCAGGGCAGGTATATCACCTACACTGTGCATTGGGTCAACCTGCTGACGGCTGACAAGTATGGAATGCGTGGCTCTGCAGCGGAGTTGGTGACACCGCCACGACTTGCAGGTCTGCCACCTCCTCTACTTCTCCTACTCCATCCTCTTCCATAACCTCCTCGGCTGAGTCCTCTTCTGCTGCGGTGTCTGGCTGCACATCAACGGAATCCCCCCAGCTCCCCAGGGGCTATTCCACATCCCGGATACGACAGTGTCACGCTGTCTTGGGGTTGACTTGCCTGAAAGCAGAGAGCCACACCCGACCAGCACTCCTGTCCGCCCTGAACGCACAGGTGGATCAGTGGCTGACCCCGCACCAACTGGAGATCGGCAAAGTAGTGTGTGACAACGGAAGCAATTTGTTGGCACATGTGTTGAATCTCATCGTACAACGCTTTGTGTCTAAGTACCCAGGCTTACAGGACGTCCTCAAGCAGGCCAGGAAGGTGTGTGGCCATTTCAGGCGTTCCTACACGGCCATGGCGCACTTTTCAGACATTCGAAGAGGAAGAGGAAAAGTTGTGGTCACCATCACCACCAGAAACAGCCTTGTCATCATCGCTTGCCGGACCTGCGGCAACGCTGCAAGAGGAGTATGAGGAAGAGGAGTCAGAGGAGGAATGTGGCTTTGAGGAGAAGGAAGACCAACCACAGCAGCCATCCCAGGGTGCTCGTTGTTGTCACCTAACTGGGACCCGTGGTGTTGTACATGGCTGGGGTGAAGAACAGACCGTCAATGACATCAGTGAGGACGAGGAACGGGAAATGAGTAGCTCGGCATCCAACCTTGTGCAAATGGGGTCTTTCATGCTGTCATGTCTGTTGAGGGACCCTCATATAAAAAGGATGAAGGAGAACGACCTGAACTGGGTGGCCACGCTGCTAGACTCCCAGTATAAGCAGAAAGTGTCGGAAATGTTACCAACTTACCGAAAGTCAGAAAGGATGCAGCAGTTCAAAACAAAACTAAAAAATATGCTTTACACAGCTTATAAGGGGGATGTCACAGCACAATGGGAATCTAACAGGGGAAGAGGGGAAAGTAATCCTCCTCCTACCACGACCACGACGGCAAGGACAGGACGCTTTACAGATGTGTTGTTGATGGAGGACATGCAGAGCTTTTTCAGTCCTACACATCGCCACAGCCCTTCGGGATCACGCCTTAGAGAACGACTCGACCGACAGGTAGCAGACTACCTCGCCTTAACTGCAGATATCGACACTCTTAGGAGCGTTGAACCCCTTGACTACTGTGTGTGCAGGCTTGACCTGTGGCCTGAGCTATCCCAGTTTGCGATAGAACATCTGGCCTGCTCCGCTTCAAGTGTCATGTCAGAAAGGACCTTCAGTGCAGCAGGAGGCATTGTCACTGACAAAAGAAGTCGCCTCTGTCAAAAAAGTGTTGATTACCTCACCTTCATTAAGATGAATGAGGCATGGATCCCTAAGGGACTGACAGTGGGGGATACGTTTGACTAACAAAAGGCCTGATGACATGCCTTGGCCTCAAAATGGTCCCCACGCTGCTGTATTTAATGTCTGCATACCGGATGACTTTCGTGAATTCTCCGCCACCAACTAGGGTTTAAGCCGCAATGTTTTAGTCACCTTTCTGCCTTGAAAACATCAATTTTTCCGGCCGCTGCAACAACAGCGGCTGCAACAATACCATTATTTTTCAGGCATGTGTACATGCCTAATTTTTCTGGCCTCTGGTGCTGCAATGTGGCTGCAAAAACAAAACAAAAAAAAAAGGCACATACAAGTGTCAATTCCCCTTCGTGATCGTTACCTTGTTGTGGTGAAGGGGCTTGCGTATCACAATGAAGCGATCATCACCTCTATGAGTGTGTTGGCAATGTTGCCACACCCCAGATGATAAGGCCGTTGCTTCATTATGATCAGACCAAAAGCGATCGGCTGGATATTTTTTCATAGAAAAAACTTAAATTTTTTTATTTTATTTTTTTTAAGTTGTATGGGTAGGTTTTTAATACATAAAATAAAAAAATCATAATAAAGTCTCTTAGTTTATTAGAAATAATGCAGACAATTTAAAAAATCCCCATCAATTCCAATACAAAGCAAGTACAAAGCTCAGAACTAAATTATTCCAGGATGTCGTAATGGTTTGTTAATTCGACAATGGTTAATCAATTCGACACACGTCCCCGGATAGGGGACGTAACAGGGATTAAACTGATAGGAATAGTACTAGTTAAGACACCGCTCATATAGGGTGTCACAGCACATTGCTCCGTGCATGCGCAGTGCCCCAACTTGGGAGTAAGAGGACCGACCAAGCTGCTTTTTCCATCTCCCGGTTCCTAAAATCAATTCAGTTTGGTGTATCAGAGTTTGGTCTGTCACTATGAAGGCAGTCGAAGGTACCCGGCCTAAATTTTTTTTCACAAAAGGCAATCCCACCCTGATATGGGACATAACAGGGATTAAACTGATGAGAAGAATACTACAGAAAATAGCACTCATATCGGGTGTGACAGTAAATTGCACGGTGCAGACGCAGTGATCGTGGCGTGGATTCAAAGAAAGGGGAGGGAGCCAGCGTTTTTTTTAACCATCTCCCCGTTCGAAAAATCAATTTAATAAATGGACCCCAGATTGGGGACGTAACAGGGATTAAACTGATGAGAAGAGAGAACTACAGAAAATACCACTCATATCGGGTGTGACAGTAAATTGCATGGCGCAGACGCAGTGACCGTGGCGTGGATTCAAACAAAGGGGAGGGAGCCAGCGTTTTTTTAACCATCTCCCCGTTCGAAAAATCTATTTAATAAATGGACCCCAGATTGGGGACGTAACAGGGATTAAACTGATGAGAAGAGAGAACTACAGAAAATACCACTCATATTGGGTGTGACAGTAAATTGCACGGTGCAGACGCAGTGACCGTGGCGTGGATTCAAACAAAGGGGAGGGAGCCAGCGTTTTTTTAACCATCTCCCCGTTCGAAAAATCTTTTTAATAAATGGACCCCAGATTGTGGATGTAACAGGGATTAAACTGATGACGAGAGAGAACTACAGAAAATACCACTCATATCGGGTGGGACAGTAAATTGCACGGTGCAGACGCAGTGACCGTGGCGTGGATTCAAACAAAGAGGAGGGAGCCAGCGTTTTTTTAACCATCTCCCCGTTCGAAAAATCTATTTAATAAATGGACCCCAGATTGGGGACGTAACAGGAATTAAACTGATGAGAAGAGAGAACTACAGAAAATACCACTCATATCGGATGGGACAGTAAATTGCACGGCACAGACGCAGTGACCGTGGATTCAAACAAAGGGGAGGGAGCCAGCGTTTTTTTAACCATCTCCCCGTTCGAAAAATCTATTCAATTCACCTTTCCGGGACCCTTGGTGTTGTACGTGGCTGGGTGGAGGAAGAAACCTTCAATGACATCAACGGGACAGGGCTAGCTTGGTATCCAACCTTGTACAAATGGGGAGTTTGCGGTTGGGCAAATGGACTGTTTGCGGTTGTTTGCGGTGCATTGAAAGGGGAGTTTGGTCTGTCAATGTCTGTGAAGCTGGCGTAACCCTTACACTACCTGATCGATACAACTTCATACCTGATCGTATACAGGGAGTGCAGAATTATTAGGCAAATGAGTATTTTGACCACATCATCCTCTTTATGCATGTTGTCTTACTCCAAGCTGTATAGGCTCGAAAGCCTACTACCAATTAAGCATATTAGGTGATGTGCATCTCTGTAATGAGAAGGGGTGTGGTCTAATGACATCAACACCCTATATCAGGTGTGCATAATTATTAGGCAACTTCCTTTCCTTTGGCAAAATGGGTCAAAAGAAGGACTTGACAGGCTCAGAAAAGTAAAAAATAGTGAGATATCTTGCAGAGGGATGCAGCACTCTTAAAATTGCAAAGCTTCTGAAGCGTGATCATCGAACAATCAAGCGTTTCATTCAAAATAGTCAACAGGGTCGCAAGAAGCGTGTGGAAAAACCAAGGCGCAAAATAACTGCCCATGAACTGAGAAAAGTCAAGCGTGCAGCTGCCAAGATGCCACTTGCCACCAGTTTGGCCATATTTCAGAGCTGCAACATCACTGGAGTGCCCAAAAGCACAAGGTGTGCAATACTCAGAGACATGGCCAAGGTAAGAAAGGCTGAAAGACGACCACCACTGAACAAGACACACAAGCTGAAACGTCAAGACTGGGCCAAGAAATATCTCAAGACTGATTTTTCTAAGGTTTTATGGACTGATGAAATGAGAGTGAGTCTTGATGGGCCAGATGGATGGGCCCGTGGCTGGATTGGTAAAGGGCAGAGAGCTCCAGTCCAACTCAGACGCCAGCAAGGTGGAGGTGGAGTACTGGTTTGGGCTGTTATCATCAAAGATGAGCTTGTGGGGCCTTTTCGGGTTGAGGATGGAGTCAAGCTCAACTCCCAGTCCTACTGCCAGTTTCTGGAAGACACCTTCTTCAAGCAGTGGTACAGGAAGAAGTCTGCATCCTTCAAGAAAAACATGATTTTCATGCAGGACAATGCTCCATCACACGCGTCCAAGTACTCCACAGCGTGGCTGGCAAGAAAGGGTATAAAAGAAGAAAATCTAATGACATGGCCTCCTTGTTCACCTGATCTGAACCCCATTGAGAACCTGTGGTCCATCATCAAATGTGAGATTTACAAGGAGGGAAAACAGTACACCTCTCTGAACAGTGTCTGGGAGGCTGTGGTTGCTGCTGCACGCAATGTTGATGGTGAACAGATCAAAACACTGACAGAATCCATGGATGGCAGGCTTTTGAGTGTCCTTGCAAAGAAAGGTGACTATATTGGTCACTGATTTGTTTTTGTTTTGTTTTTGAATGTCAGAAATGTATATTTGTGAATGTTGAGATGTTATATTGGTTTCACTGGTAAAAATAAATAATTGAAATGGGTATATATTTGTTTTTTGTTAAGTTGCCTAATAATTATGCACAGTAATAGTCACCTGCACACACAGATATCCCCCTAAAATAGCTAAAACTAAAAACAAACTAAAAACTACTTCCAAAAATATTCAGCTTTGATATTAATGAGTTTTTTGGGTTCATTGAGAACATGGTTGTTGTTCAATAATAAAATTAATCCTCAAAAATACAACTTGCCTAATAATTCTGCACTCCCTGTACACACACTGGATGTTTTAAACCACGTTGTTCAAAAAAAAATTGGATTGTTAGGTGATTTATGCCCTTTATGGATTAAAATCCAACTCTGCGTCAACTATGTAATTTTCCATGGGAGTTTTGCCATGGATCCCCCTCCGGCATGCCACAGTCCAGGTGTTAGTCCCCTTGAAACAACTTTTCCATCACTACTGTGGCTAGAAAGAGTCCCTGTGGGTTTTAAAATTCGCCTGCCTATTGAAGTCTATGGCGGTTCGCCCGGTTTCCGAACATTTGCAGAAATTCGCGTTCGCCGTTAGCGAACGGAAAATTTTATGTTCGCGACATCTCTACTGCCATGTGATTGGTTGACTAGATAATTGCATTAATGAGAAATAGAACAGGTGTTCCTAATAATTCTTTAGGTGAGTGTATATATATAACTAAATGAGTACAAAAGCTAGGCACTTAGGCACTAAGCAATAGGAGTTGTAGCAAGTGAGGTACTTTATTTCCATCCGATGGACAGGTCAATCATATCACATATACAGGAACATGCTGGAAGATCCCAATTCCCAGCATCACCCGCAAATCCAGGAGGAGATAATCCAGCAGCTTGTTCTCACAACTTCCAACAAACAACTACTCCCCTCAGTCTCAGAGATATTCACAAACACATCTGCCCCCCTGTCTGTGCCATCACTAGCAGGGGCCAAGGGTTTACTACCCCTGTGGAGAGGAAAGCTTTGAAGCATGGACAAACCTCCGTGACCACTGTAAAAGTTTAGAGTTCCCACAGCTAACATTTCCTGAGGGTTACTGAGATTATGAAATGTGAAGATGCTCAATAGATATCTTATATGGACATTTACATGGATTACTTGTAGGAGCACATTAATCAGACATGTGCAACGTGATGACACAGTCCACTGTGACAAACATATCCAACATTAGCACAAATAGAAATAAAGAGGAATAAGCTCATCCAAACCACTCTAAGAACAGATCTTTATGATGTTTCAAATACAGGTAAAAAAGGTTCACTTTTTTCATTCAATTACTATGCTTTTTTTTAACTGTTCATTAAAAAACTATGAATTGTCTCTAAATATGTTGAATGTCTTAAAGTCTTCAGATGTAGTTATCTGTTGAAACTGTTAACAAATGGAAACATGGATCTAAACTTCTGGTATTATCTGAGGATGTCTCAGTAGCCTAATCAACAATAAATAAGTAATGTAAACGCAACATATAACATATACAGTCCAAAGCCTCATATACAAAGCAGATCTATGTGCATAGTGTCTATAAAACGGCATGTGGAGTCTATAGTATTATAGTAATAACCTACACTAGATTCAATGCTTCTGAGGGAGAATGCTTTTTAGTTTTCTTTGTGATGAAGTATGCTACAATTTATTTTCTGTTGTATTCACATGGATTTTGACAGTAAAAGCCAATATAGACACATTAATGTACATTATTTCCCCACAGACTGATAGTGTTGCCATATTATCACTCCATACAATTTGGAGGTTATACAGAGTCATGATATAATCATGTATATGAACCATTAAAGGGGTTGTCTCAAATCAGCAAATGGCATTTATCATGTAGACAAAGCTAATACAAGGCACTTACTAATGTATTGTTATTGTTCATATTGCTTCCTTTGCTGGCTGGATTAATTTTTCCACCACGTTATACACTACTTTTTACCAGGGGTTACAACCACCCTGTAATCCAGCAGCAGTGGCCGTGCTTGCACACTATAGTAAAAAGTAGCGGCTTATGCAGACAAGGTCACAGCAACAAAAGAGGCTGGCAGCCTTTACTATAGTGTGCAAGCACGTCCGCCACTTCTGGATTGCAGTTTGGTCGTAACCCCTGAAAAAGAGCAGTGAAAAATGTGATGGAAAAATGAATCAAGCCAGTAAAGGAGGTAACATGGGCAATCACAATATATTAGTAAGTGCCTTGTATTAAATGTACCTACATGATAAATACAATTTGCTGAAGTGAGACAAGTATGAGGATCAGTATCATATGGTTTAATAAGCATCATAGTAGCAGAAGAATTAAGAAAAAGAATATCAGGTCTGTTGATCCAACCAACTAGTACCATGCTCTGTGCTGATATAGGCCAAGGATCCAAAATCAGTGCTGTCTACAGATGGGTGTCTCTAGTTTGGCTGGTATGAGCTACTCTACATATTTTTCCCTTGGAGTGTTGCTTGAAAAAATAAATCTGCATTCATTGCTGTGTGTCTTCAGTGGGAAACTGAGAGACAATAAATCTTATTATTTTACCATAAGTAACTATTAGTTACTTTCAGGAATGATTTTCAAATGGTTGAAACAATAGATTTGCAACAAAATAAATATCATTTTATTTTGCTTCTGTATAATCCGTATTACAACATTTCCCATAGGAAAATACCCTACTAGCCCATTTTGTGTTAAGCAGGTAAATGAGAATTGTTGGCTTACTTATAATTCGATGATCTTGGTCCAGTTTTTATAAAACTAAACCTTAAAATGAAGGTAGACCATTCAGAGGAGACTGGAACAGAAACAAAGGCTTGAATAGGCTTTTATTTCCTAGAACAAAAAGACCCAATTCAGTCTCTGCCAGAATGAGCATCTGTTTCCCCTCTTTATCCACAAATATTTATCTTATCCGAAATTGTTCTTCTGCAGTCAATATGAGTTAAGACATGCCAAAAATGAGCTCTTCACTCCCAACTGTCACCCATGACTAAAGGCAGAATATCATTCAATTAAATTTTCCTTACAGCTAGAATGTGTTTTCTCATTTTTAAAAATGAAATTAAAAGGGAATAATGTATGCTTTCACTGTCAGAGAGATAACGAGGAAAAAGAAATACTGAAAATCAGAATAAATCCCCCTCCCCACTAAAGAAATTATATATAGTTCAGCCTTAACATTAAAAGTGAATTACATTGATGTTAACGGGTGAATTACAATTACAAAATGTGTTAAGGGGTCGGATATAATGGGCAGCAAGTGAACAGTCAGTTTTTGAATTTGAAGTGATTGGAGCAGAAAAAAAGGGCAAGTGTAAGGATCCAAAAGACAAGTGTCAAATTGTAATGGCTTGATAACTGGGTCAGAGCATCTAAAAAACGGCAGGTCTTGTTGGATGTTCCCAGTATACAGTAGTTAGTGCCTACCAAAAGTAGTCCAAAAAAGGACAATTGATGATACGGCTAAAGGGTTGTGTGTACCCAAGGCTCATTGATGCATGTGGGAAGCTAATTCCTAGTCTGTCTGGCCCTGTTGCACAGTAGAGATAATGTAGAAGAAATTGCATAAAACAAGTATTGTTTGGAATTTTAATATTGATGGCCTATCCACAGCATAGGTCATCAATGTGAGATCAGCGGGGGTATGACTCCCGACACCCCGATGATCAGCTGTTTGAGGATTCCGCTGTGCTCACCCTCCTCACAGGTCACCAAGCAAAGTGGCATCTATTTGATAGCAGCTGTGCTTGGCATTGCAGCCCAGGCTGCACCTAGACCATGTGACCGATTAACAGAGCACAGTGGCCTCTTCATACAGTTGATAGGAGTGGGTGCCAAAAGCCAAACCTCCGTCAATCTGGTATTAATTACCTTTTCTGAGGATAGGCCATTAATATCAAAATTCTGGAGAACCCCAGAAAGGTGTCAGAACACACAGTGAATAACAATTTGCTGCAAAGCTATCCACCAGTAATAGTGCCTATGCTGACCTCTGTGCACTGCCAAAAGTGCTTACAATGAGCACATAAGCATAACAATTGGATCATGGAGTAATGGGAGAAAGTGACCTATTCTTATGGCTAGGTAAGTATGTGTCCCGACATTTATGTGGACATTACTTTGATTTGTACCACCTACCTAAACATTGCTGAAGACCAAGTATACCCCTCCATAGCAATGGTATTCCCTAATTGCAGATACCTCTTTCTTATAGCATAGTATCGTAATAATATATACAAACCAAGTATATTGAAATGCTTTTAACTCAAAATTCTAAAAACTTCCGCACATCTTCCTAGCTCTAAACTGCATAAAAATTCTGAGTTTCACAAGAACTATAACAATTAAGAGACTCCACTGTAGTAGCAGCAGAATTTTAGACATTTTATTTTATTGTCTTATTTGTTTCCTAAGGGTCTCTACCCTGATAACTATATTTGTTATTTAGTTTTATAGTTTTTTCAGACTATAACAAAATATCAAAATCCTACAACTTCAGTATAATTAATTGACAGTACTCTATGACTGTCCAATAAACCTGAACCTCTGATAATCTGGCACCCATCAGGTTCCAACAGTACTAGATTGAGGGGATTTTCCTGTACCATATTTATCACTCTGTTCAGACCATACACAGTATTGGGTCAATATACAGAACCATTTTTGGGATGTACTTTATTTACTTTATATTCTTGCTGTACACTGTGGAGCAGCAGCTAGAAATGACTGGGCCCCACAGAAATTTTTTGAATGGGGCCCCCCTCCCTCAGTAATTTTTTTGCAACCCCTTCCTTTCATGTCGCCCCTATTCCTGTGGCTAGTAAAGATCGCTCTCTCAGACCAGGCCCGGCAGCTGTTGCATCCGTTTCCTACACTGTCTATACTGTCACTGTATATCATTTCATTGTGTAATTCTGTTGAGGGGACCCTGACAAAATCTTTTAGTCCTCCTCCTCCTGGATGGGCCCCTTTTGGGTCAGGGACTCAAAGCAGCCGCTTCCCCTATAGCTATGCCCCTGCTGTGGGGCAATCAAATGACTGTTTCTTAGTTTATTAAGGGCACATCCATTGTGTGAATGCAATGGTCTTTTTCACAACATACAGTTCATAAGTATCATAGAGGTAAGACCACTGAGCTATGATAATGGAGAGTGTTCTGACTATACTAAGCTATGACAGCAAAAGGCGAAAAATTGCAAAAATATTTTTCTCAACATTGTTCTTCCCCCAGTGCATTGTAATTGGCGGCTTTACACTTTATGTGCAGAGTGAAATGATTGCCCATTGTGTTTTTACTATACTGTGTATACCTGTAATTAATAATCCACCCAGACACATTTTTAAGACAACTTTGATTGATTGTTGACATCTGATTGATAGTGTGTTGTTTTATGGATTTTATGTCATTTAAATATATTGTTTGTGTAATAGTTGAGATATGTAAGGCTTAATTTGCGAGCAAATTATGCAGGCTAATAACCAAGCAGAATATTTTATTTATTTAATTTATTTATATAGCACTTACATATTCCACAGTGCTGTACAAAGATTGTCATCCCTGTCCCTACTGACCCAATCAAACATTTCTACATAACCTGTCTGTATGGGTTTTTTTTAGGTGTGGAAGGAAACCATAGTACCCGGAGAAACCCACACAACCCCAGGGAGAAAATACAAATTTAATGCAGATGTTGCTCTTGGTTGCATTCAAAGCAAAGGTCCCAGTCCTGGAAGGTCACAGTGCTGCCCCCTGAGTATTTGTATATTTGGATATGTCTTCTCCTATCTGCTAATTCTATTTTCATTTGCTCAGTTAATTGTGCATTTCATTTTGGTAGTAAAATGTTGATTAGATGGTTATTGTAGCTAACTTTCACTAGGTGCTGCAATGTTGAGGCGTTGTGTATGTATGGATTATTACATTTATGTATAGTTTTATGCATGCATGAGGGTGGATTTACTATTGAAAATGCTACAGGATTTGGGTGCAATTTGTACCCAAAAAAAACTGTCATATGTACCTTGGACCACATTTATTAACCATGTTAGACAATTTTTCTGCCTCACCTGACAAGTGTGTGTGTTTTAGCATAAAGGGAGCATGGCTTTGTGGGAAAGGGGCATAAACTAAATGCATCATCAAGCAGCAAAAATTGGGCACATTATTTGTAGTGAACTAATGCTACTTATACACTTGTGAAAAAACTAATAAGGCAGGCTGTTCAAGCAGAGAACAGCCTGTTGGGGCTCTCTGGATCTGGCATAACCAGATCATGCAGTGTGCCTGCCGTACCCCATTAACTATAATAAGATCCAACGGGGATCCAGCCACTCCCCGATATAAATTCCAGGATTCTGCCGGACAAAAATTCCTGCATTCAAGTTATTTCTGGCCGAATCCCAGTATTTATGCCTGGGAGCAGCCATATTCCTGCAAGATCCTATTATAGACAATGGGGTTCAGCAGAGAACAACAATATCTGGCTATGCCGAATCCAGAGAACTTGAGCTCTAGTGCATGTGTGAAAATAGCCTTAACCATCAAAAAGGCGGTTTATAGTGCACCAGATTTAAATTTGACAAAATGTAAGAAGGGGAGGGGGGGGGGGGGTATATAATAGACCACAGTACTTGTCTGTGATATCCCTGCCACTTCCAGAGAATGTGCCTAATTTAAGGCAAGGTATATACATGTGTAGTTCCTTGCCTTAAATTTGTTACTTTAAGATGGCAATAATTTAAACATTAGTTGAAAGCCGTAATGGCTAGCTGGAAAAGAGTTTTATACTGACCAAGTAATGTCTGCCAAAAAAGTGATGGATCATGGGATGTTTTGGCAGCATGTGCATTGATTTCTGAAAAATGTATTTAGTTGATGCAGCAATGTCTGCTAGTGTTGATCACGAATTACAAAACAAAGAGGGGGAGGTCAGCACATCCCAATGCGCAGGCGCACGTTGCTATGGCTGAAAAATACATATAGAACAACACATAATGCAACAGCACTCTACAAACCAAATAAAGTACAAAGGTATATTGTATTGCCAATGCTATGCTAATAAATTAGAGATGCTTAGCAAATACATTTTGTACTAAATTATTTGAGCACCTGCGCATTGGGATGTGCTGACCTCCCCCCTCTTTGTTTTGTAGTTTGCATGGGAGAAGTGGCTGACTCCTATTTGGTCGTGCACTCCTGTGGCCTGTTTTGCGTCATGGGCTGATTTTAATTAGCATGAGTACATAGTTTGTCAGCATGCATGCTGGTATTTGTAGTCCCTGGAATCATTGGAGGCCATTTTGGCACCATAGAGATATAAACCAAAAAGGGCCCAGAATGCATGTGGGACCTACACTTCCTGAATTTCATGGTCGCTGTTATGGCACCCAACAGGTGAGTTTAGTGTTAGGATCCGTCTTAAAGAGATCGCCTTGGCGTGCGGCATACGGGCTCAAATAATTTTGTACAAAATGTATTTGCTAAGCATCTCTAATTTATTAGCTGTTGCATTATGTGTTGCTAATGTTAATCACGAATATTCGAATTGAAAATTTTTATCGTGAATATCGGCACTTTGAGAATTCGTGAATATTTAGAATATAGTGATATATATTCGTAATTTTGAATATTTGATTTTTTTTTTAATCAGTACACATGATCCCTCCCTGCTTCTAGCTTGTGGGCCAATGAGAAGGCTGCAATATCTTTGACTTTAGGAGTAGTGTTGATTGCGAATTTTGATAATGCTAATTTTTATCGCAAATTTTTCAATTGCCGATTTTCACAATCAAGAAAATAATGACTGGAGATAACGAATTCGCGATTACGTGAATATATGGCGAATATTCACCCAAATATTCGCGAAATATCACTAATTCTAATATTGCCCCTGCCACTCATCACTAAATTCAAAGTTCGGTTTAAGTTTGCAAAAATGTAAAAAATTTTTGGTTTGAACCCAAATCGGTTTGGGTCAAATCAAATTGGTTACAATTGCCCTCGAAATTTATATACAGGTAACACTCAAAAAATTAGAATATTGTGCAAAAGTCCATTTATTTCAGTAATGCAAATTAAAAGGAATTGCATTAATGCAGCTTAAAATCAGAATTTTGTGAAAAGGTTCAATATTCTAGGCTCAAAGTGTCACACTCTAGTCAGCTAATTAATCCATATTCCCTAAGCAATGGGTACCTCAAAATTGTGACTTTGGGGTTTCATAAGCTATAAGCCATAATCATCCAAATTATAACAAATAAAGGCTTGAAATATCTCGCTTGGCATGTAATGAGTCTATCTCATATGTTAATTTCACCTTTTAAGTTGCATGACTGAAATAAATGAACTTTGCATGATATTCTAATTTTTCGAGTTTCACCTGTATAGCATCCTCTAGTCTCCTAGGAATCAAAATTTATAGGAAAACATGTTATCTCTTTTCGTTCATTTTTTAGGAATTTTTGCTTTTTCCCTCCCACCTCCCCAAACTCTTGAACACAATGACAGCAATAGTAAATTATGTCTGAGTGACACTGACATACCTAGCTATGGATAAATGATGGCTTTAAGAAACAGAGTGTTTAAAACCACACTGTGCCATCACAAGTGTTGTGCTCATATTCCAAAGCTTCCAAAAATTGTCCCTTATCGGGGGCAGATGATGTTTAAAGGCACACACACTGTTATGGGATAAAAAGGTTATAAAAAGGTGGCTTGTTGGGGGACCAAGCGTCCAAAAATGATGCCTTGCCAGGGTCAGAATTGTCAGAAGAAAAAGTGGCTTGTTGTGAATGAGCCTAAAAAAATTCTTTAATAGGGAACAGCAGCAGCAGTGCAATGTGGATGTGGAAAGGGTAGGGTTATAAGAGGCATGTGGCTGCAATAGTAGCGGTAGCAGAAGCAGCATAGCATGAAACATACAAGGCAGTAGATTAACTGTCTATACATAGTAGTAGTAATAGTAGTAGTGGTAGTAGTGGTGAAACCTTCTCCGAGATGACACTGGGGGCTGGGCAAGAAAGAAGAAAGAGTGTCTGTGGAGGAGGCAGATAAGTGCTTTCTGTGGGAGATGTTCTGAAGAAATGGTGGGTAAGGGGGTCAAAATTACCTGTCCAGGCAATGTTGCTAGAGTGCTGCCTCACTGTGTGTTACAGCTCCTGCTCCCATGCTGCTTTTGGAGATGGGCTGAGCATCCATGCGTGAAGGTGCCTGCTGTGGGAACTGTCCCAAAGAATTTATGGGTAAGGGGGGTTGGGGTGTCAAAAGGACCTGTCCTGGCATTGATGCTAGGGTGCTGCCTCACCAATGTGTTACAGCTCCTGGTCCTATGCTGCTATTGTATGTTGGCTGAGTGTCTGTGAGTGGAGGTGCCTGCTGTGTGAGCTGTCCCAAAGAATATGTGGGTAAGGAAGGTTGGGGGGTTAAGAGGACCTGTCCTGGCCATGTTGCTGGGGTGCTGCCTTACTGTGTGTTATAGCTCCTGGTCTCATGTTACTGTTAGAGATGGGCTGAGTGTTCATGAGTGGAGGTGCCTACTGTGGGAGCAATCCCGAAGAATATGGGGATGATGAAAGTTGGGGGGTCAAAAAAAACTGTCATGGCCATGTTGCTGGGGTGCTGCCTCTCTGCTGCCGTAAAAAACATTGACCCAGTGGGTCATGAAAGACATGTACTGCCCCTCCCCGTAACAGCTGCTCCAGGTGTCCATGGTGGGTGTGGAGTGCAGCTTGCCACACAGGGAGACTCACAAGGAACGGCCCACATTCTCACCACGTGAGAGTACAAGGCAACTACTACAATAATATGCCAACGCCAGCAATGTGGCCATGTAGGGGTTCAGCTTGTAGACAAGCTAATTGCTGGTGAAGAGTTTTTTCATATATTCCACTATCAATGTTTCATGATGGAGCCGAGAAGAAGAAATAGTCTTAGCAGTAGAAGAATAAGGTAATGATGATGATAATGATAACAAGAGGACCAGGAAAATCAGGACAGACTTGATCTGATTGGGAATGCTGCTGTCACAGTCCCTCAGGTGACTGATGTCAGGAGATCAAGGAGACTGGCTGAGCGTGGAGGAATCTAGCAGCCTCCATGATTTCTCTTGATTCAGTATTGATAGGGTTAATGACCACTTCCCTTTTCTCAGCTGTTGCTCTGTGGTCATCACTTCTACCCTTTATAGTCTGACCCCACCCTTCTGACTATGCAGTAGATAGCTTTCATTTTGGTTTGGCTGAGCTGGTGTGAGGTCGTCTCTGGTGTTCCTGCTTGTCCATCTCTACATAAGTTAAGTGTCGCGTTTGTTTGTGTTTTTTATATTTCCTGTTGTTTGTATCTGGGCCTGAGACAGAGACTTCCTTTCGTCCATGTGGGGATGAATGGGTTGTCTCTGGTCCTAACCTTATTTCAGGGCATTATAGGGAATAAAGGGCCTAGGTATCCTGCATATGACTATTCCTACCTTCAAGGTCTATTCATATTGATAGGTAGTTAGGGCCTGGATCAGGGTTGTTTAGGAGGTGTCCTGTTCCTTCCCTAGTTTCCAGGACCAGTTACTGTTCCCCTTCCCTCCTGTGTTCAGTGTGGAAGTTTTCCCCCCACACTGATCGTGACAGCTGGCCTGTTGTATTTTCCCAATTGATCCGATGATGCCGCCTGATGTTCTGGAATAGACCTCTGGTACCTATGATCATGTTGGCACACCCATTGCTTATTTTAATCCTGCAGATCTTGCACAGAGCTGTGGTTTTGTTTGTCTTCCTTGTGGAGAAGAAACGTCTTACGGGAGTTGCTCTCACAGAGCTTCAGGCAGCTGAGCTCGGGTTAGCTTTGGCACTTTTTAGGCCTAACCCACCCACTGTGTCAGCAGCATGTCCAGATCCCGCAGTAGAAGTGGTACTGACTGTTCTTTGGGAGGTATATCGCGTCTGCTTTTTATTGTTGCCACTGCTGCCTTATGTTTGTGTTTAACCACCCACAGCTTTGTCCTTACTCTCCCTACCACTTTTACCACACTATGATATATATCATGGTGGGCTCCTTGTCCCCCCTCCCTATTCTCTGTATTTGCCCTAACTACCACTATAGCTGCTACTGCCCCTACCGCCACCACTGTAGCTACAAGAGTCATTGCCACTACCACCTGCATGGGGTCCCCTGCCACCCCCTGAACCTCCTCCTCCGCATGGCAGTTCAAACACTGATGGCTCTCACACAAGTCATCAACAGGGAAGCACTCTTGACTATCTACCAGAATATGTGGTCGGGTTTTGTTGCCTCTTTTTAGGAAAAATTAAGGTCTCCCACTAGGAGGGGACATTGAAATCAGAGAGCATGAAACTAAAAGTTTTTTCTGGGGCTGCAAAGAGGAGGAGCAGGAGAAATGCTGTGAAATCTGGCTCCAAAGTATGGTATCAGACTCCACATCATCCTGTGATTGAGAGGAGGGGTGAGCCATCCAGTTCATAATCTCCTCTTCTTTGTCGTGAATAATAGTGTTGCAAATTTCAGAAGCCAGTGAGAACTGTGGCCTACCAATACTACTACTGCCTGGGTAGCTGCTTCTGTGACAACCCACATTATGGCTCTAGGAGGACAAGGTCTGGGTCTTTCATTTTGATCTCTTCCATTTTCCAGACATTTCATTATGATGCATAATAAAAAAACTCACAATTTTCCTAAATGAAAAGTCGTGTGTTTGGTACAGAGTCACACAAATTCACCACCAATATAACAATGCAGGAAAGTCTGTTAACATTTCTGCATACTGTGTTATTTGCATTTAAAAATGCAAGTTCAAAAGTTCAAGAACTTTCTTCACTATTAAGACATACATTGCAAACTTGTATGTAATGCAATTATTGCCCCCCAAAACCACCAATATAATGATGCAGGAAAGGGTAGTAAGATTTGTGTATACTGTATTTTGTGTTTAAAAACACAGGTTACAAAGATACTTTTCTTCACTATTAAGAAACACATTGCAAACATACAATGTGATTATTCCCCCCCAAACCACCAATATAATGATGCAAGAAAGGCCAGTAAGATTTCTGCCTACTGTGTTTTTTGCATTTTAAAATGCAGGTTTAAAAAAGACCCTTCTTAATTGTTAACATTTGGGAGGTAAGAAGCTGGCTTATTTATTATCCAAGTCATGTTTCAAGGGCCATTTAAAAGGTCAAGCATTGACTTATAGGATAGCTACCTTACATCTGGTGGCATTATAGGCAGAGTTTGCTAAGAGCTTATTTGCATACCTTCTTTGCTTTTAAGACACATGTTGCAAACTTGTATTGCCATTAGTCCACCTTTCACCAATATAACTGGTGTAATTTGCATTTAATTTCAATGGTATAAATGGCATTATTGGCGTTAAATGCTTTTTCTATAATGCAATAAAAAAAAGGTGTTTAAAAATGTGCAATTGCTCAGAAGCAAAATGCAATTGAGGTACTATTCTTGCAATAAACTAACAATAAGCCTATATAGACACTTAAGATTTTGGGAAAAAAAGCTGTCTCTCTGTTCAAATGATTTTTTTTTTCTTGTAGGTGGTTGGTTTTGTAATGCAGAAATGCTAGAAAGATGCTTCAGTAGCAGCTCTATTAAGCAGTGTCTCCATCCCCTCAGCCCCTCAAAGCTTTCCCTGATCAAAGTCTCTCAATGATTTATTTCTATTCTTTACCTACACTGTCCCTGTTACACTAGAATAGATGCTTGCTTGTGCCTCTGTATACTGTGTAAAATTGTTTTCTTTCAAACATAGAATAACATCTGCTTGTTTTGCACAGTCATCTCCCTGCCTGCTATTACCCCTGATTGGCTGATGAGGCTGTTTTTCAGCCTTTGAACCAATCAGGAAAATACCCCCCCCCCCCCCCCCCACTTCCTCCCGGGTCATGTGAGCATCCTTCTTCCTCACTTCTGGTTTTGCCCACCAATATGTCCAACATGTGTAGTTTACTTGATTCGTATATATATCAATTTTTCTATATAGTGCATTTGTATTGTGCAGCAGTTGTGTGCAGTTCTGCTGTGATACCGCAGCTATACAGAGGGACAAACGCTATTGGAACAACTAATTGCAACTGGTGTGATAATCCAGTTGCTCCCAAAAAAACTGATTGAGACAGGGGTGTGATATACCTATAATATACTTTCCATATAGTGCATTTGTATTGTGCAGCAGTTGTGTGCGGTTCTGCTGAGATACCGTAGCTATACAGAGGGACAAACGCAATTGGAACAACGAATTGCAACTGGTGTGATATACCAGTTGCCCCCCAAAAAAACTTATTGAGGTGGGGTGTGATATAACTATAATATACTTTCTATATAGTGCATTTGTATTGTGCAGCAGTTGTGTGCGGTTCTGCTGAGATACCTCAGCTATACAGAGGGACAAACGCTATTGGAACAACTAATTGCAACTGGTGTGATATACCAGTTGACCCTAGAAAAAACTGATTGAGGCAGGGGTGTGATATACTTATAATATACTTTCTATATAGTGCATTTGTATGCTGCATCAGTTGTGTGCGGTTCTGCTGAGATACTGCAGCTATACAGAGGGACCAACGCTATTGGAACAACTAATTGAAACTGGCATGATATACCTGTTGCTCCCCAAAAAAACTTATTGAGGCAGCGGTGTGATATACCTATAATATACTTTCTATATAGTGCATTTGTATTATGCAGCAGTTGTGTGCTGTTCTGCTGCAATACCGCAGCTATACAGAGGGACAAACGCTATTGGAACAACTAATAGCAAATGGTGTTATATACCAGTTGCCCCCCAAAAAAACTTATTGAGGCAGCGGTGTGATATACCTATAAAATACTTTCTATATAGTGCATTTGTATTATGTAGCAGTTGTGTGCGGTTCTGCTGAGATACCACAGATATACAGAGGGACAAACGCTATTGGAACCAGTTTGCCCCCCAAAAAACTTATTGAGGCAGGGGTGTGATATACTTATAATTTACTTTCTATATAGTGCATTTTTATTGTGCAGCAGTTGTATGCGGTTCTGCTGAGATACTGTAGCTTTACAGAGGGACCAACGCTATTGGAACAATTAATTGCAACTGGTGTGATATACCAGTTGCCCTTCAAAACAACTGATTGAGGCAGGGGGTGTGAAATACCTAAAATATAATTTCTATATAGTGCATTTGCATTGTGCAGCAGTTGTGTGCGGTTCTGCAGCGATACTGTAGCTATGCAGAGGGACAAACGCTATTGGAACAACTAATTGCAACTGGTGTGATATACCAGTTGCCCCCAAAGAAACTGATTGAGGCAGTGGTGTGATATACCTATTATGTCATTTCTATATAGTGCATTTGCATTGTTCAGCAGTTGTGTGCGGTTCTGCAGCGATACCGTAGCTATACAGAGGGACAAACGCTATTGGAACAACTAATTGCAACTGGTGTGATATACCTGTTGCCCCCCAAAAAAACTTATTGAGGCAGGGGTGTGATTTACTTATAATATACTTTCTATATAGTGCATTTTTATTGTGCAGCAGTTGTATGCGGTTCTGCTGCGATACCGTAGCTATACAGAGGGACAAACGCTATTGGAGCAACTAATTGCAACTGGTGTGACATACCAGTTGCCCCCAAAGAAACTGATTGAGGCAGTGGTGTGATATACCTATTATGTCATTTCTATATAGTGCATTTGCATTGTTCAGCAGTTGTGTGCGGTTCTGCAGCGATACCGTAGCTATACAGAGGGACAAACGCTATTGGAACAACTAATTGCAACTGGTGTGATATACCTGTTGCCCCCCAAAAAAACTTATTGAGGCAGGGGTGTGATTTACTTATAATATACTTTCTATATAGTGCATTTTTATTGTGCAGCAGTTGTATGCGGTTCTGCTGCGATACCGTATCTATACAGAGGGACAAACGCTATTGGAGCAACTAATTGCAACTGGTGTGACATACCAGTTGCCCCCAAAGAAACTGATTGAGGCAACGGTGTGATATACCTATTATATAATTTCTATATAGTGCATTTGCATTGTGCAGCAGTTGTGTGTGGTTCTGCAGCGATACCATAGCTATACAGAGGGACAAACGCTATTGGAACTAATTTCAAATATACCTACTGCCCACAAAAAAACTGATTAAAGGGTTTCATATACCTGCTTTTAGAAAATAATCATTAAGGGGTTCTATATACCTACTTCCACAAATACTGCTCTTCTATAGAGACTTTGTCACAGGGTCATTTTGAAAATGACATGCAGAGGAAGAGGCAGGCCATTCCGCAGGGGTGGTAGGGGTTAGGCAGGTGCACCAGGCCAGAGCCTAAGTGGGAAGTTGGAGAAGGTGCGTGCGATTACTTCAAAGGATGCAACAGAGTTGGTTGAGTGGCTCACTCAGCCTTTCGCTTCTGCACCCTCCTCATACTCTGTATCTGCACCCTACTCAATCTCTGCTGTGTGCACCCCCAAAGACACCACAACCACCCCCACCACCATAGCCCCTCCACTCGAGTCAGAGGAATTATTTTCCAATCCACTCCCAGACCTTACCGATGCGCAGCCATTCTTGGCATAGCATGAGAAAGAGGAGGTAGCAACGGCCGCCGACACCCAGCGGTCTGACGACAGTACCCAGATCAGCCCAAGGAGTGTGGTCCCCGTTATTGCTGCTTACTCAGAGATCTCTAATGTCAGTTATGGTAAAGGTGACGATGATGACATGTCGATGGACGTCACGTGGGTGCCCACAAGAGAGGAAGAGGAGGGGAGTTCAGAGGGAGAGAAGGAGCAGCAGATAGGGAGGAGAAGGAGCAGAAGCAGGCAGAACTCGCAGTGCACAGGAGGCTAAAAGCAGACTGCAAATTTATTTGGAGCGAGCCATCCACCATGCACGGTCACATCTATCGCTCCCAGGACGCCAGCACATGGCTCCGCAGTGTGGCCTTTTTTTAACCTGTCAGCTGCTGACAATAGTGTTGCCATCGGCAGCCTGTGCTGTCAACGCATAAGTCGCGGTAAGCCCAACACTCACCCTGGGACGACCGCCTTAAGAAGGCCCCTGGCCTCCCATCACCAAGCCCAGGGGGAGCAACGCCGTTAGAACCCACAAAGCCACACTCCCGGCACTCCACATCCTGCCTCTTCTCTTTCTCCTCTTTCCTCCAATTTGTCCTCCACTCCAGCTTCCACCGTGCCGTCTTCGCGTTCATCTGGCACAAGGCAGGCTTCCGTAACCCAAATGTTAGAGCATAAAAAAATAATGACGCCGGATAATCCTCTTGCCAACTACTGCCATATAAATTGGTGGACTCGGAGGCCTTTAGAAACTTTGTGGCCATTGGCACACCGCAATGGAAGGTCCCCGGGAGTAAATATTTCTCCTAGACGGGCATCCCTGAAGTATATGGCCACGTTCAGAGGCAAGTTAATACACTGCTCAAAAAAATAAAGGGAACACTCTTACAACACAATGTAACTCCAAGTCAATCACACTTCTGTGAAATCAAACTGTCCACTTAAGAAGCAACACTGATTGACAATCAATTTCACATGCTGTTGTGCAAATGGGATAGACAACAGGTGGAAATTATAAGCAATTAGCAAGACACCCCCAATAAAGGAGTGGTTCTGCAGGTGGTGACCTGACCACTTCTCAGTTCCTATGCTTCCTGGCTGATGTTTTGGTCACTTTTGAATGCTGCCAGTGCTTTCACTCTAGTGGTAGCATGAGACGGAGTCTACAACCCACACAAGTGGCTCAGGTAGTGCAGCTTATCCAGTATGGCACATCAATGCGAGCTGTGGCAAGAAGGTTTGCTGTGTCTGTCAGCGTAGTGTCCAGAGCATGGAGGCGCTACCAGGAGACAGGCCAGTACATCAGGAGACGTGGAGGAGGACGTAGGAGGGCAACAACCCAGCAGCAGGACCGCTACCTCTGCCTTTGTGCAAGGAGGAACAGGAGGAGCACTGCCAGAGCCCTGCAAAATGACCTCCAGCAGGCCACAAATGTGCATATGTCTGCTCAAACGGTCAGAAACAGACTCCATGAGGGTGATATGAGGGCCCGACGTCCACAGGTGGGGGTTGTGCTTACAGCCCAACACCGTGCAGGACGTTTGACATTTGCCAGAAAACACCAAGATTGGCAAATTCGCCACTGGCGCCCTGTGCTCTTCACAGATGAAAGCAGGTTCACACTGAGCACATGTGACAGATGTGACAGAGTCTGGAGACGCCGTGGAGAACGTTCTGCTGCCTGCAACATCCTCCAGCATGACCGGTTTGGCATTGGGTCAGTAATGGTGTGGGGTGGCATTTCTTTGGAGGGCCGCACAGCCCTCCATGTGCTCGCCAGAGGTAGCCTGACTGCCATTAGGTACCGAGATGAGATCCTCAGACCCCTTGTGAGACCATATGCTGGTGCGGTTGGCCCTGGGTTCCTCCTAATGCAAGACAATGCTAGACCTCATGTGGCTGGAGTGTGTCAGCAGTTCCTGCAAGACGAAGGCATTGATGCTATGGACTGGCCCGCCCGTTCCCCAGACCTGAATCCAATTGAGCACATCTGGGACATCACGTCTCCCTCTATCCACCAACGTCACGTTGCACCACAGACTGTCCAGGAGTTGGCAGATGCTTTAGTCCAGGTCTGGGAGGAGATCCCTCAGGAGACCGTCCGCCACCTCATCAGGAGCATGCACAGGTGTTGTAGGGAGGTCATACAGGCACGTGGAGGCCACACACACTACTGAGCCTCATTTTGACTTGTTTTAAGGACATTACATCAAAGTTGGATCAGCCTGTAGTGTGTTTTTCCACTTTAATTTTGAGTGTGACTCCAAATCCAGACCTCAATTGGTTGAAAAATTTGATTTCCATTTTTTTATTTTTGTGTGATTTTGTTGTCAGCACATTCAACTATGTAAAGAACAAAGTATTTCAGAAGAATATTTAATTAATTCAGATCTAGGATGTGTTATTTTTGTGTTCCCTTTATTTTTTTGAGCAGTGTATATCTCTGGCACACAGTGTAGGTGCCAAGATACATCTGACCACAGACACGTGGTCTAGCAAACACGTGCAGGAAAAGTACATAACTTTTACTGCCCAATGGGTGAACCTTCTGACGGCCGTCAAGCATGTAACCCGTGGCTCCCGTGTGGATTTGGTGTTACCACCACGGATTACATGCAAGCCTGCCTCTTCTTCTCCTCCTCCTACTCCATCCTCCGTCTACTCCTCGTCTGACTCCTCCTTTTCCACTGTTACCGCCTCTTGCGCTGCACCCCCCAGCTCCCCAGAACCTATTCGACATGCCAGGTGAGATGTTGCCATGCAGTGCTGCGGCTGTTGCGCCTGGAAGCCAAGAGCCTCACCAGTCCTACACTCCTTTCAGCTCTGAAGTCATAGGCCAATCAGTGGCTAACCCCGCTCAATTTGACAGTTGGTAAAGTGGTGTGGGACAACGGTGCCAATCTGGTGAGCGAGCTGAAACAGGGCAAAATGACACGCGTTCCGTGCATGGCACACATCCTGAACTTAGTCGTGCAGCGATTCGTTGCCAAATACCCCGGGGTCCAGGACGTCTTGCGGCGGGCCAGGAAAATCTCTGGCCTTTTTAGAAGATCTTACATGGCCATGGCTCGCCCGACGCGCTGGAACTCCACCTTTTATATGCTTGATAAGCTGCTCCAGCAGAAGCGTGCCATTAACGACTAGAGATGTCGCGAACATAAAATTTTCCGTTCATGAACTCCGAACGCGAATTTCCGCAAATGTTCGCAAACGGGCGAACCCGGGCGAACCGCCATAAACTTCAATAGGCAGGCAAATTTTAAAACCCACAGGTACTCTTTCTGGCCACAATAGTGATGGAAAAGTTGCTTCAAGAGGACTAACACCTGGACTGTGGCATGCCGGAGGGGGATCCATGGCAAAACTCCCATGGAAAATTACATAGTTGACGCAGAGTCTGGTTTTAATCCATAAAGGGCATAAATAACCTAACATTCCTAAATTGTTTGGAATAACGTGCTTTAAAACATCAGGTATGATGTTGTATCGATCAGGTAGTGTAAGGGTTACGCCTGCTTCACAGTGACAGACCAAACTCCCTTTTTAACGCACCGCAAACAACCACAAACAGTCCATTTGCACAACCGCAAACTCCCCATTTGCACAAGGTTGGATACCAAGCTAGCCATGTCCCGTTCCTTGTCCTCACTGATGTCATTGAAGGTCTCTTCCTCCACCCAGCCACGTACAACACCAAGGGTCCACGAAAGGTGACAACAAGCCCCCTGGGACGCCTGCTGTGGTTGGTCTTCCACCTCCTCAAAGCCACCTTCCTCCTTTGACTCCTCTTCTTCAGACTCCTCTCTCTGCGTTGCCTCTCTCTGCGTTATTATACGGTGTGTTAAGTAGTACTATTCCTATCAGTTTAATCCCTGTTACGTCCCCTATCAGGGGACGTGTATATGGAATAGATTTTAGGACCCGGGAGATTGAAAAAGATGCTTGGTCGGTCCTCCTACTTCCAATTTGGGGCATTGCGCGTGCAATCTCTTGTGCCACCAGATAGGAGCGGTGTGTTAAGTAGTACTATTCTTATCAGTTTAATCCCTGTTACGTCCCCTATCAGGGGACGTGTATGGAATAGATTTTAGACAACCGCAAAGAGTTGTCAATAGTTGACACACTCATGACAAATTTTATACCTCTATGCGTCAATCTTGGTGTAGTGATGACTGTTTGGGAGATTGCAGGTGATGGGGGTTTTTCAAAGCCTATGGTCGTGCTGAGGTAGTTCAATGACAGTTAAGTGACCCAGAAAACAATGATTCTGCAGTGTGGGTCTATGGTTGGCCTAGTAGGCTTTAATGATCACCTTAGATGATCACAAAGAAAATTTATGTTTTTTCTATGCAAAATTATCCAGCCGATCGCTTTTGGTCTTTTGACAATGAAGCAATGACTTTATTATCTGGGGTGTGCCAACATTGCCATTGCCAACACACTCATAGAGGTGGTCGCTTCATTGTGATACGCAAGCCCCTTCACCACAACAAGGTAACGATCTCGAAGGGGAATTGACACATGTATATGCCTTTTATTTTGTTTGGTTTTTGAAGCCACAGTGCAGCACCAGAGGCCAGAAAAATTAGGCATATACACATGCCTGAAAAATTTGATATTGTTGAAGCTGCTGCTGTAGCAGCGGCCAGAAAAATTGATGTTTCCCAGGCAGAAAGTGCCCTAAAACATTGCGGCTCGACCCAGTACAGGTCATTCTCCTTCAGCCTTTTTATACGAGGGTCCCTCAACAGGCACGACAGCATGAAAGACCCCATTTGCTATTTAAGAGACGTGCTGAGGTGGTATTCCCATGTCCTCATCATTAGGAAACATAAGTGGTTGTGCGTTAGTGCATTCTATCTCTTCCACCCCTGGGGAAGGGCTAGGTGGATGCCCTTGGGAAACCCTGCCAGCAGAGTCTTCAAACAGCATAAAAGACTGCTGCATAACTTGAGGCTCAGACAGTTTCCCTGATATGCATGGGGGTGATGTGACAGACTGATGGGCTTGGTTTTCATGCGCCATCTGTGCGCTTTCTGCAGAAGACTGGGTGGGAGATAATGTGAACGTGCTGGATCCACTGTCGGCCACCCAATTGACTAATGCCTGTACCTGCTCAGGCCTTACCATCCTTAGAACGGCATTGGGCCCCACCAAATATCGCTGTAAATTCTGCTGGCTACTGGGACCTGAGGTAGTTGGTTCACTAGGACGTGTGGCAGAACGGCCACGTCCTCTCCCAGCAACAGTGGGTCCACTAACACCACCACGACCATGTCCGTGTCCGCTTCCCTTACTAGATGTTTTCCTCATTGTTACCGTTCACCACAATAAGAAAAAAATTATTTGGCCCAATGTATTGATTTCAAATTCAGGCCTTTTTTTTACAGGCACCTAACACTATCTGGTTATCTATTTAGGTACCGGATTACACTAATACAGGCACAACAGTAACGACAGATTTAGCTGAATATAAATTGTAGGCCTAGTATTTAGGCGCTGGGTGACAGGTATACGTTTACGGACAGCATTATTTAAACTTGGAAATGCACGTTAGCGTGTGAAGTTATTGAGGATGACACTATCCGCACCTTCAATCTAATATACCCTTTTATGGATCAATTTAAACTTGGCCTGATACAGCAGAAAAAAAATATTTAGGGGATTGCTAAGTTGGGAATTGTATTCAACCCAGAACAAAAACTGTGCTTTGGCGGACGCTAAATAAATTGACCAGCCTCAGCAATAAACATAGATTTAGCTGAATATAAATTTTAGGCTTATTATTTAGGCGCTGGGTGACAGGTATACGTTTACGGACAGAATTATTTAAACTTGGAAATGCACGGTAGCGTGTGAAGTTATTGAGGTTTATTTTTAATGCACACAGGTTATATAGAGGGGGCTTTACCCTCTTTATTAGCATATCATCGTATGTTATGTATTTAACCTATCATATTATTATTATTATTATTATTATTTATTATTAAAGCGCCATTCATTCCATAGCGCTGTACATATGATGAGCGGTGCACATACATAATACAGACAATTGCACTAATCACAAACAAGACAAGTTACAAACTGGTACAGAAGGAGAGAGGGCCCTGCCCGTGAGGGCTTACAATCTACATGGTATGGGAGAAGGACACAGTAGGTGCGAGTTAAGTAGGTCATGGCGGTATAGAGGCAGCAGGGTCACTGGTTGTAGGCTTGTCTGAAGAGGTGGGTTTTCAGGTTTCTTTTGAAGGATTCCAATGTAGGTGAGAGTCTGATATGTTGGGGTAGCGAGTTCCAGAGTATGGGGGATGCACGGGAGAAATCTTGGAGTCGATTGTGGGAAGAGGCAATAAGAGGAGAGGAGAGAAGGAGGTCTTGTGAGGATCGGAGAGTGCGTGTGGGGATGTATCGGGAAAGTAGCTCAGAGATGTAGGGAGGCGACAGGTTATGGATGGCCTTGTATGTATTTGTTAGTACTTTGAAGTGAATTCGCTGGGCAATGGGGAGCCAGTGAAGGGATTGGCAGAGGGGAGAGGCAGAAGAGTAATAGGGTGAGAGGTGGATTAGCCGGGCAGCAGAGTTGAGGATAGATTGGAGGGGTGCGAGAGTGCTAGATGGAAGGCCACAGAGGAGAATGTTGCAGTAGTCTAGGCGAGAGATAATGAGGGCATGTACAAGAATTTTCGCAGATTCAAAGTTAAGGAAAGCACGGATGCGGGAGATGTTTTTGAGTTGGAGGCGGCAGGTGGTGGAAAGTGCTTGGATGTGCGGTCTGAAGGAGAGGGCAGAATCCAAGGTCACTCCGAGGCAGCGGACTTTGCTGACCGGGGAGAGTGTGCAGCCATTGATCATGATAGATAGGTCTGTTGAGGGGGTTGAACAAGATGGGGGAAAGATTATGAATTCTGTCTTATCCATGTTAAGTTTTAGAAAGCGAGAGGCGAAGAAGGATGATATAGAAGATAGACATTGCGGGATTCTTGATAGTAAGGTGGTGATGTCTGGACCAGAGAGGTAGATTTGCGTGTCGTCAGCGTAGGAGTGATACTGAAAGCCATGGGACTCTATGAGCTGTCCCAGGCCAAAGGTGTATATAGAGAAGAGCAGGGGTCCTAGGACAGAGCCTTGCGGGACACCAACAGAGAGGGAATGAGATGAGGAGGTGGTGCGAGAGTGGGAGACGCTAAACGTCCGGTCTGTGAGGTATGATGTGATCAAGAAGAGGGCAAGGTCGGTGATGCCTAGAGATGAGAGAGTTTGCAACAGAAGGGAGTGGTCAACAGTGTCGAAGGCAGAGGACAGGTCAAGGAGAAGGAGGACAGAGTATTGTTTCTTGGTTTTGGCTGTCAGTAGGTCATTGGTGACTTTGGTAAGGACAGTCTCGGTCGAGTGGTGGGGTCGGAAGCCAGATTGTAGGCGGTCAAAGAGGGAGCAGGAGGAGAGGTGGGAGGACAGTTCTGAATGGACATGTTGTTCAAGTAGCTTAGAGGCAAATGGAAGAAGTGATATGGGGCGATAACTGGACAAGGAAGATGGGTCAAGTGAAGGCTTTTTGAGGATGGGTGTAATGGTAGCATGCTTAAAAGCAGAGGGGAAGACACCAGAGTTTAGTGATAGGTTGAAGAGATGAGTTAGGGCTGGGATAAACACTGTGGTGAGGTTAGGGATGAGGTGGGATGGGATTGGGTCAAGTGCACAGGTGGTCAGATGAGCTTTGGAGAGTAGAGTGGAGAGTTTTTCTTCTGTAATGGTGGAGAAGCGGGTTTTGGGAGAAGAGGACCGAGCCGTTGTGTAGAGGGTCTGTGGGGACTGTGTAGTGAAGCTTTCTCTGATGTTGACTATCTTTTGTTTGAAATATTTGGCAAAGTCCTCAGCTGAGAAAAGAGGAGAGGGTGGGGGCGCTGGGGGACGGAGAAGGGAGTTAAAAGTGATAAAAAGTTGTTTAGGGCTGTGTGACAGGGAAGATATGAGAGATGAGAAGTAGGCCTGTTTTGCATCAGCGAGTGAGGATTTAAATATGAGGAGGGATTGCTTGTATGCGGTGAAATGATCATTTGAATGGGATTTCTTCCATTGCCGCTCAGCAGCCCTGGAAGCTTGTCTGAGTTTTTTGGTCAGGTTGGTGTGCCAGGGTTGTCTGTTGATTTTTCGGGTTTTGTTGTGTGTGAGGGGGGCAACAGTGTCCAGAGCTGTACTTATTGTGGTGTTATATAGGGTGGTAGCAGCTTCTGGGTCTAGGAGGGAGCAGATGGTAGAGAGTGAGAGAAGAGAGTCGGAAAGCAAGCGAAAGTCGAGATGTTTAAGGTTCCTGCGGGGGTGTGCTGGTGTGTGGACCGGGGGAGCAGCAGAAGAGACCAGTGAAGAGAAGGTGAGTAGGTTGTGGTCGGATAGGGGGAGAGGCGAATTAGAAAGGTTAGATAGGGAGCAGAGGCGGGTAAAGATCAGATCCAGAGTGTGACCATCTCTGTGGGTGGGAACTGAAGACCACTGTGATAGGCCGAAGGAGGAAGAGAGTGACAGGAGTTTAGAGGCGGCCGAGTGGCAGGTGTCAATAGGGATGTTGAAGTCACCCATTATGATAGTGGGGATGTCGGAAGAAAGAAAGTGTAGTAGCCAGGTGTTAAAGTGGTCAAGAAAGATGGTGGCTGGGCCTGGAGGGCGGTAAATGACGGCTACTTGAAGGTTGGAGGGAGAGTAGATGCGAACAGAGTGTACTTCAAATGAGGTGAGCGTAATGGAGGGTGGCAGTGGAATTGGGCTGTAGGAGCAGGTGTCTGATAGGAGGAGACCAACTCCTCCACCATGTTTGCAGCCAGGGCGGGGGGTGTGAGTGAATTGAAATCCACTATAAGAGAGTGCAGCAGGGGAGGAGGTGTCTGAGGGTGTCAGCCATGTTTCAGTGAGACCCAGAAAGGAAAGGTTTTGAGAGATGAAAAGTTTGTGAATGTACGACAGTTTGTTACAGACAGAGCGCGCGTTCCATAATGCTCCTGCAAGAGGAACCAAAGGAGCAGGGGTCAGAGGAATGGTTATTAGGTTTAGGGGGTTGGAGAAATTTGTAGAAGGAGATTTGTAGTGGGACATGGAGCTGATAGTGGGGATTTGCTGAGGGGGTCCTGGATTTGGAGAGATATCACCAGCAGTAAGGAGAAGCAGAGAAAGTGTTAATAGATGAGAATAAGAGAGGGCATGAGGAGTGTGTGTGTGTTTGGGAAGGAAGTGTTTTATGTTGGCAAACAGGTTTGTGCAAGCGATCAGATGAGAAGGTAAAATGTAGGAAGAGATGAATAGTTCCTTGCTGGGTGAATGGATGTGGGGGTATTTCAGGAGGTGTTGGAAAAGTGGGAAGAGTAAGAGGAAAAATTGAAACATAGTTAATGCAAACAATGTCTGTAATTACCTGTGGTCCCCTTCTGGTTCAATTCTGGTATAATTCAGTCAGTGCACTTAAGAGTGGCATTTGAGAGATGTGGCATTTGGAAAGACCATGGTCTGAAAGACCTAAGGACTTAGATTTATACCACTCAGTGTTCAATCAGGTGCGACCAAGAGGGGAGGGGGCTACATATGGCCTAATCAAGGGGCACAAGGGGCACCAGATACAGGGGTGAAATAGTCAATGCAAACAAATACTCAATAAATCTAGCAGGGAAGGAGACATTAATGCTTCAGAAAAGACATACCAGGATTTAGAAGGAGAGATGAGAGGGGGTGGACAAGATCAGACTGTGGAAAAGCTGGGTGTAGCAGTTAGCTTCAATGCAGACATACCAGGATTTAGAAGGAGAGATGAGAGGGGGTGGACAAGATCAGACTGTGGAAAAGCTGGGTGTAGCAGTTAGCTTCAATGCAGACATACCAGGATTTAGAAGGAGAGATGAGAGGGGGTGGACAAGATCAGACTGTGGAAAAGCTGGGTGTAGCAGTTAGCTTCAATGCAGACATACCAGGATTTAGAAGGAGAGATGAGAGGGGGTGGACAAGATCAGACTGTGGAAAAGCTGGGTGTAGCAGTTAGCTTCAATGCAGACATACCAGGATTTAGAAGGAGAGATGAGAGGGGGTGGACAAGATCAGACTGTGGAAAAGCTGGGTGTAGCAGTTAGCTTCAATGCAGACATACCAGGATTTAGAAGGAGAGATGAGAGGGGGTGGACAAGATCAGACTGTGGAAAAGCTGGGTGTAGCAGTTAGCTTCAATGCAGACATACCAGGATTTAGAAGGAGAGATGAGAGGGGGTGGACAAGATCAGACTGTGGAAAAGCTGGGTGTAGCAGTTAGCTTCAATGCAGACATACCAGGATTTAGAAGGAGAGATGAGAGGAGGTGGACAAGATCAGACTGTGGAAAAGCTGGGTGTAGCAGTTAGCTTCAATGCAGACATACCAGGATTTAGAAGGAGAGATGAGAGGGGGTGGACAAGATCAGACTGTGGAAAAGCTGGTTGTAGCAGTTAGCTTCAATGCAGACATACCTGGAGATGAGAGAATTGGGTGATGGTCAGTAGGCAGTGATGACAAAGAGGATTCAATATCCATAATATTACATTCTGGTATAATTCAGTCAGTGCACTTAAGAGTGGCACTTGAGAGATGTGGCATTTGGAAAGATTTAACACGTTTCATGCTACAGTCAGAGAAATAGAAACAAAAACGGAACTTCCATATTAGGAATATTGTCCGGGAGTAGTGCCAAAGAGATAAGATTCAGGGTTACAGAGAATAGAAACCTTACAGTTATTAGTTTTACAGCAATCAGAGTTACTTCTTAACAGAGAAACAAAACTTCAGCAAAAAGCAGAATTGGTTTTAACATAAAAAAGAACATGGATTCCTTTCAGACACCACCCAAAAATGACCCCATTCTAGAAACTACACCCCTCAAGGTATTCAAAACTGATTTTACAAACGTTGTTAACCCTTTAGGTGTCCCACAAGAATTAATGGAAAATAGAGATACAATTTCCAAATTTCACTTTTTTGGCAGATTTTCAATTTTAATATTATTTTTTCCAGTTACAAAGCAAGGGTTAACAGCCAAACAAAACTCAATATTTATGGCCCTGATTCTGTAGTTTACAGAAACACCCTATAAGTGGTCGTAAACTGCTGTAAGGGCACACGGCAGGGCGCAGAAGGAAAGAAATCCCATATGGTTTTTGGAAGGCAGATTTTGCTGGACTGTTTTTTTTTACACCATGTCCCATTTGAAGCCCCCCTGATGCACCCCTAGAGTAGAAACTCCATAAAAGTGACCCCATATAAGAAACTACACCCCTCAAGGTATTCAAAATTGATTTTACAAATGTTGTTAACCCTTTAGGTGTTCCACAAAAATTAATGGAAAATAGAGATACAATTTCAAAATTTGACTTTTTTGGCAGATTTTCAATTTTAATATTTTTTTTCCAGTTACAAAGCAAGGGTTAACAGCCAAACAAAACTCAATATTTATGGTCCTGATTCTGTAGTTTACAGAAACACCCCATATGTGGTCGTAAACTGCTGTACGGGCACATGGCAGGGCGCAGAAGGAACGGAATGCCATACGGTTTTTGGAAGGCAGATTTTGCTGGACTGGTTTTTTGACACCACGTCCCATTTGAAGCCCCCCTGATGCACCCCTAGAGTAGAAACTCCAAAAAAGTGACCCCATTTTAGAAACTACGGGATAGGGTGGAAGTTTTTTTGGTACTAGTTTAGGGTACATATGATTTTAGATTGCTCTATATTACACTTTTTGTGAGGCACAGTTTTTTTTTGTTATTTACAACATTCATCTGACAGGTTAGATCATGTGGTATTTTTATAGAGCAGGTTGTCACGGACGCAGCGATACCTAATATGCATACAATTTTTTTTATGTATGTAAGTTTTACACAATGATTTCATTTTGAAACAAAAATTGTCTTGGAGATTGTCTCCATAGTCTGAGAGCCATAGTTTTTTTCAGTTTTTGGGCGATTATCTTAGGTAGGGTCTCATTTTTTGCGGGATGAGATGATGGTTTGATTGGCTCTATTTTGGGGTGCATATGACTTTTTGATCACTTGCTATTACACTTTTTGTGATGTAAGATGACAGAAAATTGAATTTTTTTCACCATTTTTGTTTAAATTTTTTTACGGTGTTCATCTGAGGGGTTAGGTCATGTGATATTTTTATAGAGTAACTTATTACGGATGCGGCAATACCTAATATGTATACTTTTTTTTTATTTATGCAAGTTTTACACAAGGATTTCATTTTTGAAACAAAAAAAAAATCATGTTTTAGTGTTTTCATAGTCTGAGATCCATAGTTTATTCAGTTTTTGGGCGATTATCTTGGGTAGGGTATGATTTTTGCGGGATGAGATGACGATTTGATTGGCCCTATTTTGGGGTGCATATGACTTTTTGATTGCTTGTTATTACATTTTTTGTGATGTAAGGTGACAAAAAATGGTTTATTTAGCACAGTTTTTATTTTTTATTTTTTACGGTGTTTATCTGAGGGGTTAGGTTATATGATAGTTTTATAGAGCCGGTTGATACCTAATATGTATACTTTTTTTTATTTATGTAAGTTTTACACAATAATATCATTTTTGAAACAAAAAAAAAAATCATGTTTTAGTGTCTCCATATTCTGAGAGCCATAGTTTTTTCAGTTTTTGGGCGGTTATCTTAGATAGGGTCTCATTTTTTGCGGGATGAGATGACGGTTTGATTTGCACTATTTTGCGGTTAATATGACTTCTTGATCGCTTGCTATTACACTTTTTGTGGTGTAAGGTGACAAAAAATAGTTTATTTATGTATACTTCTTTTTATTTAAGTTTTACACAATAACAGCTTTTTTAAAACAAAAAAAATTATGTTTTAGTGTCTCCATATTCTGAGCCATAGTTTCTTTTATTTTTTTGGCGATTGTCTCAGGTAGGGGCTAATTTTTTGCGGGATGAGGTGACGGTTAGATTGGTACTATTTTGGTGGGCGTACACCTTTTTGATCGCTTGCTGTTGTACTTTTTGTGATGTAAGGTGACAAAAAAATGGTTTATGTAGCACAGTTTTTATTTATTTTTTACGGTGTTCATCTGAGGGGTTAGGTCATGTGATATATTTATAGAGCTGGCCGATACGCACGCGGCGATACCTAATATGTCTATTTTTTTTTCCTCTATTTTTTACCAATTTCTTTTAACTTTATTTGGAGAAAATGCAGTTTTTGTTTATTTTTACTTGAAACTTTTAATTTTTGGGGGAAAAACTTAATTTTTTCAACTTTTTTTTTCACTTTAATTTTTGTCCCACTTTGGGACTTCAACTTTTGGGGGTCTAATCCTTTACAATGCATTCCAATATTTCTGTATTGGAATGCATTGGCTGTATGAGTAATACTGTGTGTATTACTCATAAAGCTTCCGGCCTGTGAGATCCAGGGGGCTAGATCTCACAGGCACATCATAGGAAGGCAGCGGTGATGCCTCAGGAAGGCATCGAGCTGCCTTCCATGCCATCGGGTCCCCCCTACAGCCCCATGGGGACCCGATGGCACTGCCACCGCAGCCGCCCGCACCATAAAAAGCCGCAAACCGCAGGTCTGAATTGACCTGCGGTTTGTGGCGATCACCGACATGGGGGGGTCACGGGACTTTACCCGCGCATTTAGCGGAGATGCCTGCTCAATGATTTGAGCAGGCACCGGCTTGCGATCACCGCCCGCCGCGTAGCGGTGATCGGAAATACGCAGGGCGTACAGGTACGCCCTGTGTCCTTAAGTACCAGGACATCAGGGCGTACCTGTACACCCTGTGTCCTGAAGAGGTTAACGCTATGAACCACAAACAACTGACCAAAGTTTACTACAGTTTACACCATTTCCACAGTGGCACTCCAATGGGAAATAAGTCCAGAGAGTCAGGGTCTGCAGTAAACCAGTGTGCTTCTTTAGTGGAGGAAATCAAGTGCAATACAACTGAGCTGGCTTCTCCAGTCTCTTCCCTGGTAGAAGAAGGTTCATCACTGAGGAAAGGCCTGAGCGACCTGTCCCTATCTCTATTAGAAGGCTGGTGCCCTGGCCAAAGGGCTACTGACCCTGGGTGTGTGGCTTAGCTATGTAGCTGGCTCTGACTGCTCTGCTTTTATACAGTTACTAACTGAACTAGAAAAGTCTAGTGGGAGAGGTGGAGTAGAGAAGCACAGCCTAACCGAAACAATGTTGCATCTCCAGTCTGCCACAGACTTGTATTGAGCTGCGATACAAGTTAATGAGAATGACTAAGCAGTTTTCAGAGAAAAACACCAGTCTGGACAGAAATAAGCCAGTTAAATTAGCTGGCTGTGCATTAACCCTTTCCACAAATATAGTGCAATAACAGAGTATAGTTTTTATCGCCATCCTAAATGGTTTATATCATCTTCTTACGTGGTTTCTAGCACCCTCCTATATGGTTTATATCATCCTCCTATGTTGTTTTCTATACGTTATTACAGGTTTATATGAGTGGCGGCAATTACTCTACATATAAGGGTCCATTCACACGTCCGTATGTGTTTTGTGGATCTGCAAAACACGGAGACCAGCAATGTGGGTTACGCATTTTGCGGACCGCACATAGCCGGCACTCTCACAGAAAATGCCTTTTTTTGTCCGCAATTGCGGACAAGAATAGGACATGATAATGGATATCGGGCGGCACTGCTGTTGGGGTGCACGGTCCGCAGGTGTCCCCCAGGTACTTGATTAGAAGAAAGAACTCCTTGCGATGTAGTTGTCAATATTTTATTCGCCACTCATGGATGACGCGCGTTTCGGCACATGCAAGTGCCTTTCTCAAACTCAAGCAAACAGCAAGTGGCAATGAAATGAACATCAACATATGTTTAAATAGCCCACCCCTCATCACATGATAGTAGCCTTCAAGTCATGTGATTCTGACGTCATGTTGGCAAGGCAACCAAAGTATGTTTACTAACATCCAGGAAAAAGAAAATAAATGCGATCCTTTTGTATCATCGAAGATCGCTAAATATCAGTTACACTGTGGAGACACATAAAGAGTACAGAAACGAAAATGATTACCTAGATCGAGCATAAATGAATGGTTATACACAATAATCACCTTACATATTCTCATAGAAAACCGCTCACCGCATACTCCCGATTCAACCCCTTGGGTGTCATCGTTTGTAGGCAGTGAATCCAATAGGCTTCACGCTTCAGTAATAATGCCATCCTATTACCTCCCCTTCGAGGGGGCAGTACCTCCTCGATAATTTGAAATCGAAGTTGGGACACATTATGTTTTTGTTGAAAAAAATGCAAAGGAATCGGCAATAGCAGATTTTCATTGCGGATGGTCGATTTGTGTTTAGCAAATCGATCCTTCTTCCGCATTGTAGTCTCTCCTACATAGCAGAGTCCACATGGACATTTCAGCAGGTATATAATATAGGAACTATTGCACGTAAAGTGACCCTTTACTGGAATTTGTTCCCCACTATGTGGGTGTGAGATATAAGTACCTTTTATTATTCTAGAGCAGTGAATGCAACTTAAACAAGAAAAGGTGCCCTTCCTGACAGTGGAAAATGTCTTTGTCGGGGGCCCTTTTTGACAGTGCCTATATCTGCTCTAATAATTTTGTCCCTTAACCGCCTCCGGACCGCCTAACGCAGGATCGCATTCCGGAGGCGGCAGCCCTGCGCAGAGTCACGCATATATGCGTCATCTCGCGAGACGCGAGATTTCCTGTGAACGCACGCACACAGGCGCGCGCGCTCACAGGAACGGAAGGTAAGCGAGTGGATCTCCAGCCTGCCAGCGGCGATCGTTCGCTGGAAGGCTGGAGATGTGATTTTTTTAACCCCTAACAGGTATATTAGACGCTGTTTTGATAACAGCGTCTAATATACCTGCTACCTGGTCCTCTGGTGGTCCCCTTTGTTTGGATCGACCACCAGAGGACACAGGTAGCTCAGTAAAGTAGCACCAAACACCACTACACTACACTACACCCCCCCCCCTGTCACTTATTAACCCCTTATGAACCACTGATCACCCCATATAGACTCCCTGATCACCCCCCTGTCATTGATCACCCCCCTGTCATTGATCACCCCCCTGTCAGGCTCTATTCAGATGTCCGTATGATTTCTACGGATCCACTGATAGATGGATCGGATCCGCAAAACGCATACGGACGTCTGAATGGAGCCTTACAGGGTGGTGATCAATGACGGGGGTGATCACCCCATATAGACTCCCTGATCACCCCCCTGTCATTGTTCACCCCCCTGTCATTGATCATCCCCCTGTAAGGCTGCATTCAGATGTCCGTATGATTTTTACGGATCCACTGATACATGGATCGGATCCGCAAAACACATACGGACATCTGAATGGAGCCTTACAGGGGGGTGATCACCCCATATAGACTCCCTGATCACCCCCCTGTCATTGATCACCCCCCTGTCATTGATAACCCCCCCTGTAAGGCTGCATTCAGATGTCCGTATGATTTTTACGGATCCACTGATACATGGATCGGATCCGCAAAACACATACGGACATCTGAATGGAGCCTTATAGGGGGGTAATCAATGACAGGGGGGTGATCACCCCATATAGACTCCCTGATCACCCCCCTGTCATTGATCACCCCCCTGTCATTGCTCACCCCCCTGTCATTAATCACCCCCCTGTAAGGCTCCATTCAGACATTTTTTTGGCCCAAGTTAGCGGAAATTATTATTTTTTTTCTTACAAAGTCTCATATTCCACTAACTTGTGTCAAAAAATAAAATCTCACATGAACTCACCATACCCCTCACGGAATCCAAATGCGTAGAAATTTTTAGACATTTATATTCCAGACTTCTTCTCACGCTTTAGGGCCCCTAGAATGCCAGGGCAGTATAAATACCCCACATGTGACCCCATTTCGGAAAGAAGACACCCCAAGGTATTCCGTGAGGGGCATATTGAGTCCATGAAAGATTGAAATTTTTGTCCCAAGTTAGCGGAAAGGGAGACTTTGTGAGAAAAAAAAATAAATCAATTTCCGCTAACTTGTGCCAAAAAAAAAAAATCTATGAACTCGCCATGCCCCTCATTAAATACCTTGGGGTGTCTTCTTTCCAAAATGGGGTCACATGTGGGGTATTTATACTGCCCTGGCATTCTAGGGGCCCTAAAGCGTGAGAAGTAGTCTGGGATCCAAATGTCTAAAAATGCCCTGATAAAATGAATGTGGGCCCCTTTGCGCATCTAGACTGCAAAAAAGTGTCACACATGTGGTATCGCCGTACTCAGGAGAAGTTGGGCAATGTTTTTTGGGGTGTCATTTTACATATACCCATGCTGGGTGAGATAAATATCTTGGTCAAATGCCAACTTTGTATAAAAAATGGGAAAAGTTGTCTTTTGCTGAGATAGTTCTCTCACCCAGCATGAGTATATGTAAAAAGACACCCCAAAACACATTGCCCAACTTCTCCTGAATACGGCGATACCATGTGTGACACTTTTTTGCAGCCTAGGTGGGCAAAGGGGCCCACATTCCAAAGAGCACCTTTAGGATTTCACAGGTCATTTACCTACTTACCACACATTAGGGCCCCTGGAAAATGCCAGGGCAGTATAACTACCCCACAAGCGACCCCATTTTGGAAAGAAGACACCCCAAGGTATTCCATGAGGGGCATGGCGAGTTCCTAGAATTTTATATTTTTTCTCACAAGTTAGCGGAAAATGCTGATTTTTTTTATTTATTTTTTTTCCTTACAAAGTCTCATATTCCACTAACTTGTGACAAAAAATAAAAACTTCCATGAACTCACTATGCCCATCAGGAAATACCTTGGGGTGTCTTCTTTCCAAAATGGGGTCACTTGTGGGGTAGTTATACTGCCCTGGCATTTTAGGGGCCGAATGCGTGAGAAGTGGTTTGAAATCAAAATCTGTAAAAAATGGCCGGTGAAACCCGAAAGGTGCTCTTTGGAATGTGGGCCCCTTTGCCCACCTAGGCTGCAAAAAAGTGTCACACATGTGGTATCGCTGTACTCAGGAGAAGTTGGGCAATGTGTTTTGGGGTGTCATTTTACATATACCCATGCTGGGTGAGAGAAATATCTTGGCAAAAGACAACTTTTCCAATTTTGTTTATACAAAGTTGGCATTTGACCAAGATATTTATCTCACCCAGCATGGGTATATGTAAAATGACACCCCAAAACACATTGCCCAACTTCTCCTGAGTACAAAGATACCACATGTGTGACACTTTTTTGCAGCCTACACTTTCAGTTGAAAAATTTAGCAAAAAAATCGACATCCATATATACATTTTTCTCTAAATTTATTGTTCTACATGTCTTTGATTAAAAAAAAAATGTTTGGGTAAAAAAAAATGGTTTGGGTAAAAGTTATAGCGTTTATAAACTATGGTACAAAAATGTGAATTTCCGCTTTTTGAAGCAGCTCTGACTTTCTGAGCACCTGTCATGTTTCCTGAGGTTCTACAATGGCCAGACAGTACAAACACCCCACAAATGACCAAAACACATTGCCCAACTTCTCCTGAATACGGCGATACCACATGTGTGACACTTTTTTGCAGCCTAGGTGGGCAAAGGGGCCCACATTCCAAAGAGCACCTTTAGGATTTCACAGGTCATTTTTTACACATTTTGATTTCAAACTACTTACCACACATTAGGGCCCCTAGAATGCCAGGGCAGTATAACTACCCCACAAGTGACCCCATTTTGGAAAGAAGACACCCCAAGGTATTCCGTGAGGGGCATGGCGAGTTCCTAGAATTTTTTATTTTTTGTCACAAGTTAGCGGAAAATGATGATTTTTTTTTTTTTTTTTCTTACAAAGTCTCATATTCCACTAACTTGTGACAAAAAATAAAAACTTCCATGAACTCACTATGCCCATCACGAAATACCTGGGGGTGTCTTATTTCCAAAATGGGGTCACTTGTGGGGTGTCTATATGGGGTGATCACCCCCGTCATTAATGACCCCCCTGTAAGGCTCCATTCAGACGTCCGTATGTGTTTTGCGGATCTGATCCATGTATCAGTGGATCCGTAAAAATCATACGGACGTCTGAATGGAGCCTTACAGGGGGGTGATCAATGACAGGGGGGTGATCAGGGAGTCTATATGGGGTCATCACCCCTGTCATTGATCACCCCCCTGTAAGGCTCCATTCAGATGTCCGTATGTGCTTTGCGTATCCGATCCATGTATCAGTGGATCCGTAAAAATCATATGGACGTCTGAATGGAGCTTTACAGGGGGGTGATCAATGACAGGGGGGTGATCAGGGAGTCTATATGGGGTGATCACCCCCCTGTCATTGATCACCCCCCTGTAAGGCTCCATTCAGATGTCCGTATGTGTTTTGCGGATCCGATCCATGTATAAGTGGATCCGTAAAAATCATACAGACGTCTGAATGGAGCCTTACAGGGGGGTGATCAATGACAGGGGGGTGATCAATGACAGTGGGGTGATCAGGGAGTCTATATGGGGTGATCACCCCCGTCATTGATCACCCCCCTGTAAGGCTCCATTCAGATGTCCGTATGTGTTTTGCGGATCCGATCCATGTATCAGTGGATCCGTAAAAATCATACGGACATCTGAATGGAGCCTTACAGGGGGGTGATCAATAACAGGGGGGTGATCAATGACAGGGGGGTGATCAGGGAGTCTATATGGGGTGATCACCCCCATCATTGATCACCCCCCTGTAAGGCTCCATTCAGATGTCCGTATGTGTTTTGCGGATCCGATCCATGTATAAGTGGATCCGTAAAAATCATACGGACGTCTGAATGGAGCCTTACAGGGGGGTGATCAATGATGGGGGGGTGATCAATGACAGTGGGGTGATCAGGGAGTCTATATGGGGTGATCACCCCCGTCATTGATCACCCCCCTGTAAGGCTCCATTCAGATGTCCGTATGTGTTTTGCGGATCCGATCCATGTATCAGTGGATCCGTAAAAATCATACGGACGTCTGAATGGAGCCTTACAGGGGGGTGATCAATGACGGGGGGTGATCAATGACAGGTGGGTGATCAGGGAGTCTATATGGGGTGATCACCCCCGTCATTGATCACCCACCTGTAAGGCTCCATTCAGACGTCCGTATGTGTTTTGCGGATCCGATCCATGTATCAGTGGATCCGTAAAAATCATACGGACGTCTGAATGGAGCCTTACAGGGGGGTGATCAATGACAGGGGGGTGATCAATGACAGGGGGGTGATCAGGGAGTCTATATGGGGTCATCACCCCCGTCATTGATCACCCCCCTGTAAGGCTCCATTCAGACGTCCGTATGTGTTTTGCGGATCCGATCCATGTATCAGTGGATCCGTAAAAATCATACGGACGTCTGAATGGAGCCTTACAAGGGGGTGATCAATGACAGGGGGGTGATCAATGACAGGGGGGTGATCAGGGAGTCTATATGGTGATCAGGGGTGATCAGGGGTGAATAAGGGGTTAATAAGTGACAGGGGGGGTGTAGTGTAGTGGTGTTTGGTCCTACATATTACTGAGCTACCTGTGTCCTCTGGTGGTCGATCCAAACAAAAGGGACCACCAGAGGACCAGGTAGCAGGTATATTAGACGCTGTTATCAAAACAGCGTCTAATATACCTGTTAGGGGTTAAAAAAATCGCATCTCCAGCCTGCCAGCGAACGATCGCCGCTGGCAGGCTGGAGATCCACTCGCTTACCTTCCGATCCTCTGGTGGTCGCACTGAGAGGCGGACGCTCGCTCGGCTGCTCCATTCTCAATGCGCCTGCGCCGGGTGTAGATGTGACATCATCGGCACAGGCGCATTGAGGATGGAGCGGCCGAGCGAGCGTCCGCCCCTCAGTGCGCCTGCGCCGACTGAAGACAGGTACGGCGCAGGCGCCAGATTTTGAATGCAAATAGGGCCAGCAGAGAAAGATCCCGTCCGCTGGCCCTGTCAATCAACATGCGGAGGGGGCGTCTTTAGGATAGGAGGATGCGGCTGCTACCAGCAAGTAGCCGCCCTACTTGCTGGTAGCAAGGTTATTAGCATATTTTAAAAGTAAGTTTTTAACAGAATCTGCTGAACGAAAATGATTAATTACAGTATGTATGCATAAATCGCAGTATAGGGATTATAAGTAACCAAAAAAAAAAAAAAACTGTTTAGTGGGGTGACAGAAGCCCTTTAATATAAGGCCTCATGCAGACAACCGTTTTTTTTTACGGTCCGCAAAAACGGGGTCCGTAGGTCCGTGATCCGTGACCGTTTTTTCATCCGTGGGTCTTCCTTGATTTTTGGATGATCCACGGACATGAAAAAAAAGTCGTTTTGGTGTCCTCCTGGCCGTGCGGAGCCAAATGGATCCGTCCTGAATTACAATGCAAGTCAATGGGGACGGATCCGTTTGACGTTGACACAATATGGTGCAATTGCAAACGGATCCGTCCCCCATTGACTTTCAATGTAAAGTCAGGAGTTAATATACCATAGGATCTGAGTTTTCTCCAATCCAATGGTATATTTTAACTTGAAGCGTCCCCATCACCATGGGAACGCCTCTATGTTAGAATATACTGTCGGATATGAGTTAGATCGTGAAACTCAAATCCGACAGTATATTCTAACACAGAGGCGTTCCCATGGTGATGGGGACGCTTCAGGTTAGAATATACTAAAAGAACTGTGTACATGACTGCCCCCTGCTGCCTGGCAGGTGCTGCCAGGCAGCAGGGGGCAGACCCCCCCCCTGTTTTTAACTCATTGGTGGCCAGTGCGGCCGGCCCCCCCTCCCCCCCTGTAGTTAACTCTTTGTTGTCCAGTGCGGCCGGCCCCCCTCCCTCCCCTGTAGTTAACTTATTGGTGGCCAGTTGGCCCCCCCTCCCTCCCCTGTAGTTAACTCATTGGTGGCCAGTTGGCCCCCCTCCCTCCCCTGTAGTTAACTCTTTGTTGTCCAGTGCGGCCGGCCCCCCCCTCCCCTGTAGTTAACTCGTTGGTGGCCAGTGGGCCCCCCTCCCTCCCCTGTAGTTAACTCTTTGTTGTCCAGTGCGGCCGGCCCCCCCTCCCTCCCCTGTAGTTAACTCGTTGGTGGCCAATGGGCCCTCCCTCCCCCTCCTAATTAAAATCTCCCCCCCTGTCATTGGTGGCAGCGGAGAGTACCGATCGGAGTCCCAGTTTAATTGCTGGGGCTCCGATCGGTAACCATGGCAACCAGGATGCTACTGCAGTCCCGGTTGCCATGGTTACTTAGCAATTTGTAGAAGCATCATACTTACCTACGAGCTGCGATGTCTGTGTCCGGCCGGGAGCTCCTCCTTCTGGTAAGTGACAGGTCTGTGCGGCGCATTGCTTACTGATCTGTCACTTACCAGTAGGAGGAGCTCCCGGCCGGACACAGACATCGCAGCCTCGCAGGTAAGTATAATGCTTCTACAAATTGCTAAGTAACCATGGCAACCGGGACTGCAGTAGCGTCCTGGTTGCCATGGTTACAGATCGAAGCCCCAGCGATTAAACTGGGACTCCGATCGGTACTCTCCGCTGCCACCAATGATAGGGGGGGAGATTTTAATTAGGAGGGGGAGGGAGGGGGGAGGGCCCACTGGCCACCAACGAGTTAACTACAGGGGAGGGAGGGGGGCCGGCCGCACTGGACAACAAAGAGTTAACTACAGGGGAGGGAGGGGGGGGGGCCGGCCGCACTGGCCACCAATGTGTTAACTACAGGGGGGGGGGCCTGCCCCCTGCTGCCTGGCAGCACCTGCCAGGCAGCAGGGGGCAGTCATGTACACAGTTCTTTTAGTATATTCTAACCTGAAGCGTCCCCATCACCATGGGAACGCCTCTGTGTTAGGATATACTGTCGGATCTGAGTTTTCACGAAGTGAAAACTCAGCTCTGAAAAAGCTTTTATGCAGACGGATCCGTCTCTATAAAAAGTAATCTACGGCCACGGATCACGGACATGGATGCCAATCTTGTGTGCATCCGTGTTCTTTCACGGACCCATTGACTTGAATGGGTCCGTGAACCGTTGTCCGTCAAAAAAATAGGACAGGTCATATTTTTTTGACGGACAGGATACACGGATCACGATCTCGGCTGCAAAACGGTGCATTTTCCGATTTTTCCACGGACCCATTGAAAGTCAATGGGTCCGCGAAAAAAAATGGAAAACGGCACAACGGCCACGGATGCACACAACGGTCGTGTGCATGAGGCCTAATACAGTCATACTTGTGGATTGTTGAAGCTAGAAATTATATAGATATTAGTTTATTCTTATGGGGTGCCTATTTTTGACATCTCTTACAGTTGCTATGGGCAACTAATCCAGTTTCCATAAATCTTCCCCTATGTCCTGCCTGTCAGGCTCCATTTACTGCCATATATATATCCTCCAGTAGCTGTCATACAGACTCTGTCTATCATATGGTAACCCTTTGTCATTATACATCCCCTTACACTGACGTCCTCAGCAGTCCTGGATCAGGAAAATATGGCTGCTTTCTTATAGAAACAGCGCCACCCCTGTCTGAAGGCTGTGTGTGCAATTACAGGTTAGCTCCAGGGGGGAGATTTATCAAACTGGTGTAAAGGAACATCGGGTTAGTTGCCTATAGCAACCGATCAGATTTCACATTTCATCTTTCAGAGCAGCTCTAAAAAGTGAAAGATTTAATTGGATTGGTTGCTATGGGCAACTAAACCAGTTTAGATGAATCTCCCTCAATATATCTAAGCTGCAATACCACACATATCCTGTGGCAGGGGTGGCACTATTTCTTGAAGTAGTGATAGCGGTCACATTCCTGTAATCTGGCATGTTAGCTGTAGGTATGGGGGGTGGGGTAGATGGGGGTAGGTTTATAGGGTCACCCTATTGTTACTACACATCCCATTACACTGACCCTGACATGTCCTCATCTCCTTCTTGACCTTTCTTCTAGAAAACAGAAATGGTGGATCCCTGCATGCCTGAAAAGCCCAGAGACTAGAGAGCCTGAGTAATCCCTTATTATTATTTATAGACACACTTACCTGAGAACTACTTTTCCTTAACCCCTTCTGACTATTGTGTGGCGGCATGAAGGTAGTTAGCACCAGGCGCGATAATATTACATTGCGGTGATGGAGTGGGCTCAGGAGCTGTGCCCACGCCACAACTTGCTGGTGCCCGCTACTGTCTATTATATTGTGCTGAAAGATAAATGGAACTTATAATAAAGGCAGCTCAGCAATCAAAAAGTGCATTCAGTATATCAAAGTGAGCATCAATATACTACTCACCACCACAAGGTACTTTTAAAGTGCCATCATTTCTGTATTCAGACCTCTGACGTCAATCCATACTTCATACTATAGCATTTAGAGAACATTGACTTTCCTGCTCCATCCGTGGGACGTTTCAGAGGACACGCCCCCTTAATCATCCCGCATAAATACAGAAATGACAGCACTTTAAAAGTACCTCGTGGTGGTGAGTAGTATATTGATGCTCACTTCAAAATATTGAAGAAATTTTTGGATTGCTGAGCTGCATTTCTCTAATTATTCTTACTGGGGGGCATTAATGGGGGCATCATTCTTATTGGGGGGCACTAATGAGGGCATTATTCTTACTAAGGGGACACTAATGAGGGCATTATTAATTCTGGGGTGAACTAATGGGGCCATTACTCTTACTGGGGGACACTAATTAGGGGCATTAATTCTGGGGCGCACTAATGGGGGCATTACTATTACTGGGCGGCACTAATAGGGAGGATTATTAATTTTGGGGCGCACTAATAGCGGCATTAGAATTACTAGGGGGGGGGGAGACAATGCTGCAGCACCCTGCAAATCAGATAAAGTACTAGGGGCATTAGTATTACTTGTGGGAACTAATGCGGCAGTATCAATTCTGGGGGGGGGGGGGGCACTAATAGGGGCATTAACATTATTTGGGGCATTATTGGGGGCATTATTCTTACTGGGGGTACAATGGGGGCATTATTCTTTATAGGGGGCACTAATGGGGGCATTATTAAATCCAGGTTGTAATAATGGGGCCATTACTCTTACTGGGGGGCACTAATAGGGGGCATTAATTCTGGGGTGTACTAATGGGGGCATTACTATTATTGGGGGCACTAATGGGGGCATTGTTAATTCTGGGGCGCACTAATAGGGGTATTGCTATTACTGGAGGCATTAATATTACCGGGGAGCACTAATATTACCGGGGTGCATTATTGATTCTGGCTTGCACTAATGGGGATATTACTCTTTCTGGGGGGCACTAATGGGGGCATTAATTCTGGGGTATACTAATGGGGCATTTTTATTACTTGGGGTGGGGCACTTATGGGAGCACTATTAATTCTGGGGGCACTAATAGAGGCATTATTAATACTGGGGGGGCACTAATGGGGACATTATTAATTCAGGCCGCATTAATGGAGGCAATACTTTTACTAGGGGGCACAAATGAAGGCATCATTATTACTGGGAGTCACAGTATGACAGCGACTTAACACCCCATGTTAAGCCACGCCCACACAACCACACTTGGCCGGTATGTTTTGTTGGGAAAGGTGGCAACCCTAATCCCACCAGCTGGATCCGCACCAATCTCTAGTACAGAGCTCCCAAAGTGAAGGAGAGCGCACCGCGCATGCGCAGCCGCCCTCCATTCATTTCTATGGGAGTGGCTCAGCTATTTTTGGAAGTTCCATAAAAACTGAATGCACACTGTGCCAGGGTTGCCAACCTTCCTCTTACATTTTTCTGGACAACTTAAAGAGGACCTGTCACGCACCTTCAATCTAATGTATCCTTTTATGGATCAATTTAAACTTGGCCTGATACAGCAGAAAAAATATACACTGCTCAAAAAAATAAAGGGAACACAAAAATAACACATCCTAGATCTCAATTAATTAAATATTCTTCTGAAATACTTTGTTCTTTACATAGTTGAATGTGCTGACAACAAATTCACACAAAAAAAAAATATGGAAATCAAATTTTTTAACCCATGGAGGTCTGGATTTGGAGTCACCCTCAAAATTAAAGTGGAAAAACACACTACAGTCTGATCCAACTTTGATGTAATGTCCTTAAAACAAGTCAAAATGAGGCTCAGTAGTGTGTGTGGCCTCCACGTGCCTGTATGACCTCCCTACAACGCCTGTGCATGCTCTTGATGAGGTGGCGGACGGTCTCCTGAGGGATCTCCTCCCAGACCTGGACTAAAGCATCTGCCAACTCCTGGACAGTCTGTGGTGCAACATGACGTTGGTGGATAGAGCGAGAAGTGATGTCCCAGATGTGCTCAATTGGATTCAGGTCTGGGGAACTGGCGGGCCAGTCCATAGCATCAATGCCTTCGTCTTGCAGGAACTGCTGACACACTCCAGCCACATGAGGTCTAGCATTGTCTTGCATTAGGAGGAACCCAGGGCCAACCGCACCAGCATCTGGTCTCACAAGGGGTCTGAGGATCTCATCTCGGTACCTAATGGCAGTCAGGCTACCTCTGGCAAGCACATGGAGGGCTGTGCGGCCCTCCAAAGAAATGCCACCCCACACCATTACTGACCCAATGCCAAACCGGTCATGCTGGAGGATGTTGCAGGCAGCAGAACGTTCTCCACGGCGTCTCTAGACTCTGTCACGTCTGTCACGTGCTCAGTGTGAACCTGCTTTCATCTGTGAAGAGCACAGGGCGCCATTGGCGAATTTGCCAATCTTGGTGTTCTCTGGCAAATGCCAAACGTCCTGCACGGTGTTGGGCTGTAAGCACAACCCCCACCTGTGGACGTCGGGCCCTCATATCACCCTCATGGAGTCTGTTTCTGACCGTTTGAGCAGACACATGCACATTTGTGGCCTGCTGGAGGTCATTTTGCAGGGCTCTGGCAGTGCTCCTCCTGTTCCTCCTTGCACAAAGGCGGAGGTAGCGGTCCTGCTGCTGGATTGTTGCCCTCCTACGGCCTCCTCCACGTATCCTGATGTACTGGCCTGTCTCCTGGTAGCGCCTCCATGCTCTGGACACTACGCTGACAGACACAGCAAACCTTCTTGCCACATCTCGCATTGATGTGCCATCCTGGATAAGCTGCACTACCTGAGCCACTTGTGTGGGTTGTAGACTCCGTCTCATGCTACCACTAGAGTGAAAGCACCACCAGCATTCAAAAGTGACCAAAACATCAGCCAGGAAGCATAGGAACAGAGAAGTGGTCTGTGGTCACCACCTGCAGAACCACTCCTTTATTGGGGGTGTCTTGCTAATTGCCTATAATTTCCACCTGTTGTCTATCCCATTTGCACAACAGCATGTGAAATTGATTGTCACTCAGTGTTACTTCCTAAGTGGACAGTTTGATTTCACAGAAGTGTGATTGACTTGGAGTTACATTGTGTTGTTTAAGTGTTCCCTTTATTTTTTTGAGCAGTGTATTTAGGGGATTGCTAAGTTGGGAATTGTATTCAACCCAGAACAAAAACTGTGCTTTGGCGGACACTAAATAAATTGACCAGCCTCAGCAATAAACATAGATTTAGCTGAATATAAATTTTAGGCCTATTATTTAGGCGCTGGGTGACAGGTATACGTTTACGGACAGAATTATTTAAACTTGGAAATGCACGGTAGCGTGTGAAGTTATTGAGGATGACACTATCCGCACCTTCAATCTAATATACCCTTTTATGGATAGATTTAACCTTGGCCTGATAGTAATTCCCTAAATTTGTGGTTTCTGCTCTAAGTTGGGAATTGTATTCAACCCAGAACAAAAACTGTGCTTTGGCAGACACTAAATAGATTGACCAGCCACAGCAGTATCAACAGATTTAGCTGAATATAAATTGTAGGCCTAGTATTTAGGCGCTGAATGACAGGTATACGTTTACGGACAGAATTATTTAAACTTGGAAATGCACGGTAGCGTGTGAAGTTATTGAGTATGACACTATCCGCACCTTCAATCTAATATACCCTTTTATGGATCAATTTAAACTTGGCCTGATACAGCAGAAAAAATATATTTAGGGGATTGCTAAGTTGGGAATTGTATTCAACCCAGAACAAAAACTGTGCTTAGGCAGACAGCATACAGTATTACAATTGGCTAGCCACAGCTGAAACACCAGATTTAGGGTACTGCTATTTTGGCCAATTGTATTTTACCCCTCAATAAAATAGCAAGCACAGCCAAGCCCCTGATGTAGGATATAGCAAAAAAATAACCACACTATTGATGGTTAAATGGACACAAAATGGCCGCCGATCACCCAAGAAAAAAGTGACATAAAAACGCTCTGGGCAGCCTAAAAACAGTGAGCAATTAAATAGCAGCAGTTCAATGATCCACAGCTGTAGATCGATCAATAAATTAAGTGTTTTTGCTGAGTAAATCCCTGCCTAATCTCTCCCTAACAGCAGCTGCAACCTCTCCCTACACTGATCATAGCAGAGTGACGTGCGGCGCTACGTGACTCCAGCTTAAATAGAGGCTGGGTCACATGCTGCACTGGCCAATCACAGCCATGCCAATAGTAGGCATGGCTGTGATGGCCTCTTGGGGCAAGTAGTATGACGCTTGTTGATTGGCTGCTTTGCAGCCTTTCAAAAAGCGCCAAGAAAGTGCCGAACACCGAACCCGGACTTTTACGAAAATGTTCGGGTTCGGGTCCGTGTCACGGACACCCCAAAATTCGGTACGAACCCGAACTATACAGTTCGGGTTCGCTCATCCCTAATCAGGATGTCTTCTGTTCCGTCCCTTTTATGGTTTTTGACCGGACAAAATACAGGAACAATACCGCACTTGCCAGATCCGGCATTAATTTCCATAGAGATGTATTAATGCTGGATCCAGTACCAAGTGCTCTGGAAATTGCCACATCGCCGGATCTATAAAACCAGTCAGTATCTGGAATGGCCACCATTTGCCTCACGCAGTGCAACATATCTCTGTCACATAGAGTTGATCAGGTTGTTTATTGTGGCCTGTGGAATGTTGGTCCACTCCTCTTCAATAGCTGTGCGAAGTTGCAAAATATTGGCAGGAACTGGAACACACTGTCGTATACGCCGATCCAGAGCATCCCAAACATGCTAAATGGGTGACATGTCCATTAAATATGCTGGCCATGCAAGAACTGGGATTTTATCAGCTTCCAGGAATTGTGTACAGATACTTGCAATATGGGGCCGTGCATTATCATGCTGCAACATGAGGTGATGGTCGTAGATGAATGGCACAACAATGGGCCTCTGAATATCATCATGGTATCTCTGTGCATTCAAAATGCCATCAATAAAATGCACTTGTGTTCGTTGTCCATAACATACGCCTGCCCATAACAAACCGCCACCATGGGCCACTTGATCCACAACGTTGACGTGAGCAAACTGCTCACCCACAAGACACCACACATGCGATCTGTCATCTGCTCTGAACAGTGAAAACCGGGACTCAACCGTGAACAGAACGCCTCTCCAACATGCCAGATGTCATTGAATGTGAGCATTTGCCTACTCAAGTCGGTTAGGACGACGAACTGCAGTCAGGTCCAGACCCCGATGAGGATGACGAGCATGCAGATGAGCTTCCCTGAGATGGTTTCTGACAGTTTGTGCAGAAATTCTTTGGTTATGAAAACCAATTGTTGCTGCAGCTGTCCGGGTGGCTGGTCTCAGACGATCATGGAGGTGAACATGCTGGATGTGGAGGTCCTGGGCTGGTGTGGTTACACGTGGTCTGCGGGTGGTACTGCCAAATTCTCTGGCACGCCTTTGGAGACGGCTTATGGTAGAGAAATGAACATTCATTGCATGGGCAACAGCTCTGGTAGACATCCCTGCAGTCAGCACGACAATTGCACGCTCCCTCAAACGTTGCGACATCTGTGACATTGTGCTGTGTGATCAATTTGCACATTTCAGGGTGATCTTTTATTGTGGGCAGTCTAAGGCACACCTATGCAATATCCATGCTGTCTAAACAGCACCTTGATATACCACCACTGTGAGGTGGGATGGATTATCTCGGAAAAGGAGAAGTGCTCACTAACACAGATTTAGACAGATTTGTGAACAATATTTGAGAGTAATGTCTTTTGTATATGTAGAAAATATTTAAGATCTTTGAGTTCAGCTCTTGCAAAATGGGAGCAAAACCAAAAGTGTTGCATTTATATTTTTGTTCAGTGTAGTTTGTGAAAAAAATCCCATTATACCTCACCATGTGTTTTACTTTAAAAAACACCCTTTTTGGGCAAAATACTACATTTTACAGCCCTTGCTGCATCTGTAGGTGTGAAATTCAAGCGTTATATACTGCTGTCATATTCTGTTATTCAAAAAACACCCATTTTGGGCAAAATACTTAATTTGCAGCCTTGTCTGCATCTGTTACGTGTGAGATACACACTTTAGATACTGCTGTGCTATTCTGGTATTAAAAAAACACCCATTTTGGGCAAAATACTTAATTTGCAGCCTTGTCTGCATCTGTTACGTGTGAGATACACACTTTAGATACTGCTGTGCTATTCTGGTATTAAAAAAACACCCATTTTGGGCAAAATACTTAATTTGCGGCCTTGTCTGCATCTGTCAGTGTGAGATAAATGCTTTAGATACTGCTGTGGTAGAAACTTATATGGAGGGGTTAACCTGACTTTCCAATTGATCTTTGTACTGTGCATGGTTCATGAGCTGTATTTATGTAATGAGATTCGTTGTTGTATTGTCTTTATTAGAGATGAGCAAATTTCTCATAAATTCGGTTTGCCGAATTTTCTGAAAAGATTTGATTTGAATTTATTTGTGGTTAATTGCATTAAACAACAGCAGTTTCCTGGATGTACAGAGCCTGTATAGTGGTGTAGAACACTGTGCCTTGCAGTAACATGCATAGGGAGTCTGCTGTGGTAGTGAAACAATATTGTGAGTCAGTATGTCACGCAAATGTCAGGCGTCACTCTTAGAATCACTGCACACTTCACTTATTTGGGCAGTTATGGTGCCAAAACTGACCAAATAACTCAAGTGTGAACTCAGCCTTACAGGTTGATGTTAGCGTCAAGAAGAAGCGCACTCCTTTTGCACCGTCATCAGCTGATTTCACATAGATGTCTATGGAACCTGTTCTATTAAACACTTATACAAGTAGAGCCCCCCGACAGTGGAGAGGGTATCAGCAGTAAGTTTGTGTTGACGTCACTGATTATTTTGCCATTCCTCTGATCCGTCAGAACAATAACCCCCAAAAAACGGAACCTCTCTGTCGAGCATCCGCCTTCACTCGGTCAGCATTTGGTCAGAAATTCATCAGTATTGCTAAAGCCCAAAAATAAAAACAGGAGTGGATCCAAAACAGAGATGACACGTGAATGGAATATTTGCATGTTTTCTGTGTTTTGTACCCACTCCTGCTTTTGGCTACCAAATCATAAGCCAATTCTGATGCAAAATATGGACTAGTAATGAGCAGCAAGGGTCATATTAGAATTCGTGATTAGGGTTGAGCGAACCCGAACTGTAAAGTTCGGGTTCGTCCCGAACTTTAGGATTTTTGGACCCCGGACCCGAACATGAACATTTCTGTAAAAGTTCGGCTTCTGTACAGAGCCCTATTGTGCTACGGCAGCCCACTGGCACACTAGCACCTGAGGTCTTGGCCACCGTACCCTGAGCTTATTTGGTCCAACTGGTCCATTTTTTTGCCGTTTTTGAGCCATTTTGGCTGTAACGGCCTAGCTCATTGCCTGTAGCCTGTTTGGCTTTAAATGTAACAATTTTTGGCCCACCTGGCTACCATTGTTGCTAACTACAGGCGTCCTTTTGCCTGTTACCCTGTATTTTCCTCTTCCCCTGATGATTTTTTGTCAAATGAAACGTGACACGTCGGGACCTTTTTAGGGTACATTAGGGATACCGGCCCACACCAGGGATAGGTATCCGGACGGGGTCGCTCCTTGCGGGGCAAGCACTCCGTATAGGTAGGCAGGGTCTACTAGCCCCTCCCCTACCTTAGGGTTGTACTAGGGATTCTGTTCCTGACCTTGCCTACTATCCAGCAACCCACTGTACGATCATTCATGGTTTCCAGTGACTACCACCTGAAAGAATTGAAAGAATTGGAGGATTCCCATGATGTCTTCTTGCCTTGGCACCATCTGAAAAGACCTATCCATCTATCCATCCATCAAGTTCATCCTGGATGAGAGCGTTCCTCTTTTACACTGGTTCTCTTTCCCATGCTTTTGTCTCTGGCCCACCCGGGCTTGTCTATTAACGTGTTTTGTAATTGTCCTTTTTGTGCCACTTATTCTAAAGCATCTTTGATTGAATGTTAAGTTTTATTCCCTTTGGTCCCACTCAGGGGATCAGTCCATTTGCAATTTGAATTTTGGGAATTCACCGGTCGAGGCTTTTAGCTAGACCTTGTGCATAACTTATTCCTGTGAGATACTCCCTCTACATACAGGGGTTTGAATCAGGGATTTGAAATGCAGCCATTATGTGCAAAGAAATATTTACTTCAGGCCTACACTGGTTCAGACCGTGTGAGATACCCCCTCTACATACAGGGGTTTGAATCAGGCATTTGAAATACAGCAATTTGAAATACAGCCATTTTGTGCAAAGACATATTTACTGCAGGCCTACACTGGTCCAGGCCCTGTGAGATTCTACCTCTACTTACAGGGGTTTGATTCAGAGATTTGAAATACAGCCATTTGAAATACAGCCATTTTGGGCAAAGAAATATTTAGTTCAGACCTACACTGATTCACACCGTGTGAGATACCCCCTCTACATACAGAGGTTTGAATCAGGCATTTGAAATACAGCCATTTGAAATACAGCCATTTTGGGCAAAGAAATATTTCGTTCAGGCCTACACTGGTTCAGACCGTGTGAGATACCCCCTCTACATACAGGGGTTTGAATCAGGCATTTGAAATAAAGCCATTTGAAATACAGACATTTTGGGCAAAGAAATATTTAGTTCAGACCTACACTGGTTCACACCGTGTGAGATACCCCCTCTACATACAGAGGTTTGAATCAGGCATTTGAAATACAGCCATTTGAAATACAGCAATTTTGGGCAAAGAAATATTTAGTTCAGGCCTACACTGGTTCAGACCGTGTGAGATACCACCTCTACATACAGGGGTTTGATTCAGGGATTTGAAATACAGCCATTTGAAATAAAGCCATTTTGGGCAAAGAAATATTTAGTTCATGTCTATACTGGTTCAGGCCCTGTGAGATACTCCCTCTACATACAGGGGTTTGAATCAGGCATTTGAAATACAGCCATTTGAAATACAGCCATTTTGTGCAAAGATATATTTACTTCAGGCCTACACTGGTTCAGACCGTGTGAGATACCCCATCTACATACAGGGGTTTGAATCAGGCATTTGAAATACAGCCATTTGAAATAGAGCCATTTTGAGCAAAGATACATTTACTCCAGGCCTACACTGGTTCAAACCGTGTGAGATACCCCCTCTACATACAGGGGTTTGAATCCGGCATTTGAAATACAGCCATTTGAAATACAGCCATTTTGGGCAAAGAAATATTTAGTTCATGCCTACACTGGTTCAGACCGTGTGAGATACCCACTCTACATAAAGGGGCTTGAATCAGGCATTTGAAATACAGTTATTTGAAATACAGCCATTTTGGGCAAAGAAATATTTAGTTCAGGCCTATACTGGTTCAGGCCCTGTGAGATACTCCCTCTACATACAGGGGTTTGATTCGTGAATTCTCGAAGTTGCGATATTTGCGATAAATATTCGGAATTCGAATATTTGCGCTCAACACTAATGGGGACCATGTCATACAGGCCTTACAGCTGCTACATAGACAGGATCTGTTGTGTGTCTCATTTTTCCTTCCTTCTGACAGATCAGAAGAAGGGTCAAATAAATTATGTCAACCAGGCCAAAAAGGCAAAATAGTGACCCAGTCATGGAGTGAAAAGGGTGGAAATAGCATGAGAAGTCCACAGAGTGGCCCAGTGACAGAGTGTCGAGGTAGCAGCAGCATGAGTAGACCACAGAGTGTTGAGGTGGCAGCAGCATGAGGAGAACACAGAGTGCTGAGGGGGCAGCAGCATGAGGAGACCACAGAGTGCTGAGGGGGCAGCAGCATGAGGAGACCACAGAGTGCTGAGGGGGCAGCAGCATGAGGAGACCACAGAGTGGTAAGGTGGCAGCAGCATGAAGAGGCCACAGAGAAGCCCAGTGACAGAGATGAGGTGGAAACAGCATAAGGAGACCACAGAGTGGCCCAGTGACATAGTGATAAGGTGGCATCCTCCAAGTCTGCGGAAGATCCAGCCGAAACGCTACTGGATTGATCACCGCAGATATTTTGTACGGGCCGATAAATCTTGGGCCCAGTTTCCAAGATGGCACTCTCAATTTAATATTTTTAGTGGACAACCACACCAGATCACCCACACACAGGTCCGGACCAGTCACACGTCTCCTGTCAGCCATCCGCTTATATCTCTCACCCATCGTCTCCAAATTCACTTGTATCCTCCGCCAGATAGAAGATAAGGTAGAAGAAAACCTTTCCTCCGCTGGCATCCCAGAGGAACTAGTCCCCGAAAAGGTACCAAACTGAGGATGAAAACCATATGCGCCAAAAAATGGTGACTTACCTGTGGATTCCTGCCTACGGTTATTCAAAGCAAACTCCGCTAGGGGAAGGAATGAGGACCAGTTGTCACGGCCACGGTATTGGCCGTGACTTCTGAACCGCATGCGGTTGCCTGCGGTTTGGTTTTGGTGTTCAACCACAGGTGAGGGCCGCTGGTTTGTGGCCTCACTTGTGGTTGCTGCGGGCAACTAGTTGTGTTGTGTTGGTTTCAGCAGAGCAGCCTGAGCGGTGCTGGGCAGCTTGCTGCATGGCATGCGGTTGCACCTAACAACCTTCCTGTTTGGTGTTATGTATGTTTGTCTGGTGTGCACTGTGTTTTGTGTTGTGTGTGCACTAGGGCTCTTCCCTTCACTGTGGCTGCCCGTGGCAACGTTTGGTTGGATGTGAACATGTGGTGGCAGTGTCTCGGCCTTCGGGCTGACTCCCAGGACATGGTTGCCACCCATGTCATTGCCTGCGGCAACAGCCACAGTGTGATCTTGGTTTGGACACTTCCCCTTTAAGTGGTGTTTTCCCTTCCCTGGTGTTTGGAAGGGTTAACTCCCTTTCTGTGTGTGTGAGACACTGGGTGTGTCTGTGTGGGTGTGGCCACTTAGGCCTATAAAGCCTCTGTGTTTGGCGTGTGTCAGTGGGTTGCTTCAGCCATTCTTAGCTGGAGCAGCCTCTTGTGTATATCATCTGCCAGTGGGGGCCACCCTTGTGGTCATAGGTTTATCTGTGAAGTTTATGTTATGATGTGCAGTTGATGTTTTCCTTTGTCTCTGTTTATTGCAACTACGGATATCCTGGTTACCTGTGTGATATGTGTGCTGTGTCCTCTAGTTGTTCTGTGGACATTAGTAGTGTATGCATGGGTCCCAGTCAGCGTGGCTGTGACAGGTACGTGTGGAACTTGTTTAGTTCGCCTGTCATATCTGTATGTTCTATGTGTTCCCCCATTCCTTGCAGCTTGGCCAGTGAGACCCCTGTTCCTCCGTGTCCAGAAGGAACAGGTCGTCTTACCCTGACTCCTAGTTCAGGGACCGGTCGGAGGGTGAGTTAGGGATCCGAGGTTCCTGAGCATGGGCCCTCCTACCTTCAAGGTCGGCCCATGCAGCTAGGAGTAAGGGTCAGATTAGGGACGCTTTAGGAGGTGACCTGCTCCCTAATCCTGTCATCCTGGCCGAGCAGCCTTTAACATCTTCTGGCATCGCACGGCTGAGGGTTTTCCCCATCCTCAGCCGTGACACCAGTCCTCCTGATTCTCCGCCACAAAGCACCTCAAGTAGGTCTCCAGGTTCTGATTAGTACGCTCCGTCTGTCCATTCGACTGTGGATGGAAAGCCGAAGAGAACGAAATTTGAATGCCAAGCCGAGAGCAGAACGCCCTCCAGAACCTGGAGACAAACTGCGTGCCCCTATGAGAAACCACATCCGAAGGAATACCATGCAATTTCACGATATTATCAACAAAAATTTGCGCAAGAGTCTTGACATTAGGCAGACTAGTTAACGATATAAAATGAGTCATCTTGCTAAAACGGTCAACTACCACCAAAATTACTGTTTTCCCCGAGGAACTCGGTAGATCCGTAATAAAGTCCAAGGACAAGTGCGTCCAAGGACGAGACGGAATAGATAAAGGAAGGAGTGAACCAGCCGGTCGAGTATGAGAAACCTTAGATCGTGCAGCTGCCACGTAATCCTCAATGCTCCTACGTAACCCGGGCCACCAGAACCTCCAGGACACAAGGTCACAGGTGGACTTACCACCAGGATGTCCGGCAATGACAGTATCGTGATGTTCCTTGAAAACCTTGTATCGCAGTACTTCGGGAACAAACAACCTCCCTGGGGGACAAGAACCAGGAGCCCCCTCCTGAGCTCCCAACACCTCCATCTCCAATTCGGGATACAGAGCTGAAACCACAACCCCGTCAGCCAAAATCGGAGCAGGATCCTCTGAATCACCTCCCCCAGGAAAACTGCGAGACAACACATCTGCCTTGATGTTTTTGACCCCCGGACGAAAAGTAACAACAAAATTGAACCTGGTAAAAAACAGTGACCATCTGGCCTGCCTAGGATTCAGACGCTTGGCAGATTGCAGGTAAGCCAAATTCTTATAATCCGTATAAACAGTAACGGGGTGAGAAGCCCCCTCCAACCAGTGACACCATTCCTCAAAGGCCAACTTTATAGCCAGCAACTCTCTATCTCCCACATCATAGTTCCTCTCGGCGACCAAGAGCTTCTTAGAAAAAAAGCACACGGGACCCACTTGCCAGGAGAAGAACCCTGCGACAGCACCGCTCCCACCCCCACCTCTGATGCATCCACCTCCACCACGAATGGCTGAGACACATCGGGCTGCACCAGAATGGGAGCAGACGCAAAACACTCCTTAATAGTCGAAAAGGCCTGTAATGCCTCCTCCGACCAAACAGAGACGTCAGTGCCCTTCTTTGTCATATCAGTCAGAGGTTTAACAATGGTGGAATAGTTCAGAATACATTTTATATAATAGTTAGTAAACCCCAAAAACCGCATCAAAGCTTTCTGATTCTCTGGTCGGTCCCATTCCAGAACCGCCTGGACCTTTTCGGGGTCCATACGGAAACCAGAGTCGGAAAGCAGATATCCCAAAAACAGAAGCTCCTGCACCGAAAAAACACACATTTTTCCAATTTGGCATATAATTTATTCTCCTGAAGGATTGTCAAAACCTGTCTCACATGATCCTGATGGGTCTTCAGATCAGGAGAGTAAATTAAAATGTCATCTAAATAAACTACCACGAACCTCCCCACCAAGTGATGAAAAATGTCATTGACGAATCTCGGAAATACCGCTGGCGCGTTCGTCAACCCAAAAGGCATAACCAGATTCTCAAAATGACCCTTGTGCGTATTGAAGGCCGTCTTCCACTCATCCCCTTCCTTGATTCTGATCAGATTGTAGGCTCCTCTCAAATCCAACTTGGAGAACACCCTGGCACCAACAATCTGATCAAAAAGGTCGGAGATCAAAGGAAGGGGATACGGATCCCGGACCGTAATACGATTCAATTCCCAAAAATCCAAACACGGTCTCAGTGATCCATCCTTTTTCTTAACAAAGAAAAAACCTACTGCCACCGGAGACTTCGATGGCCTAATATGAACTTTTGCCAAACTCTCGGCGATATACTTTCGCATGACCTCTCTTTCAGGTTGGGAAAGATTGTAAAGGCGAGACTTTGGCAATTTAGCTCCTGGGATGAGATTAACAGGACAATCATAGTCACGATGAGGGGGCAATTCCTGAGTCCCACCCTCCGAAAAGACATCCGCAAAGTCTGAGAGATATTGAGGTAGAACCGCAGTGGACACCCCAGAGATAGATGTGCCAAGACAATTCTCCGAACAAAACTCTCCCCAACCAATAATTTGTCTTGCCTGCCAATCAATAATTGGATTATGTTTTGTCAACCACGGTAAACCTAGGACTATAGGTGCAGGCAAATTCCTCATGACAAAACAAGAAATAAGCTCTACATGTGAATCACCCAACCTCAACTGAATACCATGTGCAATATGAGTGAGACTCCTTTGAGAAAGAGGAGAAGAATCTATTGCAAACACCGGAATCTCCCTTTCTAAAGTGCACGTACTTAGACCCAGATTTTGAAGAAAATGAAAGTCAATAAGGTTTAGCCCAGCACCACAGTCAATGAATACCTCAACAAAAAAAATTATTGAGTCTAGCGCCACCATAGCTGGAAGGAGAAAACGAGAATTACAGGGAGTTTGCATATTTGCTTGTTCCACTACTCTATTCACACTACCAAGAGTCAGGACGTTTTTTTTTTCTTTCATATCATCACGCGGTTTAACAAAAGGACAAGCAAAAACAAAATGGTCACTTTTACCACAGTAGTAACATAATTTATGTAATCTCCTAAAGTTTCTCCTACCAGAACGAAAAGATATCTGACCCAACTGCATGGGTTGCTCCCCTACCCCAGAGTTATAAGTAATATCACCCTGGGCAGCAGGTGAGACAAAACCACACGCAGAAGGGATCCCTTGCACGGAGGGACCCTTACACCTCTCTCTGATACGTCTATCCAACCGTATAGCCAAAGACATAGCATTCTCTAGAGTATCCGGGTACTCATGAAAAGCCAGGGCATCTTTCAACCTCTCAGATAACCCCTGACAAAACTGACTACGTAAGGCGGGGTCGTTCCACCCCGACTCAGTAGCCCATCTCCTAAACTCTATGCAGTAAACCTCTGCAGTATGTTTTCCCTGTAATAAGTTACGCAATTTAGATTCTGCCATCGAGACCCGATCTGGGTCATCGTAAATCAATCCCAGGGCTTTGAAAAATTCCTCCACCGACCGGAGGGCCAGAGAACCGGGCGGCAGAGAAAAAGCCCAGGATTGCGCATCCCCTTTTAGCAGAGACATGATTATACCAACCCTCTGACTTTCATCACCTGATGAAAATGGACGCAGTCGAAAATACAATTTGCATGACTCTTTAAAGCGAAAAAAATCATCTGCACCCCCTGTAAATTTCTCAGGAAGAGCGACTTTAGGCTCCGCACCAATTTGACCTGCACCTGATGCCAGAACACTCTGACACCGTGTGACCGAACTACGCAGATCCGCAACCTCTAGGGATAATCCCTGCATGCGGTCAACTAGTGAATCAATTGACGCCATCACAAAACCGCTGAGTAATGGCAGTCACAGTATGGCGGGTTATAATGTCACGGCGGACAGTATTTCAGATATACAGACAACCAAATAAACAAGTGTCTAGGCGAGATGCTGGGGAATGGTCACCTCCTAGCATATCCCTGACTTCTGTCCCTACGCTGCTAAGCCCACATTCAGACCTTGATGGTAGGAATAATGTGTCCTCGTGCCTGGACTACAAACACCCTAGAATCCCTGAGATGGTGAAAGGGGAGAAGGGGCAGAAGACACACAAACAGCCTAGACCGCAAATAACAAAAACAGAAACGAAACTTATCTGAGCTGGAACAGACAATCCTTCCTTCCTTGAATCCAAGGCCAGACTGAATTCTATAACCCGCGCGGCCCTCTGGGAGTGAAGGCAATTTAAGCCAATGCCCCCACCCAGAGCACCTGAAGAAAGGCGGATCCAGCAGGATTCCAAAACAAAACAAAACAAATGGTTAGACACGTGCTGCCAATCTGACAGGCCTCCGCACACCGTCCGAGCAGGGCATGGCAGTGGCCCAGTGACATAGTGGTGAGCTGGCAGCAGCATGAGGAGACCACAAAGTTCCAAGTGAAAGAGTGTTGAGTAGGCAACAGGAGGAGATCACAGAGTGGCCCAGTAACACAGTGCTGAGGTGGCAGCAGCATAAAGAGACAATAGAGTGGCCTAATGACAGAGTGCTAAGGAAGCAGCAGCATGGGGAGACCACACAGTGGTGAGGAGGCAGCAGCATGAGGAAACCACAGAGTTCTAAGATGGCAGCAGCATGAGAAGACCACAGTGGCCCAGTGAAAGAGTGTTGAGATGGAAGCAGCATGAGGAGACCACAGAGTGTCCCAGTGGCATAGTGATGAGGAGGCAGCAGCATTAGGAAACCACAGAGTTGGCCAGTCATACAGTGTTCAGTTGGCAGCAGCATGAGGAGACCACAGAGTGGTGAGGTGGCAGCAGCATGAGGAGACCACAAAGTGGCCCAGTGACATAGTGGTGAGGTGAAAATAGCATGAGGAGACCACAGAGAGGCCCAGTGACATAGTGGTGAGGTGGCAGCAGCAAGAGGAGACCAAAGAGTGGCCCAGTGACATAGTGATGAGGTGGCAGCAGCATGAGGAGACCACAGAGTGGTGAGATGGCAGCAGCATGAGGAGACCAAATACTGGTGAGGTGGCAGCAGCATGAGGAAACCACAAAGTTGCCCAGTGAAAGAGTGTTGAGTTTGAAGCAGCATGAGGAGACCACAGAATGCCGAGGTAGCAGAGTCAAAGGGGAACACAAAGTGGCCCAGTAACATAATGGTGAGTAGACCACAGAGAGCATAGTAGTGAGGTGGCAGCATTATAAGGAAACCACATAGTGGCCCATTTACATATAGGTGAGGTGGCAACAGCATGAGGAGACCACAAAGTGTCCTAATAACAGAGTGTCGACGTAGCACAAGCATAAGGAGAACTCAGAGTGCTGAGGTGGCAGCAGCATAATGAAACCATAGAGTGGCCCAGTGACATAGTAAAGAGGTGGCAGCAGCATGAGGAGACCTCAGAGTGGCCCAGTGACATAGTGATGAGGTGGCAGCAGCATGAAGAGACCACAGAGTGGCCCGAAGACAGAGTGCTAAGTTAGCAGCAGCATGAGGAGACTAAAGAGTGTAGATATGGCAGCAGCATGAGGAGACCACAGAGTGGTGAGGTGGCAGCAGCATAAGGAGACCATAGATTTGCCAAGTGAAAGAGTGTTAAGTGGCAGCAGCATGAGGAGACCACAAAGTGGCCCAGTGACATAGTGATGAGGAGGCAGCAGCATTAGGAAACCACACATTTGCCTAGTGACAGAGTGTTGAGTTGGCAGCAGCATGAGAAGACACACAGAGTGGTGAGGTGGCAGCAGAATGAGGAGACCACAGAATAGAGAGGAAGCAGCAGCATGAAAAGACCACAAAGTGGCCCAGTGACAGAGTGGTGAGGGGGCAGCAGCATGATAAGACCACAGAGTGGCACAGTGAAATAGTAATGAGGTGGAAGCAGCATGAGGAGACCACATAGTGGAGAGATAGAAAGATAGAAGCAGCATGAGGAGACCACAGAGTGGTGAGGTATCAGCAGCATAAGTAGACTAAGGAGTGGTGAGGTGGCAGCAGCATAAGGAGACTACAGAGTGGTGAGGTGGCAGCAGGATGTGGAGACCACAGAGAGTCCAGAGACATAGTCTTGAGTTTGTAGCAACATGAGGAGACCATAGAGTGGTGAGGAAGCAGCAGCATAAGGGGACCACAAAGTGGCCCAGTGACATAGTGGTGAGGTAGCAGCAAGATGAGGAGACCACAGAGAGTCCAGTGACATAGTGGTGAGGTGGCAGCAGCATGGGGAAATCATAGAGTGGCCTAGTGGCATATTGTTGAGGTGGTAGCAGCATGAGGAGAACACAGAGTTTTGAGTTGACAACAGCATAAGGAGACCACAGAGTGCTGAGGTAGCAACAGCATGAGGAGACCACAGAGTGTTTTGTTTTTTTTAATTTATTTTTTATTTCAATTTTGTAAAAACATATACAAAAATCACAACAATGCAACAATACAAAAGGCCATATTACAGATTAGTAAATATTAAAATAACTTTTTTATCCCAAATACCCACCCGCCACCCTTGGAGAGAGAGAGAGGGATGAGAAAAAAAAAAATAACTTGAGCATCTGGCCCTAGTATAACAATTTTTTCCATATTTCGCCAATTTTTTCAGATTTTTTTGTATAGCTCTCAGTCACCCGTTCCACTTTAATCAGATTGACAACTGCTTCTTGCCACTGTCCCACTGTAGGGGGATCTTCATTTACCAATTTCCTAAGTATAAGGAGTCTAGCTTGAAATAGTACTTTACCCAAAACCAATCGTATCTCTTTATTTAACTTCAGATGTTCAGTTGCCCCTAATATGCAGACTACTGGGTCTTCAAAAACTTGAACATCCAAAAATACTAATACAATCTCTGCTATATCTTTCCAGTACCTAAAAAGTCTAGGGCATCTCCAAAAACTGTGTATAAGATCTGCATTCTCTCCCATACATTTTGGTCACTTATCTGAAGTTCTCACACCCATTCTCTTTAACATCCAAGGAGATCGGTGTAATCTATGCACTATAAAAAAACTGTGATATCTTATGTGAACCCCTATCCGACACCATAGTATAACTAGAGTTGAGCGAACACCTGGATGTTCGGGTTCGACGAGTTCGGCCGAACTTTCGAAAAATGTTCGGGTTCGGGATCCGAACTCGACCCGAACTTCATCCCGAACCCGAACCCCATAGAAGTCAATGGGGACCCGAACTTTTGGGCACTAAAAAGGCTGTAAAACACACCCGGAAAGGGCTAGAGGGCTGCAAAAGGCAGCAAAATGTAGTTAAATCCCCTGCAAACAAATGTAGATAGGGAAATGATGAGTTAACATAAAATAAATAAAAATTAAACAATATTAATTGGAGTGAGGTCCCATAGCACAGAATCAGGCTTCAAGTCACCCACCAATGGAGAAGGTCACTTACTATTATTTTGACCACAGCACCCAGACAAAGGAGAGAGGTCCCACAGCAGAGAACCAGGCATCATATCACCCACCACAGGAGTAGGCCACCATTTAGTTACTTTGACCCCTACACCCAGACGGAGGAGAGAGGTTACACAGCAGAGAATCAGGCATTTAGATCACCCACCACAGGAGTAGGCCACCATTGAATCAGACCCCGGCAACCATGTCAGATGGCACAAGCATAAGCTTTATATCAATCAGCACAGGAGAAGGCGACTTTGACAGACTTTGACCCCTACACCCGGACGGAGGAGAGAGGTTTCAAAGCAGAGAATCAGGCATTTAGATCACCCACCACAGGAGTAGGTCCCAATTTAATGGGACCCCGGCAACCATGTCAGATGGCACAACCATCAGCTTCATATCAATCAGCACAGGAGAAGGCGACTTTGAAAGACTTTGACCCCTACACCCAGACGGGGGAGAGAGGTTTCACAGCAGAGAATCAGGCATTTAGATCACCCACCACAGGAGTAGGCCCCCATTGAATCAGACCCTGGCAACCATGTCAGATGGCACAACCATCAGCTTTATATCAATCAGCACAGGAGAAGGCGACTTTGAAAGACTTTGACCCCTACACCCAGATGGAGGAGAGAGGTTTCACAGCAGAGAATCAGGCATCATATCAACCACCACAGGAGAAGCCACCATTTAGTTACTTTGACCCCTGCACCCAGGAAGAGGAGAGAGGCACCACAGCACATATTCTGGCATCATATCAGCCACCACAGGAGAAGCCACCATTGAGTTACTTTGACCCCCGCACCCAGGAAGAGGAGAGAGGCACCACAGCACATATTCTGGCATCATATCAGTCACCACAGGAGAAGCCACCATTGAGTTACTTTGACCTCCGCACCCAGGAAGAGGAGAGAGGCACCACAGCACATATTCTGGCATCATATCAGCCACCACAGGAGAAGCCACCATTGAGTTACTTTGACCCCTGCACCCAGGAAGAGGAGAGAGGCCCCACAGCACATATTCTGGCATCATATCAGCCACCACAGGAGAAGCCACCATTTAGTTACTTTGACCCCTTCACCCAAACAGAGGAGAGAGGTTCCACATCAGAGAATCAGGCATCATATCAACCACCACAGGAGTAGGCCACAATTTAATGGGACCCCGGCAACCATGTCAGATGGCACAACCATCAGCTTCATATCAATCAGCACAGGAGAAGGCGACTTTGAAAGACTTTGACCCCTACACCCAGACGGAGGAGAGAGGTTTCACAGCAGAGAATCAGGCATTTAGATCACCCACCACAGGAGTAGGCCCCCATTGAATCAGACCCTGGCAACCATGTCAGATGGCACAACCATCAGCTTTATATCAATCAGCACAGGAGAAGCCACCATTGAGTTACTTTGACCCCTGCACCCAGGAAGAGGAGAGAGGCCCCACAGCACATATTCTGGCATCATATCAGCCACCACAGGAGAAGCCACCATTGAGTTACTTTGACCCCCGCACCCAGGAAGAGGAGAGAGGCACCACAGCACATATTCTGGCATCATATCAGCCACCACAGGAGAAGCCACCATTGAGTTACTTTGACTCCTGCACCCAGGAAGAGGAGAGAGGCCCCACAGCACATATTCTGGCATCATACTAACCACCACAGGAGAAGCCACCATTGAGTTACTTTGACCCCTGCACCCAGGAAGAGGAGAGAGGCCCCACAGCACATATTCTGGCATCATATCAGCCACCACAGGAGAAGCCACCATTGAGTTACTTTGACCCCCGCACCCAGGAAGAGGAGAGAGGCACCACAGCACATATTCTGGCATCATATCAGCCACCACAGGAGAAGCCACCATTGAGTTACTTTGACCCCTGCACCCAGGAAGAGGAGAGAGGCCCCACAGCACATATTCTGGCATCATACTAACCACCACAGGAGAAGCCACCATTGAGTTACTTTGACCCCTGCACCCAGGAAGAGGAGAGAGGCCCCACAGCACATATTCTGGCATCATATCAGCCACCACAGGAGAAGCCACCATTGAGTTTCTTTGACCCCCGCACCCAGGAAGAGGAGAGAGGCACCACAGCACATATTCTGGCATCATATCAGCCACCACAGGAGAAGCCACCATTGAGTTACTTTGACCCCCGCACCCAGGAAGAGGAGAGAGGCACCACAGCACATATTCAGGCATCATATCACACACCACAGGAGAAGGCCTCTTTCAGTGATTTAGGCCTTTGGACCCAGACAGAGGAGAGAGGCACCACAGCACATATTCTGGCATCATATCAGCCACCACAGGAGAAGCCACCATTGAGTTACTTTGACCCCTGCACCCAGGAAGAGGAGAGAGGCCCCACAGCACATATTCTGGCATCATATCAGCCACCACAGGAGAAGCCACCATTTAGTTACTTTGACCCCTGCACCCAGGAAGAGGAGAGAGGCACCACAGCACATATTCTGGCATCATATCAGCCACCACAGGAGAAGCCACCATTTAGTTACTTTGACCCCTTCACCCAAACAGAGGAGAGAGGTTCCACATCAGAGAATCAGGCATCATATCAACCACCACAGGAGTAGGCCACAATTTAGTTTATTTGACCCCTGCACCCAGGAATAGGAGAGAGGCCCCACAGCACATATTCTGGCATCATATCACACACCACAGGAGAAGGCCTCTTTCAGTGATTTAGGCCTTTGGACCCAGACAGAGGAGAGAGGTCAGAGATTAGCTTCATATCCCCCAGCACAGCAGAAGACCGCTTTATTTGACTTAGGCCTCAGCACCCAGACAGAAGACAGAGGTAGCATGGCAGAGGTTATGGCTTCATGTCACCCGTTAGTTTAACCGGCCACTTTCATCTGGTTAGGCCCCGGCGCCCAGACAGAGAAGAGTTTCATTCAACTGTGGGTTTCATAAAATTTGTATCAAATAAAGAAGTGGCCCGTAGCACAACAAGACATGTTTTAGGCAGTTAATAAGGACTACTCTGCACAAGGGAGGGACAGGTCCTGTGGGATCCATGCCTGGTTCATCTTTATGAAGGTCAGCTTGTCCACGTTGGCTGTGGACAGGCGGCTGCGCTTGTCAGTAATGACGCCCCCTGCCGTGCTGAATACGCGTTCAGATAAAACGCTGGCCGCCGGGCAGGAAAGCACCTCCAAGGCATAACATGCTAACTCTGGCCACGTGGACAATTTCGAAACCCAGTAGTTGAATGGGGCCGAACCATCCGTCAGGATGTGGAGGGGTGTGCAGACATACTGTTCAACCATGTTAGTGAAATGCTGCCTCCTGCTAACACGTTCCGTATCAGGTGTCGGTGCAGATAGCTGTGGCGTGGAGACAAAACTTTTCCACATTTCTGCCATGCTAACCCTGCCCTCAGATGAGCTGGCCGTGACACAGCTGCGTTGGCGACCTCTTGCCACTCCTCTGCCTTCACCTTCCACCTGTTCCCCTGTGACATGTGGGAATGCTCTCAAGAGCGCCTCTATCAGCGTGCGCTTGTACTCGCGCATCTTACGGTCGCGCTCCAGTTCAGGAATTAAAGTGGGCACATTGTCTTTATACCGGGGATCCAGCAGGGTGGCCACCCAGTAGTCTGCACACGTTAAAACGTGGGCAACTCTGCTGTCGTTGCGCAGGCATTGGAGCATATATTCGCTCATGTGGGCCAGGCTACCCATGGGTAAGGACAAGCTGTCCCCTGTGGGAGGCGTATCGTCATCGTCCACCGTATCCCCCCAGCCACGCACCAGTGATGGGCCTGGGCTGCCACCCCGCTGTGAACTTGCGTCATCCTCGTCCCCCTCCACCTCCTCCTCCTCATCCTCCTCGTCCTCCAGTACAGTGCCTTGGCTGGCGACTTGTGAACCTGTCCTCTGCTGCTTAAACAAACCTCCCTCTGAGCCACTTCGAACAGACTGGCCCGAAAGTGTTAGAAACGAGCCCTCATCCTCCTCCTCCTCCTCCACCTGGGCCACCTCCTCTAACATCATTGCCCTAAGTGTTTTCTCAAGGAGACATAGAAGTGGTATTGTAACGCTGATAACAGTGTCATCGCCACTGGCCATGTTGGTGGAGTACTCGAAACAGCGCAGCAGGGCACACAGGTCTCGCATGGAGGCCCAATCATTGGTGGTGAAGTGGTGCTGTTCGGCAGTACGACTGACGCGAGCGTGCTGCAGCTGAAACTCCACTATGGCCTGCTGCTGCTCGCACAGTCTCTCCAGCATGTGCAAGGTGGAGTTCCACCGGGTGGGCACGTCGCATATGAGGCGGTGAGCGGGAAGGCCGAAGTTCCGCTGTAGCGCAGACAGGCGAGCAGCGGCAGGATGTGAACGGCGGAAGCGCGCACAGACGGCCCGCACTTTATGCAGCAGCTCTGACATGTTGGGGTAGTGGTGAATGAACCTCTGCACCACCAAGTTCAGCACATGCGCCAGGCAAGGGATGTGCGTCAAACCGGCTAGTCCCAGAGCTGCCACGAGATTTCGCCCATTATCGCATACCACCAGGCCTGGCTTGAGGCCCACCGGCAGAAACCACTCGTCGGTCTGTTGTTCAATACCCCGCCACAACTCCTTTGCGCTGTGGGGCCTGTCCCCCAAACATATGAGTTTCAGAATGGCCTGCTGACGTTTACCCCGGGCTGTGCTGAAGTTGGTGGTGAAGGTGTGTGGCTGACCGGATGAGCTGGTGGAAGCAGTGGAGGAGGAAGCCGAGTAGGAGGAGGAGGCTACAGGAGGCAGAGAATGATGCCCTGCGATCCTAGGGGGCGGAAGGACGTGCGCCAAGGAACTGTCCGCCGGGGGCCCAGCCGCCACTACATTCATCCAGTGTGCAGTTAGTGAGATATAGCGTCCCTGGCCGTGCTTACTGGTCCACGTATCTGTGGTTAGGTGGACCTTGCCACAAATGGCGTTGCGCAGTGCACACTTGATTTTATCGGACACTTGCATGTGCAGGGAAGGCACGGCTGTCTTGGAGAAGTAGTGGCGGCTGGGAACCACATACTGCGGGACAGCCATGGCCATCAGCTGTTTGAAGCTGTCTGTGTCCACCAGCCGGAATGACAGCATTTCAAAGGCCAGCAGTTTAGAAATGCTGGCGTTCAGGCCAAGGGCTCGAGGGTGACTCGGGGGGAATTTGCGCTTCCTCTCTAAGGTTTGAGATATTGAGAGCTGAACGCTGCTGGGTGATATAGTGGAGACGCTAGTTGACGGTGGCGGTGGTGGTGGTGTCGGTGGCACATCCTCTGTTTGCTGCTCGGCAGGTGGCAACATTCCTCTCGAGGCGGAAGCCGAGGCAGCAGCGGTAGAGGGAGCAGGGGGAGCCTCAGCGAGTGCCTGGTTTTTAAGGTGTGTACCCCACTGCAGTTCATGCTTTGCATGTAGATGCCTGGTCATGCAGGTTGTGCTGAGGTTCAGAACGTTAATGCCTCGCCTCAGGCTCTGATGGCAGAGCGTGCAAGTCACTCGGGTCTTGTCGGTAGGACATTGTTTAAAGAAGTGCCATGCCAGGGAACTCTTTGAAGCTGCCTTTGTGGGGCTGGGTCCCTGTTGGCGATGTCCAGTAGCAGGCGAACTCTGGGGGCGGCGGCTCGTCTGCTTTGGCCCCCTGCTTCCTCTTTGGCTTCGCTGTTGTCTCGGTCTCACCACTACCTCTTCCTCTGAACTGTGAAAGTCATCGCCACGACCTTCAGTCCATGTGGGGTCTAAGACCTCATCGTCCTCTGCATCGTCTTCCACCCAGTCTCCCTCCCTGACCTCCTCCTGTTCAGTCTGCACACTGCAAAAAGACGCGGCAGTGGGCACCTGTGTTTCGTCATCATCAGAGAGTCGGTGACTCTGCTGTGGTGGTATTCCCATGTCCTCTTCATCTGGAGACATAAGTGGTTGTGCGTCAGTGCATGGTATGTCTTCCTCCACTGGGGAAGGGCTAGGTGGACGCCCCTGGGAAACCCTGGAAGCAGAGTCTTCAAACAGAAGAAGAGACTGCTGCATAACTTGTGGCTCAGACCGTTTTCCTGATATGCTTGGGGGTGATGTGACAGACTGATGGGCTTGGTTTTCAGGTGCCACCTGAAGACTGGGTGGAAGACCATGTGGTGAACGTGCTGGAAGCACTGTCGGCCACCCAATCGATTAATGCCTGTACCTGCTCAGGCCTTACCATCCTAAGAGCGGCATTGGGCCCCACGAGATATTGCGGTACATTCTGCCGGCTAGTTGAGGGAGTTCGTTCCCTACTGTGTGCGCCTGGGGCCGAACGGCCACGTCCTCTACCAGCAACAGAGGCTCCACGGACACCACCACGACCGCGTCCTCGTCCCTTAATAGTATTTTTCTTCATTGTTGCGATTCAACTCGCACCACAATGAAATATATTATTTTTTATAAGCAAAATCCCCTCACTGGAATACTTTCAGTCTTTTGACTGTATGGATTACAGATGGAATGACTGTTATATGTGAGTACCGCTTTCTTTGACAGATTCTAGTATGGGTACATATATGTTTTCCCAACCCCAGCACATTAGTTTGCTAATTCCAGATGTATGAAACGCAGGCCTAACTGTATCTAGTATATTGAACGCCAGATAAACTAACTTGGCCTTTTTTAAATAAAAAAAATTCCCTCACTGGAATACTTTATGGCTTTTCACTGTATGGATTACAGGTGGACTGGTATTAGTAGGGGTGACACAAGCACACCCAAGTCCCTGATGTAGGATTTCTATGGCACAGACCACTATTACAAGTGATTAATGGACGTTGGGAGAGATTGTGCTGCAGCACTAGTCCCAAGATGGCCGCCGCCTATCAGCCCAGTAACATGTGCCACAAAATGGTCTGCACAACCTTTAAAAAAAATAGCCTTGGACTGTGCTGCTAAATCGCTATTGGTCTGAATCCCAGGTGTAGATGTCTGACTTGTTTGGAGCTTTGGAATGCACTCTGTGGCAGCTTCTGCTGCAGCACTACAAGTCGCAAAATGGCGGCCGGCGGTCAGCCCAGGTACATGTGGATGGAAAAATCACTCTGGCCACTCTAAAAATAGCCAATCCCTATCAAAAAAGCAGCTCAGCTGCAGTTGTTCAGATGAATCACAGGTGGAGGAGAGAAATTTGCTTCCAGTTATTCAATTATCCCTGCCTATTCTCGCCCTAGCATCAGCTGCGTCTATCCCTGTTCTATTCACATCGGGAGTGAGCACGTCCCGACGTGCGCACAAGCTTATAAAGAGGCTGAGTCACATGCTGCACTTGGCCAATCACAGCCTTGCCAATAGTAGGCATGGCTGCGATGGCATCTTAGGGCAAGTAGTATGATGCATGTTGATTGGCTGCTTTGCAGCCTTTCAAAATGCGCCAAAATACATGCCGAACGACGAACCCGAACCCGAACTTTTACGAAAAAGTTCGGGTTCGGGTCCGTGTCACGAACACCCCAAAATTCGGTACGGACCCGAACTATGCTCGAACTGTTCGCTCAACACTAAGTATAACTTCTGAGAGCATCTTTCCATTTCTCTTCCGTAAAAGACTGAAGTTCTTTTTCCCATTTTCCTCTGGCAAGTATTGTAATCCGTTTTTTTTTTTCCTCCGTCAAAATCCCATATCTTTTTGCGGTTATTCCTCTTTTTTCTCCTCCGTTGATAAATTTATGTATTCTATCTACATGCACCGCTGTCGTCAAAGCATTCTTAAGCTGGAAATATTTATAGATATCCTTTTGGGGGATCCCAAACTCCCTGACCAATGTATTGAAATCCTTCAGTTTATCTTCCTCAAATACTTGACCTAAATATTTCATCCCCTTTTTTTCCCAGTCTATATACATCCTAATCGTTTGCAATTCCTTTAAATTAAAATTTAAAGGAATTGCAAAAAACCTTTAATCTCTAATATTTTTTTAACTTCCACCCATATGTACTCCAATGAATTCAGTATTCTATTTCCTATAATATTTTTCCCTAGTGTGCCTGATTCCAATACCTCTAAGTGATTCCATTCCACTCTTCAACCCAATTTATTTAATTCCTGCCTTCCCACTAAACCGTTCAAACTACCTTTTATCTGACTATATTGTGTTATTAAATAATACAAAAAAAAAACAATTAGGAACAGCTAATCCACCCTCTCTTACTGGGAGCTGAAGCACTTCTTTTTTTATCCTAGGGATAGCACCTTTCCAAATAAAATCCCCCATTAGACTATCTAATAACCTAAAATTCTTCTGCAGCAACCTCAATGGGGCATTTTGTAAGACATAGAGTATTTTTGGAAGAAAAATCTTTTTTATTAGGTTTACCCGACCCTGAATTGACAGCGGTAATCTTTTCCAAATATGTATTTTAGTTCTAAGTTCTTTTATTACGGGGAGAACATTTAACTTTTCATATTCTTCTATATTTCCGGAGATTTGAATACCTAACAATTTAAAACTCTCGTGTTTCTCAAGCACATGCACCCTTGAGTCCCTCTGTGATTGCCCATCTCCTAATAACATTATATGGGATTTCCAATTAATATTTAAACCAGAAAAAAAAAAACGTATCTATTATATTTATTACTCTATTAAACTGATCCCCAGTATTGTGCATAAATAATAAAATATCGTCAGCATACATTATTAATTTTTCATCTCCTTCCACATATTGAAAACCTTTACACTCCCTATCATTTCTTATTATACTTGCCAAGGGCTCAATCGCAATGGCAAATAGTAATGGGGAGAGAGGGCATCCCTGCCTAGTGCCCCGATAGAGGGCAAGAGGCAGGGTCAAGCTCCCATCCACCATCACCCTAGCCCTCGGGTTGGAATATATAAGTTGGATCCATCTTATAAATCCCTCCCCACACCACAGAGTGTTGAATTGGCAACAGCATGAGGAGACCACAGAGTCTAATCCCTGTTGTTGACGCAGCCTATATTCGCAATACTATGCGACAGTCTACGCCAACATCAAGCGCCTTAGTTTGCACGCGTGACGCATAAAAGATGACGTCTTTCGCGTCAAAGGGTTGACAGTATTGGCCAGATGAAGCGGTGATACGCTAAACGGCCGTCGCCATGTTTCTGTGATTGCACTGTTTACTTGTCATCTCCCTCTCTGCACCCAGTAAAAAGAATTTTGCATCGAATGGTGAGTGCCGCTTATTCATTTCTATTTTTGGAATCATTTTGTGTTTTACAAGCTGTGCACCACCAGATCGCAAGTCACTGTACCCCATGCCTCCTTTATGCGATTAAAGTGGTGAAGCGAAAATTTGAAGCCGCAGTGCCACCTCAACCTACGTCTCATTTCCTCTATTTCATATATCAAGAAGGCTGCGACGCTTAAAGAGGAGGAGTTGGGTACACTTTGCTGGTCAGCCGAGCACAAATATGTTTCAGATCCCACTGAGGAGAACAGATTAGATTGGATGCTAAAGGGTAGACAATACATGCTATGTTTACAGGAAAAGAGTGACCGTAAGTAGCTCTTTCTCAGACAGCAGGCATTTGAACATGGTAACAAAACAGGGAAAGTATTGGCTCAGGTCATGCGGCGCAATACTATGGCCCCTCCTGTGCTTCGCATACAGGACGCAGGAGGTGCTGTGGTTGAAGATCCCAGTGGGATCTTGAATAGATTTAAAGAATTCTACAGCAAATTGTACACCTTGAGGTCCCAGTATACCCCATCTGAGCTTGAAACATATCTTGGGGAGGTATCTCACCATCAGTTATCCCCTCTGGATAAGGGGCTTCTTGATGAGGAGATCACGCTTGAAGAGGTCATTGCAGCAAAGGTCTGAATCTGGAGAAGTCCCCTGGCCCCGATGGCATTCCTCTTGAAGGATATTCTAAATATGCAGATGTCCTGGGACCTCAGCTGCTCGAGATGTATGTTGCTTCCCTGGAGAGAGGTCATCTCCCTGACTCATTATATGAAGCCTCTATTGTGATACTTTTGAAGCCTGATAAGAACCCATTAGAATGCGGATCTTATCATCCAATTTCCCTTTTGAACCTCGATTATAAAATATTAACCAAGATTCTTGGAAAGAGATTGAACAAAGTAATAACCTCCATAGTGCACGAGGACCAATCCGGCTTCATACCGGGTCGCTCTACCTCCAGCAACATCAGGAGGACCCAGATAATTGCACAGGTTGGCTGCGCAGCTGGCAATCAATTGGCGTGGCGCGTTAGACACGGCCAAGGCATTTGATTCTATCGAATGGCCCTTTCTGATGCAGGTCCTAGAAAGCTTTGGCTTTGGTCCAACCTTTGTTAATTGGATCCGGGTGCTATATCGTCAGCCCACAGCTAATATCTTAATTAACGGCTCCCTGTCCGCTACCTTTCTATTGAATCGCGGAACCCAGCAGGGGTGCCCTTTGTCCCCCCTATTATTCGCAGTGGCCATAGAACATCTAGCCATCAGGGTACGTCAGGATGCCATCTACAGGGGGATATCCGCGGGGGGCAGGGGGGACAGATTGTGGTTATACGCGGATGATCTCAAATTGTATATGGATGAGGTGGAGACATCCCTGCCGAGGGCAATTGAGCTCATTGATCTCTTTGGCCATTTCTCGGGCCTACGCATTAATTGGTCTAAGTCGGCCCTCATGCCCTTATGGTCCCCGAGTTGGCCTCCTATATATCACAATCTGATGGTGGTGGACCGTTTTAAGTACCTGGGCCTCATTGTCACTAAAGACCCCGAGCTTAATATTGTCCCCATAGAGTCCCATGCTGCAGACAAGTTCAAGGCCTGGGCCACCCTGCCTTTATCCATAATGGGTAGATTGAATCTCATCAAAATGGTGTTCCTGCCCAAAGCACTATATTTGTTGGAACACGCCTGCGCCCCAGTTCCGAGATGCTTTTTTAATCGCCTACACTCTATTATCACAACTTTTGTGTGGGGTAAAGAAAGGAGGAAATTGGCTTTAACCACTTTACAGAGGGGTTGGCAGCAGGGAGGGGCAGCTTTGGCCGACCTTTTTTTATACTTCTTGGCGGGTCAGCTGAGATTTCTGACCACTTGGGTCTCACAGTCGTCTCTCCCGAACTCAGAGTTCTATTTAGGACACCATTTGCGGCTTTCCACCCTGTGGCCAGTTTTGGAAAACCTTCAGGCCATCACTGGCCGAGTACTGCCTGCGCACAGGTTGGCTCATCAGGTTTGGAGGGCTGCAAAACTCCAACAATACCACGACCTCCCTAATGCTGTTACACTGTGGGACAATCCCATGTTCCAACACTTAATGCACTGTGAAGGGAGATCTGTATGGTATTCTCACCTTGAGGGATTTAGATGATTTATATGAAAATGGTATACTGTTTTCTTTTACTCAGCTTCAGGAGAAGGCAGGAGTCATACTCTCTCATTTCTATAGATACATGCATTTGTGACACGCCTTAACTGCGCAATTCCACAACAACACACGGGCCATTTCTAAGTATCCGTTGATAGGGGTATGATATCAGCCCTATATACTCACCTTCTTGACCTTAAAATACGATCCAAACCTTTGTCAGTGGAAACCAGGTGGAAGGAGCAGATATCACAGCTCACTGATGAAGAATGGTCTGAGGCTTTAGGTGCCCCGTCTAGTGTTTCACTCTTCCTTAATAACAGGCTGATTCAGCTTTTTATACTCCACGGGAGTTATTTAACTCCAACCAGGTTGTACAAGATAGGCAGGATAGATCACACGAGATTACACAGATACGCTCAAGTTAATGCAGATTTTTGGCATCTTCGGTGGGATTGTCATTATACACTCTGGCCTCTATGATATCTGATGTTGTACCCTGTTGTCCCAAGGCGTGTCTTCTGGGTGTAGTGGAGAACGATAACCGTACACTAAACGTATGCACCTTCCTGAGAGGAACCTTGAGCTTGGCCAGGAAGGCCATAGTGCTTCGATGGATGGCGGACAGGCCTCCGACCTTAGGTCAGTGGAAGGCACTGGTCAACCAAATATTACCCTTTGAAAAAATAATGTATAGCCATAGGAAATGCCCTCAAAAGTTTGAGAGATCTGGGGATCCTGGTACTCCTCTCCGATTACGGTGCTCCCATCTCATATGCACTCCGCTTAATACATGCATTATTGTACAGGGTGGGCCATTTATATGGATACACCTTAATAAAATGGGAATGGTTGGTGATATTAACTTCCTGTTTGTGGCACATTAGTATATTTGAGGGGTGAAACTTTTCAAGATGGGTGGTGACCATGGCGGCCATTTTGAAGTCGGCCATTTTGAATCCAACTTTTGTTTTTTCAATAGAAAGAGGGTCATTTGACACATCAAACTTATTAGGAATTTCACAAGAAAAACAATGGTGTGCTTGGTTTTAATGTAACTTTATTCTTTCATGAGTTATTTACAAGTTTCTGACCACTTACAAAATGTGTTCAATGTGCTGCCCATTGTGTTGGATTGTCAATGCAACCCTTTTCTCCCACTCTTCACACACTGATAGCAACACCGCAGGAGAAATGCTAGCACAGGCTTCCAGTATCCATTGACATCTCGTATCATCTGAAGGCAATTGTCTATGCTGTGAAGATACGAGATGTGCAGCACTTGAAACTACGGATACTGGAAGCCTGTGCTAGCATTTCTCCTGCGGTGTTGCTATCAGTGTGTGAAGAGAGGGAGAAGAGGGTTGCATTGACAATCCAACACAATGGGCAGCACATTGAACACATTTTATAAGTGGTCAGAAACTTGTAAATAACTCATGAAAGAATAAAGTTACGTTAAAACCAAGCACACCATTGTTTTTCTTGTGAAATTCCCAATAAGTTTGATGTGTCACATGACCCTCTTCCTATTGAAAAAACAAAAGTTGGATTCAAAATGGCCGACTTCAAAATGGCCGCCATGGTCACCACCCATCTTGAAAAGTTTCCCCCCTCACATATACTAATGTGCCACAAACCGGAAGTTAATATCACCAACCATTCCCATTTTATTAAGGTGTATCCATATAAATAGCCCACCCTGTATTTTCAATGTTGTGATGATTGCAATGATGGTTTCTGAAAAGACCAGTACATTAGGATGTGACACAGTATTTTGTCTCTACTTCTGTTTCATGCATGGGGGGAAAAACTTGATTATGCTAGTCCTAATTGCTGCGATTATTTGGGTATTACATATGTCTGTATACTAATGTACTGTGATGTTATACTATGTGATCATGCACCAACCTTTGTTTGTTATATTTGAATAAAACGAGTTAAAAAAAAAAAATGTTTGTACAGGGGTGCTCTTTCCGAAATGGGGTCACTTGTTGGGGTTTTTAATTTCTTGGGACCTCATGAATTTATTTAATGCGATATGGCACCTAAAATCTATGTTTGACAATTCAGGCCTGTCAGCAAAATTCATATTTTGCAGTCTGCCTGATATGCGCCCATATAGCAGGCTACAAACACATATGGGGTGTTTCCTGAATGGGGAGAAAATGGGGAACACATCCTGGGGTGCATTTTCTCTTTTAACCTCTTGTGGGAAAAAAATTAGGGTCTGCTAGTAAATATATTTTTGTTTTACAAATGTGTGCTTTGAAATGCTTTCACAAGTGTTTCTGTCTTCTGTGAGACATCTGTTTATTGAAACGTACCCTTTATACCCCTTAAAATGTTCGTACGGGGGCGCTCTTTCCGAAATGGGGTCACTTGTTGGGGTTTTTCATTTCTGGGACCTCAGGAATGTATTTAATGCGACATGGCACCTAAAATCCATGTCTGTCAATTCAGGCCTCTCAGCAAAATTTATATTTTGCAGTTTGCCTGCTATGCGCCGATACAGCAGGCTACAAGCACATATGGGGTGTTTCCTGAATGGGGAGAAAATGGGGAACACATCTTGTGGTGCATTTTCTCCTTTTACCCCTTGTGGGGGAAAATTGGGGTCTGCTAATAAAAAAATTTTTTTCCACAAATGTGTGCTTTGAAATGCTTTCACAAGTGTTTCTGTCTTCTGTGAGACATCTGTTTGTTGAAACGTACCCTTTCTACCACTTAAAATGTTCGTCGGGGGTGCTCTTTCCGAAATGGGGTCACTTGTTGGGGCTTTTCATTTCTGGGTACCTCAGGAATTTATTTCATATGACATGCAACCTAAAATCCATATCTGCCAATTCAGGCCTGTCAGCAAAATTCATATTTTGCAGTTTGCCTGCTATACGCCCATACAGCAGGCTACAAGCACATATGGGGTATTTCTTGAATGGGGAAAAAATGGGGAACACATCCTGGGGTGCATTTTCTCCTTTTACCCGTTGTGGAAAAAAAAATTGGGGTCTGCTAGTAAAAAAAATTTTTTCACAAATGTGTGCTTTGAAATGCTTTCACAAGGGTTTCTGTCTTCTGTGAGACACCTGTTTGTTGCAACGTACCCTTTCTACCACTTAAAATGTTCGAACGGGGGTGCTATTTCCGAAAAAAGGTCACTTTTCATTTCTGGGGACCTCAGGAATTTATTTAATGCGACATAGCACTTAAAATCCATATCTGCCAATTCAGGCCTGTCAGCAAAATTCATATTTTGCAGTTTGCCTGCTGTGCGCCCATACAGCAGGCTACAAGCACATATGGGGTGTTTCCTGAATGGGGAGAAAATGGGGAGAAAATGGGGAACACATCCTGTGGTGCATTTTCTCTTTCATCCTCTTGTGGAAAAAAAAATGGGGTCTGCTAGTAAATATTTTTTTTTACAAATGTGTGCTTTGAAATGCTTTCACAAGTGTTTCTATCATCTGTGAGACACCTGTTTGTTGAAACATACCCTTTCTACCACTTAAAATGTTTGCACGGGGGTGCTCTATCCGAAATGGGGTCAATTGTTGGGGTTTTTCATTTCTAGGGACCTCAGAAATTTATCTAATGCGACCTACCACCTAAAATACATGTCTGCCAATTCACTTCAGCAAAATCCATATTTAGCTGTTTGACTCTAAAGCCCTGCCATGCGCCCATACATCATTTTTTGAGCATATATGGGATGTTTCTGTATTCGGGGGAAAATGGGGAACAAAATGTGGGCGCATTTTGTCCTGTTCCCTCTTTTGAAAGTAAAAAATATGGGTGTAAATATTGTAGCGTTTCCTAATTCTGTGAAACTCCTGATGGTTCAAAGTGCTGACTACACACCTTGAAATATTGCTTGAGGGGTGTAGTTTCCATAATGGGGTAACTTTTTGGGGGCTTCCACTGTAGGGACACCTCAGAGTGTCTTTATATGTGACATAGCTCCCAACTATCATTCCAGCTAAATCTGCTCTCCAAAAGCCATATGGTGCTCCTTCCACTCATGCTGTGCGCCCATACATCCGTTTTTGAGCACACATGGTGTGTTTCTGTAAACTCCAGATTCAAGGTAATAGATTTTGAGTTTGGTTTATCAGAAAAAAAAGATTAAAATTTAAAATCTGCTAAAAAAGAAAATAAAATTTTGAAATTTCATTCCCATTTTTATTTACACTGCTCAAAAAAATAAAGGGAACACAAAAATAACACATCCTAGATCTGAATTAATTAAATATTCTTCTGAAATACTTTGTTCTTTACATAGTTGAATGTGCTGACAACAAAATCACACAAAAAAAAAAATTTAGATATCAAAATTTTTAACCCATGGAGGTCTGGATTTGGAGTCACCCTCAAAATTAAAGTGGAAAAACACACTACAGGCTGATCCAACTTTGATGTAATGTCCTTAAAACAAGTCAAAATGAGGCTCAGTAGTGTGTCTGGCCTCCACGTGCCTGTATGACCTCCCTACAATGCCTGTGCATGCTCCTGATGAGGTGGCGGACGGTCTCCTGAAGGATCTCCTCCCAGACCTGGACTAAAGCATCTGCCAACTCCTGGACAGTCTGTGGTGCAACGTGACGTTGGTGGATAGAGCGAGACATGATGTCCCAGATGTGCTCAATTGGATTCAGGTCTGGGGAACGGGCGGGCCAGTCCATAGCATCAATGCCTTCGTCTTGCAGGAACTGCTGACACACTCCAGCCACATGAGGTCTAGCATTGTCTTGCATTAGGAGGAACCCAGGGCCAACCGCACCAGCATATGGTCTCACAAGGGGTCAGAGGATCTCATCTCGGTACCTAATGGCAGTCTGGCTACCTCTGGAGAGCACATAGAGGGCTGTGCGGCCCTCCAAAGAAATGCCACCCCACACCATTACTGACCCAATGCCAAACCGGTCATGCTGGAGGATGTTGCAGGCAGCAGAACGTTCTCCACGGCGTCTCCAGACTCTGTCACGTCTGTCACATGTGCTCAGTGTGAACCTGCATTCATCTGTGAAGAGCACAGGGTGCCAGTGGCGAATTTGCCAATCTTGGTGTTTTCTGGCAAATGCCAAACGTCCTGCACGGTGTTGGGCTGTAAGCACAACCCCCACTTGTGCACGTCGGGACCTCATATCACCCTCATGGAGTCTGTTTCTGACCGTTTGAGCAGACACATGCACATTTGTGGCCTGCTGGACGTCATTTTGCAGGGCTCTGGCAGTGCTCCTCCTGTTCCTCCTTGCACAATGGCGGAGGTAGCGGTCCTGCTGCTGGGTTGTTGGCCTCCTCCACGTCTACTGATATACTGGCCTGTCTCCTGGCAGCGCCTCCATGCTCTGGACACTACACTGACAGACACAGCAAACCTTCTTGCCACAGTTCGCATTGATGTGCCATCCTGGATAAGCTGCACTACCTGAGCCACTTGTGTGGGTTATAGACTCCGTCTCATGCTACCACTAGAGTGAAAGCATCGGCAGCATTCAAAAGTGACGAAAACATCAGCCAGGAAGCATAGGAACTGAGAAGTGGTCAGGTCACCACCTGCAGAACCACTTCTTTATTGGGGGTGTCTTGCTAATTGCCTATAATTTCCACCTGTTGTCTATCCCATTTGCACAACAGCATGTGAAATTGATTGTCACTCAGTGTTGCTTCCTAAGTGGACAGTTTGATTTCACAGAAGTGTGATTGACTTGGAGTTACATTGTGTTGTTTAAGTGTTCCCTTTATTTTTTTGAGCAGTGTAATTCTCGTGGGGCACCTAAAGGGTTAATAAAGTTTGTGAAATCAGTTTTGAATAGCTTGAGGGGTGTAGTTTCTAAAATATGGTGATTTATGGGTATTTTTTTTAATATGTAAGCACCAGAAAGTGACTTTATAACTGAACTGGTCCTGAAAAAATTGGGGTTTGGAAATATTTTTAAAAATTTTAAGATTTGCTTCTAAACTTCTAAGCCTTCTAACGTCACAAAAAAATAAAATGTCATTTTAAAAATGATCCAAACATGAAGTAGACATATGGGGAATGTAAAGTAATAACTATGTTTGGAGGTATTACTATCTATTATAAAAGCAGAGAAATAGAAATTTGCAAATGTGCACATTTGTAAATTTTTTGGGTAAATTTGGTATTTAAAAAAAAAAAAAAAAAAATTTTTTTTACTCAATTTTACCTCTGTCATGAAGTACCAATATGTGACGAGAAAACAGTATCAGAATGGCTTGGATAAGTAAAAGCATTTTAAAGTTATTACCACATAAAGTGACACATGTCTGATTTGCTAAAAATGGCCTGGGCAGAAAGGTAAAAAATGGCCTGGTCCTGAAAGGGTTAATATTGATGACCTATCTTGAGGATAGGTCATCAATATCAGATCAGTGGGCACGTGCTGTCTCCCTCCCGTCTCTCATCCTGCTCGCTACTGCTATGTCTATGGCGAGCAGGAAAAGAGAAGGGAGATGGCACTGTGCGTGCATTCCCTTCTTACAGCTGATAGGCAGGGGTACCGGGTGTCAGACTCTCGCCAATCTGATATTGATGACCTATCCTGAGGATAGGTCATCAATATTAAAAGCCAGGAGAACCCATACAATGTCAGCTGCTTCTAAGGCTAGCAGGATATTGTCACAGGGCAGGGATGTAATATTACCAGTTTACAAAGCTTTGGTTTGGCCTCATCTGGAATAATATGCAGTTCATTTCTGGGCACCAGATCATAGAAAGGATGTCCTGGAGCTGGAGAGAGTAAAAAGGAGAGCAACTAAACTGATAAGGGGCATCGAGGGTTTTAGTTATGAAGAAAGATACATTCTTAAAAATAAATGACATTAATGATTATGAAAATGTGTAGAAATCTCATTTTTAAAATTTTCGTGTCACCTCCTATCCCTTTGTTTAACTTTATGGATTTTTCAGCCATGACCATGTAACATCAGCTACAAGAGAATTTTAGTTTTTCCTTTAGATTATGTAAATTTTGGATGCTACTTTTATTTGAGCCAAATAATTTGAACTTTGAGGAAAAACCTGCATCAAGGAGATGAATAATATATGTACGTGATTACAATATTAGAGGAAAGGAGAAGACTGTACAGTTGGAAGAAGGCTCTGGGACACTGTTGGGCCACCTCTAGCCTAGATACAAGATGAGATATGGCCTCTAGCCTGGATACAAGAAGATATACAGCCTCTAGCCTGCATACAAGATAAGGTATGGTCTCTAGCCTGGATAAAAGATGAGATATGGCCTCTAGCCTGGATACAAAATGAGATATGGCATCTAGCCTGGATGCAAGATAAGATACGGCTTCTAGCCAGGACACAAGGTGAGATACAGCTTCTAGCCTGGATACAAGATGAGATACAGCCTCTAGCCTGATGAGATAAGGCCCCCTAGCCCAGAGATACAGCCTCTTTCCTAGATACAAAATGAGATAAGGCCTCATGTAGGTAAATCCCCTGCAAACAAATGTGGATAGGGAAATGAATTAAAATAAAAAAAATTAAAAAAAATATTAACCAATATCAATTGGACAGAGGTCCCATAGCAGAGAATCTGGCTTCACGTCAGCAGAGAATCAGTCTCTTCATGTCATGGCAAAGAATCTGGCTTCATGTCAGCAGAGAATCAGTCTCTTCATGCCATAGCAGAGAATCTGGCTTCATGTCAGCACAGAATCAGTCTTCATGTCATAGCAGAGAATCAGGCTTCACGTCACCCACCACTGGAACAGGCCACTGTCACATATTTAGGCCCAGGCACCCAGGCAGAGGAGAGAGGTCGCGTAACAGAGAATCTGGCTTCATGTCAGCACAGAATAAGTCTTCATGTCATAGCAGAGAATCAGGCTTCACGTCACCCACCACTGGAACAGGTCACTGTCACATATTTAGGCCCCGGCACCCAGACAGAGGAGAGAGGTCCCGTAACAGAGAATCTGGCCTTATGTCAGCACAGAATCAGTCTTCATGTCATAGCAGAGAATCAGGCTTCACGTCACCCACCACTGGAACAGGCCACTGTCACATATTTAGGCCCAGGCACCCAGGCAGAGGAGAGAGGTCGCGTAACAGAGAATCTGGCTTCATGTCAGCACAGAATAAGTCTTCATGTCATAGCAGAGAATCAGGCTTCACGTCACCCACCACTGGAACAGGCCACTGTCACATATTTAGGCCCCGGCACCCAGACAGAGGAGAGAGGTCCCGTAACAGAGAATCTGGCCTTATGTCAGCACAGAATCAGTCTTCATGTCATAGCAGAGAATCAGGCTTCACGTCACCCACCACTGGAAGAGGCCACTGTCACACATTTAGGCCCCGGCACCCAGACAGAGGAGAGGTTCATTCAACTTTGGGTTGCCCCGCAATATAATGGTAAAATGAAAATAAAAATAGGATTGAATGAGGAAGTGCCCTGGAGTAGAATAATATATTGTTAAGGGGAGGTAGTTAATATCTAATCTGCACAAGGGATGGACAGGTCCTGTGGGATCCATGCCTGGTTCATTTTTATGAACGTCAGCTTGTCCACATTGGCTGTAGACAGGCGGCTGCATTTGTCTGTAATAACGCCCCCTGCCGTGCTGAATACACGTTCAGACAAAACGCTGGCCGCCGGGCAGGCCAGCACCTCCAAGGCATAAAAGGCTAGCTCTGGCCAGGTGGACAATTTGGAGACCCAGAAGTTGAATGGGGCCGAACCATCAGTCAGTACGTGGAGGGGTGTGCACAGGTACTGTTCCACCATGTTAGTGAAATGTTGCCTCCTGCTAACACGTTCCGTATCAGGTGGTGGTGCAGTTAGCTGTGGCGTGGTGACAAAACTTTTCCACATCTCTGCCATGCTAACCCTGCCCTCAGAGGAGCTGGCCGTGACACAGCTGCGTTGGCGACCTCTTGCTCCTCCTCTGCCTTCGCCTTCGGCTTCCATTGGTTCCCCTGTGACATTTGGGAATGCTCTCAGTAGCGCGTCTACCAACGTGCGCTTGTACTCGCGCATCTTCCTATCACGCTCCAGTGTAGGAAGTAAGGTGGGCACATTGTCTTTGTACCGGGGATCCAGCAGGGTGGCAACCCAGTAGTCCGCACACGTTAAATGCACTTGGGTGACACAGGCTCAGCCTGCACCTGATGTAGTATATGGCCAAAAAATAACCAGACTGTTGATGGTTAAATGCACTTGGGTGACACAGGCTCAGCCTGCACCTGATGTATGATATAGCACAAAATAACCACACTATTGATGGTTAAATGCACTTGGTGATAGCTTGTGCTGGCGCACCACAAGCCACAAAATGGCCGCCGATCACCCCAGAAAAAAGTGATATAAAAACGCTCTGGGCAGCCTAAAAAAAGTGAGCAATTCAATATCAGCACTTCAATGATCCACAGCTGGAGATCGATCACTGAATGAAGTCTTTTGGAGGAGTTAATCTGCCTAATCTCGCCCTAACGTCGCAGCAGCAGCCTCTCCCTATGCTTGAATCAGCAGAGTGACGTGCAGCGCTACGTGACCCAAGCTTATATAGAGGCTGGGTCACATGCTGCACTGGCCAATCACAGCAATGCCAATAGTAGGCAAGGCTGTGATGGCCTCTTGGGGCAAGTAGTATGACGCTTGTTGATTGGCTGCTTTGCAGCCTTTCAAAAAGCGCCAAGAAAGCGCTGAACACCAAACCCGAACCCGGACTTTTACGAAAATGTTCGGGTTCGGGTCCGTATCACGGACACCCCAAAATACAAATACAAATACTATACAGTTCGGGTTCGCTCATCCCTAAATATGAGATATGTCTCCTAGCCCTGAAATACGGCCTCTTTCCTATATACAAAATGAGATACGGCCTCTTTCCTGGATACAAGATAAGATACAGCCTCTAGCCTGGATCCTGCACACTTGTACGTTGCTGAAGCTAACATCCCAGCTGGTGCCCTAATTACTGGACTGATGATAAATCTGACGATCTGAAGCCAAGGAGGTGCTGTAATTTCGAGGAGACATTCCTGGGAAACCCTTGCTGTGTGTGGGCGAGCATTATCCTGCTCAAAAATGCCAGTTAGAAGCCCTGCCATGAGAGGAGCACACGTGGTGGCAGGATGTTCTGCACATATCACTTAGTGTCCTTGATATCAGTACTGAACAGAGTGGCCGGTCAGGTATGTGCGGAGGCACTCCAGTCATTTCTATGGTAATTCTGGAGATAGCCGGGATCTGTACTCAGCTATCTCCAGAACTCCCATAAAAGAAGCAGCCACGCCATTGTGGGTCCAGCCACTCCATTTATTTCAGGCGGGCTGCAGGGGTTGTAAAGTCTCAGCACTAGGATCCCCACTAATCTAATAGTTGGAGGTGAAGGGAAGACCTTGTGAGCACAACCTGCGCTTTTCAGCCTTTCCAGCATGGATCCTGATTAGATAAAAGAATATATGAGCTCAGAGGAATGACACACAAGTCTTGCTGTGGTCTCAAGAGGCTGTATCTCAAGTAAGAAGAGAAAGCTATGAGCCACAAACAACTGACCACAGTTCACACCATTTCCATCACAACGTGTGGCACTCCAATGAGAAATAAGTCCATAGAGTCAGAGTATGCAGTAAACCAGTGTGCTTCTTTAGTGGAGGAACTCAAGTGCAATACAACTGAGCTGGCTTCTCCAGTCTCTTCTCTGGCAGAAGAAGGTTCATCACTGAGGAAAGGCCGGAGCGACCTGTTCCTATCTCTATTAGAAGGCTAGTGCCCTGGCCAAAGGGCTACTGACAGTGGATTTGTGGCTTAGCTATGCAGCTGGCTCTCTGGTCAAAGAAGTGGTGACCCAGGATCTGTGGTGGATTATCCCCATCTCAGCATCACTCGTACAGTCTGGCAGAGTCTCTCCTACTGAACACAGGTCCCTATCTGCAGACAACTAGGGACTCTGATTGCTCTGCTTTTATACAGTTACTAACTGAACTAGAAAAGTCTAGTGGGAGAGGTGGAGTAGAGAAGCACAGCCTAACCGAAACAATGTTGCATCTCCAGTCTGCCACAGACTTGTATTGAGCTGGATACAAGTTAATGAGAATGACTAAGCAGTTTTTAGAGATAAACACCAGTCTGGACAGAGCTAAGCCAGGTGGTCAAATGGTCACTGTGTCTGTTTTGTTCCCTCCAAAACTTATCTCTCCATATTCTATTATGGCAAGAGTGGAAAATTAATATCTTTCAGTGCATAAGTAGAAAGTCTCAAAGTCTCTTAAAATTAGCTGGCTGTGAATTAACCCTTTTCACAAATATAGTGCAATAACAGAGTATCGCCCTCCTAAATGATTTATATCACCCTCCTATGTTGTTTTCTATTCGTTATTACAGGTTTATATGAGTGGCAGCAATTACTCTACATATAAATTGTATATAATGCTATTCTCTCCATTATAGAAGGTTTTCTGGCCCCGCCCCTGGTTACCTTCAGCTGTTGCTATGAGTGATGTCATAGAAGCTTGTACTGACATTATATAAGGAGTTGCTGCCCGAAACTTCCTCAGGATTCTATGTGAAGGTGGAGTGTAAGTATCTTCTTCCAAGGCTCCTGTCCTTATCATTAGTTTCTATGATTTACTGTCCTATATATGTGATGTCCTATCTTATTTGTCACATAGTGAGTAAAGTGCAAAAGAAAGAAGAGAAGAGAAAAATGGACAATATAACTGTGTAAGTAAAGAGATAAATGGTGTATATATTATACGCACTCCAAATATTACAATACCGATTCCATATACTGCCATACAGGCTCCATATACTGCCAGAGGCTTCATGTGCTGTCATACAGGCTCCAGTAATTGCCATACAGACTCCAGTAATTGCCATACAGACTCCATATACTGCCATAGAGGCTTCATGTGCTGTCATACAGGCTCCAGTAATTGCCATACAGACTCCATATTCTGCCATACAGACTCCATATACTGCCATAGAGGCTTCATGTGCTGTCATACAGGCTCCATGTACTTCCATATAGACTCCATGTACTGCCATATAGACTCCATATTCTGCGATACAGGCTTCATGTGCTGTCATATAGGCTCCAGTAATTGCCATACAGACTCCATATTCTGCCATACAGACTCCATATTTTGCCATACAGGCTCCATGTGCTGCCATACAGACTCCATATACTGCCATAGAGGCTTCATGTGCTGCCATACAGACTACATGTGCTGCCATACAGGCTCCATGTACTTCCATACAGGTGGAGTAACTGTCATACAGGCTCCATGTACTGCCATATAGACTCCATGTACTGCCATACAGGCTCCATGTACTGCCATATAGACTCCATGTGCTGCCATACAGACTACATGTGCTGCCATACGGGCACAAGGTGCTGCCATACAGGCTCCATGTACTGCCATACAGGTGGAGTAACTGTCATGTCGGCTCCAGAAACTGTTATATAGGGTCCTTGTGCTGCCATACAAGCTCCATGTGCTGACATACAGGCTACATCTACTGCCATGCAGGTAGAGTAACTGTCATACTGGCTCCAGTAACTGTTATACAGGGTCGTTGTGCTGCCATACAAGCTCCATGTACTGCCATATAGACTACATGTGCTGCCATACAGGCTCCATGTGCTGCCATACAGGCTCCATGTACTGCCATACAGGCTCCATCTACTGCCATACAGGTGGAGTAACTGTCATGTCGGCTCCTGAAACTGTTATATAGGGTCCTTGTGCTGCCATACAAGCTCCAAGCTTACTGGAGTAAAGGAAAACTGGCTTAGCAGCCCACAGCAACCAATCAGATTCAACCTTTCATTTTCCAAAGCAGCTGTGAAATATAAAAGGTGGAATCTGATTGGTTGCTATGAGCAACTAATCCAGTGGTACTTCTACACCAGTTTTCATAAATCTCCCCCTATATCCTGCCATACAGGCTCCATTTACAGACTCTGTCTATCATATGGTAACCCTATTGTCACTATACATCCCCTTACACCGACGTCCTCAGCAGTCCTGGATCAGGAAAATATGGCTGCTTTCTTATAGAAACAGCGCCACCCCTGTCTGAAGGCTGTGTGTGCGATTACAGGTCAGCTCCAGGGGGGAGATTTATCAAACTGGTGTAAAGGAACATCGGGTTAGTTGCCTATAGCAACCGATAAGATTTCACATTTCATCTTTCAGAGCAGCTCTAAAAAGGGAAAGATTTAATTGGATTGGTTGCTATGGGCAACTAAACCAGTTTAGATGAATCTCCCTCAATATATCTAAGCTGCAATACCACACATATCCTGTGGCAGGGGTGGCACTATTTCTTGAAGTAGTGATAGCGGTGACATTCCTGTAATCTGGCATGTTAGATGTAAGTATGGGGGGTGGGGTAGATGGGGGTAGGTTTATAGGGTCACCCTATTGTTACTACACATCCCATTACACTGACCCTGACATGTCCTCATCTCCTTCTTGACCTTTCTTCTAGAAAACAGAAATGGTGGATCCCTGCATGCCTGAAAAGCCCAGAGACTAGAGAGCCTGAGTAATCCCTTATTATTATTTATAGAGACACTTACCTGAGAACTACTTTTCCTTAACCCCTTCTGACTATTGTGTGGCGGCATGAAGGTAGTTAGCACCAGGCGCGGTAATATTACATTGCGGTGATGGAGTGGGCTCAGGAGCTGTGTCCACGCCACAACTTGCTGGTGCCCGCTACTGTCTATTATATTGTGCTGAAAGATAAATGGAACTTATAATAAAGGCAGCTCAGCAATCAAAAAGTGCATTCAGTATATCAAAGTGAGCATCAATATACTACTCACCACCACAAGGTACTTTTAAAGTGCCATCATTTCTGGATTCAGACCTCTGACGTCAATCCATACTTCATACTATAGCATTTAGAGAACATTCCTGCTCCATCCGTGGGACGTTTCAGAGGACACGCCCCCTTAATCATCCCGCATAAATACAGAAATGACAGCACTTTAAAAGTACCTCGTGGTGGTGAGTAGTATATTGATGCTCACTTCAAAATATTGAAGAAACTTTTGAATTGCTGAGCTGCATTTCTCTCATTATTCTTACTGGGGGGCACTAATGGGGGCAGTATTCTTACTGGGGGAGACTAATGAGGGCATTATTAATTCTGGGGCGCACTAATAGGGGCATTACTATTACTGGGCGGCACTAATAGGGGGCATTATTAATTCTGGGGCGCACTAATAGGGGCATTACTATTACTGGAGGCATTAATATTACTGGGGGCACTAATGGGGGCATTATTGATTCTGGGTTGTACTAATGGGGCCATTACTCTTACTGGGGGGCACTAATGGGGGGCATTAATTCTGGGGGCACTAATGGGGCATTTTTATTACTTGGGGTGGGGCACTAATGTGGGCACTAATGGAGGCATTATTAATACTTGGGGGTATTGATGGGGGCATTATTCATTGGGGCCGCATTAATTGGGGCATTAATATTACTGGGGGGCACTAACGAAGGCATTAATATTACTGGGAGTCACAGTATGACAGCGACTTAACACCCCATGTTAAGCCACGCCCACACAACCACACTTGGCCGGTATGTTTTGTTGGGAAAGGTGACAACCCTGATCCCACCACCTGGATCCGCACCAATCTCTAGTACAGAGCTCCCAAAGGGAAGGAGAGCGCACCGCACATGCGCAGCCGCCCTCCATTCATTTCTATGGGAGTGGCTCAGCTATTTTTCCATAAAAACTGAATGCACACTGTGCCAGGGTTGCCAACCTTCCTCTTACATTTTTCTGGACGACTTAAAGAGGACCTGTCACCACCCCTGACATGCCAGTTGTAATAGCTTCATGCATTCCCCATGTAATAACAATTCTGGAGCATCCATTCTTATGGCTCTATGGTGTGCCATTCCTTTATTACTCCTGCTAGAAGTTATGAATGAATTGCTAGCAGTCTGCAGTAAGGGTACAGAGGGTGTTAACCAGTTATGGGGAAGTCCCTGTACAGACTCAGGGACACCCCACCAACTTGTTACCACCCCTCTGTACCTTTACTGCAGACGGCTAGCAATTCATTAACAACTTAGAAATAATAAAGGAATGGCACAACATACGGTCATAAGAATAGATGTTCCAGAATTGTTATTACATGGGGAATGCATGAAGCTATAAAACTGTCATGTCAGGGGTGGTTAACCAAAAATCACAGACAGCCTAAATGATGTGACCACTGCAGCCAGTCACTGTCCTCAGCATTAGACCACTGAGAGGAGATTGGCTGTAGCGGTAACATGCCGTATACCAGTAAGTCCCCGCGGCAGGAGGGAACGGACCACAGCTGCAGGGAATGGCGCTGGAGAAAGGGGTAAGTATAACATGCATTCACAATGAATATGTGCCAAATTGCTTCTCCAATCAACCCCCCACCCAGCATTGAAGACATATTTAGATGGACTTTACATTCACCACTAACAAACATACAGGAGAACACAGCGCCACATACCTCTAACATCCAGGGATGTCTCCTCTGATGTAGACGCTCTCTTTCCCCATCTTCTTCAGTCAGCCCAGACCGCCATGATGATTTCTTTCAGCCACATCTTCTCTCTGTGTTTACCACACAGACATCTTAGATTTCTCACTTTTCTCTCCTCCTCCTCCTGCCCCAACATTGTTATCCTGCTGCCACCCTAATACTGTGCCCACTGTGCTCCCCAATGCTCCCAAACACTATACTGCAGCAATAACAGTGCCATACAGATAGTCCCCCATAATAATAGTGCCCCCAAAGTCCCACTAATACTAATAATTCTCTCCAGAGTGCCATCATTAGTAATAGTGCCCTAATAGTGATAATGCTCTCCAGTGCCCCCAAAGACTATACTGCGGCAATAACAGTGCCATACAGATAGTCCCCCATTATAATATTGCCCCCCAAGTCCCATTAATACTAATAATTCTCTCCCTGAGTGATTTCATTAGTAATAATGCCCAAATTATGATAATGCTCCCCGAAAGTTCCCCCTGTTAGCAGTAGTGCACTCTATATTGTGGCAAATAATGAAAACATCTCCCATAGTACCCCCAGTAGAAGTAATAGTGCCCCATAATAGAATTTCTATGCCTCAAATAGTAATAGTAAGGGTCCAGTCACACATCCGCAAAATGGGTCCGCATCAGTTCCGCAATACTGCGGAACGGGTGCAGACCCATTCATTTTCAATGGGGCCGGAATGTGCTGTCCACATCCGCACTTCCGCATCCGTGCTTCTGTTTCCGCGAAAAAATAGAACATGTCCTATTCTTGTCCGCAATTGCGTACAAGATTAGGCATTTTCTATTATAGTGCCGGTGATGTGCAGTCCGCAAATAGCGGAATGGACATTGCCGTTGTCTGTGTTTTGCGGATCCGCAATTTGCCACCCTAATAAAGCCACCTATAGTAACAGTGATCACCCCATAGTACCCAGCAGTAATATTGCCCTCAAAATGTCCCCAGTATTGATAAAGACCCCAGTAGTGCTCCCAGAAAATAATAAGACCCCTCTAGAGTTCTACAGGTAGTTAGAATTCTTCCATATAGTGCCCCCAGTAAATATAATTCACCCAGTAACTTAAATGCCCCCAATAGCGCCCCCATCAGTTTAGACGCTGCCCTATATTGCCCTCAGCACTCCCCTATAATTCCCTGAGCAGCCTAAATGCTCGCATATAGTGCCCTAGTAGTTTAAATGGTCCCCTATGGTTTTCCCGGGAGTTTAAATGGTCCCCTATACTACCCCCAGTGGAAGTAATAATGCCCCATAATAAAAAATAACATTTGTCACAATGCCTCCAGTAGTAATAAAGCCTCCCATAGTAACAATCAGGGGTGTTTCTAGGGTCTCAAATGACCTGGGACCCAATCCCCAATGAATATGACCCAATTCTCTAAGTAGACCCTTTCCCATGCCCACTGCATTTTCCTGTGCTTGCTATACAGCAGCACATACCTCTCACATCCAGAGCCTCACAGGTGACATTTCCCCTGATGTAGATCTTCTCTGTCATCATCTTCTCCATTCGGTCCGGACAACTTCTTTCAGCCGCGCCTCGTCTCTGCAGAGTGTGACACACAGACATCTTAGCTTCCTTACTTTTCTATCATCATCCCCCAACCTCGAGTCCCCAGAGTGTTATCCTGCTGCTCGCTGTGCTCCCCAATACCCCAAATACTATCCTGAAGAAAAATGAGTGGCATACAGATAGTCCCCCCATAGTAATAGTGCTCCTCAAAGTCCTACCAACAGTAATTCCTTTCTAGAATCCCTCATCAGTAATACTGACCCCTACAGTGCCCCCAACAGTGATAATTCTCCACAAGAGTGCCTCCATTAGTAGAAGAGCCCTCCAGTATTAATAATGCCCTCACAGAGCCCCCAGTAGAAATAAGGCGCCCCTATTGTTCACCCAGTGGTAATTAAAGGGGTTCTCCGGGAATTAAGCAAATGACCCCTGCTGTATGCGCCTGCATCGGTGAAAAAACTGATGCCGGCGCGTTAACCCTTGATGTCAACAAAAAACAAAGGCAGGTCAATGACCGGAAATTCCCTGTAGGGGTCCTACCCAGTGGCGTACCGCCAATATGGGCAGACCACGCCATTGCTATGGGGCCCGCGGCACATGGGGGCCCGGAGCGCATGGAAGGCCCCGCCCCCTACTCTGCACAAGATAGTGACTGACAGTTTATTCATAGGAGGCGTCCCGTGGACCACCCACTTGTTTTTTTTCTCCCTCCGGCTCCTACACCGGGCCCCTCCTTGGTTGACGGCACGACACCCCTCCCTGTCTGACCTCTGGGCTGCGGGCTCCCTCCCTCCTCAAGGCTGAGCCTACGCTCATCTGCATTTCACACTGGCCAATCAGCTTTTAGCAGCGCAAAGATCCTGCTGCTGATTGGCCAGTGTATAGCTGGCACAGCAGGAACAGCGCAGGCTCAAGCACGCACAGATGCATGCACGTGCTGCCCGGAGTGCCCGCCATCTGACTGCCGCCCTCAAGAAAAATCATCAGTGTGCCAGTGAGTGCAGGCCCCCACCCCGGCCCATAATGAAGGAAGGACCGCTCCGGTCAGTGAACATAGAACCCGGCAGCTAGAATAAACAGACGTGTGTGCCACATACAGTAAGAGGTCTGACAATAAAAAGTTCATATACGTGTACCAGGATGGGTATTCTTGATGGGGGAGGGCAGCAGCAAGCATTGGGATTTTTTTGAGGGGGGGTCTGTGGGCTCATAGAGGACTCAGGAGGACAATGTGCTTTCCTCCTACTCTCCACCCCCAGAGAAACACACTGTACTCCTGAGTCCTCTATGAGCCTACAGGGCTACAGGGCTGATTGGTGGCACACATGCATGTGCACACTCAGCATCAGCAGCAGTGAAAGGGACTATATATATTGCCCCCCAAAATGCCCGGGGCCGGGCACCTTACTTACCTCATTCCCCGACACCCGCATTGCTCCTGATGCCCGCAGTGTCGCCACTGCCTCCCGTCTGCAGATGAAAACATCCAGCGACATGGTGGGGCAGTCAATAGCAGGCCACGATGGGAACGAGCCTCCCTAGCATCGCGGGTGACTCTAGGGAGGCTCATTTCCGACGCAGCCTGCTATTGTCTGCACCCCCCTTCATTGGGCATAAGTATTATCTGTATGCGGTGCCTGGTCATTTTGGGGGCATAATAGGGGTTAGATAGCCCCCTTTAACCCTTAGGATACCGAAATTGGCAAATAGGGGTGTGACAGGGGAGGAGCCAGGGCAGGAGGTGGGATGGGCCAGGGGTGGGTAGTGGGCGGGGTTAGGGGCCCAATTCAGATTCTTGCTATGGGGCCCAATGATTTTTATGTACGCCCCTGGTCCTACCTAATACCCCGCTTCCCCTGACAAAGCCGCACCGCGGTGAAACATGTCGGGAGGGGGAGTGTTAGGTGCACGTTTTTTGGCAGGCTTAGGGTCTAGTCCAAAATCAATCACAGTGTGAGCAATACAATAGTAGGTAGATTGCCGAGGTGAATGAGCGTGGATGTAGTTCAAACCCAGAAGTGTGCATGTGGTTTTCCAGGTGCCCGCCTGTAATCTGGTTTTGCGATAGGGTACAGAGATAGGAATAGTGGACAGTGCGGTCTGCGCTGCCATTCACTTCTACTCAGTACAGGTGTGGTGTGGTGTACTCAGTACAGGGAGCAGTAGGAGCAGAAGCTCCACCTAATAGTATTTAAAGAGGGGCACGCAGGAGCAGCAGCTCCAAGTAATATCACATATACAGATACAGGATTAATTACCATATTACACAAATATAGTTAGGGGCACTATCTGTTACACCTTACGTGTGCGGATAGAGCCTAATGAGAGGACTTGCTTACGCATGAAATATCATACCAGACTCCTTTTTTGTAAGCAACTGGATACCACACGGGATAACAATATTCCCAGTACAACATTATATGATATGTATTGACACAACTAATCATCCTTGGCGGAAACACCATAGGAGCGATTTTCAAATAACGCAGTTCACACTGGTGTACTGTAATTGAATTTCTCCCGCACAAAGCCTGATAGTTTTAATTGCATAAGTATAGGATTGTGATTTTAATAATAATAAAAAGCATAATTTTTTAAACGTACAGGTAGGACCCCTACAGGGAATTTCCGGCCATTGACCGGCCTTTGTTTTTTGTTTATATATCCCGAGGGTCTAAACCAGGGCCCACTTATAAACATTGTAACCCTTGATGTCAGCGCTGACCGCGGCAAGTGCGATGTCCTTGCGGGGATCGGAGCAGTCATCGGGTCCCCACGCTTCTGTGACGGGGAACCGATGGCAAGGAGGCAGCCTGATGCCTTCCTTAGGCATTGTGGCTGCCTTCCGTGACAGCCTGTGAGATCCAGCCCCCTGGATCTCACAGGCAAGCAGGTTGAAGTGTATTACATTCAGTAATACATTTACAGCCAAAGCTTTACAATAGAGAAGTCTTGTAAAGCATTGTAAAGGGGATCAGACCCCCAAAAATTGAAGTCCCAGAGTGGGACAAAAAATAAAGTGAAAAAATAAGTAAAAAAATAAAGTTTTACAAAAAGATTAAAAGTTTCCAGTCTGGCTGTCAGAATATGGAGACACTAAAACATGAGTTTTTTGTTTCAAAAATGCTTTTATTGTGTTAAATGTAAATATATATTTTTTTAAGTAGACATATTAGCTATCTCCGCATCCGTAACAACCTGCTATATAAAAATACCACATGATCTAACCCCTCAGATGAACACCGTAAAAAAGATAAAAATGCAAATATTTTTCACCTTCATCACAAAAAGTGTAATAGCAAGCGATCAAAAAGTCATATGCACCCCAAAATACTGCTAATCAAACCGTCATATCATCCCACAAAAATGCTACCCTATATGAGACAATCGCACAAAAAAAAAAAACTATGGCTCTCAGACTATGGAGACACTAAAACATGATTTTTTTTTTGCTTTAAAAAAGATATTGTTGTGTATAACTTAAATAAACCAAAAAAAGTATACATATTAGGTATTTCCACGTCTGTAATGACCTGCTCTATAAAAATTCCATATGACCTAACCCCTCAGGTGAACACCATAAAAAAAATTTAAAAAAAGGTGTCAAAAAGCCATTTTTTGTCACCTTCCAGCACAAAAAGTGTAATAGCAAGTGATCAAAAAGTTATATGCACCCCAAAATAGTGCCAATCAAACCGACATCTTATCCCACAAAAATGATGCCCTACTTAAGAAAATCGGCCAAAAAATGAAAAAAAATATGGCTCTCAGACTATGGAGACACTAAAATATGATTTATTTTTTGTTTCAAAAATGATTTTGCTCTGTAAAACTTAAATAAATAAAAAAAGTATACATATTAAGTATTGCTACGTCGGTAACAACCTGCTATATAAAAATACCAAATGAACATCGCAAAAAAAAAAAAAACTGTGCTAAAAATAAAAAAGAGTTTGTCACCTTACATCACTAAAAGTGCAACACCAAGCACTAACAACCTGATCTATAAAAATACCACATGATCTAACCTATCAGATGAACATTGTAAATAAGAAAAAATAAAAACAGTGCCAAAACAGCTATTTTTTGTTACCTTGTCTCACAAAAAGTGCAATACAGAGCAACCAAAAATCATATTTACCCTAAAATAGTACCAAGAAAACTGCTACTTTATCTCGTAGTTTTCAAAATGGGTTGATTTTTTTTTTTAGTTTTTACTTTAGGGGTGCATCCGAGGGTCTTCAAATGTGACATGGAAGCTTAAAATTATCCCAGTGAAATCTGCCTTCCAAAAACCATATGGCGTTCCTTTCCTACTGAGCCCTGCCGTGTGCCCGTACAGCAGTTTATGACCACATATGGAGTGTTTCTGTAAACTACAGAATCAGGGCAATAAATATTGAGTTTTGTTTGGTTGTTCACCCTTGCTTTGTTACTGGAAAAAATGGATTAAAATGGAAAATCTGCCCAAAAAGTGAAAATCTGAAATTTCATATCCGTTTTCCATTCATTCTTGTGGAACACCTAAAGGGTTAACAAAGTTTGTAAAATCAGTTTTGAACACCTTGAGGGGTGTAGTTTCTAAAATAGGGTCACTTTTTTGAGTTTCTACTCTAGGGGTGAATCAGGGGGGCTTCAAATGGGACATGGTAGCTTAAAATTACCACAGTGAAATATGCCTTCCAAAAACCATATGGCGTTCATTTTCTTCTGCGCCCTGCCGTGTGCTTGTACAGCAGTTTACGACCATATATGGGGTGTTTCTGTAAACTTGCTTTTGTTAGCGGAAAATTGGCGGAAATTAGCAGAAATTTTGAAATTTCATCATCATTTTCCATTAATTCTTGTGGAACACCTAACGGGTTAACAAAGTTTGCAAAAATCAGTTTTGAATATCTTCAGGAGTGTAGTCATTTTTGGGTGCTTTCTACTATGTAAGCCTCACAAAGTGACTTTAGACCTGAACTGGTCCTTAAAAAGTGGTTTTGGAAATTTTCTGAAAAATGTCAAGATTTGCTTCTAAACTTCTAAGTTTTCTAACGTCCCCCAAAAATAAAATGGCATTTACAAAATGATCCAAACATGAAGTAGACATAAGGGGAATGTCAAGTAATAACTATTTAAGGAGTTATTAGTATCTATTATAAAAGTTGAGAAATTGAAATTTGGAAATTTGCAAACTTTTCATAATTTTTGGTAAAATTTGTATTTTTTTTTATAAATAAAAATGATTTTTTTTTTACACAATTTTACCACTGTTATGAAGTACAATATGTGACGAGAAAATCTCAGAATGGCCTGGATAAGTCAAACCATTTTAAAGTTAATGTTAAAGTTATTACCACATAAAGTGACACATGTCAGATTTGCTAAAAATGGCCTGAGCATAAAGGTGAAAAATGGCTTGGTCCTGGAAGGGTTAAATATTACTTTATTATAAATATATTCTCAAAAACTTTTCATTATATAATAACTCATTTTGTCTGGGAAGCAATCATCAGGAGAAACAAAATGGCAGCTGTCCCATTAGTTTACACAAAACCTGTCCTGATCCCACATGAGAACACGTTACTTTACAACACAGGTAAAGAGCTGCCTCGTCCTCCACTCTACTGGTCAGGGATTAGGTTCCTGAATATAGATTCTAAGAATTTTAGCTGAATCTCTGGGGAATTTAGTTCATGAGAAGACATGAAGTACAGAGAGGATGGACAGGACAGGCTGTGGTAATGTGTTGCTGTGGTAATGGTGACTGCATACAAGAGCTGCTACTCATTAGCCACACCTCACCCTCCTCTCATGTCTCCTTATCATCTCCATTTCCATGGAGATTCACCTGTATTCAAGATCATGATTCCTGACAAGTAGAGCAGAGAGAAGGAGGAGGCAGCCCTATGGCACATTGTGGTGATGTAACTTGTTCTCCTGTGTGATTAAGACAGGTTTTGTGTGTACTGATAGGGCAGCGGCCATTTTATTTCTCCTAATGATTGCTCCCCAGACAAAACAAGCCATTCTAAGTAATGAAAGGTATTTGTGAATATATTTATTATAAAATAATATTTAAGTATTTTCAGTTTTTTAATTCCTGGAGAACCCCTTTAAGATCTCTACAGAAGTAAGAAGGCCCACCATAGTGCTCTTAGTAGAAATAAGTTGGATCTAAAAGTCACTTATATGGGAGCCCCCAGTAGTAATAAGAACGCCTAATGTCCCCTGGATTTAAAATACCTAAAGTGCCCCCAGTATTTATAATGCCCCTTGCTGTTATAATGCTCGCCTTGAAGTGCCCCCAGTAGTTATAATGCTACCTGCAGTGCCCCTGTAGTTATATTCCTCTCTTTAGTGTCCTCAGAAATTATAATCCCTTAGCCCCTCCACCATACAATCCCATGTAAATAACACACTATTTCCCTCCACTATAGTGTAAATAATATCACACCATCTCTACAACCCCCTCCAATATACAGTCCCGTGTAAATAACATCCCTCTCTAGCTACAGCCCCCTCCAATATACAGTCCCATGTAAATAATACCCCTCTCCCAGCCGCCTCCAATATGCAATCTTATGTAAATAACATCACCCCCTTAACGTTCAGTCCCATGTAAATAATATCATTCCCTCCCCCAGCGGCCTTCAACATGGAGTACAATGTAAATAACATCGACCCTCAACATTCAGCCCCATGTAAATTACATCACTCCCTCCCAAAACCGCAATCAACATACAGTCCTATGTAAATAACATCACTCCCTCCCCCAGCTGTCTTAATCATAGAGTCCTATATAAACAAAGTCACCCCTCAACATTCAGTCCCATGTAAATAACATCACTCCCTCCCACAGCAGCCATCAACATACAGTCCCATGTAAATAACATCACTCCCTCCCTTAGCCCCCTCCAACAATCAGTTCCATGTAAATAACATCACCCCCTCCCACAGCCGCCTTCAACATACAGTTCCATGTAAAATAACATCACCCTGCCCCAGCAACCTCTAACATGCAGTCCCATGTAAATAACATCACCCCCTCAACATTCAGACCCATGTAAATAAAATCACCCTCTCCCACAGCCACCTTCAACATACAGTTCCATGTAAATACATTAACATCATCCCCTCCCCAGCCACCTCCAACGCACAGTCTCATGTAAATATCATAACCCTTCCCCATCTACCTCCAACATGCAATCCCATGTAAATAACATCACCCCCTCAACATTCAGTGCCATGTAAATAACATAACTCCACCCCACTCCAACATAGAGTCCCATATATACAAAAGTTTTGTGTATTAGATTGCGTGCTGATATTAGCTGCAGTCCCTTTGTTGAAGTAGGTCCCCACTTTTTTCAGTCCAAAAAGTATAAAAAAGGGGTTAGGGTCCGCACTGCAATAAAGGAAAGCTTAGGGGTAACACAAAAATCACTGGTTCTCTTTATGCTGCTTCCTCTAATTTCCTCCTTATCCTTCCTCCTTCGCAGCTTCTTAGTCTCTGAACCAGTGATTTTTGTGTTACCCCTAATCTTTCATTTATTGCAGCGCAGACCCTAACCCCTTTTTGCACATACAGTCCCATATAAACAACATTCCTCCCTTCAGCCCTAACATACAGTCCCAGTTAAGTAATAACAACTCCCAGCATTGCTCTGCCTCTCACACGAGAATCACTTCTTTCACTTACCTCTGACACACACCTCACTACAGCTTCTTCCCCAGGACTTAGAGACTAAGAAGCTGCGAAGGAGGAAGGATAAGGAGGAGATTGGAGGAAGCAGCATAAAGAGAACCAGTGATTTTTGTGTTACCCCTAAGCTTTTCTTTATTGCAGCGCGGACCCTAACCCCTTTTTACACATACAAACAACATATAAACAACATTCCTCCCTTCAGCCCTAACATACAGTCCCAGTTAAATAATCACAACTCCCAGAATTGCTCTGCCTCTCACACGAGAATCTCTCCCTTCACTTACCTCTGACACACACCTCACTACAGCTTCTTCCCCAGGACTTCTCTTCACTACTGAGGGCCATCCTCTCCTACACTGGTCACTTGATGGTGACATCATCACAGTTCCTTCTCAACCACTGCCTTTAGCACTGATCACATGACTGTGATGTCATCACAGGTCCTCCAGCTCTTTCAGTGCATTAGATTCAAATGTATTGCCATCCTGAGGACTTACAGTTGTTTCTAGCTGGCAGGCAGTACATTCGGGACCTGGGACAAAACATCCGGGACCCAGGCCCTAAATGTTTTAACCTAGCAACATCCCTGGTAACAGTGATAACCCCTGCATAGTGACCCAGAATTAAAATTGCCCTCAAAATGTCCCCAGTAATGTAAAGACCCCCATAGTGCTCCCAGAAAATAATACAACCCCTCTATTGTGCTCCCCGTAGTTACAATGCTCCCACATAGTGCCCATAATAATTTTAATGCACCCAGTAACTTAACCACTTCCCAATTGCCTATTGACTATAAATGTCCTGGACGGTTAGGTTTATTTCTGAATGGCCGTTTTAGAATGTCCATTCAGAGATCGCAGCTGCACGCTAAAAGTGTGACGGGGGCCCGCTGTCAGTGATAGCAGGGCTCCCCATAGAGAAGGCAGGAACCGTTCCTGGGTGTACCTACCTTCTGGATCACTGTATACATGGTGCTGAATGAGCGCTGTGTATATAGCAAGGAAGTGATGTGCCGCTTCATGCTCTGGCTGGGTGGTCATGTGACCACTGGACCCGGGGGAGTGCCGAAGTTGTCAGGTCTTCCGCAGACCTTGATCAGCCCTACACTGAGACTCTACAGTGCTGTAAACTGCAGTATAGCCTCTCTGGGGGAGTGTAATTCCCTTGTAACTGGGGCTACTATGTCAGCCCCAGTTCGGGAGAAAGCAATAGTAGGTGGCAAAAAAGTGAAGTTAAATGTCCCTCAGAGGTCTTGTATGACCTTATGAGGGGGGCAAAGTGTAAAATAAATAAAAAATTGGCATATTTGGTATTGCCTCATCCATAACGACCGGCTCTATATCATCAGGTGAACGCCGTAAAAAAAGAAAAAATTACATTACGCCAAAACAGCTTTTTTCGTTATCTCACCTCCCAAAAAAACATAATGTCAATTGATCAAAAAGTTGAATATACCCCAAAATGGTAGCAATTAAAATGTCACCTCATCCCGCAAAAAATTACTCATCACATAAAAGCATAGCAATAAAATGTAAAAGATAAGGCTGTAAGAAAATTGCAACACACAAACATGATTTTTTTTTATCTTCCCCATCAAGTGAACGGTGTAAAAAGAAATATATAGAAAAACGACACCAAACATTTTTTCTTGTGACTTCACCTCCCAAAAAATTTGATAAAATGTCATCAGAAATCCAAATGTACCCCAAAATGTTGCCAATAAAAACTACAGCTTGTCCAGCAAAAAATAAGCCCTCACACAGTCCTCACAAAAAATAAAAAAGTTATCGCTCTTAAAAACCATGTCAGAAAATTCTATGTTAGAAAATCCAGATGCCGCTCCTTCCCTTCTGAGCCCTGCCATATCCGCAAACAACATCTAATGACCACAACTAGGGTAGCAAATTGTTGGGGGATATATACCCTGTTATCCTTTTTTGTGACAAAGAAAGTTTGGGCATAAGGCTACTTTCACACTAGCGGCACGGACCTCCGGCAGGCTGTTCCGTCGGGTGAACAGCCTGTCGGATCCCTCCTGCCGCTAGTGACCGTGTGCCTCCGGACTATAATGGGGGCGGGAGCGGAGTTACAGCGAGGCATGGCAGCGCACAGCGAGAGGCTGCCGGAATAAATGTCAGACATGTCGTAGTTTTATTCCGGTAGCCTCTCGCCGTACGCTGCCGTGCCTCACCGGAACACCACCCCCGCCCCCATTATAGTCAATGGGGACGGAGCAGCAGTCCGGAGGCACACGGTCACTAGTGGCAGGACGGATCCGACAGGCTGTTCACCCTACGGAACAGCCTGCCGGAAGTCCGTGCCACTAGTGTGAAAGTAACCTAAGGCACTATTTTCTTGTAAAAAAAAATATATTTTTCATTTTCACAGCCGTAGCACTGTAAATGGCCCCCTATAGTACCCCCAATAGTATAAATGGCCCCTATAGTGCCCTAGTACCCCCAGTAGTATAATGATCCTCTATAGTGCAACCAGTAGCATAAAAAGTCCCCTTTAGTGCCCCCAGTAGTGTAAATTCCCCCCCCCCCCCCCCACCGATAATAACCCTAGTGGTATAAATGGTCCAATATAGTGACCTCAGTAGTATAAACAATCTCTTATAGAGCCACCAGTAGCATAAATGGTCCCCTATAGTGCCCTCAGTAGTATAAATGGTCACCTATAGTGCAACCAGTAGTATAAATGCCCACTATAGTGCCACCATTAATATAAGTGGCTCCTTATACTGACCCCTTTAGTGTAAATGGCTCTTTATAGTGCCCCCAGTGGTATAACTGGTCCACTATAGTGCCACCATTAATATAAATGGCTCCTTATACTGCCGCCTTTAGAATAAAAGGCCTCGTATAGTGCCCCCAGTGGTATAAATGGTCCACTATAGTGCCCCCACTAGTATAAATGGCCCCCTATAGTGCCCCAGGAAGTATAAAAAGTCCTCTATAGTGACCTTAGTAGTATAAGTGATCCCCTATAAAGCTCCCATTAGTATGAATGGTCCCTTATAGTGCCCCATTAGTATAATTGGTCCCCTATTGTGCCTCCAGTAGTATAAATGGTCTCTTATAAGGCCCCCAAATGTATAAATAGTCCCCTATGGAGCCCCAAGCAGTGTAAATGGCCCCCTATAGTACCCCAAGTAGTAAAAATAGTCCATATAGTGCCCCTAGTAGTTTTAATGCCCCCTATAGTGCACCCAATAGTTTAAATTGTGCCCTGTAATGCCCCGAGTAGTATAAATGCCCCCCCTACAATGCAACCAGTTGCATAAACAGACCCCTATGGTGCCCCTAGCAGTGTAAATGGCCCCCTATGGAGCACCTAGCAGTGTAAATGGCCTCCTACAGTCCCCAAAGTAGTATAAATGGCCCCTATAGTGCCCCCAGTAGTTTAAATGGTGCCCTTTAATGGCCCGAGTTGTATAAATGGCCCTCTACAGTGCAACCAGTAGCATAAACGGTACCCTGTGGTGACCCTAGCAGTGTAAATGGCCCCCTATAGTCCCCCCATTAGAATAAATAGCCCCTATAGTGTCCCCAGTAGTATAAATGGTCCCCTATAGTGCCCCCAGTAGTATAAATGGACCCCTATAGTGCCTCCAGTATTTTAATTGGTCCCGTATAGTGCCCCCAGTAGTATAACTGGTGCCCTATAATGCCCCCAGTTTTATAAATGGTCACCTACAATGTCCACAGTAGTGAAAATGATTTCCTATGCAGCTGCTGATTGGCTGCTCATATGTCACTTCCTGTGTGTGGAGTACAGATCAGTGCAGCAGTCTGGTGGAGAGAAGTGTCTTATAGTGCACTACAATTCAGGAGCATCAGTTGTATCACTAGATCTCGGCACCAATCTGAGAACATAATGTTGTCATCAGCCAAGGGTGGTATAAGGGACGGTTCACACAGCATTATTTTCCTCAGTATTTTGGAGCACACAGCTGTGGCTTAATTCCACCAATCTCACAGGAGGCCTTTCTGCTTCCTACTTATTTCAATGGGTGGCAGAGCTGAGGATCGCCGAGTGTTGGTTTAAAGCTGAGGCTGTGCCAAGAATAAACGTGTCCCTTTTCTGTGCTGCCACCGCTTTAAACCGCTGGTCCACAATCTTCAGTGCAGCCTCCCATAGCAAGGGAGGCAAAAAGACACATCTGCCAACACCATTTTGGCAGAATTTTGTTGCAGTTGTTCATAGAAATATTCTGTGGACAAAACCGTATTGTAAATGGTCCCTTAGGGGTGTGACTGTTGTAATAAGGGGCAGGATTCAGGTGGGACTAATATCCTAGAAAATGTAATGCCCAGCGTGCCGCCACAACTGAGCCATTTATGAACAGTGGCTGCTTATTAATGTGTCTCCTAGAAGGCGGCCCCTGGTCATTATTGTGTCTCCTAGAAAGCAGCCCCTGCTCATTATTGTGGCCCCTAGAAAGCGGCCCCTGCTCATTATTGTGGCTCCTAGAAGGTGGCTCTGCTCAATATTGTGGCCCCTAGAAAGCAGCCCCTGCTCATTATTGTGGCTCCTAGAAGGTGGCTCTGCTCAATATTGTGGCCCCTAGAAAGCGGCCCCTGCTCATTATTGTGTCTCCTATGAAGCTGCCCCTGCTCATTATTGTGGCTCCTAGGAAGCGGCCCCTGCTCATTATTGTGACTCCTAGAAGGTGGCTCTGCTCAATATTGTGGCTCCTAGGAAGTGGCCCCTGTCCATTATTGTGGCTCCTAGGAGGCGGCTCCTGCTCTATAGTCTTATATCATGTAGTATATTAATGGAGCCTATGTCCCGGGCATTATAGAATCCACCCTACCGGTCTATATGTAACATCTTCTATGTATCCATATGTATTTTATCAGAGGACACAAAATATCAATGTTCTGGATAATATTTCACATCTTCCTCCAACAGGTTCAGAACTGAAGTAATATTATCCTGGCCGGCATTCAGGTATTTATCAAGAACCCGTCATATTCTAGCTATAATATAAGAATCTTCTATAGAAATGTCCTCCTGGTGACACATCTCAAATTTTATTTTTATTATAGATCTGACAGATATAAAGGAAAAGTATCCAAATTTCCGGAACTTGAAACAATATTGTAAGTTTCTAGAAAAATTAGCAGTCTTCACATGAATGAACATCCCAAAGATCCATCCCAAAGAACAATCCACAGAACATTCCATAGAGCAATCCACAGAACAATCGATAGAACAATCCACAGAACAATCGATAGAACAATCCACAGAACATTCCATAGAACAATACACACAACATTCCATAGAGCATTCCACAGAACATTCCATAGAGCAATCCACAGAACATTCCATAGAGCAATCCACAGAACATTCCATAGAACGCTGCCGCCACAACTGAATAGAGCAATCCACAGAACATTCCATAGAGCAATCCACAGAACATTCCATAGAACAATCCACAGAACATTCCATAGAACAATCCACAGAACATTCCATAGAACAATCCACAGAACATTCCATAGAACATTCCACAGAACATTCCATAGAACAATCCACAGAAAATTCCATAGAACAATCCACAGAACATTCCATAGAACAATCCACAGAACATTCCATAGAGCAATCCACAGAACAATCGATAGAACAATCCACAGAACATTCCATAGAACAATACACAGAACATTCCATAGAACATTCCACAGAACATTCCATAGAGCAATCCACAGAAAATTCCATAGAACAATACACAGAACAATCGATAGAACAATCCACAGAACATTCCATAGAACAATCCACAGAACATTCCATAGAACAATCCACAGAACATTCCATAGAACAATACACAGAACATTCCATAGAACAAGCCACAGAACAATCCATAGAACAATCCACAGAACATTCCATAGAACAATCCACAGAACATTCCATAGAACAAGCCACAGAACAATCCATAGAACAATCCACAGAACATTCCATAGAACAATCCACAGAACATTCCATAGAACAATACACAGAACATTCCATAGAACAAGCCACAGAACATTCCATAGAACAATACACAGAACATTCCATAGAACAATACACAGAACATTCCATAGAACAATCCACAGAACAATCCATAGAACAATACACAGAACATTCCATAGAACAATACACAGAACATTCCATAGAATACACAGAACATTCCATAGAAAAGAAAAGGATGTGATCAGAAATATCTGAATAATTTTTTTCTCTATAATAGTGAAGAAGATGAAGGAGATGATGGAGAGATTGCGTAAGTGCAGAGATATAATGAGAGGATTAGATATAGACATTATAGATTGTACAGATAATGAGGGATATAGGGCTTGGCCGCTCATAGACCCACCATGTAGACAGGAACCTCTTCTGGCCATATTTATTACATTGTAAATCTCCACCACTAGGCCATATAGACATCATAGAGCCCTCATCTATGAGCCCGATAGCTGCTATGGAATAGTCCCTCCAGTGCTGGTGGCCCCTCCATGTGCAGCAACCCTGAGGGGAGGCAAGGAGGATGGGAGTGGGAGTGGCTCTGATGGTGGTAGTTGTATTCATAGTTCACTTTGGTGGTCCTCACTCTGGTGCTCCCTAGTGCCATGCAGTGAATGGAGGGCCCACCCTTTTCTCCCTCAGGGAACAACCTGTATTGGAGCTTCTTTATGGTGGGTTTGTTGCAGGATACTACTACTTACCTGATTTCTCCTCCATGCTGCAGTCCATGATGTAGGTTACACATCTCTTCCTGGCCAGCCTTAGTAACTTAGCTGTGTCCCGGCGCAGGCGGCACACCGCAAGATGATGTCATCTAGAGCACGCAGACTTGATGACATTATCATGTGGTAAGCCGCCTACACCAAGATATTGCTCAGTAACTCAGGCTGCCAGCGGCCTGGAAGAGACCAGCGACCTACCACAGGACGGCGGCCGAAGCAACAAATACACAGTATCCATGGCACATGCTCCATGAATACTTAGAATTCACGGACTGGCTTTTTCTTTTCTACCGGAGGCTACAGATGGCAGAAAAAAATACCCTGTTTTTGCTGATCGTCCATAACTCTATGGACAATTGCTAACCCTACACTGCGAATGCGCAGGGCAGCAGCGCATGAGCAGTGTTCTCTTAGGAGCTCTGTTCTAGAGATAGGTTCATTCTTGGCACAGCCTCAGCATTAAACCGCTGGTCCACAATCTTCAGTGCAGCCGCCCATAGCAAGGGAGGCAGAAAGACACATCTGCCAACACAATTTTGGGAGAATTTCGTTGTGGTTGTTCGTAGAAATATTCTGTGGACAAAACCGTAGTGTGAATGGTCCCTTAGGGGTGTGACTGTTGTAATAAGGGGCAGGATTCAGGTGGGACTAATATCCTAGAAAATGTAATGCCCAGCGTGCCGCCACAACTAAGCCATTTCTGAACAGTGGCTGCTTAATGTGTCTACTAGAAGGCGGGCCCTGGTCATTATTGTGGCTCCTAGAAAGCAGCCCCTGCTCATTATTGTGGCTCCTAGAAAGCAGCCCCTGCTCATTATTGTGGCTCCTAGAAAGCAGCCCCTGCTCATTATTGTGGCTCCTAGAAAGCAGCCCCTGCTTATTATTGTGGCTCCTAGAAAGCGGCCCCTGCTCATTATTGTGGCTCCTAGAAAGCAGCCCCTGCTCATTATTGTGGCTCCTAGAAAGCAGCCCCTGCTCATTATTGTGGCTCCTAGAAAGCAGCCCCTGCTCATTATTGTGGCTCCTAGAAAGCAGCCCCTGCTCATTATTGTGGCTCCTAGAAAGCAGCCCCTGCTCATTATTGTGGCTCCTAGGAGGCGGCTCCTGCTCTATAGTCTTATATCATGTAGTATATTAATGGAGCCTATGTCCCGGGCATTATAGAATCCACCCTACCGGTCTATATGTGACATCCTCTATGTATCCATATGTATTTTATCAGAGGACACAAAATATCAATGTTCTAGATCAGGCATGCTCAACCTGCGGCCCTCCAGCTGCTGCAAAACGACAACTCCCATCATTACCGGACAGCCTACAGCTATCAGCATACAGAAGGGCATGGTGGGAGTTGTAGTTTTACAAGAGCTGGAGGGCCGCAGGTTGAGCATCCCTGTTCTAGATAATATTTCACATCTTCCTCCAACAGGTTCAGAACTGCAGTTATACTATCCAGTCCGGCATTCAGGTATTTATCAAGAACCCGTCATATTCCTGCTATAATATAAGAATCTTCTATAGAAATGTCGTCCTGGTGACACGTCTCAAGTTTTATTTTTATTATAGATCTGACAGATATAAAGCAAAAGTATCCAAAAGGCCGGAACTTGATACCATAGTGTAAGTTTCTAGAAAGATTAGCATCCCAAAGAACGTTCCACAGAACAATCCACAAAACAATACACAGAACATTCCACAGAACAATCCATAGAACAATACACAGAACAATACACAGAACATTCCATAGAACAATCCACAGAACATTCCATAGAACAATACACAGAACAATCCACAGAACATTCCATAGAACAATACACAGAACAATCCACAGAACATTCCACAGAACATTCCATAGAACAATCCACAGAACATTCCATAGAACAATCCACAGAACATTCCACAGAAAAGAAAGGGATGTGATTATCAGAAATATCTGAATAATTTTTTTCTCTATAATAGTGAAGAAGATGAAGAAGATGATGAAGAGATTGAGTAAGTGCAGAGATATAATGAGAGGATTAGATACAGACATTATAGATTGTACAGATAATGAGACACATAGGGCTCGGCCGCACATAGACCCGCCATGTAGACAGGAACCTCTTCTGGCCATATTTATTAGGACTTGTTCACACGAACGTATTTTGCTTTCCGTATGCGGGCCGTTTTCTGCGTTCCGTATACAGTCCATATACGTAACCATTCATTTCAATGGGTCCGCAAAAGATGCGGACAAAAATAGGCATTTCTATAATGGGCCTCCTGTTCCGTTCCGCAAATTGTGGAAGGCACACGGGCGGCATCAGTTTTTTTTTTTTTGGCGGATCCTCAATTTGCGGACCGCAAAAAACAGCACTTTCATGTGAACGAGCCCTTACAGTGTAAATCTCCACCACTAGGCCATATAGACATCATATAGACCTCATCTATGAGCCCGATAGCTGCTATGGAATAGTCCCTCCAGTGCTGGTGGCCCCTCCATGTGCAGCAACCCTGAGGGGAGGCAAGGAGGATGGGAGTGGGAGTGGCTCTGATGGTGGTAGTTGTATCCATAGTTCACTTTGGTGGTCCTCAATCTGGTGCTCCCTAGTGCCATGCAGTGAATGGAGGGCCCACCCTTTCCTCCCTCGGGGCACAACCTGTATTGGAGCTTCTTTATGCTGGGTTTGTTGCAGGATGCAAGACATTAGAGCAGGTGCAGGGGGGAGGGGGAAGCGGATGATGGAGACAATAACCAGGCCAGTTGGTTGCAACAAAGTCTCCCTTTACTGAACAGACAATAGGAGTAGTAGTACAAACAGCACACGTCTTCTTTCTTGCTTGGCCCAGACTAGATTCCCCAACTAACCAGAAGGAGGACCTTGGTCCATCACTCTGACAACCTAACTAGTAAACAAAGATTAACCGTTTGGTGGCCTATGAAATTGCTATTGGGTTTAGATAATTCAGAAAACAATGGTTTTAGCCAGGGGTGTAGCTAAAGGCTCATGGGCCCTGGTGCACAAGTTCAGCTTGGGCCCCTTCCTTCAGTGCTTTGTGGCAAGGGGCAGGGGAGCACATAGCTTTCCTGCTCTCTGAGGCAAACATTGAAACAGAACCCCCACCCCCAAAAAAAAAAAATATTATTCTTTACCTAACCGCTTTCCTCCAGCCAGAGGTGTAACTTGAAGATTCTGGGCCCCAGTGCAGAATCTATAACAGAACCCTCCCAGCATGTACTCTTTCTATAATACCGGTGTCTTCCTATAAGGCACAAGGGTCTTTGGACCCCCTCAGGCTCCTGGGCCCGGTAGTGACTGCTACCTCTGCACCCCCTATATCTACGCCCCTGGATTTAGCAATAAATCACAACATTTAACTTGGTAATTGTATATTAACAGTTTCAGCAGTAATTAACCCTTTGCAGTGCCCCAATGGGTACCGCACATGTATAACGTGGTCGGATATTTATATGAATGACTAGCATGTAATATCACATTTCCCTACTAGTGTTCACTGGGGGGGATTTAAGACCAGATGAGGCTTTTCCAGGTGATTACAGCTGATTGATGTGCAACTTGCCAGGGCTCCCTATGGTTGATGCGGGCGTGAGCGTAATAGTGATAAGGTGCCGAGGATAGTAGTACTCACGGTTTAGTTGTCCCTTGGGGCCGGCAGTGCTGTGGATGGGAAGAAAGCACAAAATCCTCCGGGGAACTCTCGGTTGCAGGGAACACCAGCCAGAAGTTAAGGTGCCCTTGATAGTGGTGCTGTTTAGGGTGCTTGTGGCAGCTGGGCCCCTGTGTTCATGACGCGAACACCATTAGGTGCAAATCATAGGCGTGCACAGCCTATTGCATTAGGGTGTGTACCCTAAAGCACAAACACACACGCCCCGCGCACATGTGTATTTATTTATGTATGTATGTATGTATATATATATTATATACACACACACATACACACACAGGCCGGGCCTCACCCTAGCATTGACGTGACTCCGCCTCTGCGCCTAGGAACAATATATAGGGTGGAGGGCACATAATATACCACAGTCAAAAATGGGGGGGGGGCACTAATAATTTTCACCATTTAATCATACTACTGAAAAAAACGAAATAAGTATATATAAATAAGATTACAAAATACGAGAGTATTGCGGGATGCAGGGAAACCTTTTTATTGTACTATCCTAATACTTAAAAGACAAGCTTTCTAGAGTTTTCCTTTCTTCCTCGGTATTGCTTCAGACCTGAGAAAGAGAGAAGCACTCTCCAAAACTTTTCTTTAGAGTTTAAAGCAGTTTCAGCACTATAATAAAATACAGTGGGATGCGAAAGTTTGGGCAACCTTGTTAATCATCATGATTTTCCTGTATAAATCGTTGGTTGTTACGATAAAAAATTTCAGTTTAATATATCATATAGGAGACACACACTGTGATATTTGAGAAGTGAAATGAAGTTTATTGGATTTACAGAAAGTGTGCTATAATTGTTTAAACAAAATTAGGCAGGTGCATAAATTTGGGCACTGTTGTCATTTTATTGATTCCAAAACCTTTAGAACTAATTATTGGAACTCAAATTGGCTTGGTAAGCTCAGTGACCCCTGACCTACATACACAGGTGAATCCAATTATGAGAGAGTATTTAAGGGGGTCAATTGTAAGTTTCCCTCCTCTTTTAATTTTCTCTGAAGAGTAGCAACATGGGGGTCTCAAAACAACTCTCAAATGACCTGAAGACAAAGATTGTTCACCATCATGGTTTAGGGGAAGGATACAGAAAGCTGTCTCAGAGATTTCAGCCGTCTGTTTCCACAGTTAGGAACATATTGATGAAATGGAAGACCACAGGCTCAGTTCAAGATAAGGCTCGAAGTGGCAGAGCAAGAAAAATCTCGGATAGACAGAAGCAACGAATGGTGAGAACAGTCAGAGTCAACCCACAGACCAGCACCAAAGACCTACAACATCATCTTGCTGCAGATGGAGTCACTGTGCATCGTTCAACCATTCGGCGCACTTTACACAAGGAGATGCTGGATGCGAGAGTGATGCAGAGGAAGCCTTTTCTCCGCCCACAGCACAAAAAGTGCCGCTTGAGGTGGGCTAAAGCACATTTGGACAAGCCAGCTTCATTTTGGAATAAGGTGATGTGGACTGATGAAACTAAAATTGAGTTATTTGGCCATAACAAGGGGCGTTATGCATGGAGGAAAAAGAACACAGCATTCCAAGAAAAACACCTGCTACCTACAGTAAAATATGGTGGTGGTTCCATCATGCTGTGGGGCTGTGTGGCTAGTGCAGGGACTGGGAATCTTGGCAAAGTTGAGGGACGCATGGATTCCACTCAGTATCAGCAGATTCTGGAGACCAATGTCCAGGAATCAGTGACAAAGCTGAAGCTGCGCCGGGGCTGGATCTTTCAACAAGACAACGACCCTAAACACTGCTCAAAATCCACTAAGGCATTTATGCAGAGGAACAAGTACAACGTTCTGGAATGGCCATCTCAGTCCCCAGACCTGAATATAATTGAAAATCTGTGGTGTGACTTAAAGAGAGCTGTTCATGCTCGGAAGCCATCAAACCTGAATGAACTAAAGATGTTTTGTAAAGAGGAATGGTCCAAAATACCTTCAACCAGAATCCAGACTCTCATTGGAACCTACAGGAAGCGTTTAGAGGCTGTAACTTCTGCAAAAGAAGGATCTACTAAATATTGATTTCATTTATTTTTTGTGGTGCCCACATTTATGCACCTGCCTAATTTTGTTTAAACAATTATAGCACACTTTCTGTAAATCCAATAAACTTCATTTCACTTCTCAAATATCACGGTGTGTGTCTCCTATATGATATATTTAACTGACATTTTTTATCGTAACAACCAACGATTTATACAGGAAAATCATGACGATTAACAAGGTTGCCCAAACTTTCGCATCCCACTGTAATTTACTTACAATAGAAGCTATTCAGTCGTCTGCTGTGCCGTCCTCTGCTTGCTTCCGCGGATCTTCCCCTCCTTTCAGTCTCTCCATAGTGCGCAGGTGCACTGTTATGGGGGATCTGTGGATGACACATTGTTATGGGGGATCTGTGGATGACACACTTATGGGGGATCTGTGGATGACACATTGTTATGGGGGATCTGTGGATGACACATTGTTATGGGAGATGTGTGGATGACACATTGTTATGGGGGATCTGTGGATGACACAGTGTTATGGGGGATCTGTGGATGACACATTGTTATGGGAGATGTGTGGATGACACATTGTTATGGGGGATCTGTGGATGACACAGTGTTATGGGGGATCTGTGGATGACACATTGTTATGGGAGATGTGTGGATGACACATTGTTATGGGAGATCTGTGGATGACACATTGTCATGGGGGATCTGTGGATGAAACATTTTTTATGGGGGATCTGTGGATGACACACTTATGGGGGATCTGTGGATGACACATTGTTATGGGAGATCTGTGGATGACACATTGTTATGGGGGATCTGTGGATGACACATTTTTATGGGGGATCTGTGGATGACACACTGTTATGGGGGACCTGTGGATGATACACTGTTATGGGGGGCCAGTGGATGACATATCACTGAGGAGGGCTATCAGGGGACATTATACAGGGGTAATATAATTGAGGGGTATCAGGGTAAATTATACAGGGGGTAATATAACTAAGGGGTATCAGGGTACACTATACAGGGGTAATATAACTGAGGAGGGCTATCAAGGACATTATACAGGGGTAATATAAGTTATATTACCCCTGTATAATGTCTCCTGATAGCCCTTACTAAGTTATATTACCCCTGTATAATAATGTCCCCTGATACCCCTTAGTTATATTACCCCTGTATAATAATGTACACGGATACCCCTTAGTTATATTACCCCTGTATAATAATGTACACTGATACCCCTTAGTTATATTACCCCGCCCTGTATAATTTAACCTGATACCCCTCAGTTATATTATATAACTGAGGGATATCAGGGTACATTATACAGGGGGTAATATAACTAAGGGGTATCTATCAGGGTACATTATACAGGGGTAATATAAGTGAGGAGGGCTATCAGGGACATAATACATGGGTGAGGGGTAAGATAAGCTATATTACTCCTGTATAATGTCTGATAGTAGCCTAGCCCTCCTCGGTTATATTACCCCTCATGTACCCTGATACCCCTAGTTATATTACCCCCTGTATAATTTACCCTGATACCCCTCAGATATATTATATAACTGAGGGTTATCAGGGTAATACAGGCGACAACAGAGGATTCATAGCACTGTGGGACAGGGGGGGGGGGGGGGGGTTACATACTTCTTTTTTTATATGCCCTCACCTCACCAGCTAGCAGGCGGCCAGGCGCGCAGGGTACTCAGATGCAGCGTGACGTGACGTCAACTCAGCCTGCGCCGCACAGCACGCACTCCTTATGTGAATACTAGCCACCACCCAGCCAGCAAAACAGACAGGGGAATCAGCTGGGGGGCAGTGAGCATGGAGGTGACAAACCTATTAGGGTGTGCCCAGGCAAACCCCATGCGCATGCCTATGGTGCAGATGTTGAGAGTAGTGGTAGTAAGAATGAGGAGTAGGTAGTTGTAAACCAGTTGAACATTTACTGACAATCAATAGTCTCTGGACAGTTGGTACAGTTCATCAATGGAAAGCTTTTTACATAGCATAAGTAATACGTTCACTTGTAATCCTATTGTCAGGTAATGGCAGATGTCTATGAGGAGTTGTCCTTATATAGTACACTCTTTACAGGCGAGGATCCTGGTGGTAATCCTACGTTCATTTTACAGCACACTGGCACTAAGGATGCTAATAACTATTTATCTAGGAGTTATCCTTTAAGGGCGTTCCCCTCACAGCAGGCAAACACATCTGCTTCATTCTTTGGCAGGGAACTCTTCTAGAAAGGTTTAGGTTTTCACTACTACCCGGAAGGTTTAGTTAGTGATAAAGACAATTCTGGGCCTTAATCATCTAGTTGTGTCCAGGCACTCGCAAAGCTACTCCTGGTCACTTGTGCTAATGAGGTCCATAAGCCATAGTTAGCTGTTACCCTCACTAGTCTCTCTGCATCTTGGTGTTAGGGTTGCCACCCGTACGGGAATGACCCGGACAGTCCGGGTTTGTAATCCTGTGCCCGGGTACAAGCCTTTCTCAGACCCGGGCACAGGATTCAGACTGCAGACTTGCACAGTTGACAGCTGGCGGTGAGGGTGTCAGTCAGCGGCGGTGGCCGATGAGGTGTCAGCAGCGGGGACGATCAGCTGTCACTGCAGGCGATCAGCTGTGATGCTAGAGCAGGGCGGCGCTGTCTACAGACACTCCCTCCCTCCCTCCTTTAAATGTTTTCTTTTACTATTGTTCCTCCTTGTGTTTCCTTTTACCCTACTGTCCTCTCTGATATCCTGTCTGCTTGGCCCGTTCCTCAATTACAGCTTGCGCTAGAAGCTGGACCCACTTCCGGCCTGTGGAACGCCACTTCCGGTCCTGATGCGTTCCACCCGTGTTCAGGTTTGGCTTGAAGAAAAGGTGGCAACCCTACTTGGTGTATAGACTCACTGTCTGGTGCTTGTCTTCTGTAGATATCTTCTCTAGGCTTGATCAGGGCCCTGAGGAAAGTGAAGCAGTTACATGGTGAATTTGGCTGTCTCCCTCCTCCATGGACTTGCTTCTTCCTCCTCCAACTTCCTTCTCTACCTTCACTACACTACCTAAGCTAGACACACCCCACTATATATATATTATGTGGTGCCAACACCACCTAGGGGCGAATGGATGTAATGACATTGCCAGCCGGAAAATAGGAAATACCATACAATGCAATTACAGAAGTTTCACGTGTCCCATTTACACACATATGTGGGACGCTCTAGATGGACAATGAATCATCCAGAAATAATCCTCTGTCGAGGAGATGGCTGGTGTCAAACTCATTAAAGGAGCTTTATCATGAAGACAATCCCTTTAATGAGTTCAAATCAACACCAGCTGTTTACCCAGCAGAGGATTATTTCTGGATGATTTGTTGTCTGAAGAAATCTCTGTTTGATTTTATATATGTAATGGTCAATGTGATGTCTCTAAGGGCTCATGCACACGAACGTGTGTGGCCCGGGCCCGTGCTGCATAGGCACCAACCGTGGGGCAGCCACATGCGGATTGCGGACCCATCCGTAAGTCCGCACCGCAAAAAAGTAGTGCATGCACACCATGGAACACTCCGTAAACACCATAAACATCATGGAAGCACTCCATAATGCTTCCGTGGGGTTTCGTGCCTCCTTTCCGCACCACATCAAGTGAATGGGTCCGCATCCGTGATGGGGGCTGCACACGGCCAGGGCCCTTTGTATAGTGGACCCGCCGTCTGCGGGCTGCAATACGGCCACGGGCAGCACACGGTCATGTGCATCAGCCCTAATAGTGAGAAATGTGAAGAGGAACAAGCAGAGGAGAAGACAAATCAGGAGGACATTGTGTAAGTGCAGAGATATAATAACAGGAGTATATACAGACTTTACAGAGAAGGGTTTATACGGGTAATGGGGGATATGAAGCCGGTGGTGGTGCCAGTCATGACGCAGACTGTACTGTACACAGAGGGTCCCAGGAACAGGGGTCTCTGCCACACGCAGGATGGGATCTCAGCCAGTCCATGGACATCAGCACATGGAGATCTAAGTATTATGTATTCAGCGCTTGATCACAGCTAATTTATGACCTCCTATCTATAGATTTTTAAGCCCAAACTCGACCATGGTCATTGGACATTTGGTTACCATTGTTGATACATCTGTCCCCTGATGATTTGGCTAATCACCATTGAAACGCGTCAGGACGAGTCTTTAAAATGATATAAGTGTACCCCTGTTTTGTGTTCCCCCTGACAAAGCTGGGCAGTCATCGCTGCTATAAGAGGGACTACTAGGGCCACTTAGAGAGATTTGAAATTTGGAGTTTTGTAGGGGTACCTAGGGGATGAGACCCAGTATCTGTCTCCCTCTATATTTGTACTCCTTACTTCTCTCAAATTTCTCCTCCCAATATATCTGGAAACTTTTTTTTGCACTTTGCACCATTTTAAAGGGATTCTGTCATGACATTTTAGGCCTATAACCTAAACATATGGCCAGGTCCGTCCAAATAGCATGAATCCGAAACTGTCCTTATTAAATGTGCCTGTGGCTCTATTAGTACATAAAGCAGGTTTTTATAACCTGTCATTCACCTACCTAAGGTGTCCAAGGGGACGTCGCTTCATACAGGGTGCCCGGCTGCAGCCATCTCCGTCTGGTGCCCAGCGCCACCTTCCCAGTTGAAATCGCCGCCTTCCTCACCTCAGCCCCGCCTCCGCAATCGTCCGGTCCCTCTGCCAGATCCCGCGCGTGCACACTAGGCATAACCCGAGGGACCGGACGATTGCAGGGGCGGGGCTGAGGTGAGGAAGGCGGCGATTTCAACTGGGAAGGTGGCGCTGGGCACCAGACGGAGATGGCTGCAGCCGGGCACCCTGTATGAAGCGACGTCCCCTTGGACACCTTAGGTAGGTGAATGACAGGTTATAAAAACCTGCTTTATGTGCTAATAGAGCCACAGGCACATTTAATAAGGACAGTTTCGGATTCATGCTATTTGGACGGACCTGGCCATATGTTTAGGTTATAGGCCTAAAATGTCATGACAGAATCCCTTTAAAATGGTGCAAAGTGCAAAAAAAATTCCTGTATCACTGTCACACCCCTGTATCAATGTCACACCCCTGTATCACTGTCACACCTCTGTATCACTGTCACTCCCAGTCACAGTCACACGCCTGTATCACTGTCACACCCCTGTATCACTGTCACTCCCAGTCACAGTCACACCCCTGTATCACTGTCACACCCCTGTATCACTGTCACACCCCTGTATCACTGTCACACCCCTGTATCACTGTCACACCCCTGTATCACTGTCACGCCCCTGTATCACTGTCACACCCCTGTATTAATGTTAAACCCCTGTATCACTGTCACACCCCTGTATCACTGCCACACCCCTGTATCACTGCCACACCCCTGTATCACTGCCACACCCCTGTATCACTGTCACACCTCTGTATCACTGTCACACCCCTGTATCACTGTCACACCTCTGTATCACTGTCACACCCCTGTATCACTGTCACACCTCTGTATCACTGTCACACCCCTGTATCACTGTCACACCCCTGTATCACTGCCACACCCCTGTATCACTGCCACACCCCTGTATCAATGTCACTCCCAGTCACAGTCACACCCCTGTATCACTGTCACACCCCTGTATCACTGTCACACGCCTGTATCACTCTCACACCCCTGTATCACTGCCACACCCCTGTATCACTGTCACACCCCTGTATCACTGTCACACGCCTGTATCACTGTCACACCCCTGTATCACTGCCACACCCCTGTATCACTGTCACACCCCTGTATCACTGCCACACCCCTGTATCACTGTCACACCTCTGTATCACTGTCACACCCCTGTATCACTGTCACTCTCAGTCACACCCCTGTACCACTGTCACTCCCAGTCACAGTCACACCCCTGTATCACAGTCACACCTCTGTATCACTGTCACTCCCAGTCACAGTCACACGCCTGTATCACTGTCACACCCCTGTATCACTGTCACTCCCAGTCACAGTCACACCCCTGTATCACTGTCACACCCCTGTATCACTGTCACACCCCTGTATCACTGTCACACCCCTGTATCACTGTCACACCCCTGTATCACTGTCACGCCCCTGTATCACTGTCACACCCCTGTATTAATGTTAAACCCCTGTATCACTGTCACACCCCTGTATCACTGCCACACCCCTGTATCACTGCCACACCCCTGTATCACTGCCACACCCCTGTATCACTGTCACACCTCTGTATCACTGTCACACCCCTGTATCACTGTCACACCTCTGTATCACTGTCACACCCCTGTATCACTGTCACACCTCTGTATCACTGTCACACCTCTGTATCACTGCCACACCCCTGTATCACTGCCACACCCCTGTATCAATGTCACTCCCAGTCACAGTCACACCCCTGTATCACTGTCACACCCCTGTATCACTGTCACACGCCTGTATCACTCTCACACCCCTGTATCACTGCCACACCCCTGTATCACTGTCACACCCCTGTATCACTGTCACACGCCTGTATCACTGTCACACCCCTGTATCACTGCCACACCCCTGTATAACTGTCACACCCCTGTATCACTGCCACACCCCTGTATCACTGTCACACCTCTGTATCACTGTCACACCCCTGTATCACTGTCACTCTCAGTCACACCCCTGTACCACTGTCACTCCCAGTCACAGTCACACCCCTGTATCACAGTCACACCCCTGTATCACTGTCACACGCCTGTATCACTGTCACACCCCTGTATCACTATCTCACCCCTTTATCACTGTCACACGCCTGTATCACTGTCACACCCCGTATCACTGTCACTCCCCTGTATCATTGTCACACCCCTGTATCACTGTCACACGCCTGTATCACTGTCACAAGCCTGTATCACTGTCACACGCCTGTATCACTGTCACACCCCTGTATCACTGTCACTCCCAGTCACAGTCACACCCCTGTATCACTGTCACTCCCAGTCACAGTCACACCCCTGTATCACTGTCACACGCCTGTATCACTGTCACACCCCTTGTATCACTGTCACACCCCTGTATCACTGTCACACCCCTGTATCACTGCCACACCCCTGTATCACTGTCACACCTCTGTATCACTGTCACATTCCTGTATCACTGTCACACCCCTGTATCAATGTCACACCCCTGTATCACTGTCACACCCCTGTATCACTGCCACACCCCTGTATCAATGTCACACCCATGTATCACTGCCAAACCCTTGTATCACTGCCACACCCCTGTATCACTGTCACTCTAAGTCACAGTCAAACCCCTGTATCACTGTCACACCCCTGTATCACTGTCACACGCCTGTATCACTGTCACACCAGTGTATCACTGCCCCACCCCTGTATCACTGTCACACCCCTGTATCACTGTCACACGCCTGTATCACTGTCACACCCCTGTATCACTGTCACACCCCTGTATCACTGCCACACCCCTATATCACTGTCACACCTCTGTATCACTGTCACACCGCTGTATCACTGTCACTCCCAGTCACACCCCTGTATCACTGTCACTCCCAGTCACAGTCACACCCCTGTATCACTGTCACATGCCTGTATCACTGTCACACCCCTGTATCACTATCTCACCCCTGTATCACTGTCACACGCCTGTATCACTGTCACACCTCTGTATCACTGTCACTCCCAGTCACAGTCACACGCCTGTATCACTGTCACACCCCTGTATCACTGTCACTCCCAGTCACAGTCACACCCCTGTATCACTGTCACACGCCTGTATCACTGTCACACCCCTGTATCACTGTCACACCTCTGTATCACTGTCACACGCCTGTATCACTGTCACACCCCTGTATCACTGTCACACCACTGTATCACTGTCACTCCCAGTCACAGTCACACCCCTGCATCACTGTCACTCCCATCACAGTCACACCCCTGTATCACTGTCACACGCCTGTATCACTGTCACACCCCTGTATCACTGTCACACCCCTGTGTCACTGTCTCACCCCTGTATCACTGTCACATGCCTGTATCACTGTCACACGCCTGTATCACTGTCACACCCCTGTATCACTGTCACACCCCGTATCACTGTCACTCCCCTGTATCATTGTCACACCCCTGTATCACTGTCTCACCCCTGTATCACTGTCACACGCCTGTATCACTGTCACACCCCTGTATCATTGTCACACCCAGTCACAGTCACACCCCTGTATCATTGTCACACCCCTGTATCACTGTCACACTCCTGTATCACTGTCACACCCCTGTATCACTGTCACACCCCTGTATCACTGCCACACCCCTGTATCACTGTCACACCTCTGTATCACTGTCACACACCTGTATCACTGTCACTCCCAGTCACAGTCACACCCCTGTATTACTGTCATCCTCAGTCACACCCCTGTATCACTGTCATTCCCAGTCACAGTCACACCCCTGTATCACTCTCACACCCCGTATCACTGTCACACCCCTGTATCACTGTCACACGCCTGTATCACTGTCACACCCCTGTATCACTGCCACTCCCATGTATCAGTCACACCTCATTTATCACTGTCACACCCCTGTATCACTGTCACACCCCTGTATCAGTCACACCCCCTTTATCACTGTCCCTCCTCTGTATCAATGTCACACCTCTGTATCAGTCACACCCCTGTATCACTGTCACACCCCTGTATCACTGCCACACCTCTGTATCACTGTCCCTCCCCTGTATCAGTGTCACACCTCTGTATCACTGTTGCACCCCTGTATGCAGATTACAGCAGAATTCTGGGGCATTCAGGTTAGTAAATAAAAAAAAGTTAGGAGATATTATATGAGTCATGTAATAACACCCTTAAAGGGTGTTCTGATCATTTTACATCATTCTTACATTCTAGCAATTACAGAAGCAGCTGCCATAGAAAATATAGCAGCTACTAATAAATGACCAACATCTCCACCGACAAGGGTCGGATTTGCCCTAGACCTTACAGGGAAATTTCCTGGTGGGCTGATGTCCAGGGGGCCGCCAATCGGAAAGTAAATAAAATACCGACAAAGTTAAATACAGACTGGGCCAGGTGTCAACCCTACCCCTGTATCACTGTCACACTCCTGTATCAATGGTACTCCCCTGTATTAATGTTAAACCCCTATATCACTGTCACTGTCCTTTATCACTCTTACACCCCTTTATCACTGTCACACCCCTTTATCACTGTCACTGTCCTTTATCACTCTTACACCCCTTTATCACTGTCACGCCCCTGTATCACTGCCACTGTCCTTTATCACTCTTACACCCCTTTATCACTGTCACACGCCTGTATCACTGTCACACCCCTGTATCACTGTCACACCCCTCTATTACTGTCACTGTCCTTTATCACTCTTACACCCCTGTATCACTGTCACACCCCTCTATTACTGTCACTGTCCTTTATCACTCTTACACCCCTTTATCACTGTCACACCCCTCTATTACTGTCACTGTCCTTTATCACTCTTACACCCCTTTATCACTCTTACACCCCTTTATCACTGTCACACCTCTCTATTACTGTCACTGTCCTTTATCACTCTTACACCCCTTTATCACTCTTACACCCCTGTATCACTGTCACGCCCCTGTATCACTGTCACTGTCCTTTATCACTCTTACACCCCTTTATCACTCTTACACCCCTTTATCACTGTCACACCCCTCTATTACTGTCACTGTCCTTTATCACTCTTACACCCCTTTATCACTGTCACGCCCCTGTATCACTGTCACTGTCCTTTATCACTCTTACACCCCTTTATCACTCTTACACCCCTGTATCACTGTCACGCCCCTCTATTACTGTCACTGTCCTTTATCACTCTTACACCCCTTTATCACTCTTAGGCTCCATTCACACGTCCGCAAAATAGGTCCGCATCCTTTCCGCAATTTTGCGGAAAGGGTGCGGACTCATTCATTCTCTATGGGGATGGAATGGTTGCGGACAGCACACAGTGTGCTGTCTGCAGCCGCAATTGCGGAGCGCGGCCCCGATTTTGGGTCCGCAGCTCCGCAAAAAGATAGAGCATGTCCTATTCTTGTCCGCAGCTTGCGGACAAGAATAGGTATTTCTATGGGGGTGACGGGCTGGTGTGTTGCGGACCCGCAATTTGCGGGTCCGCAACACACCACGGACGTGTGAATGTAGCCTTACACCCCTTTATCACTGTCACTGTCCTTTATCACTCTTACACCCCTTTATCACTCTTACACCCCTTTATCACTGTCACACCCCTGTATCACTCACTCTTCTGAATCACTGTCACACCCCGTTATCATTGTCATATCCCTGTATGCAAATTACAGCAGAATTCTTGGGCATTCAGGTTAGTAAATCTCCCCCATGGACAGGGGTGTAGCTATAGGGGGTACAGAAGTAGCAGAAGCCCAAAGACCCTTATGCCACATAAGAAGACACAAGTATTATAGACACTGCATGCTGGTCAAGTTACACCTCGGGCTGGAGAGAAGGGGTTAGGTCAAGGATTTGGCATTGGGGGGGGAAGGTGCCGTTTCAATTTTTGCCTCAGGCAGCAGAAAGGCAATGTGCTTCCCTGGCCACAAAGCACTGAGGGAAGGGGGGCCCAAGGCTGAAATCCTGCGCCAGGGCCTATGAGCCTTTAGCTTCTCCCCTGACCATGGAATTATTATTTCTACATTTATTTCCTTTCATTTGGGTTTCTTTTCTTCAAAATAGAGTTATGAGATATTTATATGAGTCATCATGTAATTACATCCTAAAAAGGGGGGACAGAGCAGGACCCCCGTGTGTGCGCTGCTCCTCATATGTTCTGATCATTTTACATCATTTTTACATTCTAGCAAATAAAAGAAGCAGCTGCTTTTGAAAATATGGTGCCGCCAGCAGCTGCTATTAAATGACCAACATCACCACCAACATACTGAAAATAGGCACCACCACCACCATCAGCAAAAACCATCACCACCATCTTCCTGGGTAAAATGACAGCCCCTCATCTCCGCACTGCTGTTCTATAGTCCAGATCCTGCAGCCTCATCATCCTCTGCTGCTATCAGCATTACCATCTCCATCACTACCTCATCTTCTGCTGCTACAACCACATCTGCCGCTAAACTCCACCCATCATCCGTGCTGCTGTACAAGCTCCTGCCTCTGCTGCCAACATCCTGATATCACCTACCTGCTGCTATTACTTACCTGCTGTGTATCATCTGCTGCCAACATTAGAGAATATACCATCACCAGCTGCTCCCCAAAAAGTGACCGATAACATCTGCTGCTATTCAACCCGCTGTCAACCATCTGCTGCTAACATCCTGATATCACCTACCTGCTGCTATTACTTACCTGCTGTGTATCATCTGCTGCCAACAAAGGAGAATACCATCACCATCTGCTGCCCAAAAAGTGACCATTAACATCTGCTGCTATTACCTGCTGTCTACTGTCTGCTGCTAACATCCTGATATCACCTACCTGCTGCTATTACTTACCTGCTGTGTATCATCTACTGCCAAAAATAGAGAATATACCATCACCATCTGCTCCCCAAAAAGTGACTATTAACATCTGCTGCTATTCAACTCGCTGTCAACCATCTGCTGCTAACATCCTGTTATGACCTACCTGCTGATATTACTTACCTGCTGTGTATCATCTGCTGCTGACATCCTGTTATGACCTATCTTCTGCTATTACTTACCTGCTGTGTATCATCTGCTGCCAACATTAGAGAATATACCATCACCATCTGCTCCCCAAAAAGTGACCATTAACATCTGCTGCTATTCAACCCGCTGTCGACCATCTACTGCTAACATCCTGATATCACCTACCTGCTGCTATAACTTATCTGCTGCTATTACTTACATCCTGTTATTACTTACCTGCTGTGTATCGTCTGCTGCCAACAAATGAGAAAACCATCACCATCTGCTGCCCAAAAATTGACCATTAACATCTGCTGCTATTACCTGCTGTCCACTGTCTGCTATTAACATCCTGATATCACCTACCTGCTGCTATCACTTAAGTACCTATTACTTACCTGCTGTGTATCTTCTGCTGACAACAAAAGAGTATATAACATCACTGCATCAACTACTGTCTAATAAAGGATTGGCAATGGGCATCCTCATGAAAGGGCCCTACTAAAAATGTTCCCCTCTACCAAATGCTCTAAAACATCTCTCCCTCATAACCCCGTCTCAATGTAGAGCACCACCTATAATCCCTCCCCCATAGAGATCACCCTCTATAACCCCCTCCTTATATAATCACTCCCTTATAACCCCTCCCTCATTTAGATCATCCTCTATAACCCTTTCCCCATATAAAGCATTCCTTTATAACCGCTCCCCCATATACATCCTCCTTACATCCCTCCATATAGAACACCCTTGTAACCCCCGCAGATAAAGATAATCCTCTATGACCTGTCCCATATAAAATATTCCCATATAACCCCTCACCCATAAAGATCAACCTTATAGCCCCTTCCTCAAATAAAGCATTCCTTTATAACCACTCCCTCTTATAGATTACTATTATAACCCCTCCCCCACATAGATCACTCTTATACCCTCCATATAGATCACCCTTATAACCTCTCCCCATATAGATTAACATCGATTACCCCTCCCCCATATAAAGCATTCCCTTTTAACCTCTCCCCATATAGATCACTCTCTATGACCCCTCCCCATATAGATCACCCCGTAAAACCCCTTCCCCACATAGATCACTCTTATACCCTCCATAAAGATCACCCTTATAACCCCTCCCCATATAGATTAACCTCTATAACCCCTCCCCCATATAAATCATTCCCTTTTAACCTCTCCCCATATAGATCACCCTCTATTACCCCTCCCCCACTTGGATCACTCTTATACCCTCCATAAAGCTCACCCTTATAACCCCTCCACATATAGATCAACCTCTATAACCCCTCCCCCATATAAAGCATTCCCTTTTAACCTCTCCCCCATATAGATCACCCTCTTTGACCCCTCCCCCACATAGATCACTCTTATACCCTCCATAAAGATCACCCTTATAACCCCTCCCCATATAGATTTACCACTATAACCCCTTTCCCATATAAAGCATTCCCTTTTAACCTCTCCCCCATATAGATCCCCCTCTATAACCCCTCCCCATATAGAACACCCCATAAAACCCCTTCCCCATATCCAGCACTCCTATAACCCCTCCTTTATGTAGGGTACCCCCATTTACCCCCTTCCATATGATGATGAATAAAGCTTGCTCTTCACGGCTCTCGTCTTGTTGTGTTACTTTTTATAATTTTGGAGTGTATGGGCTTTACTAATGTGTGGGAATCCAGGAGAATAATAGGAGGAATTTCTGCCTCTTCCACTCTTTCCTCCTCCCCTACTTGACCTTGCTATAATTCCCAGATGATAATTGTAATAAATCTACAAAAATGAATCTTCATTAGAGTTGAGCGGACACCTGGATGTTCGGGTTCGACGGGTTTGGCTGAACTTCGGAAAAAAGCTCGGGACCCGAACTTGAACCAAACTTGACCCCGAACCCGAACCCCATTGAAGTCAATGGGGACCCAAACTTTTGAGCACTAAAATGGCTGTAAAAATGTCATGGAAAGGGCTAGAGGGCTAAAAATGCCAGCAAAATATGGTTAAGAGCATGGCAAGTGCTCTGCAAACAAATGTGGATATGGAAATGACTTAAAATAACATAAAATATGTAAAAATAAAAAATAATAATCTTGATCTAGGAGGACTAGGTCCATATGGAGAAGGAGGTTGAGGAGTTGAGGAGGTGGTGGATGTGGCGGTGTAGGTGGAAGTGGCGGTAGAGGAGGAGGAGGTAGCCTACACTGCTTTTTATATTTTTTTTTAATTTATTTTTATTTTTTTAAATTAGGGTACACCCTAAAACATTGGGAAATATAACCCTCCAGTCGTGCTAATCAACACGTTCAGACAATACACCAGCTGCAGGGCAGGCCAGCACCTCCAAGGCGCAAAGGGCAAGCTCAGGCCATGTGCCAATTTGGAGACCCAGAAGTTGCAGGGGCTGACCCCTGTCAGTTAGTTTGTGTAGGCGTGTGCATACTTACTGCCCCACCCACTATGTTGCACGTCCCCGTGATGTTCACGATTAGGGATGAGCGAACCCGAACTGTATAGTTCGGGTTCGTACCAAATTTTGGGGTGTCCGTGACACGGACCCGAACCCGAACATTTTCGTAAAAGTCCGGGTTCGGGTTCGGTGTTCGGCGCTTTCTTGGCGCTTTTTGAAAGGCTGCAAAGCAGCCAATCAACAAGCGTCATACTACTTGCCCCAAGAGGCCATCACAGCCTTGCCTACTATTGGCATGGCTGTGATTGGCCAGTGCAGCATGTGACCCAGCCTCTATATAAGCTTGGGTCACGTAGCGCTGCACGTCACTCTGCTGATTCAAGCATAGGGAGAGGTTGCTGCTGAGACGTTAGGGCGAGATTAGGCAGATTAACTCCTCCAAAAGTCTTAATTCAGTGATCGATCTCCAGCTGTGGATCATTGAAGTGCTAATATTGAATTGCTCACTTTTTTTAGGCTGCCCACAGCGTTTTTATATCACTTTTTTCTGCGGTGATCGGCGGCCATTTTGTGGCTTGTGGTGCGCCAGCACAAGCTACCACCAAGTGCTTTTAACCATCAATAGTGTGGTTATTTTTTGCTATATCCTACATCAGCTGCAGGCTGAACCTGTGTCACCGAAGTGCATTTAACCATCAACAGTGTGGTTATTTTTTGGCCATATACTACATCAGGTGCAGGCTGAGCCTGTGTCACCCAAGTGCATTTAACCATCAACAGTGTGGTTATTTTTTGGCCATATACTACATCAGGTGCAGACTGAGCCTGTGTCACCCAAGTGCATTTAACCATCAACAGTGTGGTTAATCTTTGGCCATATACTACATCAGGTGCAGGCTGAGCCTGTGTCACCCAAGTGCATTTAACCATCAATAGTGTGGTTATTTTTTGGCCATATACTACATCAGGGGCAAGTTGAGCCTGTCACCCAGCGCCTAAATAATAGACCTGACATTTATATTCCTCCAAATCAGTACTGTTTTAGCTGGTCAAGTTATTTGTAGTGACCGTAAAAGCACAGTTTTTGTTCTGGGTTGAAAAACTATTCCCAAATTTGCCATTCTCAAAATTAGTAGTTTCTGCTATATCGGGCCTACTTTAAATCTATCCCAAAAAGGATATCTTAGATTCAAGGTGCTGATAGTGTCATTCAGAAAAACTTAACACACACGCTACCGTGCAGATACAAGTCTAATTCTGTGATTAAACGTATATCTGTCACACAGCGCGAAAAAAAATAGGCCTCACATTTCTATTCAACCAAATCTGTACTGTTTTAGCTGGTCAAATTATTTGTAGTGACTGTAAAAGCACAGTTTTTGTTCTGGGTTAAAAAACTATTCCCAAATTTGCCATTCTCAAAATAAGTAGTTTCTGCTATATCAGGCCTACTTTAAATCTATCCCAAAAAGGATATCTTAGATTCAAGGTGCTGATAGTGTCATTCAGAAAAACTTAACACACACGCTACCGTGCAGATACAAGTCTAATTCTGTGATTAAAGGTATATCTGTCACACAGCGCGAAAAAAAATAGGCCTCACATTTCTATTCAACCAAATCTGTACTGTTTTAGCTGGTCAAATTATTTGTAGTGACCGTAAAAGCACAGTTTTTGTTCTGGGTTGAAAAACTATTCCCAAATTTGCCATTCTCAAAATAAGAAGTTTCTGCTATATCAGGCCTACTTTAACCACCTCAGCCCCCAGTGCTTAAACACCCTGAAAGACCAGGCCACTTTTTACACTTCTGACCTACACTACTTTCACCGTTTATTGCTCGGTCATGCAACTTACCACCCAAATGAATTTTGCCTCCTTTTCTTCTCACTAATAGAGCTTTCATTTGGTGGTATTTCATTGCTGCTGACATTTTTTGTTATTAATCGAAATTTAACGATTTTTTTGCAAAAAAATGACATTTTTCACTTTCAGTTGTAAAATTTTGCAAAAAAAACGACATCCATATATAAATTTTGCTCTAAATTTATTGTTCTACATGTCTTTGATAAAAAAAAAATATTTGGGTAAAAAAAAAAATGGTTTTGGTAAAAGTTATAGCGTTTACAAACTATGGTACAAAAATGTGAATTTCCGCTTTTTGAAGCAGCTCTGACTTTCTGAGCACCTGTCATGTTTCCTGAGGTTCTACAATGCCCAGACAGTACAAACACCCCACAAATGACCCCATTTCGGAAAGTAAACACCCTAAGGTATTCGCTGATGGGCATAGTGAGTTCATAGAACTTTTTATTTTTTGTCACAAGTTAGCGGAAAATGATGATTTTTTTTTTCTTACAAAGTCTCATATTCCACTAACTTGTGACAAAAAATAAAAAGTTCTATGAACTCACTATGCCCATCACGAAATACCTTGGGGTCTCTTCTTTCCAAAATGGGGTCACTTGTGGGGTAGTTATACTGCCCTGGCATTCTAGGGGCCCAAATGTGTGGTAAGGAGTTTGAAATCAAATTCTGTAAAAAAATGACCTGTGAAATCCGAAAGGTGCTCTTTGGAATATTGGCCCCTTTGCCCACCTAGGCTGCAAAAAAGTGTCACACATCTGGTATCTCCGTACTCAGGAGAAGTTGGGGAATGTGTTTTGGGGTGTCATTTTACATATACCCATGCTGGGTGAGAGAAATATCTTGGCAAAAGACAACTTTTCCCATTTTTTTATACAAAGTTGGCATTTGACCAAGATATTTATCTCACCCAGCATGGGTATATGTAAAAAGACACCCCAAAACACATTCCTCAACTTCTCCTGAATACAGAGATATCAGATGTGTGACGCTTTTTTGCAGCCTAGGTGGGCAAAGGGGCCCATATTCCAAAGAGCACCTTTCGGATTTCACAGGTCATTTTTTACAGAATTTGATTTCAAACTCCTTACCACACATTTGGGCCCCTAGAATGCCAGGGCAGTATAACTACCCCACAAGTGACCCCATTTTGGAAAGAAGACACCCCAAGGTATTCCGTGAGGGGCATGGCGAGTTCCTAGAATTTTTTATTTTTTGTCACAAGTTAGTGGAAAATGCTGATTTTTTTTTTTTTTTTCATACAAAGTCTCATATTCCACTAACTTGTGACAAAAAATAAAAACTTCCATGAACTCACTATGCCCATCAGCGAATACCTTGGGGTCTCTTCTTTCCAAAATGGGGTCACTTGTGGGGTAGTTATACTGCCCTGGCATTCTAGGGGCCCAAATGTGTGGTAAGGAGTTTGAAATCAAATTCTGTAAAAAATGACGAGTGAAATCCGAAAGGTGCTCTTTGGAATATGGGCCCCTTTGCCCACCTAGGCTGCAAAAAAGTGTCACACATCTGGTATCTCCGTATTCAGTAGAAGTTGGGGAATGTGTTTTGAGGTGTCATTTTACATATACCCATGCTGGGTGAGATAAATATCTTGGTCAAATGCCAACTTTGTATAAAAAAATGGGAAAAGTTGTCTTTTGCCAAGATATTTCTCTCACCCAGCATGGGTATATGTAAAATGACACCCCAAAACACATTCCCCAACTTCTACTGAATACGGAGATACCAGATGTGTGACACTTTTTTGCAGCCTAGGTGGGCAAAGGGGCCCATATTCCAAAGAGCACCTTTCGGATTTCACTCGTCATTTTTTACAGAATTTGATTTCAAACTCCTTACCACACATTTGGGCCCCTAGAATGCCAGGGCAGTATAACTACCCCACAAGTGACCCCATTTTGGAAAGAAGAGACCCCAAGGTATTCGCTGATGGGCATAGTGAGTTCATGGAAGTTTTTATTTTTTGTCACAAGTTAGTGGAATATGAGACTTTGTATGAAAAAAAAAAAAAATCATTTTCCACTAACTTGTGACAAAAAATAAAAAATTCTAGGAACTCGCCATGCCCCTCACGGAATACCTTGGGGTGTCTTCTTTTCAAAATGGGGTCACTTGTGGGGTAGTTATACTGCCCTGGCATTTTCCAGGGGCCCTAATGTGTGGTAAGTAGGTAAATGACCAGTGAAATCCGAAAGGTGCTCTTTGGAATGTGGGCCCCTTTGCCCACCTAGGCTGCAAAAAAGTGTCACACATGTGGTATCGCCGTATTCAGGAGACGTTGGGGAATGTGTTTTGGGGTGTCTTTTTACATATACCCTTGCTGGGTGAGAGAAATATCTTGGCAAAAGACAACTTTTCCCATTTTTTTATACAAAGTTGGCATTTGACCAAGATATTTATCTCACCCAGCATGGGTATATGTAAAATGACACCCCAAAACACATTCCCCAACTTCTCCTGAGTACGGCGATACCAGATGTGTGACACTTTTTTGCAGCCTAGATGCGCAAAGGGGCCCAAATTCTTTTTAGGAGGGCATTTTTAGACATTTGGATACCAGACTTCTTCTCACCCTTTGGGGCACCTAGAATGCCAGGGCAGTATAAATACCCCACATGTGACCCCATTTTGGAAAGAAGACACCCCAAGGTATTCAATGAGGGGCATGGCGAGTTCATAGAAATTTTTTTTTTTTGGCACAAGTTAGCGGAAATTGATATTTTTTATTTTTTTCTCACAAAGTCTCCCGTTCCGCTAACTTGGGACAAAAATTTCAATCTTTCATGGACTCAATATGCCCCTCACGGAATACCTGGGGGTGTCTTCTTTCCGAAATTGGGTCACATGTGGGGTATTTATACTGCCCTGGCATTCTAGGGGCCCTAAAGCGTGAGAAGAAGTCTGGAATATAAATGTCTAAAAAATTTTACGCATTTGGATTCCGTGAGGGGTATGGTGAGTTCATGTGAGATTTTATTTTTTGACACAAGTTAGTGGAATATGAGACTTTGTAAGAAAAAAAAAAATAATTCCGCTAACTTGGGCCAAAAAAATGTCTGAATGGAGCCTTACAGAGGGTGATCAATTACAGGGGGGGTGATCAATGACAGGGGGGTGATCAATGACAGGGGGGTGATCAGGGAGTCTATATGGGGTGATAACCACAGTCATTGATCACGCCCGTGTAAGGCTTCATTCAGACATCCGTATGCGTTTTGCGGATCCGATCCATTTATCAGTGCATCCGTAAAAATCATGCGGACATCTGAATGGAGCTTTACAGGGGGGTAATCAATGACAGGGGGGGTGATCAATGACAGGGGGGTGATCAGGGAGTCTATATGGGGTGATAACCACAGTCATTGATCATGCCCCTGTAAGGCTTCATTCAGACGTCCGGATGCGTTTTGCGGATCCGATCCATCTATCAGTGCATCCGTAAAAATCATGCGGACATCTGAATGGAGCTTTACAGGGGGTTGATCAATGACAGGGGTGTAATCAATGACAGTGGGGTGATCAGGGAGTCTATATGGGGTGATAACCACAGTCATTGATCACGCCCCTGTAAGGCTTCATTCAGACGTCCGTATGCGTTTTGCGGATCCGATCCATCTATCAGTGGATCCGTAAAAATCATGCGGACATCTGAATGGAGCTTTACAGGGGGGTAATCAATGACAGGGGGGGTGATCAATGACAGGGGGGTGATCAGGGAGTCTATATGGGGTGATAACCACAGTCATTGATCATGCCCCTGTAAGGCTTCATTCAGACGTCCGGATGCGTTTTGCGGATCCGATCCATCTATCAGTGGATCCGTAAAAATCATGCGGACATCTGAATGGAGCTTTACAGGGGGGTGATCAATGACAGGGGTGTAATCAATGACAGGGGGGTGATCAGGGAGTCTATATGGGGTGATAACCACAGTCATTGATCACGCCCCTGTAAGGCTTCATTCAGACGTCCGTATGCGTTTTGCGGATCCGATCCATCTATCAGTGGATCCATAAAAATCATGCGGACATCTGAATGGAGCTTTACAGGGGGTTGATCAATGACAGGGGGGTAATCAATGACAGGGGGGTGATCAGGGAGTCTATATGGGGTGATCACCACAGTCATTGATCATGCCCCTGTAAGGCTTTATTCAGACGTCCGTATGCGTTTTGCGGATCCGATCCATCTATCAGTGGATCCGTAAAAATCATGCGGACATCTGAATGGAGCTTTACAGGGGGGTGATCAATGACAGGGGTGTAATCAATGACAGGGGGGTGATCAGGGAGTCTATATGGGGTGATAACCACAGTCATTGATCACGCCCGTGTAAGGCTTCATTCAGACGTCCGTATGCGTTTTGCGGATCCGATCCATCTATCAGTGCATCCGTAAAAAACATGCGGACATCTGAATGGAGCTTTACAGGGGGGTAATCAATGACAGGGGGGGTGATCAATGACAGGGGGGTGATCAGGGAGTCTATATGGGGTGATAACCACAGTCATTGATCATGCCCCTGTAAGGCTTCATTCAGACGTCCGGATGCGTTTTGCGGATCCGATCCATCTATCAATGCATCCGTAAAAATCATGCGGACATCTGAATGGAGCTTTACAGGGGGTTGATCAATGACAGGGGTGTAATCAATGACAGGGGGGTGATCAGGGAGTCTATATAGGGTGATCACCACAGTCATTGATCATGCCCCTGTAAGGCTTTATTCAGACGTCCGTATGCGTTTTGCGGATCCGATCCATCTATCAGTGGATCCGTAAAAATCATGCGGACATCTGAATGGAGCTTTACAGGGGGGTGATCAATGACAGGGGTGTAATCAATGACAGGGGGGTGATCAGGGAGTCTATATGGGGTGATAACCACAGTCATTGATCACGCCCGTGTAAGGCTTCATTCAGACGTCCGTATGCGTTTTGCGGATCCGATCCATCTATCAGTGCATCCGTAAAAATCATGCGGACATCTGAATGGAGCTTTACAGGGGGGTAATCAATGACAGGGGGGGTGATCAATGACAGGGGGGTGATCAGGGAGTCTATATGGGGTGATAACCACAGTCATTGATCATGCCCCTGTAAGGCTTCATTCAGACGTCCGGATGCGTTTTGCGGATCCGATCCATCTATCAGTGCATCCGTAAAAATCATGCGGACATCTGAATGGAGCTTTACAGGGGGTTGATCAATGACAGGGGTGTAATCAATGACAGGGGGGTGATCAGGGAGTCTATATGGGGTGATCAGGGGCTAATAAGGGGTTAATAAGTGACGGGGGGGGTGTAGTGTAGTGTAGTGGTGCTGGCAGGCTGGAGATCAACTCTCTTACCTTCCGTTCCTGTGAGCGCGCGCGCCTGTGTGCGCGCGTTCACAGGAAATCCCGGCTCACGCGAGATGACGCGTATATGCGTCGCTGAGCGCAGGGCTGCCACCTCCGGAACGCGAACCTGCGTACAGCGGTCCGGAGGTGGTTAAATCTATCCCAAAAAGGATATCTTAGATTCAAGGTGCTGATAGTGTCATTCAGAAAAACTTAACACACACGCTACCGTGCAGATACAAGTCTAATTCTGTGATTAAAGGTATATCTGTCACACAGCGCGAAAAAAAATAGGCCTCACATTTCTATTCAACCAAATCTGTACTGTTTTAGCTGGTCAAATTATTTGTAGTGACCGTAAAAGCACAGTTTTTGTTCTGGGTTGAAAAACTATTCCCAAATTTGCCATTCTCAAAATAAGTAGTTTCTGCTATATCAGGCCTACTTTAAATCTATCCCAAAAAGGATATCTTAGCTTCAAGGTGCTGATAGTGTCATTCAGAAAAAATTAACACACACGCTACCGTGCAGATACAAGTCTAATTCTGTGATTAAACGTATATCTGTCACACAGCGCGAAAAAAAATAGGCCTCACATTTCTATTCAACCAAATCTGTACTGTTTTAGCTGGTCAAATTATTTGTAGTGACTGTAAAAGCACAGTTTTTGTTCTGGGTTGAAAAACTATTCCCAAATTTGCCATTCTCAAAATAAGTAGTTTCTGCTATATCAGGCCTACTTTAAATCTATCCCAAAAAGGATATCTTAGATTCAAGGTGCTGATAGTGTCATTCAGAAAAACTTAACACACACGCTACCGTGCAGATACAAGTCTAATTCTGTGATTAAAGGTATATCTGTCACACAGCGCGAAAAAAACTAGGCCTCACATTTCTATTCAACCGAATCTGTACTGTTTTAGCTGGTCAAATTATTTGTAGTGACCGTAAAAGCACAGTTTTTGTTCTGGGTTGAAAAACTATTCCCAAATTTGCCATTCTCAAAATAAGTAGTTTCTGCTATATCAGGCCTACTTGAAATCTATCCCAAAAAGGATATCTTAGATTCAAGGTGCTGATAGTGTCATTCAGAAAAACTTAACACACACGCTACCGTGCAGATACAAGTCTAATTCTGTGATTAAAGGTATATCTGTCACATAGCGCGAAAAAAAATAGGCCTCACATTTCTATTCAACCAAATCTGTACTGTTTTAGCTGGTCAAATTATTTGTAGTGACCGTAAAAGCACAGTTTTTGTTCTGGGTTGAAAAACTATTCCCAAATTTGCCATTTTCAAAATTGTGGTGAACGGGAACAATGAGGAAAACATCTAATAAGGGACGCGGACGTGGACATGGTCGTGGTGGTGTTAGTGGACCCTCTGGTGCTGGGAGAGGACGTGGCCGTTCTGCCACAGCCACACGTCCTAGTGAACCAACTACCTCAGGTCCCAGTAGCCAGCAGAATTTACAGCGATATTTGGTGGGGCCCAATGCCGTTCTAAGGATGGTAAGGCCTGAGCAGGTACAGGCATTAGTCAATTGGGTGGCCGACAGTGGATCCAGCACGTTCACATTATCTCCCACCCAGTCTTCTGCAGAAAGCGCACAGATGGCGCATGAAAACCAAGCCCATCAGTCTGTCACATCACCCCCATGCATATCAGGGAAACTGTCTGAGCCTCAAGCTATGCAGCAGTCTCATATGCTGTTTGAAGACTCTGCTGCCAGGGTTTCCCAAGGGCATCCACCTAGCCCTTCCCCAGGGGTGGAAGAGATAGAATGCACTAACGCACAACCACTTATGTTTCCTGATGATGAGGACATGGGAATACCACCTCAGCACGTCTCTGATGATGACGAAACACAGGTGCCAACTGCTGCGTCTTTCTGCAGTGTGCAGACTGAACAGGAGGTCAGGGAGGAAGACTGGGTGGAAGACGATGCAGGGGACGATGAGGTCCTAGACCCCACATGGAATGAAGGTCGTGCCACTGACTTTCAGAATTCGGAGGAAGAGGCAGTGGCGAGACCGAGCCAACAGCGTAGCAAAAGACAAAGAGGAAGCATTGGGCAAAATCAGAACACCCGCCGCCAAGAGACTCCGCCTGCTACTGACCGCCGCCATCTGGGACCGAGCACCCCAAAGGCAGCTTCAAGGAGTTCCCTGGCATGGCACTTCTTTAAACAATGTGCTGACGACAAGACCCGAGTGGTTTGCACGCTGTGCCATCAGAGCCTGAAGCGAGGCATTAACGTTCTGAACCTTAGCACAACCTGCATGACCAGGCACCTGCATGCAAAGCATGAACTGCAGTGGAGTAAACACCTTAAAAACAAAGAAGTCACTCAGGCTCCCCCTGCTACCTCTTCTGCTGCTGCCGCCTCGGCCTCTTCTGCTGCTGCCGCCGCCTCGGCCTCTTCCTCCGCCTCTGGAGGAACGTTGGCACCTGTCGCCCAGCAAACATGGGATGTATCACCAACACCACCACCTGCGTCACCAAGCATCTCAACCATGTCACACGGCAGCGTTCAGCTCTCCATCTCACAAACATTTGAGAGAAAGCGTAAATTCCCACCTAGCCACCCTCGATACCTGGCCCTGAATGCCAGCATTTCTAAACTACTGGCCTATGAAATGCTGTCATTGAGGCTGGTGGACACAGACAGCTTCAAACAGCTCATGTCGCTTGCTGTCCCACAGTATGTTGTTCCCAGCCGCCACTACTTCTCCAAGAGAGCCGTGCCTTCCCTGCACAACCAAGTGTCCGATAAAATCAAGTGTGCACTGCGCAACGCCATCTGTGGCAAGGTCCACCTAACCACAGATACGTGGACCAGTAAGCACGGCCAGGGACGCTATATCTCCCTAACTGCACACTGGGTAAATGTAGTGGCGGCTGGGCCCCAGGCGGAGAGCTGTTTGGCGCACGTCCTTCCGCCGCCAAGGATCGCAGGGCAACATTCTTTGCCTCCTGTCTCCTCCTCCTCCTACTCAGCTTCCTCCTCCTCTTCTTCCACTTGCTCATCCAGTCAGCCACACACCTTCACCACCAACTTCAGCACAGCCCGGGGTAAACGTCAGCAGGCCGTTCTGAAACTCATATGTTTGGGGGACAGGCCCCACACCGCACAGGAGTTGTGGCGGGGTATAGAACAACAGACCGACGAGTGGTTGCTGCCGGTGAGCCTCAAGCCCGGCCTGGTGGTGTGCGATAATGGGCGAAATCTCGTTGCAGCTCTGGGACTAGCCGGTTTGACGCACATCCCTTGCCTGGTGCATGTGCTGAATTTGGTGGTGCAGAAGTTCATTCGCAACTACCCCGACATGTCAGAGCTGCTGCATAAAGTGCGGGCCGTCTGTTCGCGCTTCCGGCGTTCACACCCTGCTGCTGCACGCCTGTCTGCGCTACAGCGTAACTTCGGCCTTCCCGCTCACCGCCTCATATGCGATGTGCCCACCAGGTGGAAATCCACCTTGCACATGCTGGACAGACTGTGCGAGCAGCAGCAGGCCATAGTGGAGTTTCAGCTGCAGCACGCACGGGTCAATCACACTGCGGAACAGCACCACTTCACCATTAATGACTGGGCCTCCATGCGAGACCTGTGTGCCCTGTTGCGCTGTTTCGAGTACTCCACCAACATGGCCAGTGGCGATGACGCCGTTATCAGCGTTACAATACCACTTCTATGTCTCCTTGAGAAAACACTTAGGGCGATGATGGAAGACGAGGTGGCCCAGGAGGAAGAGGGGTCATTTTTAGCACTTTCAGGCCAGTCTCTTCGAAGTGACTCACAGGGAGGTTTTTTGCAACACCAGAGGCCAGGTACAAATGTGGCCAGACAGGGCCCACTACTGGAGGACGAGGAGGACGAGGATGAGGAGGAGGTGGAGGAGGATGAGGATGAAGCATGTTCACAGCGGGGTGGCACCGAAAGCAGCTCGGGCCCATCACTGGTGCGTGGCTGGGGGGAAAAACAGGACGATGACGATACGCCTCCCACAGAGGACAGCTTGTCCTTACCTCTGGGCAGCCTGGCACACATGAGCGACTACATGCTGCAGTGCCTGCGCAACGACAGCAGAGTTGCCCACATTTTAACGTGTGCGGACTATTGGGTTGCCACCCTGCTGGATCCCTGGTACAAAGACAATGTGCCCACCTTACTTCCTACACTGGAGCGTGATAGGAAGATGCGCGAGTACAAGCACACGTTGGTAGACGCGCTACTGAGAGCATTCCCAAATGTCACAGGGGAACCAGTGGAAGCCCAAGGCGAAGGCAGAGGAGGAGCAAGAGGTCGCCAACGCAGCTGTGTCATGGCCAGCTCCTCTGAGGGCAGGGTTAGCATGGCAGAGATGTGGAAAAGTTTTGTCACCACGCCACAGCTAACTGCACCACCACCTGATACGCAACGTGTTAGCAGGAGGCAACATTTCACTAACATGGTGTAACAGTACCTGTGCACACCCCTCCACGTACTGACTGATGGTTCGGCCCCATTCAACTTCTGGGTCTCCAAATTGTCCACGTGGCCAGAGCTAGCCTTTTATGCCTTGGAGGTGCTGGCCTGCCCGGCGGCCAGCGTTTTGTTTAAACGTGTATTCAGCACGGCAGGGGGCGTCATTACAGACAAACGCAGCCGCCTGTCTACAGCCAATGTGGACAAGCTGACGTTCATAAAAATGAACCAGGCATGGATCCCACAGGACCTGTCCATCCCTTGTGCAGATTAGATATTAACTACCTCCCCTTTACAATATATTATTCTACTCCAGGGCACTTCCTCATTCAATCCTATTTTTATTTTCATTTTACCATTATATTTCTGGGCAACCCAAAGTTGAATAAACCTCTCCTCTGTCTGGGTGCCGGGGCCTAAATGTGTGACAGTGGCCTGTTCCAGTGGTGGGTGACGTGAACCCTGATTCTCTGCTATGATATGAAGACTGATTCTGTGCTGACATAAGGCCAGATTCTCTGTTACGGGACCTCTCTCCTCTGCCTGGGTGCCTGGGCCTAAATATGTGACAGTGGCCTGTTCCAGTGGTGGGTGACGTGAAGCCTGATTCTCTGCTATGACATGAAGACTGATTCTGTGCTGACATAAGGCCAGATTCTCTGTTACGGGACCTCTCTCCTCTGCCTGGGTGCCTGGGCCTAAATATGTGACAGTGGCCTGTTCCAGTGGTGGGTGACGTGAAGCCTGATTCTCTGCTATGACATGAAGACTGATTCTGTGCTGACATAAGGCCAGATTCTCTGTTACGGGACCTCTCTCCTCTGTCTGGGTGCCGGGGCCTAAATGTGTGACAGTGGCCTGTTCCAGTGGTGGGTGACGTGAACCCTGATTCTCTGCTATGACATGAAGACTGATTCTGTGCTGACATAAGGCCAGATTCTCTGTTACGGGACCTCTCTCCTCTGCCTGGGTGCCTGGGCCTAAATATGTGACAGTGGCCTGTTCCAGTGGTGGGTGACGTGAAGCCTGATTCTCTGCTATGACATGAAGACTGATTCTGTGCTGACATAAGGCCAGATTCTCTGTTACGGAACCTCTCTCCTCTGTCTGGGTGCCGGGGCCTAAATATGTGACAGTGGCCTGTTCCAGTGGTGGGTGACGTGAAGCCTGATTCTCTGCTATGACATGAAGACTGATTCTGTGCTGACATAAGGCCTGATTCTCTGTTACGGGACCTCTCTGCTCTGTCTGGGTGCTGGGGCCTAAATGTGTGACAGTGGCCTGTTCCAGTGGTGGGTGACGTGAAGCCTGATTCTCTGCTATGACATGAAGACTGATTCTGCGCTGACATAAGGCCAGATTCTCTGTTACGGGACCTCTCTCCTCTGTCTGGGTGCCGGGGCCTAAATGTGTGACAGTGGCCTGTTCCAGTGGTGGCTGACGTGAAGCCTGATTCTCTGCTATGACATGAAGACTGATTCTGCGCTGACATAAGGCCTGATTCTCTGTTACGGGACCTCTCTCCTCTGTCTGGGTGCCGGGGCCTAAATGTGTGACATTGGCCTGTTCCAGTGGTGGGTGACGTGAAGCCTGATTCTCTGCTATGACATGAAGGCTGATTCTGTGCTGACATAAGGCCAGATTCTCTGTTACGGGACCTCTCTCCTCTGTCTGGGTGCCGGGGCCTAAATATGTGACAGTGGCCTGTTCCAGTGGTGAGTAACGTGAAGCCTGATTCTCTGCTATGAATGAAGACTGATTCTGCGCTGACATAAGGCCAGATTCTCTGTTACGGGACCTCTCTCCTCTGTCTGGGTGCCGGGGCCTAAATGTGTGACAGTGGCCTGTTCCAGTGGTGGGTGACGTGAAGCCTGATTCTCTGCTATGAATGAAGACTGATTCTGCGCTGACATAAGGCCAGATTCTCTGTTACGGGACCTCTCTCCTCTGTCTGGGTGCCGGGGCCTAAATGTGTGACAGTGGCCTGTTCCAGTGGTGGGTGACGTGAAGCCTGATTCTCTGCTATGACATGAAGACTGATTCTGTGCTGACATAAGGCCAGATTCTCTGTTACGGGACCTCTCTCCTCTGTCTGGGTGCCGGGGCCTAAATATGTTTCAGTGGCCTGTTCCAGTGGTGGGTGACGTGAAGCCTGATTCTCTGCTATGACATGAAGACTGATTCTGTGCTGACAAAAGGCCAGATTCTCTGTTACGGGACCTCTCTCCTCTGCCTGGGTGCCTGGGCCTAAATATGTGACAGTGGCCTGTTCCAGTGGTGGGTGACGTGAAGCCTGATTCTCTGCTATGACATGAAGACTGATTCTGTGCTGACATAAGGCCAGATTCTCTGTTACGGGACCTCTCTCCTCTGTCTGGGTGCCGGGGCCTAAATATGTGACAGTGGCCTGTTCCAATGGTGGGTGACGTGAAGCCTGATTCTCTGCTATGACATGAAGACTGATTCTGTGCTGACATAAGGCCAGATTCTCTGTTACGGGACCTCTCTCCTCTGTCTGGGTTCCGGGGCCTAAATATGTGACAGTGGCCTGTTCCAGTGGTGGGTGACGTGAAGCCTGATTCTCTGCTATGAATGAAGACTGATTCTGCGCTGACATAAGGCCAGATTCTCTGTTACGGGACCTCTCTCCTCTGTCTGGGTGCCGGGGCCTAAATATGTGACAGTGGCCTGTTCCAGTGGTGGGTGACGTGAAGCCTGATTCTCTGCTATGACATGAAGACTGATTCTGTGCTGACATAAGGCCTGATTCTCTGTTACGGGACCTCTCTCCTCTGTCTGGGTGCCAGGGCCTAAATGTGTGACAGTGGCCTGTTCCAGTGGTGGGTGACGTGAAGCCTGATTCTCTGCTATGACATGAAGACCGATTCTGTGCTGACATAAGGCCAGATTCTCTGTTACGGGACCTCTCTCCTCTGCCTGGGTGCCTGGGCCTAAATATGTGACAGTGGCCTGTTCCAGTGGTGGGTGACGTGAAGCCTGATTCTCTGCTATGACATGAAGACTGATTCTGTGCTGACATAAGGCCTGATTCTCTGTTACGGGACCTCTCTCCTCTGTCTGGGTGCCGGGGCCTAAATGTGTGACAGTGGTTTGTTCCAGTGGTGGGTGACGTGAAGCCTGATTCTCTGCTATGACATGAAGACTGATTCTGCGCTGACATAAGGCCAGATTCTCTGTTACGGGACCTCTCTCCTCTGTCTGGGTGCCGGGGCCTAAATGTGTGACAGCGGCCTGTTCCAGTGGTGGGTGACGTGAAGCCTGATTCTCTGCTATGACATGAAGACTGATTCTGTGCTGACATAAGGCCAGATTCTCTGTTACGGGACCTCTCTCCTCTGCCTGGGTGCCTGGGCCTAAATATGTGACAGTGGCCTGTTCCAGTGGTGGGTGACGTGAAGCCTGATTTTCTGCTATGACATGAAGACTGATTCTGCGCTGACATAAGGCCAGATTCTCTGTTACGGGACCTCTCTCCTCTGTCTGGGTGCCGGGGCCTAAATATGTTACAGTGGCCTGTTCCAGTGGTGGGTGACGTGAAGCCTGATTCTCTGCTATGACATGAAGACTGATTCTGCGCTGACATAAGGCCAGATTCTCTGTTACGGGACCTCTCTCCTCTGTCTGGGTGCCGGGGCCTAAATATGTGACAGTGGCCTGTTCCAGGGGTGGGTGACGTGAAGCCTGATTCTCTGCTATGACATGAAGACTGATTCTGTGCTGACATAAGGCCAGATTTTCTGTTACGGGACCTCTCTCCTCTGTCTGGGTGCCGGGGCCTAAATATGTGACAGTGGCCTGTTCCAGTGGTGGGTGACGTGAAGCCTGATTCTCTGCTATGACATGAAGACTGATTCTGTGCTGACATAAGGCCTGATTCTCTGTTACGGGACCTCTCTCCTCTGTCTGGGTGCCGGGGCCTAAATGTTTGACAGTGGCCTGTTCCAGTGGTGGGTGACGTGAAGCCTGATTCTCTGCTATGACATGAAGACTGATTCTGTGCTGACATGAAGCCAGATTCTCTGTTACGGGACCTCTCTCCTCTGTCTGGGTGCCGGGGCCTAAATGTGTGACAGTGGCCTGTTCCAGTGGTGGGTGACGTGAAGCCTGATTCTCTGCTATGACATGAATACAGATTCTGCGCTGACATAAGGCCAGATTCTTTGTTACGGGACCTCTCTCCTCTGTCTGGGTGCCGGGGCCTAAATGTTTGACAGTGGCCTGTTCCAGTGGTGGGTGACGTGAAGCCTGATTCTCTGCTATGACATGAAGACTGATTCTGTGCTGACATGAAGCCAGATTCTCTGCTATGGCATGAAGAGACTGATTCTCTGCTGACATGAAGCCAGATTCTTTTCTATGGCATGAAGAGACTGATTCTCTGCTGATGTGAAGCCAGATTATCTGCTATGGGACCTCTGTCCAATTGATATTGGTTAATTTTTATTTTTTTAATTTTAATTTTAATTCATTTCCCTATTCACATTTGTTTGCAGGGGATTTACCTACATGTTGCTGCCTTTTGCAGCCCTCTAGCTCTTTCCTGGGCTGTTTTACAGCCTTTTTAGTGCCCAAAAGTTCGGGTCCCCATTGACTTCAATGGGGTTCGGGACGAAGTTCGGGTCGGGTTCGGATCCGGAACCCGAACATTTCCGGGAAGTTCGGCCGAACTTCTCGAACCCGAACATCCAGGTGTTCGCTCAACTCTAGTAATGACCTTTGTTCTGTCTTTATGTTATGTGCTGGGTTATGGTACTGTATTTCTGAGGCCAACTCACAAACAACTCACCATTTACCTCCAGCATGTAACCATGGTTACATGCTGGAGGTAACTGGTGAGTTGTTTGTGAGTCGGCCTTATGCTCCTGTAATTTGCCTACTGGCTCCTGGTATTGCCCATACGGCTCAGTTAGGAGAGTGTTAGGTCCCGGGCTACTTGAGAAACCTTGGCGTGGTGCCCGGGCTTAGACATGTTCTACACCGTAGGACATGTTGACTAATCTCTCAATTTTAAAATCAGTTTGAGGGTTTAGTAAGACTGCAGAGTGCACCTGTCTTTGCTATTATTTTGTTATATTGTTATATTGATTATGACATCCACACAATTGCTACCTTGTGTAGGATGTCTATTGTGGTTCTTGTGGTTCGCCGCGGGCATCCTCCACCGTATGTATTTTTGCTGGGGATCGCCATTAGCAACGGGCCACAAGTGCAGGATTTGCTCCCCTGTTTATATATGCACAACTGCATGTGGGTTTGAGCACCTCCTGCTAATACCACGCTAGTCTTTTTAGTTTGTATACTGTATTTCTGCACTGAACCCTCTTGTAGTACTGTCTTTATGTTATGTGCTGGGTTCTGGTACTGTATTGTACTGTACTGGGTGAGCATGGTTCTGGGGCTTTATATATGTAGTAACCTTGGTTCTTATGTAATTTATGTAATTAGCTTGTAGTAAGTGTTGGTTTCTAGATACAGTATTTACAGCAAAAAATATGTTATATCTATATTATAATGAATGCTGCACTGAAAATTCCTCATACAGCATACTCTAAGGTAGTGTACAAGTCTTACTAAATGGCCTACAGCAGGGATCAGCAACCTTTGGCACTCCAGCTTCAGTGAAACTACAACTCCCAGCATGCAAACATGCTCGGCTGCTCCTAACTCCCATGGAAGTGAATGAAGCATTCTGGGAGTGGAAGTTTCTGAATAGCTGGCGTGCCGGAGGTTGCTGATCCGTGGCCTACAGTATGCGGTGGAGGAGGCTTCTAATAAATGGACTGCTCTTTACACTTGGAACCCTTAATCTAACCCCTTGAATCTACCCTACACCTGGGCGTTTTTGCCAATATATTAAAAATAATGGTATTGAAATTGCCATGTGCACATAAACCTAATGATATGCCTACTGTATCATAAAGACATGCAATTACTATGGGGCCTGCACAGCTGCCACTAGGGGGAGATCACCGAACTTAGATTTATACAGCTCCCTATAAACTGTTTGGCTCACAAACAACATTTATTATCTATCCACAGGATAGGTGATACATGTATGACTGCTAGGGCATCTGACCACTGGGACTATTACTGAACGCAAGAATAGGAGTTTTCAAGTCCCTTGTGTGAATGGAGTGGTAGTGCGCATGCATCTATTTCATTCACTGGATTTATATAGAAGTAATCTACACAGAATTTTAGACCCCAAACTGCAATGGGTAATATTAACGGTGTTAAAGGCATACTACTTTTGGTGGAGTTTCATTCATACACACTATGCCTTCTTCCTGTTTATGCACACTAACAAAACATATTGTACAATTACGAAAACACTTTTGCTTTTCAATATAATAAAGTCAATGAATCATCAGATAAATTATTCAAATCAAATTTTTAATATTAAGAAAATGTCAAAACATTTTTGGTGGTGTAAGAGTCTGGGTGCATACTGCTTCCCAATCCCACTATGCAGCACCCTTCCTTCAGCAACAGATTCTTTATTGTCCTTCCTTTTATCTACTGCTTCCTTTGAAGCATCAATAGAATTGTTTAGTCTACTCCTTTTAGTTTTAATTTCCCTCTTCTTCATCCTTTGCACCTCCTTCTCTTATGTTAGTCTACATTCCCCAAGACACCAAGAACATGATCAGCTGCAATTGCTTACAGTAAATATAACATTAACATTCATTGTAATATTAATTTATATCAGCTTTTTGACACTACTTACTACCCAATTTTTGCTGTACAATATACTAGATACAGTATTAAAAACAGAATATTAATTCAAGGAATCTCATGAATTCTGCATGTTGTTTCTTTATTATTAAGGGTGGAAGTCCTTTTCGTCTTTCAGAGATCCATTAACAGCTTGTCCTTTAAAATAAGGGCACTGTTACTAACCACTGTGTTTTTCATAAAACGAAAGCTGGGCAAGCAAGAACAACGGAAAAGAAAAAGAAACTAAAATGCTAATGTTTTTCTGTCAGCTTAATTAATAGCTCCAAAGGAGTTTAATATTGGATGCCACTAATGATGGAGTGAAAATTCACCAAGATCAATGAAAGTAAACTTGACTTCTTATAATGAATTCATTTACAGAAGGGTCAATTTCATTGGTATTTGACACAGCACATAGTGTTAACAGTGAGGTTAAATATTATACAGATATTAAATTAATTAATGAAATATTACAAATCATTATATTTATTCAAATTCAGGGGTATACAACCTTTTCCACATGGTGGAAATCCCAAAATAAAACATTAAAGGAGTACTACCAACTATAATTTTTATGGTATATCGAAAATAATATATATATAACTTAAAGAGCCTCTGTTAGCATGATCAACCCTTTAAACCAGGCTTACTGTGTGGTGGGGCTGATCATGCTGATGAAAATGATAGATTTAATTTGTCTATATGTTAAACAGCTGCACTAGGGGCAAGACTGAATCCTTGGAGCAATGCTTTTGTAAGGCTACTTTCACACTAGCGTTTTGACTGGACCCAGCAGGGTTCAGCAAAAAACGCTTCCATTACTGATAATATAACCATCTGCATCTGTTATGAACGGATCCGGTTGTATTATTTTTAACATTGCCAAGACGGATCCGTCATGAACTCCACTGAAAGTCAATGGAGGACGGATCCGTTTTCTATTGTGGCGGATTGTGCTCCCATTGACTTGCATTGGGGGTCATGCCAGATCCATCTTGCTCTGCATCCCGGAAAACAGACTACAACATGTTGCGGTTTGCTCTGCGGTATGGGAATGCAACTAAACAGAACGGAATGCATTTTGGAGCACTCCGTTCTGTTCAGTTCAGTTTTGTCTCCACTGACAATGAATGGGGACAAAACTGAAGCATTTATTTTTTTCCGGTATTGAGCCCCTATGACGGATCTCAATACCGGAAAACTAAAACACTAGTGTGAAAGTAGCCTAACACCCATGTGCTCTGTACACTCCCTCTTCCACTTGACTGACAGCATCAGCATGGTGAGGGCAGATTTGTGTCCTATAGCTGTGACCTAGCATGTACATATCATATACAGTACTAAGTATAGCCTTACTGTGTTGAGAATAGTGGTTTTCTATGCTTAGAAAGTCAGTACATATTTATGGTTTCTTTACAGGCACAATATACGATTATAAAGAAAAGAAACCAAGGTTCAGCAAAAACGCTTCAGTTGCTGATAATACAACCAACTGCATCCGTTATGAAAAGCCACTGTTCTTAATGCAGTCCTGGGGTCAGTAACCTCTGGAACACCAAGTGCTGTGAAACTACAACTCCCAGCATGCACACCTACTCAATTGTTCTCTGAACTCTTATAGAAATAAAGGGAACATGTTGGGAGTTGTAGTTTCACAACAGCTGGAGTGCCAAAGGTTGCTGATCCCTGATGTAGTAGATGTTACCTGCAGTCCTGTGTAACACCCCAGATAACAACAGTGATCTATTTACGTAAAGATTTAGGCTACGTCTACACAACGACATTTGTCGCGCGACAATAAGTCGCGCGACAGATAGGGCACAACTACACTGCAACATTTGTAGCGCAACATTTTGTTGCACTAATGTCGCGCGACAATTTTTATAATGGCAGTCTATGGTGTTGCACTGCAACATGCAACATGCTGCGACTGCAACGCAACAGTCGCATAAAAATCCATCTCGAATGGATTTTCTGCGACTGCTGCGTCGCAGTCGCAGCATGTTGCATGTTGCAGTGCGACACCATAGACTGCCATTATAAAAATTGTCGCGCGACATTAGTGCAACAAAATGTTGCGCGACAAATGTCGTCGTGTAGACGTAGGCTAAGTAGATATTACCTGCCTGGCTGAAGACTCTTCACTGCTGGGCGGGTCCTCCTGTGACTCAGTCGGAGTTCCAGATCCTTTACAAGCTGCAGCTTCATAGATTATGGGGCCTCAGTGAGGAAGGGAGGGTGTCTGCCTGATTGCACTGCTGCAAACGGCTCATCATAAATTAGGAGAGGCCTCCAGTAGTCTGTGAAATAACTGGTGTAAAAAATACTAGTGTAAAGATAATTGGTATAAAAAAAGATAAATTTGCACTCACTTTTTTCAACTTTTTTTTCTGCCAGAAAACTGGCTTGGTTGCTCACTTGCAGCTAAGTGTGACCCACTGAAATTGTTGTGCAGAAGAAGAGAAGAGCACCATCTTTTCGAATTACAGGCCTGTTGTCACGCAGTTTTGAGGGACTTATTGAAATTGTTGCGAAGAAACAGAGTACCCTCTACTGGAATTACAGACTCGCTTTGTTCAGTCCAGAGGAAATTAACATCTTTCTACATATTGACCCATGTCCACTACTGCTCATTTGCATTTATTTAAATATTAGACAACTTGTTATTTAAAATGAAAATGTAAAACATAAATAAAAACATTAAATCAATAAATCATAAATTAAATAGCCATTAGGTTATGTTTTACATTTTAAATTTTAAATTTAATTTTGGCAGGAGTTGAAAATGAAATCTCAAGCCATAATTTTGCCATTCATTTAGGCATTTTTCATTTTATTTTTAACTGTGACAGGAACATACCACTATGGGGGTTGACAAAATTGAACATTACCCATGTATAGAGTTGACAATGAAAATGCAATAGAGGTAATTCATTTTAATTTTCGTTTTGGCATGAATTTTGCACACATGGGTCGAAAATGAAATGTTAGATCGGGATTTTCATTTTTCTTTTTTTTCATTTTCATTTTCATTTTGGCAGGTTTTACCTCCCATGCTGTCATGGCTTTCCTCAGCAACTGTAGCCTGCTGTGCCACTGTTGCTGGACCAACAGGATCAATCTCAAGATAACAATATGTTGGCGGGCAGCCTAAAGGTACTGTAACTTCTACTGAACTTGACTACAGAGGAGGCTGCATAGTCAGTGTTCACAGTACAGAGAAATCGTTATACCAGTAGCAAATACCACAAAGAGGGAAACAGGGCGAAGGAGAGAAAATAAGTAGGTAATATATATTGCAAAAAATATCATAATTTTATATTTCTGCAGCTATTGGCCCTATTTTGTGCAAATTAGCACTTTTATTGGCATCTGTCAGCATATTTGAACCAATGAAACTGGCTGAGCTGTTGCATGTGTGCTTGGCAGCTGAATGTATCTGTTTTGGTCCCATGTTCATATGCTGAGAAACGCTGCATTGCTGAGAAAAAATATTATATCTCTTGCTTAGGGCTCTTTCACACTTGCGTTCTTGTCTTCCGGCATAGAGTTCCGTCGTCGGGGCTCTATGCCGGAAGAATCCTGATCAGGATTATCCTAATGCATTCTGAATGGAGAGTAATCCGTTCAGGATGCATCAGGATGCATCAGGATGTCTTCAGTTCCGGAACGGAACGTTTTTTGGCCGGAGAAAATACCGCAGCATGCTGCGCTTATTGCTCCGGCCAAAAATCCAGAACACTTGCCGCAAGGCCGGATCCGGAATTAATGCCCATTGAAAGGCATTGATCCGGATCCGGCCTTAAGCTAAACGTCGTTTCGGCGCATTGCCGGAGCCGACATTTAGCTTTTTCAGAGTGGTTACCATGGCTGCCGGGACGCTAAAGTCCTGGCAGCCATGGTAAAGTGTAGCGGGGAGCGGGGGAGCAGTATACTTACCGTCCGTGCGGCTCCCCGGGCGCTCCAGAGTGACGTCAGGGCGCCCCAAGTGCATGGATCATGTGATCACATGGATCACGTCATCCACGCGCATGGGGCGCTCTGACGTCATTCTGGAGCGCCCCGGGAGCCGCACGGACTGTAAGTATACCGCTCCCCCGCTCCCCGCTCCTACTATGGCAACCAGGACTATAATAGCGTCCTGGGTGCCATAGTAACACTGAACGCATTTGGAAGACGGTTCCGTCTTCAAATGCTTTCAGTACACTTGCGTTTTTCCGGATCCGGCGTGTAATTCCGGCAAGTGGAGTACACGCCGGATCCGGACAATGCAAGTGTGAAAGAGGCCTTACACAGTACAAATATATTCTGCAGTACTTTTGCAGCCATTATCACCTCCCCGTTGTTGGTGCAGCCAAACAGTCAGGAGCCCTTCTCACATTATAAAGTTCAGCCCTTCCCCCTTTTGAAGGCTGCTCTTCGGAGTCTCCACTGTGCACAGGATCCCAGTATGGCAAAGCTCCAATGTTAACCACTCAGTCATTGCGCTATGCAAATAGAGTGCACCATAGTATTTCTCAACTAGACTAGTGTTATCTGTACAGTGTATAAATAACGATGACAATTAATTGGTATTATTACTTAAATGTTTTGCAGTAAGACATTTTAAAGGGAATCTGTCACCACAATTTTTTACTATTAGGGTCCATTCACACGTTTGCAATTCTGTTACGCATTTTGCGGAACGGAATTGCAGGCCCATTCATCCGCACTTCCGGGTTCCGCATTTCTGTTCCCGAAAAAAATAGAACATGTCTTATTCTTGTCCGCAATTGCAGACAAGATTAGACATATTCTATTATAGTGCCGGCGATGTACGATCCGCAAAATACGGAACGCACATTGCCGGTGTCCGTGTTTTGCGGATCTGAGGATCCGTGGATCTGCAACACACACGGATGTGTTAATGGACCCTTATCTACAGTAATACATGAGTAGTACTGCACACAATGAATCACCATTTTTAATTTTCCATCTTAACATGAATTCAAAGTATTTGAGAATAAATGATCTAATGTAGGCTAATTGAATAAGTATATTTAATAAATGTGATTAAAGATTAGAGAAGTTTTGAAAAATTCAATTTGGCAGCTTTGCCGAACTTCAAGAAATTTGATTTGTTGCAATTACTTCATCACAAATCACTTTTCATTGTATATAGTGGGCACAATGATGGGGAATGGCGATTGCATTGTCCCACTTCATTTAACCCCTCAGATGCCACGTTAAGCACAATCGTGGCACCTGAGACTCACAATCAGGTTCTCAAGGGTAGTGTTAAGTGAATCGAACCTCAAAAAGTGGAATTTGATCCGAATTTCATGGAAAATTTGATTCACCATCAAGCCAAATTTCCTTGTGCTTTTTTGTGGTAGCAGATCGATTGATCGATTTTTCCCCGAATGACAGTAAAAAAAAATCATACTTACCTGATATGTTCGGACTTTGCTCATCACTACTCAGGGGTTTAATCCGGAGTTAAAAAGATATATACAGTACAGACCAAAAGTTTGGACACACCTTCTCATTCAAAGAGTTTTCTTTATTTTCATGACTATGAAGGCATCAAAGCTATGAATTAACACATGTGGAATTATATACATAACAAACAAGTGTGAAACAACTGAAAATATGTCATATTCTAGGTTCTTCAAAGTAGCCACCTTTTGCTTTGATTACTGCTTTGCACACTCATGGCATTCTCTTGATGAGCTTCAAGAGGTAGTGCCCTGAAATGGTCTTCCAACAGTCTTGAAGGAGTTCCCAGACATGCTTAGCACTTGTTGGCCCTTTTGCCTTCACTCTGCGGTCCAGCTCACCCCAAACCATCTCGATTGGGTTCAGGTCCGGTGACTGTGGAGGCCAGGTCATCTTGCGCAGCACCCCATCACTCTCCTTCATGGTCAAATAGCCCTTACTTTCAAAGTTTTCCCAATTTTTCGGCTGACTGACTGACCTTCGTTTCTTAAAGTAATGATGGCCACTCGTTTTTCTTTACTTACCTGCTTTTTTCTTGCCATAATACAAATTCTAACAGTCTATTCAGTAGGACTATCAGCTGTGTATCCACCTGATTTCTCCTCAACGCCACTGATGGTCCCAACCCCATTTATAAGGCAAGAAATACCACTTATTAAACCTGACAGGTCACACCTGTGAAGTGAAAACCATTTCAGGGGACTACCTCTTGAAGCTCATCAAGAGAATGCCAAGAGTGTGCAAAGCAGTAATCAAAGCAAAAGGTGGCTACTTTGAAGAACCTAGAATATGACATATTTTCTGTTGTTTCACACTTTTTTGTTATGTATATAATACCACATGTGTTAATTCATAGTTTTGATGCCTTCAGTGTGAATCTACAATTTTCATAGTCATGAAAATAAAGAAAACTCTTTGAATGAGAAGGTGTGTCCAAACTTTTGGTCTGTACTGTATGTATATATATATACAGTCGTGGCCAAAAGTTTTGAGAATTACATAAATATTGGAAACTGGAAAAGTTGCTGCTTAAGTTTTTATAATAGCAATTTGCATATACGCCAGAATGTTATGAAGAGTGATCAGATGAATTGCATAGTCCTTCTTTGCCATGAAAATTAACTTAATGCCAAAAAAAACTTTCCACTGCATTTCATTGCTGTCATTAAAGGACCTGCTGAGATCAATTCAGTAATCGTCTTGTTAACTTAGGTGAGAATGTTGACGAGCACAAGGCTGGAGATCATTATGTCAGGCTGATTGGGTTAAAATGGCAGACTTGACATGTTAAAAGGAGGGTGATGCTTGAAATCATTGTTCTTCCATTGTTAACCATGGTGACCTGCAAAGAAACGCGTGCAGCCACCATTGCGTTGCATAAAAATGGCTTCACAGGCAAGGATATTGTGGCTACTAAGATTGCACCTCAATCAACAATTTATAGGATCATCAAGAACTTCAAGGAAAGAGGTTCAATTCTTGTTAAGAAGGCTTCAGGGCATCCAAGAAAGTCCAGCAAGCGCCAGGATCGTCTCCTAAAGAGGATTCAGCTGCGGGATCGGAGTGCCACCAGTGCAGAGCTTGCTCAGGAATGGCAGCAGGCAGGTGTGAGCGCATCTGCACGCACAGTGAGGCGAAGACTTTTGGAAGATGGCCTGGTGTCAAGAAGGGCAGAAAAGAAGCCACTTATCTCCAAAAAAAACATCAGGGACAGATTGATCTTCTGCAGAAAGTATGGTGAATAGACTGCTGAGGACTGGGGCAAAGTCATATTCTCTGATGAAGCCTCTTTCCAATTGTTTGGGGCATCTGGAAAAAGGCTTGTCCGGAGAAGAAAAGGTGAGCGCTACCATCAGTCCTGTGTCATGCCAACAGTAAAGCATCCTGAGACCATTCATGTGTGGGGTTGCTTCTCATCCAAGGGAGTGGGCTCACTCACAATTTTGCCAAAAAAAAACAGCCATGAATAAAGAATGGTACCAAAACACCATCCAACAGCAACTTCTTCCAACAATCCAACAACAGTTTGGTGAAGAACAATGCATTTTCCAGCACGATGGAGCACCGTGCCATAAGGCAAAAGTGATAACTAAGTGGCTCGGGGACCAAAACGTTGACATTTTGGGTCCATGGCCTGGAAACTCCCCAGATCTTAATCCCATTGAGAATTTGTGGTCAATCCTCAAGAGGCGGGTGGACAAACAAAAACCCACTAATTCTGACAAACTCCAAGAAGTGATTATGAAAGAATGGGTTGCTATCAGTCAGGAATTGGCCCAGAAGTTGATTGAGAGCATGCCCAGTCGAATTGCAGAGGTCCTGAAAAAGAAGGGCCAACACTGCAAATACTGACTCTTTGCATAAATGTCATGTAATTGTCGATAAAAGCCTTTGAAACGTATGAAGTGCGTGTAATTATATTTCACTACATCACAGAAACAACTGAAACAAAGATCTAAAAGCAGTTTAGCAGCAAACTTTGTGAAAACTAATATTTGTGTCATTCTCAAAACTTTTGGCCACGACTGTATATATATATATTCATCTCATCCACTTGATCACGGAGAGGCTGTCCACTCCTATCTTGATTGAAGAAAACCTGTCAAAGGACCTGCGGCGATCATGAAGACATCACCACATGATAATGCTGGCCGAACGCGATGACGTCATCACACTCGCTGTAGGCCCTTTGGCAGGTTTTCTTCAATCAAGACAGGAGCGGATGGCCTCTCTGTGATAAAGTGGATGAGATGAGTATAATTTTTTATTTTTTTCACCCACCATTTTAGAAAAATTTTATTTATTACAACGAAAAGTGAGGAAATTCAGATTTGTGGTCAATCAAATTTTTCCTAAACTTCAAATGTAATACCACTTCGGATGCTTTGATTCGCTCAACACTAAATGTAATAAAAATATAAAACTGACAAATCACATACATAGTAGTAAAAGTAAATAATCACTGGCCTGCAACACAATACAATATGGTGGGACTCCGGTCGCCACATCATAGCACATGGCTGACACGTGTCTTAATCACAATATCCTACCTGGATGGCATTCCTCAGTGGAGTGCCAATTAACTCTCTGTGTTCAAAAGGTTTATACCCTTTAGGCTCGTCTCCCAAGGATGTCCAGTGGGCAGAAAACATGTTTCTGAGATAAGCACTCAGGAATGGGGCCTTCTTAGCACAATGAGGGTTGTGTATGTCTAACAATAACTAACTCACTACATTACAAACAATATAGAAGGTGATATTAAAAGGGGACAGAACCAATCAGCTCTTAAGTATGTAAATACCCTTACAACCCACTTACTGACCCCTGTTCCCTGCAACACACAGTCTGGCAGTGCTTACATAATAGAAACTACTGTGCTCATGGAGAGCAATCTTGACAAAGTATTTCAATACAGCTTTAAAAGCAGACAACGGGCATACAGAGTACAGTAGCAAAATAAAGAATAGAGATCTGGACTCCTTATCTGCACAACTGTTTATGTATTACTGCAGATAACAGTCCAAGATTGTGGTTCCCTTTAATTACAGTATAGTATTGCATGTTACTATGGCATATTTTAGGCCACAATAACTTTCCAGTACTGTATGTAGAAAGCAATGGCAGAGTATTCTGCTATTGTAATCACAACACTAAAAACCAGAGTTATCTTTAGCTCTTCTGAAAAATAATGCTTGCCGGGATCACAGGTGTGTACCCTGAAGGAATTCGTGCCTTTTATAATGGATGTATTACAGTTTAGAAAAAGAGGTTGTGGATTAAATTGTCCAAGAAAATGGCACAATAATAAGTTGTCAGACTGCAAATATGGACTAAAAGATGTGGTTTGGAATCCAGACCATTTTGCAGCTGTGAAACAAGTACGGTAATTTATTAGTGTCAGCTGCTTTTAATTTGGCTATGTGGTTCCAAATGTTGTTGTAGTAAAATCTAAGGCTTTACTGTTTTATTTATTTATTTTTAAAATTTTTGACATGCTTAATTAGTTTGTCGGGTTTCAATAATAAAATTGAGTAGTGATAAGTGAAGCAAGCTTTGGATGTTACATACGAAGTGACTTCATTCATAACTTCAGATTAATACTGTACGGAGATCCGTCTCCGTACAGTATTAGAATGTATGGGGTCGGATGAGCCGAAGTTAGTTATTCGCAAAGTTGCTCGTGACTTCGTTGAATAACTTAATTAATAGGTTTTTAAAGTGGAAAATCACTTTAAAACTTGAATTCGGTTCCAAGTTTTAAAGTGGTTTTCCCAATTACCAAAGTAATTCAACAAAGTCACTCACGACTTCACGAATAACTAACTTTGGCTCATCTGAGCCGATACATTCCAATACTGTACAAAGACGGATCTCCATACAGTATTATCCCGAAGTTATAAATGAAGTGACTTCGGATGTAACATCCCAAACTTGCTTCGTTCATCACTAAAATTGAGACCTGTACGAGATTTATCACAGTACGGCCTCATGCACATGACCGTTGTGTGCATCCGTGGCCGTTGTTCCGTTTTCCGTGATTTTCTGCGGACCCATTGACTTTCAATGGGTCCGTTGAAAACTCGGAAAATGCACCGTTGTTCATCTGCGGCCATGATCCGTGTTTCCTGTCCATCCAAAAAATATGACCGACCTATTTTTTTGACGGACAACGGTTCACGGACCCATTCAAGTCAATGGGTCCGTTCAAAAACACGGATGCACACAAGATTGGCATCCGCGTCCGTGATCCATGGCCATAGGCTACTTTCACACAGACGGATCGCAGATCCGTCTGCATAAAATCTTTTTCAGAGCTGAGTTTTCACTTTGTGAAAACTCAGATCCGACAGTATATTCTAACACAGAGGCGTTCCCATAGTGATGGGGACGCTTCAAGTTAGAATATACTATGAACTGTGCACATGACTGGCCCCTGCTGCCTGGCAGCACCCGATCTCTTACAGGGGGCTGTGATCCGCACAATTAACCCCTCAGGTGCCGGACCTGAGGGGTTAATTGTGCATATCATAGCCCCCTGTAAGAGATCAGGTGCTGCCAGGCAGGAGGGGGCACCCCCCCTCCCTCCCCAGTTTTAAATTCATTGGTGGCCAGTGGGCCCCCCCTCCCTCCCCCCCCTCCCTCCCCTGTATTACTGTACATTCATTGGTGGCCAGTGGGCCCCCCCTCCCTCCCCTGTATTACTGTACATTCATTGGTGGCCAGTGGGCCCCCCCTCCCTCCCCTGTATTACTGTACATTAATTGGTGGCCAGTGGGCCCCCCCTCCCTCCCAAAAATTACTGTACATTCATTGGTGGCCAGTGCGGCCCCCCCTCCCTCTCTCCCCCTCCTAATTAAAATCCCCCCCATCATTGGTGGCAGTGGAGAGTTCCGATCGGAGTCCCAGTTTAATCGCTGGGACTCCGATCGGTAACCATGGCAACCAGGACGCTACTGCAGTCCTGGTTGCCATGGTTACTTAGCAATTTCATAAGCATTATACTTACCTTCGCTGTCTGTGACCGGCCGGGTGCTCCTCCTACTGGTAAGTGAAAGGTCTGTGCGGCGCATGGCTTATAGCACAGACCTGTCACTTACCGGTAGGAGGAGCGCCCGGCCGGTCACAGACAGCGAAGGTAAGCATAATGCTTATAAAATTGCTAAGTAACTATGGCAACCAGGACTGCAGTAGCCTCCTGGTTGCCATGGTTACCGATCGGAGTCCCAGCGATTAAACTGGGACTCCGATCGGAACTCTCCGCTGCCACCAATGATGGGGGGAGGGGGGAATTTTAATTCGGATGGGGAGGGAGGGGGGGCCCACTGGCCACCAATGAATGTACAGTAATACAGGGGAGGGAGGGGGGGCCGCACTGGCCACCAATGAATGTACATTAATACAGGGGAGGGAGGGGGGGGCCCACTGGCCACCAATGAATGTACAGTAATACAGGGGAGGGAGGGGGGCCGCACTGGCCACCAATGAATGTACAGTAATACAGGAGAGGGAGGGGGGCCGCACTGGCCACCAATGATTGTACAGTAATACAGGGGAGGGAGGGGGGGCCGCACTGGTGATGGGGACGCTTCAAGTTAAAATATACCATCAGATTGGAGAAAACTCCGATCCGATGGTATAATAACAAACGGATCCGTCCCCATTGACTTGCATTGTAAGTCAGGACGGATCCGTTTTGCTCCGCACGGCCAGGCAGACACCAAAACAACTTTTTTCTTCTTGTCCGTGGATCCTCCAAAAATCTAGGAAGACCCACGGAAGAAAAAACGGACGCGGATCACGGACCTACGGACCCCGTTTTTGCGGACCGCAAAAAAAAACGGTCGTGTGCATGAGGCCTACCTCAGGATTTATGGGAAATCTGGAGCAAGGACACTTTTCTCAAACTTTATACTGACTATTGGTTGCCTTACTTTGAGACAGATTTTTACGCCACGTCACCTTGTTGAGCATGTTGGAAAAAAGTATAGAAACTTCTGGAGCAGATACAGTAGTAAATCAAGGACAATCTTTTTGTTCCTGCGTGGCATGCATGGCTGCCCACTATAAAATGACATATGAAATTCAGTCAGACAGAGGTGTAACATTAAAAAGGCAGTTTACTGATCTCACATGGGGCAGCAATGGTTATAAGGCTTTTGACAGACAGACTTAAAGGGGTTGTCCGAGTTATTTTTTTTATTCTTTCTAACTAGGCAAATGTAACAGCTTTCCAATTAACTCACTTTATCTCCAGTGGCTGGTTTCTCAGATTTCACTGAGGGTCACATGACCTGTGATGTCAGCTTCTCTCCCTGCTCTGATAAAGTTTGTACACAAGCCTGAGAGATCTGTACACGAGACGTCACTGTGCTGGCCACGCCCCCCTGCACTGCCAGCTGCTGCTTATTGCTCTCTCCCAGGATTCTTAACCCCTTCAGCTGCACTGTCACGGAACCATGAACCAGACGTACAACAAGAGATAAGTGAAAATAGAAGGCTTTATTGAAAATAAAGCTGTAAAGCAAAAGTCCAAACGGATGGTGAAACCGAGCAGAGTCTTTGCGAAGCCAGAGGTCAGGAACCAGAAGGGTAGACAGACGAAGCCAGGATCAGGAACCAGCAGGGTAGTCAGACGAAGCCAGGATCAGGAACCAGCAGGGTAGTCAGACGAAGCCAGGATCAGGAACCAGCAGGGTAGTCAGACGAAGCCAGGATCAGGAACCAGAAGCAGCAGCAGTCTTAGAAGCATGTGAACACAAGAGGACCAAGCAAGGAACTGAAGCCACAGACCTCCTATATATATGAGCTAGGCATCCAGCTCCTCCCAGGGGAAGGAGGAGCCGCAGGGTGGAAGGCTACAAGAAACCCAGGACCCAAGATGGCCGCCAGCACATGTCAAACGAAGGAGAGCAGCAAGCAGGTAAGACCATGACAGTACCTCCCCCTCAAGGGCCCCTCCTCCGCGGAGCACAAAACGGTTTCTGAGGGAAGCGTGCGTGGAAGGCTCGGAGCAAGGCAGGAGCATGGACATCTGCGGAGGGAACCCAGGAACGCTCCTCTGGACCATAACCACGCCAATGGACCAAAAACTGCAACCGACCGCGGACCAGGCGTGAGTCCAGGATATTGCTCACCTCATATTCCTCACGATTGCCCACTTGGACCGGACGAGGCCGAGGAACCGAGGAAGTGAAACGATTACACACCAGTGGCTTCAACAGGGAGACATGAAACACGTTGGAGATCCGCATGCCAGGAGGAAGCGCAAGGGCATAGGCTACCGGGTTTACCCTGCGAAGCACTCGGAAGGGACCAACAAAGCGAGGCGCCAGCTTGGGAGTGGGCACTCGAAGGTTGAGGTTGCGGGTGGACAACCATACACGGTCTCCGACCTGGTAGGAAGGAGCAGGCGCTCGTCTGCGATCAGCCTGGAATCTCTGGCGCTGCGCAGAGACCTCAAGGGACTTCTGGATCTGTACCCAAGAAGCACGTAGGACGGAAAGGTGATCCTCCACAGCCGGAATATCCTGGGGAGAGAATACCTCCGGTAACACGGCAGGTTGGAACCCATAATTGGCCATGAAGGGAGACGTCCCAGAGGAAGAGTTCACCGCCGTGTTCCTGGCAAACTCAGCCCAAGGCAGGAGGTCAACCCAATTGTCTTGGTGATCGGAGACATAGCAACGAAGGAATTGCTCCAAGGCCTGATTGGATCGTTCTGCGGCCCCATTGGACTGAGGGTGGTAGGCCGAGGAGAAGGAGAGATGAATCCCCAACTGGGAGCAAAAGGCGCGCCAGAACCTGGACACAAACTGACTCCCCCGATCCGACACAATCTCCTTAGGCAAACCGTGCAACCGGAAGACCTCCCTGGCAAAAATCGTGGCCAACTCTTGTGCAGAGGGTAACTTCTTGAGAGGAACACAGTGGCACATTTTGGAAAACCGATCCACAATCATGAGAATGACCGTATGGCCTCGGGATGCAGGGAGGTCCACAATGAAATCCATCCCCAGGTGTGACCATGGGCGCTCCCCGGTGGCTATGGGTTGCAGAAGGCCCAACGGAAGGTGCCGAGGGGACTTACTCTGGGCACAAACGGAGCATGCCGCTACATATGCGGCGATGTCGGAACGTAGGGAAGGCCACCAGAACAGACGTGAAACAGCCCAGGACAGCTGATTCTTTCCAGGATGCCCCGCGGTCTTGGAGTTATGGTAGGTTCGCAACAACCGAGTGCGCAACTCCTCAGGCACAAAACATCTGCCGTTGGGTCTCCCAGAGGGAGCACCAGATTGAGCCGCCAAAATCTGCTCACCCAGGGGAGAGGTCAGGCTGGTGCGAATGGCGGCCAGGATCTGATTCGGAGGTATGACCGAAGTCGGAATCGACTCCTCCCTGGACAGCTCGGAGTACTGCCGTGATAAGGCATCCGCCCTGATGTTCTTGGAACCGGGAAGGTAGGAGACCACGTAATTAAAACGTGACAAGAACAGAGCCCATCTGGCCTGACGTGGTGTCAATCTCTTGGCCTCAGAAAGGTAGGTCAGATTCTTGTGGTCCGTCAGGATGAGAACCGGAACCACCGAACCCTCGAGCAAGTGCCTCCATTCTTTAAGGGCCTGCACGATGGCCAATAACTCCCTGTCACCAATCTGATAGTTGCACTCCGCGGAAGACAGTTTCCGGGAGTAAAACCCACAAGGAAGCAGAGGACCCTCTGGTGTTCTACGCTGAGACAGAAGGGCGCCTACTCCCGTCTCAGACGCGTCCACCTCGAGGACAAAGGGCAACCCAGGGTTGGGATGCGACAGAATCGGAGCCGACACAAAGGCGGACTTTAGGGCCTCAAAAGCTCGGATGGCCTCGAGCGGCCAGACCTGGGAATTACTGCCCTTCCTGGTCAGATCCGTGAGAGGCTTGGCCAGCATGGAAAAGTCCCTGATGAACTTCCGATAATAATTGGCGAAGCCCAAAAAGCGCTGCAGGGAACGAAGACCACTGGGCTGGGGCCACTGTAAGACAGCCGAAACCTTCTCAGGATCCATGGAGAACCCCTCAGCGGAAATGATGTAACCTAAGAAGGTTACCTGGGATCGGTGAAATTCGCATTTCTCAAGCTTACCGAACAGCTTGTTCTCTCGTAACCGTTGCAACACTCGTCTGACATCCAGAATGTGGGCCTCCATGGATTCAGAATATACCAAGATGTCATCCAAATAGACTACCACACACTGCTGCAACAGGTCACGGAAAACATCGTTGATGAATTCCTGAAAGACTGCGGGCGCATTGCACAACCCAAAGGGCATAACCAAGGATTCGTAATGACCGGTCCTGGTGTTAAACGCGGTCTTCCACTCATCGCCCGCCTTGATCCTTACCAGGTTATATGCCGCCCTCAGGTCGAGTTTGGTAAAGACCGTGGCCCCTTTAAGGCGATCGAACAGCTCGGAAATCAAGGGTATCGGGTAAGCGTTCTTGATCGTGATGCGATTGAGACCCCTGTAATCGATGCAAGGCCTCAACTCACCGCCCTTCTTTTTCACAAAGAAAAATCCAGCCCCTGCCGGGGACGAAGATTTGCGAATGTGTCCGCGTGAAAGCGCCTCCCTCACGTACTCCTCCATGGCCTCATTCTCCGCTACCGACAGTGGATAGACTTTGCCACGAGGAGGAACGGCACCAGATTGTAACTCTATGGCACAATCGTATGGGCGGTGCGGAGGTAGGGCAACCGCGCGCACCTTATCGAATACATCCCGGTACTCCTCGTATTCAGGAGGCAACAGAGAGTCCGAGGAAGTACACAGCAACTTGACAGACCCATGGATGCAACTAGCCCCACACTGCGGTGACCACGAGAGGATCTCGACCGATCTCCAATCGAAAGTCGGATTATGCTTCTGGAGCCAGGGGTACCCCAAGACCACCGAGTAGTGTGGAGACGAAATAACCTGGAGGCAGACCGACTCTCTGTGAACGGCACCAATGGCTATCCCCACTGGAAGGGTCTCATGAGTCACGTGTGGCGGCAGAAGGGGTCTGCCGTCTATCGCCTCAAGAGCCAGTGGGGAACCTCGAGCCTGCAGAGGAATGGAATTGGCGGCAGCGAACACACTATCAATGAACAAACCACCAGCACCAGAGTCCACCAACGCCTGGGTCGTCACCGAGCCCCCGACCCAGGAGAGGACAACAGTGATCAGTGGTTTGTCAACACGGGAAACCGGGGACGAGGAGACTCCACCCAAGATCTGCCCCCGACAGGATCTCAGGGTACGAGCGTTTCCCGGACGGTTCGGACATGCCAACCGAAAATGCCCACCGAGACCACAGTACATGCATCGGCCCTCACGTCTCCGGAGTGCCCTCTCCCCCTCGGACAGGCGAGCAAACCCCAGCTGCATGGGTTCACCCCCAGACAAGTCATCCCCAGGAGGCGTGGGAGGAGAGGGAGGCACGGGTGGGACAGCAAACGTAGGCACCAATCTGTTAGAAGACCTCCGCAGGTTCTCCTTAAAGGAAGGTCTCTCCCTGAGTCTGGTGTCAATCAAAATCAGGAAAGAAATAAGAGACTCGAGCTCAACTGGTAGGTCCTTAGCTGCAACCTCATCCTTCAAGGCATCCGAGAGACCATGAGAGAAAGCAGCGACCAGAGCCTCATTATTCCAGCCCACCTCTGCTGCCAGGGTACGAAACTCAATGGCGTATTCAGCTACGGATCGTGAACCCTGTCTGATGGACATAAGGAGCTTCGCAGCAGAGGCAGCACGAGCCGGCACATCGAATACCGCCAAGGCCTTGTCCGAGAGCAGCGAGATCAAGAAGCCCACCTTTGATCTCTCAGTAGGAAAGGCATGTGGCAGCAACTCGAAATAAATGCCCACCTGGTTAAGGAAACCTCGGCACTGAGTTGGCTCTCCCCCAAAGCGCTGTGGAAGAGGGGAAGAACCGGTCATACCCCGAAACACCGCAGGCGCAACAACAGGTGTCGGGGTAGACTCTGGCGCAACAACCGGAGCGGCAGTAGGAGCGAGCCCAGGAGCGACAACCGACCCATCGGCAACGGGAGCGAAATGAGCCGTGCGTTCAAGCAGGGTTTGCAACGCCACAGCGAACCGACCCAACAGGTGATCCTGCTGATCAAGTCTGGCAACCAGCGTGGGTAGCGAGGATGGCCCTGTACCGTCAGAATTCATGGCTTGGTCCTAATGTCACGGAACCATGAACCAGACGTACAACAAGAGATAAGTGAAAATAGAAGGCTTTATTGAAAATAAAGCTGTAAAGCAAAAGTCCAAACGGATGGTGAAACCGAGCAGAGTCTTTGCGAAGCCAGAGGTCAGGAACCAGAAGGGTAGACAGACGAAGCCAGGATCAGGAACCAGCAGGGTAGTCAGACGAAGCCAGGATCAGGAACCAGCAGGGTAGTCAGACGAAGCCAGGATCAGGAACCAGAAGCAGCAGCAGTCTTAGAAGCATGTGAACACAAGAGGACCAAGCAAGGAACTGAAGCCACAGACCTCCTATATATATGAGCTAGGCATCCAGCTCCTCCCAGGGGAAGGAGGAGCCGCAGGGTGGAAGGCTACAAGAAACCCAGGACCCAAGATGGCCGCCAGCACATGTCAAACGAAGGAGAGCAGCAAGCAGGTAAGACCATGACATGCACAGACTCAGGGCTAAAGTGTTTACTGTGTAGCTGCAGGCAGTGAGGAGACAAATGCTGGGCACAGGAGCTGAAAGAGAAGTTCTGCAGATCATTTCAGGTAGGGGAAAGATCCTGTGTGTATTAGCAGTGTCATTGTTCAGCTAGGACTTGTAGTTCTATACATACAAAATGCTGCTGAGTCTCCCAGCGGGCAGACATGTCACTCAGGGCAGCACTTGTATTCACTCCCTTAGCAGTGTCATTATACAGCTGGGACTTGTAGTTCAACAAATACAACATGCTACTGAATCTCCCAGCAGGCAGACATGTCACTCAGGGCAGCACTTGTATTCACTCCCTTAGCAGTGCAGGGGGAGGGGCAGAGATAGTTTTTATTGCAAGTAAACAAAGTGCCAGAAGAGAACGAGGGAAATGAGGAAATAGTTTTTTTTTTTGCCTAAAACTTGCTTAGCTTAGATATATATCGCTGACCATCAGATTTACAGTGCTATATCTTTTTTCCATAACTCGGACAACCCCTTTAAGCTGTTTTCACACCTAAACTATGGAATATTTTCGGATTATCAGGTCTGGAGATTTTCTGAGTTGGCCTTTCACACATGTACAGTAGCTATCACTCCGAAGATGTTCCGTGTCATGTGCACTCTCACAGCAAAGGAAATGTTCCAGGTACCTAGGCAAGGGGCAGGGACTTTAGGCTTGGCCAATTGTGATTTTGCTGAATATTTACTGCTATTTTCATACATATGCTCACTCAGACAAAACCCAGATTTAGTCCTAGGGCTCTGGAGAAAAAAAAGAATGGGTAAAGTCCGGGGACAGATATTTTTTTTTTTTGAGCTCACACATACAGCCCCTCCTGGTAAGCGCCAGAAAATATCTGGATTCTTTTGTAAGGCTTCATGCACACAACCGTTCCATTTTTTGCGGTCTGCAAACTACGGATCCGCAAAAAACGGAAGCCCCCAGTGTGCCTTCCGCAATTTGCGGAATGGAACGGGCTGCCCATTGTAGAAATGCCTATTCTTGTCCGCAAAACGGACAAGAATAGGACATGTTCAATTTTTTTTGCGGGGCTACGGAACGGAGCAACGGATGCGGACAGTACACGGAGTGCTGTCCGCATCTTTTGCGGCCCCATTGAAGTGAATGGGTCCACATCCGAGCCGCAAAAACTGTGGCTCGGATGCGAACCAAATCAACAGTCGTGTGCATGAGGCCTAATTGTGAATAGGGCTTTACAGTCTTACACAAGAGGCAAAAATCATATGATAAATTCTCTCAATGAGGGCACAGTTTTAGTTAGAGTAAACAAGTTTAATGTGGACAACACTTTATCGATGTGGCAGCAGCTTACTGTTGCTTGGCAGATGTGCATTGCACCAAATCTCCTTAGTCATCAATAGTGTTGAGCGCGAATATTCGAATCCCGAATTTTAATCGCGAATCTCGGCACTTTAAAAATTTGCGAATATTTAGAATATAGTGATATATATTCGTGATTTTGAATATTCTAGATTTTGATTTTCACAGTACACATGATCCATCCCTGCTTTTAGCTTGTGGGCCAATGAGAAGGCTGCAATATCTCTATCATAGCTTAGCAACATCCCTAGCAACCAATAGGAAAGTTGCCTACCCCTTACTATATAAGAACATTTCCAGCAGCCATTTTATGCTGTTTCATGCCGTTGTGAGAGGAGTGTGATAATTGTGCTGTGCTGAATTGCTGTTTTATAATACTTCTGATACCTCATATACACTCACCTAAAGAATTATTAGGAACACCTGTTCTATTTCTCATTAATGCAATTATCCAGTCAACCAATCACATGGCAGTTGCTTCAATGCATTTAGGGGGGTGGTCCTGGTCAAGACAATCTCCTGAACTCCAAACTGAATGTCAGAATGGGAAAGAAAGGTGATTTAAGCAATTTTGAGCGTGGCATGGTTGTTGGTGCCAGACGGGCCAGTCTGAGTATTTCACAATCTGCTCAGTTACTGGGATTTTCACGCACAACCATTTCTAGGGTTTACAAAGAATGGTGTGAAAAGGTAAAAACATCCAGTATGCGGCAGTCCTGTGGGCGAAAATGCCTTGTGGATGCTAGAGGTCAGAGGAGAATGGGCCGACTGATTCAAGCTGATAGAAGAGCAACGTTGACTGAAATAACCACTCGTTACAACCGAGGTATGCAGCAAAGCATTTGTGAAGCCACAACACGCACAACATTGAGGCGGATGGGCTACAACAGCAGAAGACCCCACCGGGTACCACTCATCTCCACTACAAATAGGAAAAAGAGGCTGCAATTTGCACAAGCTCACCAAAATTGGACTGTTGAAGACTGGAAAAATGTTGCCTGGTCTGATGAGTCTCGATTTCTGTTGAGACATTCAAATGGTAGAGTCCGAATTTGGCGTAAGCAGAATGAGAACATGTATCTATCCTCTGATGGCTACTTCCAGCAGGATAATGCACCATGTCACAAAGCTCGAATCATTTCAAATTGGTTTCTTGAACATGACAATTAGTTCACTGTACTAAAATGGCCCCCACAGTCACCAGATCTCAACCCAATAGAGCATCTTTGGGATGTGGTGGGACGGGAGCTTCGTGCCCTGGATGTGCATCCCTCAAATCTCCATCAACTGCAAGATGCTATCCTATCAATATGGGCCAACATTTCTAAAGAATGCTATCAGCACCTTGTTGAATCAATGCCACGTAGAATTAAGGCAGTTCTGAAGGCAAAAGGGGGTCCAACACCGTATTAGTATGGTGTTCCTAATAATTCTATAGGTAAGTTGTTTAATCCAGATATTTAGTGGTATATAGTGTAAGTTAGTTAGGGAATAGGTTAGCTGAATAGGTTCCAGTGTAGGGTGTAAGATACATTAGTTAGGTAGCTCAATAATATACAGTACAGACCAAAAGTTTGGACACACCTTCTCATTCAAAGAGTTTTCTTTATTTTCATGACTATGAAGGCATCAAAACTATGAATTAACACATGTGGAATTATATACATAACAAACAAGTGTGAAACAACTGAAAATATGTCATATTCTAGGTTCTTCAAAGTAGCCACCTTTTGCTTGGATTACTGCTTTGCACACTCTTGGCATTCTCTTGATGAGCTTCAAGAGGTAGTCCCCTGAAATGGTCTTCCAACAGTCTTGAAGAAGTTCCCAGAGATGCTTAGCACTTGTTGGCCCTTTTGCCTTCACTCTGCGGTCCAGCTCACCCCAAACCATCTCGATTGGGTTCAGGTCTGGTGACTGTGGAGGCCAGGTCATCTGGCGCAGCACCCCATCACTCTCCTTCATGGTCAAATAGCCCTTACTTTCAAAGTTTTCCCAATTTTTCAGCTGACTGACTGACCTTCATTTCTTAAAGTAATGATGGCCACTCGTTTTTCTTTACTTAGCTGCTTTTTTCTTGCCATAATACAAATTCTAACAGTCTATTCAGTAGGACTATCAGCTGTGTATCCACCTGACTTCTCCTCAACGCAACTGATGGTCCCAACCCCATTTATAAGGCAAGAAATCCCACTTATTAAACCTGACAGGGCACACCTGTGAAGTGAAAACCATTTCAGGGGACTACCTCTTGAAGCTTATCAAGAGAATGCCAAGAGTGTGCAAAGCAGTAATCCAAGGAAAAGGTGGCTACTTTGAAGAACCTAGAATATGACATATTTTCAGTTGTTTCACATTGTTTGTTATGTATATAATTCCACATGTGTTAATTCATAGTTTTGATGCCTTCAGTGTGAATCATAGTCATGAAAATAAAGAAAACTCTTTGAATCAGAAGGTGTGTCCAAACTTTTGGTCTGTACTGTATATAATCCAGATAGTTAGTGGTAGATAGTGTAGGTTAGTTAGTGTAGCTGATAGGTTGCAGTGTAGGGTGTTAGGTACATTAGTTAGTTAGCTCAGTCATAAATATAATCCAGATAGTTAGTGTGAGATAGTGTAGGCTAGTTAGTTAATAGTGTAGCTGATAGGGTTTAGTGCAGGGTGTAGTGTAGGTTAGATAGAGATATAGTATGGTGTACCCTTTTGCTGTCTGTTTAGTCTGTAAAAAAAAAGGGTTTTGCTATGTTTTAGGTTTTTGTGTGCTAGGATGGTCTGCGTCTTTTGTCTGTGAAAAAAAAAACCAAAAAAAGTATTTGCCTGTGTTTTAGTGTGTGTTTTAGTGTAACAGTTTTAGGCCTCATACACACGACCGTTGTTTTGGTCCGCTTCCGAGCCGCAGTTTAGGTGGCTCAGATGCGGACCCATTCACTTTAATGGGGCCGCAAAAGATGCAGACAGCACTCAGTGTCCTGTCCACATCCATTGCTCCATTCCGTGGTCCACAAAAAAATATATAACCTGTCCTATTCTTGTCCGCGTTTTGCGGACAAGATTAGGCAGTTATATTAATGGCTGTCTGTGCCGTTCCGCAAATTGCGGAACACACACGGACGCCATCCGTGTTTTGCGGATCCGAGTTTGCAGACCGCAAAACACACAACGGTCGTGTGCATGAGGCCTTAGGTTTTGTTTGTTAGGGAGGGATTTATTGTCTGTGTCTTTTGTCTGTGAAGAAAACAAACAAACAAAAAAGTCTTTGCCTGTGTTTTAGTGTAACAGTTTTAGGGTTTCGTTTGTTAGGGAGGGATTATTGTCTGCATCTTTTGTCTGTGAAAAAAAAAAATATGTCTTTGCCTGTGCTTTAGTGTAACAGTTTTAGGGTTTTGTTTGTTAGGGAGGGATTATTGTCAGCGTCTTTTGTCTGTGAAAAAAAATAAATAAAAGTCTTTGCCTGTGTTTTAGTGTAACAGTTCTAGGGTTTCATTTGTTAGGGAGGCATTATTGTCTGCATTTTTGTTTGTAAAAAAATAATAAAATTGTCTTTGCCGGTGTTTTAGTGCAACAGTTTTAGGGTTTCGTTTGTTAGGGAGGGATTATTGCCTGCGTCTTTTGTCTGTGAAAAAAATAAATAAAAAGTCTTTGTGTATTAGTGTTACTGTTTTAGGGTTTCTTGTACTAGGGAGGGATTTTTGTCTGCGTGTTTTGTCATAGAAAAAAAATTATGTTATTTATGTTTTTTTTTTTTTTTTTTAAAGTTTTGCCCCATTGTCCCCAACCCAATAAAGTTTGCCCAAACTCCCTCATTATTTTCTTTCTCAATTTTTTTTGTGTTCTATAAAAACTTTTTGTTTTTGTAAATTATTAGTCAAAATCATAAGTGGCTGTGGCTGTTCCATCAGCCATGGTTGTGGTAGGGAAGTTGGTTTCCGTACTGGACTGCTGCCAGCACAGGGCTGCTCCTCTACCCAAGGAGGGGCGAGCGAAGGTGGCAGGGGCATCCGCCTGATCCGGAATTTTTTGGGGGCATGGCAGCCGCCCCATTTCATCTCAGGACGTCGATGCAGTGGTGTCATTCGTGACCCAAGCGAGTGGCACGGAATCCTCTGCCCTGGCTCTAATCAGCAGCAGCTCTCCACCTCCTGCAGGACCAGCCCCCAGCCCCCAAGAATCGACCTTGATGCTGTTTGACAGCTACAGTGGGAGTGGTAATGCAGGAGAGTGAGCTAGAGCTTTGTCCGGATGGTTGGGGCCTTTTGGAAGGGATGGAGGAGGAGGAGGTGGGTACCGCCCGTCAGTACCCCAGTGACATCCCTTCCAACTGGTGCGGGTGGTTTCAGCCACAGAACCCCCGCACCTAGTCAGACCCAGGCATCAGCGAGGGGACAGCGGAGCCAGGTCAGGGGCTTCATGTCTACTGTTCCCCTCAGTCAACCTCTAGTCAACCTTGGGTCTGACATTACAGGCGATCAAGAGGAGGGTGATTTTGAATGGGTCCCACCTCCCTTGTCAGGCGACAGCAGCACTGAAGAGGAAGGTAGGCACCCGAGGCAAACGGTGTGGCAGCAGGAGGCGGCAGCAGGTGCTGGCTCCACCTATGCGCACCGAGCCCGAACAGGCACAAGCCAGCACCACCCCATCTGACAGGAGGTCGGTGCGTAAGTCGCCTGTTTGGGCTTACTTCACCCTGGCAGCAGACGATGTGACAATTGCCATCTGTCAGTTGTGCAATGCCAGGGTGAGGAGGGTGTTGCTTGGCTGGGTACCACTGCCCTTACTTAGCACCTGAGAGTCAACCATTGGTGGGAGTGGGAACAGATGCAGGGTGGTCGTAGCAGCGCCAGCAGCAGTGCGCAAGGGACAGCAGCTCCTGCCACTGTCCTGAAGCCACCCAACCCCCTTCTAACAATGCATTCCCACTCCCCCACTCCCTCTCCTAGAGGTACTGGTACCGGCAGCCAGACCTCGGCCTCCTCTGCACCCTCCTCTATCGCCTCCACTGCCGTCCAGAGCCAGCTGTTGGTTGCTGACGCATTTGATTGCACCGCACCCTATGCCCCCGGGGACAGACGCATGCATTCACTCAATAGGCCCCTGGCAAGGGTTATCGCCCAACATATACTTCCCTTCAATATTGTGGACTGCAATCCATTCCGGCAGATGTTGGAGCAGGCCCAACCTAGATGGCGTGTCCCCAATTGCCATTTCTTTGCCAGGACCGGCGTCCCTGCCCTACACCAGCACATTGTGCAGAATGTATCCCTGTCACTGGATCACGCTGTCAGCAACAGGGTACATCTGACAATGGATGCCTGGACCAGCAGACATGGGCAGGGACGATACATAAGCTTTACTGCCCATTGGGTGTCCCTCCGAGGCACCGGGGAGGGATCATCAGATGTGGCGGTATCTCAGTTTGTGGTGCCGCCCCGGGGTGTCCAGGGGAGAACTGCTGCTCTCCCTCAAGCCACTGTCTCCACTGCTGCTGAACCCTCCAGCAAGTGTCCCCGTAGCTATGCAAGTGTGGGGCACGTCCGCTGCCAGGTCGTGCTCCAGCTTATAAGCTTAGGGGAACAGAGACACACTGGACTTCATGTTCTGGCCGCCCTCCATGCTCAGGTCCACAAATGGTTGACACCCCGAGGGTTACAGGCAGGTATGATTGTCTGTGACAACGGCAGCAACCTCCTCGCCGCCTTCCATGCTGGCAGTCTCACACACGTGCCCTGCATGGAACATGTCCTCAACCTTGTGGTAAAGAAGTTCCTATGCACATTATCAAGGTTGAGCGACATCGTGCCAAGGGTACATGGAATTGCCAGCCACTTCCGACGCTCCCCAACAACCACCGCGTTCCTATCCAAACTGAAGCAGGACAACAGTCTGCCATCTCACAGGCTGATTATGGACAGCGTGACGCGGTGGAACTTCACCCTCCACATGCTGGAGAGGTTGTGGGAGCAGCGACGTGCGGTGAAGGAATACCTGCTGGACCAAGGCAGTTCCGGGCCATCACACCCACTTTCCTACATCACCAATGCGGAATGGGGGCAGATACAACAGGTCAACCAAGATGGTCAGCGGGGAGCATGTCGGCCTCAATGACCTGCTCCACATAGTGTTCCTGCTGGACAGGACACTAGATCGCCTGCTCAAATCTCAGGAGAGTGCCTTGGTGGAGCAAGAAGTGGCAACAATGCTCCACCAAGACCAGGCCCAGGATGAGGAGGAAGAATTTGTTGAGGAGTTTGCCGACGTCCAGGCCTAGTCAGGAGGGAGAGCCGGTGCAGGGGGCACCGTTAGTCTGGGGAGGGACAGCTCCCACAGGAAATAGCAGCAGCAGGAGGACCAAGATGTCATGTCCTGGGCAACCAAGAAGAGTCACATAGGGCTGTCCTTTTCCCCATGGCTGCCCACATGCTGTGATGACTCAGGAGGGACCCCTGGATCAGGAAAATTTTTGGTTGGCCACCCTTTTAGACCCTCGCTGCAAGGGGAAATTGGAGCAGTTCATCCCAGCCAGCCGGAGGGACCTCCGGATGCAAAACCTGCGGATCTGTCTGCTCCTCCGGCTGGATCAGGCAAACCCTCAGCCTCCGCTCCAGTTCTCCCTACCCATCTCACCCAGCAGGTGGCTGGCCCAAGCACCTCCAGCTGAGCAGGTGATCTTATGGGTGAGATGAGGTTGTTCTACCACTCTGTGTAGCAGCAGCAGTCACCACCAGCGGATGGCCAGCATGGTGGCAGACTACATGGAGTCCGTCGATGCTTCCGACAGCATGAGCACCAACGACCCCATGGAGTATTGGGTTGCCAGGCTGGACACCTGCCATGAGCTCGCTCAGTATTCGCTGGAAGTAATGTAAATATAATTTATTTATTTATTTATTGAGAACTTTATTTACAGTGGATATAAAAAGTCTACACACCCCTGTTAAAATGTCAGGTTTCTGTGCTGTAAAAAAATGAGACAAAGATAAATCATTTCAGAACTTTTTCCACCTTTAATATGACCTATAAACTGTACAACTCAATTGAAAAACAAACTGAAATCTTTTAGGTAGAGGGAAGAAAAAATATAAAAATAAAATAATGTGGTTGCATAAGTGTGCACACCCTTAAACTAATACTTTGTTGAAGCACCTTTTAATTTTTTACAGCATCTATTTGGTTATGAGCCTATCAGCATGGCACATTTTGACTTGGCAAGATTTGCCCACTCTTCTTTGCAAAAACACTCCAAATCTGTCAGATTGCGAGGGCATCTCCTGTGCACAGCCCTCTTCAGATCACCCCACAGATTTTCAATCGGATTCAAGTATGGGCTCTGGCTGGGCCATTCCAAAACTTTAATCTTCTTCTGGTGAAGCCATTCCTTTGTTGATTTGGATGTATGCTTTGGGTCAGTGTCATGCTGAAAGATGAAGTTCCTCTTCATGTTCAGCTTTCTAGCAGAAGCCTGAAGGTTTTGTGCCAATATTGACTGGTATTTGGAACTGTTCATAATTCCCTCTAGCTTAACTAAGGCCCCAGTTCCAGCTGAAGAAAAACAGCCCCAAAGCATGATGGTGCCACCACCATGCTTTACTGTGGGTTTGGTGTTATTTTGGTGATGTGCAGTGTTGTTTTTGCGCCAAACCTATCTTTTGGAATTATGGCCAAAAAGTTCAACCTTGGTTTCATCAGACCATAACACCTTTTCCCACATGCTTTTGGGAGACTTCAGATGTGTTTTTGAAAAATGTAGCCTGGCTTGGATGTTTTTCTTCGTAAGAAAAGGCTATCGTCTTGCCACTCTACCCAATAGCCCAGACATATGAAGAATACGGGAGATTGTTGTCACATGTACTACACAGCCAGTACTTGCCAGATATTCCTGCAGCTCCTATAATGTTGCTGTAGGCCTCTTGGTAGCCTCCCAGACCAGTTTTCTTCTTGTCTTTTCATCAATTTTGGAGGGACGTCCAGTTCTTGGTAATTTTACTGTTGTGCCATATTTTCTACACTTGATGATGACTGTCTTCAATGTGTTCCATGGTATATCTAATGCCTTGGAAATTCTTTTGTACCCTTCTCCTGACTGATACCTTTTAACAATGAGATCCCTCTGATGCTTTGGAAGCTCTCTATGGACCATGGCTTTTTTTTAAAATTGATTTTAAACAATAAAACATTTTCCAAAGGATGAGGTTGCATTAGGCTGAGTATACAATACTTCCTGACACATCAGGATAAAAGTGAACCTCAATCAGGTGTCAAAATATGCATATACAGAGGGTAGGGAGAGAGTACATTATACATTTAATTGTGTAGAGATCAAAGAGCAAAGAGGTCAAAGATCAAAGAGGGGGGGGGGGGGAGTTTTCCTCTGGTTAAGGTAGTTACATAAGGGGGAAGACATGGGAGACCAGTTGGTTTAAGAGACATTTCTGTAATTCTTCCAAGCGGTCCAAGTAGAGAGAAACTTATTTCTAGTCCCTAGTTCCCAGTTAGAGAGCTCCTCAAGGCGGTAGGTTTGGTCTACTCTGTTTCTCCATTGTTCAATGGAGGGGGTTTTAGCAGAGCGCCACATTGTGGAGATTAGGAGGCGGGCTGCTGATAGCAGATAGGATAGCAGAGAAGTTTTTTGATTGCCAGTATTTGTTATGCCAAAGGATAAGAGGGCAATTTCAGGGGTGCAAGGGGAGTTTGATTTGCATATATTATTGCTCATCTGGAAAATTTGTTTCCACCATGCAGATATTAGAGGGCAATTCCCCCAGCTGTGTATGAAAGTGCCTTTTTCAGAGCCACATCTCCAGCACGTAACGGGAACGTTGGGGTACAGGAGAGCTATTTTATCAGGAGTTTTGTACCACCTAGACAATATTTTATATCCGTTCTCCTGCACCTGGATGCACCTTGAGAGTTTATGTGGAATATTGAGAAGTGTATTTATTTCTCTGTCTGAAAACTGTCTATCTAGGTATTTTTCCCATAGACCAACAAAGGCAGGTTTAACCCTTGTGGGGGAAAAAATTCAGTTTTTTATAGAGAAGGGAGATCAATTTGGGGGGTAGCAGGCATTGGTTAGTAGGTTCTCAAGCCAGTTAGTGGAGTTCATGTAGGATATAGATCTAGCTCACAGGATTAACTCAGCTCTGAGGAATTTAGGAATGAGGAAATTGGTGGATGGGATATTTAAGGAGGAAGCGAGCTCTAATTCAGAGAGAACGCAACCATCCTTGTCAAAGAGGTCCGTTATAAGGGTGGAGGATGTCTTAAGCTTTGGAGGGGCTGATGACCTAATCTCCACAGGAGCTAGGGAGAATAGATCTTTAATTTGTAGGAGGGGGGAGAGAGGCAGTAGGACACTGTGGTTAAAGGAGAACCAATTCCATACCTTAATGGTGGAGCGTATCAAGGGGTTAGTCCCTGGGGGTGGGGCCGTTAGAGGTTTATCTGTCAATAACAGAGACCTGAAGGGGAAGTTAAAGTTAGCGTTCTCAATTGAGAGCCAAAGTTTGTGGGGAGGGATACGGATCCAATCAATTGCTCTACAAAGGTGGATGAATTTCATATACAACTCTGGGTCAGGTAGACCTATACCTCCCAAGTGTTTAGGTTTGGTAAGGGTGGAAAAGGAGATTCTGGGATTTTTCCCCTGCCACAGGAATTGGCGAATGAGACTATTTAGTTTTTTTGAAATAGGAGCGGGGAATCATGATAGGCAACACTTGGAGGAGATAAGTAAGCCTAGGGATGACCAAATACATTACCATATTTTTTCTGCCAAACCAAGTGAGTCCAATTGAGCGGCGATGGATTTTAGGAGGGGAGTGTAGTTCAGGTGGAATAAGTCAGGAAGGTGAGAGTTTATTTTAATACCCAAATATGTTAGGTGTTGTTCAGTCCACTTGAATGGAGAGTTTGATTGAAGTGCCTTGATGCAAGGAGGGGATAGGCCAGTGTGCAGGATTTGTGATTTTTGTGGGTTAATTTTGAAGTTGGATAGGGAGCTAAATTTGTTAAGTAATAAGAGTATCTTGGGCATGGATGTAAGGGGATTGGTGGTAAGAATTAGGTCATCAGCAAAAGCAGCAAGTTTAAATTCTTGGGACCCAATTTTCAAATTTTGGATGATGCTCTCCTGTCTTAGGGCCTGCATGAGGGTTTCCATAACAAAGATGAGGGGGGAGAGGGGGAAACCTTGATGTGTTCCATTTTTAATCAGGAAACTGGAAGAAGTAAGGTTGTTCACTAGGACCGAGGCGGAAGCATTATTGTACATTGCGAAAATGGCGTGTATATATGGGGCTGGAAAGTTGAATTTGAGTAGAGTGATTTTAATGTAAGACCAATCTATGCGGTCAAAAGCTTTTTCCGCGTCGGTGCCCAGGAGAACCAGTGGCAGCTTTTTGTATGTGGTGTAGTAAAGAGCATCTAGAATTTTGGTTGTATTGTCTTTGCCCTCCCGTCCTTTAACAAAGACCACCTGATCAGGGTGAATCAGGTTCGGGAGGAGGGATTGGATTCTTGTTGCAAGCATCTTTGCTAGGAGTTTTAGGTCGATATTTAGGAGGGATATGGGGCGGTAGTTAGCACATAGGGTGGGATATTTGCCCTCTTTAGGTATGATAGTAATCATTGCGTTTGTCATGTCTGTAGAAAGGGGGCCGTTTTGTAGGACTAAGTTACATACGTGTATCAGGTAGGGAACTAATGTGGCCTGGAAGGTGGAGTAATAGATAGTTGAAAGCCCGTCAGGTCCGGGGCATTTACCTTTTGAAGAGTTTTTGAGAGCTAAAGTGAGTTCAGCAATGGTGAATGGTTTTGACAGGTCTTCGCATTGAGAAGGGGTTAAGGATGGCAGGTTTAGGGTGTGTAAAAAGGATTTGGTGAGTAGGTTTTCATCATTTTGGGCTGGGTGGAAGTGGGAGGAGGTAAATTATAAAGGTCTTTGTAGAAGAGGCAAAATTGTTCAGCAATGGCATCAGGCGAAAAAAATTGATGACCTTGGGCGGATTTAATTGAGGTTACATATCTGGCGTTTTTTTTTTTACGTTTAATGCGATTCATCATAAATTTCGAGGACTTGTTACCATGTGCATAGAATTTATGTTGGGAGGAAAGGTAGTATTTGGCAGTTTTTTTGTTAAGTAGGTTTTTGAGCTCGGGTCTAAGAGTTGAGAGGTCAGATAGGTGTTGAAGAGCAAGGGATTGTTTATGTAACGCTTCCAAGGCATGTATACGGTCTAGTAGGGACGAAAGTTGTTTGTCTGCTTGTTTTTTTAGATAGGAGCATTTACTGATGAAGTGACCTCGAATAAATGCTTTATGGGCATCCCATAGCACTTGTGGGGAAATGTCAAGGGTGTCATTAGTTTTAAAATACTGTTCTAGGAGAGAGGAGAAATGGTTTATATGGGCATCGTCGCTCAATATGGACTCGGGTAGAGAGCAGAAGGTGCAGAAAATCGGAGAGTGGTCTGAGATGGTAATGTTTCCATTTCAGGGTCTGTGCTTTGATGCAGGAAGTCTTTGGGTACTAAGATATAGTCAATTCTACTATATGAGTGACCTGGAGCTGAATAAAAAGTATAATCAATAACAGAAGGGTTCATACATCTCCATATATCAATCAGGCCTTTTACGTGTAATTTAGCTTTGAGTTTTTTCAGAAGTTTAACTGATACCGGGGATTTTTTGGAGGACGTATACACTAGAGGATGTAGAGCAAGATTAAAGTCGCCTGCTAAAATTAATGTACCTTCCCAGACAGATTCCACTAAAGATAGGACAAAGAGAAACCACGGGACCTGGTCAGAGTTAGGGGAGTAGACATTCACAAGGGTAAACATCTTATGGCCAATAAGACCCTTCAGGATGATATATCTTCCCTCTGTCTGAAATATGGGTGGAATATTGGGAATATTTCGAAAGCCAATACTGACTCCCCTCGAGGCCGCGCCATCTGAACCACAATGAAACCACTCCTGAAATCTAGAGTGGGAAAGGTCTGGGAATTTACCCTGTTTATAGTGGGTTTCCTGGAGAAAAATTATTGAGCAGCTCTTTTTCCATAGAAGAGAGAGGATTTGGGATATTTTACAGAGAGATCTAAGTCACTTCACATTGAAGGATGTAAGTTTGAAATCTGTCATAAAGGAGTATATGGGAAATGAGGGGGAGTTCGGGTGTTATGTTGTGGGTCCCAACTGTAGAGGGAAATGTAGGAATGATAGGCGGCCCCGAGGAGAATCAGACTTCTGTATGTCACAATCATATAGTCATAGACATAGTACAACAATACAAATATAACAGAAAATAAACCAATAACAAAACCAGGATCGCATTGAGGAACATTTCCCATCGAAATGGGTTACACTAGTGTTTGAGGTGGGGATCACAAGGGGGGAAATGGTTGGTCAACCATGTTGCGATCCCCTAGGCACTAGATAGAAGCCTCTGAGATGAAGCTTTCAGACAATCGAAATTGGAGCCATAAGGGGAGGAGGGTAGTTCAGGTATAGCGGGGAAGGGATATGGTGGGAATAGGAGCAGAATCAGTAGTAATTTACTGATAGGGAGGGCCGTGAGCTCACTCAAGATCGGCTCCATAGCTTTACTGAGTGATTGCTTTAAGAAGCAGCGTGTGATAGGAAGCGCCATTTTGCAGTGAGAGTCCTCTGTATCACTCTCTCCTTCAAAGAGGTCAACGGTGCGCTTGCTCACCTTGTTTGGAGGGTTCGGTGCCATCTTGGTCTCTCGAGCCACCAGAGTAGCTGCAGCTTTTTTTATGAATTTGACCATATTCCCGCTGTTGTTCGGCGTTTTGCTGGCATTGGAGGAGTCCCCGGATCTGGGGTGCCCGATTTTGACCATCTTTTCGTCTGTCAGCTTATGTAGGCTGGTGCTGTAGAGGATCTAGTACGCAGAGCTCCTGACTATGCGGCCATCACAGTCCGGCACAGGCTCCGCCCCCTCGTGGATCATGGCTTTTGCTGTGGGATGCAACTAAGAAAATTTCAGAAAAGACTGACTAGAGCAGCTGAACTTTATTTGGGGTTAATCAGAGGCACTTTAAATGATGGCAGGTGTATGCTGACTCCTATTTAGCATGATTTTGAATGTGATTGCTTAATTCTGAACACAGCTACATCCCCAGTTATAAGAGGGTGTGCACACTTATGCAACCACATTAATTTAAGCTTTTTTTTCCTTCCTCCACATAACAGATTTCAGTTTGTTTTTCAATTGAGTTGTACAGTTTATAGGTCAGATAAAAGGTGCAAAAAGTTCTAAAATGATTTATCTTTGTCTAATTTTTTTACAGCACAGAAACCTGACATTTTAAAAGGGGTGTGTAGAATTTTTATATCCACTGTATATATTTCTGTATTTATTTATTTATTTATTTATTTATTGATGATTTTATTTATGTAATTATTTATTTATTGATGATTTTTTAAATATATTTATTTATTGATAACTTTATATATATCTGTATTGATGAATTTACTTATGTATTTATTGATTAATTTATTTATGTATTTATTTATTTATTTATTTATTGATGACTTTGTATATTTCTCTATTGTTGAATTTCTTTAACCCCTTAAGGACCGGGCCATTTTTCACCTTAAGGACCAGGCCATTTTTTGCAAATCTGTGTCTCACTTTATGTGGTGATAACTTTAAAACGCTTTTACTTATCCATGCCATTCTGAAATTGTTTTCTCGTCACAAATTGTACTTCATGACAGTGGTAAAATTGAGTAAAAAAAAAATATATATTTATAAAAAAAAATCCAAATTTACCAAAAATTGGGAAAAATTAGCAAATTTCAAAATTTCAATTTCTCTTCTTTTATAATAGATAGTAATACCTCCAAAAATAGTTATTACTTTACATTCCCCATATGTCTACTTCATGTTTGGATCATTTTGTAAATGCCATTTTATTTTTTGGGGACATTACAAGGCTTAGGGCTGTTTCACACGAGCGGATGCCGTGCGTGACATCCGCTCCGTGAATGACAGCCAAGACCCGATGCAGACTGCAGAAGCACGGAGCATTAACATGATTGATAATGCTCCGTGCCTCTCTGTGATCTCTTTACTACGAAATCACAGTGAGATAAAGTTGTCACTGTGATTTCGTAGTAAAGAGATCACAGAGAGGCACGGAGCATTATCAATCATGTTAATGCTCCGTGCTTCTGCAGTCTGCATCAGGTCTTGGCTGTCATTCATGGAGCGGATGTGAAACAGCCCTTAGGCCCCTTTCACACGAGCAAGCATTCCGTGCGGATGCGATGCGGGAGGTGAACGCATTGCACCCGCACTGAATACCGACCCATTCATTTCTATGGGGCTGTGCACACGAGCGGTGATTTTCACGCATCACTTTTGCGTTGCGTGAAAATCGCAGCATGCTCCTCTTTGTGCGTTTTTCACGTAACGCAGGCCCCATAGAAATGAATGGGGTTGCGTGAAAATCGCAAGCATCCGCAAGCAAGTGCGGATGCGGTGCGATTTTCACGCACGGTTGCTAGGAGACGATCGGGATGGAGACCCGATCATTATTATTTTCCCTTATAACATGGTTATAAGGGAAAATAATAGCATTCTGAATACAGAATGCATAGTAAAACAGCGCTGGAGGGGTTAAAAAAAAAATAATCATTTAACTCACCTTAATCCACTTGATCGCGTAGCTCGGCATCTCCGTCTGTCTCTTTTACTGTATAGGACCTGTGGTGAGCATTAACTATAGTTCAAGGACCTGGGATGACGTCACTCCGGTCATCACATGGTACGTCACATGATATTTTACCATGGTGTTCCCGCAACGCCTGTGTGAAAGAGGCCTTAGAAGTTTAGAAGCAAATCTTGAGATTTTTCAGAAAAGGTCTAAAACCCACTTTTTCAGGACCAGTTCAGGTCTGAAGTCACTTTGTGAGGCTTACATAATAGACACCAACCAAAATTGCCCCATTTTAGAAACTACACCCCTCAAGGTAATCAAAACTGATTTTATAAACGTGGTTAACCCTTTAGGTGTTCCACAAGAATTAATGGAAAATAGAGTAAAATTTCTGATTTTCCATTTGAATCCATTTTTTCCAGTTACAAAGCAAGGGTTAACAGCCAAACAAAACTCAATATTTATGGCCCTGATTCTGTAGTTTACAGAAACACCCCATATGTGGTAGTAAACTGCTGTACGGGCACACAGCAGGGCGCAGAAGGAAAGGAACGCCATACGGTGTTTGGAAGGCAGATTTTGCTGGACTGTTTTTTTGACACCATGTCCCATTTGAAGCCCCCCTGATGCACCCCTAGAGTAGAAACTCCAAAAAAGTGACCCCATTTTTGAAACTACAGGATAAGGTGGCAGTTTTGTTGGTACTATTTTAGGGTACATATGATTTTTGGTTGCTCTATATTACACTTTTTGTGAGGCACGGTAACAAGAAATAGCTGTTTTGGCACAGTTTTTATTTTTTGTTATTTTCAACATTCATCAGGTTAGATTATGTGGTATTTTTATAGAGCAGGTTGTCACGGATGCAACAATACCAAATATGACTACTTTTTTGGTTGTTTGTTTCAGTTTTACATAACAAAGCCGTATTTATTTTTATTTTTTGGACGACTGTCTTGTGTAGGGCATAATTTTTTTCTCGCTTGCTATTATACTTTTTGTGATGTAAGGTGACAAAAATTTGCTTTTTTTAACAATTTTTTTTTTTTTTTTACAGTGTTCATCTGTTAGGTCATGCGATATTTTTATAGAGCAGGTTCTTACGGACGCGTTGATACTTAATATGTCTACTTTTTTTTATTTACTTAAAGGGAACCTGTCACCAGTTTTATGGTGTCCTAACTAAGGGCAACATAAATAAGTGATAGATTCTCTTAGCAAAATGCTGGGTCACTTTCTTTAATTGACCCAGTCAATCTGCCAACATCTTGTATTGAAAAGCTCCAGCTGATAATGATGAGTCCTGAATATTCATGAGCTCCTGACTCTCCCCGCCCACCTGCTGCTGAATGACAGTTTGTTTCCATAGGAATCAGCAGCAGGTGGGCAGGGGAGTGGCTATAGCTCTGAATTAAATATACACTGGACTCACTGACATCACGCCGGACTCCAATCAGCTCATTAGCATGCGGCATCTTTGTGTGTATATTATGAGGTAACCATCTGTCACACCAGTAAGTGAATACATCTAAGGTACTTTTTAGTAGTTAATGATTGTATAGAATTAGTTAGATTATAATCAAATATCCACATGACAGGTTTCCTTTAAGTTTTACACAATACCAGCATTATTGAAACAAAAAAATGATGTTTTAGTGTCCATATTCTGAGCCATATTTTTTAAAATTTTTTGGGCGATTGGCTTAGGTAGGGGCTCATTTTTTGCGGGCTGGGGTGACGGTTAGATTGGTACTATTTTGGGGGTCATACGCCTTTTTGATCACTTGGTGTTGCACTTTTTGTGATGTAAGGTTACAAAAATTGCATTTTTTTACACCGTATTTATTTTATTTTATTTATGGTATTAATCGGACAGGGTGGATCATGTGATATATTTATAGAGCAGTCATTACGGATGCAGCGATACCTAATATGTGTGTTTTTTTTCTTTCTGTTTTTATTATAAAATAAGGGGAAAGGGGCGTTTTTTTTTTCTTTTTTAAATTTATTAATTTTATTACTTTATAAAATTTATTAAAAACACTTTTTTTTAACTTTTTTTCTCTACTTTATTTCTGATGTTCACTTTTGGGGGTCTGATCCCCTCTGCAATGCATTACAATACATTTGTATTGTAATGTATTGCCTGTTTGTGTACTACAGTGAGGAGTACACAAACAGGTTGCCTAGGAGACCCAGCCTAAGGCTGGATCTTCTCGGCTACCGTAAAAGGCAGGTCCCAATGCCGTGCAAGGTATTGGGCAGCCTCTGCATGGCATCAGGCTGCCTTCTGAGAAATCGAGTACCCGCTACAGCAGTGCAGGGACTTGATGGGCTCCCTCAAACACAAACCCCTTCTATGCTGCGGTAGCGTCATAGAAGGGGTTAATCCGTAGCGATCGCCAATATGGGGGGGTCAAAGGACCCCCCTTGGCATTGACCTATGGTACCTGCTGATTGATTTCAGCAGGCACCCAGTTCCGATCACCGCCCGCCGCGCGGCGGGGATCAGAAATACACAGGGCGTACAGGTAGGCCCTGTGTCCTTAAGTTCCGGCACATCAGGGCGTACCTGTACCCCCTTTGTCCCCAAGAGGTTAAATATTTTTGTTTCTTTTTTTTTTTTAAATTAATTTATTAACCCCTTAAGGACCCATGACGTACATGTATGTCATCTCTGGCCGTGACTTGAGGACCAGAGAAGTACATGTACGTCATGGTGATTGGGCGGGTGCAGGAGCTGCGCCCGCCTGATCAGCGGCAGGGGTTTGACAGTCACTGATAGCCGGACTCCTGCTGCATGCGCAGGCATCAGTGAAATCACCGATGTCGGCGCATTAACCCCTGCACAGCCGTGGTCAGCACTGACCACGGCACGTGCGATGTCCGTGCAGGGAGGAAGCAGCCAATGGGTCCTTGCGCTGCTGTGACGGGGAACTGATGGCATGGAAGGCAGCACGATGCCTTTCTTAGGCATCGTGGCTGCCTTCCGGGAGACTTTCAAGATCAAGCCCCCGTATCTCACAGGCAAACAGAAGTATTGTGATGCATTGTAAAGGGGATCAGACCCCCAAAAGTTGAAGTCCCAGAGTGTAAAATAAAGTGTAAAAGAAAGTTAAAAAAGTAAAGTTTTACAAAACTAATTAAAAGTTTCAAGTAAAAAAAAATATATATATTTTTTTGCAAAGATAAAGGGAAAAGATTTTGTAAAAGATAGGGAAGAAAAAAAAAGTAGACATATTAGGTATTGCCACGTCCGTATCAATCGTAAATATCACATGACCTAACCCCTCAGATGAACACCGTCAAAAAAATAAAATTAAAACTTTTTTTGTCACCTTACATCACTAAAAGTGCAACACCAAGCAATCAAAAAGGCATATACCCCCGAAAATAGTACCAATCTAACCGTCACCTCATCCCACAAAAAATGAGCCCCTACCTAAGACAATCGCCAAAAAAAAAAACTATGGCTTTCAGAATGTGGAGACACAAAAAAATTCATTATTTTTTTCAAAAATGCTTTGTTATGTAAAACTGAAACAAACAACTAAAAACAGTAGTCATATTTGGTATTGTTGTATCCGTAACAACCTGCTCTATAAAAATACCACATGATCTAACCTGTCAGATGAATGTTGTAAATAACAAAAAATTCAAACGGTGCCAAAACAGCTATTTTTTGTTACCTTGCCTCACAAAAAGTGTAATATAGAGCAACCAAAAATCATATGTACCCTAAAATAGTACCAACAAAACTGCCACCTTATCCCGTAGTTTCCAAAATGGGGTCACTTTTTTGGAGTTTCTACTCTAGGGGCGCATTAGGGGGGCTTCAAATGGGACATGGTGTCAAAAAAACAGTCCAGCAAAATCTGCCTTCCAAAAACCATATGGCGTTCCTTTCCTTCTACGCAATGCCGTGTGCCCGTACAGCAGTTTACGACCACATATGGGGTGTTTCTGTAAACTACAGAATCAGGGCCATAAATATTGAGTTTTGTTTGGCTGTTAACCCTTGCTTTGTAACTGGAAAAAATTGATTCAAATGGAAAATCTGCCAAAAAAGTTAAATTATGAAATTTCATCTCTATTTTCCATTAATTCTTGTGGAACACCTAAAGGGTTAACAAAGTTTGTAAAATCAGTTTTTTATACCTTAAGGGGTGTAGTTTCTAAAATGGGGTAACTTTTTTGGGAGTTTCTACTCTAGGGGTACATTGGGGGGTCTTCAAATGTGACATGTCAGGTTAAAATATCCCAGTGAAATCTGCTTTCCAAAAACCATTTCCGTTTACGACCACATATAGGGTGTTTCTGTAAACTACAGAATCGGGGCAATAAAGATTGAGATTTGTTTGGCTGTTAACCCTTGCTTTGTTAGTGAAAGAAAATTGATTAAAATGGAAAATCTGCCAAAAAAGTGAAATTCTAAAATTTTATCTCCATTTTCCATTAATTCTTGTGGAACACCTAAAGGGTTAACAAAGTTTGTAAAATCAGTTTTGAATACCTTGAGGGGTGTAGTTTCTAAAATGGAGTTATTTTTGTGTGGTTTTTATTATGTAAAGTGACTATATACTTGAAATGGTCCTTAAAAAGTGTGTTTTTGAAATTTTCTGAAAAACCAAGATTTGCTTCTAAATTTCCAAGCCTTCTAACGTCCCCAAAAAATAAAATGGCATTCACAAAATGATCTAAACATGTAGTAGACATATGGGCAATGTAAAGTAATAACAATTTTTGGAGGTATTACTATTACGGTTGAGCGAACCCGAACTGTAAAGTTTGCAGGGCAGCCAATCAACAAGCATTTAACTGTGTGACCTTAGAAGCCATCACAGCCATGCCTACTAATGGCATGGCTGTGATTGGCCAGTGCAGCATGTGACCCAGCCTCTATATAAGCTGGAGTCACATAGCGCTGCACGTCACAATGCTGTGCTTAGTGTAGGGAGAGGATGCTGCTGTGAGGCAGAAAATACGACAGAATCTGTTATCAGAACTCCAATTATACTTAGCGATCTACATAGATTTAGTTGTGTGGGTGCAGTGCACAATCTTTTTACCCTGCCCTGAGCCTAGTGACATAAAAAAATTACTTTTATTAGTCTGTTAGTTAGGTGTGCGGCGGCGGCCATTTTATGCAAGCTCAGTGCACCAGCACTGCATCTGTGCTTTTGTGACATTCAAATCCAAGCTTGAAATACTGCAATAATAATCTAGTTTTTAAAAAAACAAAATTTTTGGGCAATATCCAACATCTGGTGCCTTTGCAGGATTAGTCAGTGTGCAATTTAAGCTAGAAATACAGCTATAATTTTCTGGGTTTTAAAAAACACCCTTTTTGTGCAAAATACACAATTTTACAACGCTTGCTGCATCTGCACATGTGAAATTCAAGCGTTATATACTGCTGTCATATTCTGTTATTAAAAAAACACACATTTTTGGCAAAAAAAATAAATTTTGCAGCCCTTGCTGCATCTGTGATTGTTAAAAACAAGTTTGAAATACTTCAATATTTTTCTGGCTTTGGCAATAACCTTCATTTTGGGCGTCTGCAAAAATCTTTAATTTCGGCCTAGTCTGGATATGTATGTGTGAGATACAACCCTTTACATACTGAGGTTCTAATCTGCTATTAATAAAACACCCATTTTGGTCAAAAATCTTTAATTGCGGCCTAGTCTGGATCTGTACGTGTGAGATACACACTTTAGATACTGTGGTTCTATTCTGTTATTTGAAAAACAGCTATTTTGGGCAAAAAACTTAAATTGCGGCCTAGTCTGGATCTGTACATGAGAGATACACCCTTTAGATACTGTGGTTATATTCTGCTATTAATAAAACACCCCTTTTTGGGCAAAAATCTTTAATTGCGGCCTAGTCTACATCTGTACGTGTGAGATAGACCCTTTACATACTGTGGTTCTATTCTGATATTAGCAAAACACCCATTTTGGGCAAAACACTTTAATTGCGGCCTAGTTTGCATCTGTACGTGTGAGATACACCCTTTACATACTGTGGCTCTATTCTGCTATCAATTAAACACCCATTTTGGGCAAAACACTTTAATTGCGGCCTAGTTTGCATCTGTACGTGTGAGATACACCCTTTACATACTGTGGCTCTATTCTGCTATCAATTAAACACCCATTTTGGGCAAAAATCTTTAATTGTGGCCTAGTCTAGATATGTATGGGTGAGATACAACCCTTTACATACCGAGGTTCTAATAGTGAAAAAAATAGCATTTCCACATGCACAATGCGAAGGTAACTCAAGGGATTGTGACTGAACAGCTGTGTAACAATAAGAAAACCACTAATCAGTGAGGAAAACCAGAAAAAAAGGCTTAAATTTGCAAGGGAGCATAAAGATTGGACTGTGGAGCAATGGAAGAAGGTCATGTGGTCTAATGAGTCAAGATTTACCCTGTTCCAGAGTGATGGGCGCATCAGGCTAAGAAGAGAGGCAGATGAAGTGATGCACCCATCATGCCTAGTGCCTACTGTACAAGCCTGTGGGGGAAGTGCTAAAATCTGAGGTTGCTGCAGTTGGTCAGGTCTAAGTTCAGCAACAGTATGTGCTCCAAGTATGAGGTCAACTGACTACCTGAACATACTGAATGACCAGGTTATTCCATCAATGGATTTTTTCTTCCCTGATGGCATGGGCATAATCCAGGATGACAATGCCAGGTTTTAATCAGGCTCAAATTGTGAAAGAGTGGTTCAGGGAGCATAAGACATCATTTTCACACATGGATTTACCACCACAGAGTCTAGACCTTAACCCCATTGAGAATCTTTTATTTTTTTTTGGTGGCGACTTTTTTTTTGGACAGGCAGGGTATGGCACCCAATGACGCGGGTTTGGCTCATTGCGAGTCAGGGAGAGCTGCGCTTAAGAAGGGACAGATAGTGTAGAGAGTTTGCGATCAAAATTTATTTAATTTTAAAATGTTTCAAAGACCCAAAAGTCCTTTTAAGGACTATTGTCTGTGGTGGCAGCAATATAATCTTGCAAAGTAGTCTTCGATTTTTTTTCCATACTTTGCGATTCTTTTTCTATAGAGGGTGTGTGCAGTGACATCTATTCAGCAATACCTTCTGTGTGTCAGGGGCAGAGATAGGAAGAATATTATTGAAAACAATTATATATTTTCCATAATTTATCCAAATTTTTCCTATAAACGGTCCCTGCAGTGAATTGTCATATCTGTGCTGCAATAGCATCTGTGTGTCAGGGCCAGATATTGGGAAAAAAATTAGTGACAACAAATATATTTTTTCCATAATTTATCCATCATTTTCCTATAAACGGTCCCTGCAGTGAATTGTCACATCTGTGCTGCAATAGCATGTGTGTGTCAGGGCCAGATATTCCGAAAAATATTAGCGAAAACAATTATATTTTTTCCATAATTTATCCACATTTTTCCTATAAACGGGCCCTGCAGTGAATTGTCACACCTGTGCTGCAATAGCGTTTGTGTGTCAGGGCCCGATATTGGGGAAAATATTAGTGACAACAAATATATTTTTTCAATAACTTATCCATAATTTTCCTATAAACGGTCCCTGAAGTGAATTGTCACATCTGTGCTGCAATAGCGTGTGTGTGTCAGGCCCAAATATTAGGAAAAATATTAGTGACAAGAAATATATTTTTTCCATAATTTATCCATAATTTTCCTATAAACGGTACCTGCAGTGAATTGTCACATCTGTGCTGCAATAGCATGTGTGTAACAGGGCCAGATATTGGGAAAAATATTACCAAAAACAATTATATATTTTTCCATAATTTATCCACATTTTTTCTATAAACGGTTCCTGCAGTGAATTGTCACATCTGTGCTGCAATAGTGTGTGTGTGTCAGGCTCAGATATTGGGAAAAATATTAGCAAATACAATTATATTTTTTCCATAATTTATCCACATTTTTCTTATAAACGGTCCCTGCTGTGAATTGTCACATCTGTGGTTGTTCAACCTTCTCGACCCCCGCTACAAAGAGAACTTCTCATCTTTCATTCCTCTGATGGAGAGGACGAGCAAAATGGTGCAATACCAGAAGATCCTTGTTGAAAAATTGCTCCTAAATTTTCCATTTGACAACGCTGGCGGCAGAGTCCGTACTTCCTTGGCCAACCGAGGAGGGGAGACAAGGGGCACACTTAGTAGTTCTAACAGAGGCAGGGCAACACTCTCCAAAGCCTGGGACAGTTTCATGACACCCCGCCAGCACCCTCACCCTGATGTGCGGCCTACTACCACAAGGAGAAATTTTTTTTGGAAGATGGTGAAGGAGTACATAGCAGACCGTATCAGCATCCTCAATGATCCCTCAGTGCCTTACAACTACTGGGTGTCCAAGCTGGACACGTGGCATCAACTAGCGCTCTACGCTTTGCAGGTGCTGGCCTGCCCTGCCACCAGCATTTTGTCTGAGCGTGTATTTAGTGCTGCTGGTGGCATTATAACAAATAAGCGTATTCGCCTGTCAACTGAAAATTCAGAAAGGTTGACTCATATAAAAATGAACAAGACCTGGATTGACCATAACTTCTCGACTCCACCAGAGGAATGCTGATGAACATAAAGGCACTTTACATGTGTTGTTTTTAATGTAGTTAATAGACTGTATTCCCAGGCACCCCTTCCACCACAAACAAGAGTATATGGTTGTATCTACCTTTTCTCATCCTCCTCCTCCTCTTCCGTCATATCAACATTAGAGATGTCCCACACTATTCGCCGGCGAACAGTTCCCGGCGAACATTGCTTGTTCGCGTTCGCCGCAGCGGGCGAACATATGCGATGTTTGGTCCGCCCCCTATACATCATCAATGAGCAAACTTTGACCTGGTCCTCACAGTCAGCAGACACATTCCAGCCAATCAGCATATCCTCCCTCCCAGACCCTCCCACCTCCTATCAAAAAGAAAGGACAGCATCCATCTTAGATTCATTCTGAAGCTGCAGTGTTAGTGAGAGCAGGGAGAGGGCTGCTGCTGCTGAATTAATAGGGAAATCGTTAGCTAGGCCAGTGTTCTGTGTCCACTCCAGTCCTCAAAGACTCATCTGATCTGCTGTAAGGACAGCGTCTTGACAGCACCCCAAAAAGCCCTTTTTAGGGCTAGTACATCAGTCTGCTTTTTTTAATATATTTATATATATATATATATATATATATATATATATTGCAGTTGCCTGCCAGTGTGCGTCAGGCCCACAGAGTGTACTGTGCCCACTGCCAGTGCCCACCACTCATATCTGGTGGCACAGTAGCTTGCAAATAAAAAAGTTATAAAATTTTTTCTCTGTAATATAATTGCAGTTGCCTGCCAGTGTGTGTCAGGCCCACAGAGTGTACTTGTCACGGATGTAGTAGGGGAGAACACCAAAAGACGATCAAGAAGGAAGGGGAAAGACACTAGGCCTCACCGCTAGGGAAGGAAAAGGGTCACCACCTACAAAACCCTGCTCCTGGCCCTAACTCCTATCCGTATGGGCACCTCTCGATGGTAGAGATACCCATACACGGGAACCTAGAAAACCCTGGTGACCCTCAGATGCCCTAAAGATAATGACAGGGCAGAGACCACCTGTTCCTTCCCTGGTGAAGGAACTAGCGTCTCACTGAGGCCTAGTAAACAACCGGGGGGAGGGAATACAAAACACGACAAGCGGAACACTTAACTTCAGGGGATGAAGGATGAACAGGACTTCAACACAAACCACACTCCAGCTCTTCCAAGACCAAATGAAGCTATCCCAAGCAAGGAGTGATGGGAAAAGTCAGACTAAATAGGGCGTGGTAGAGGTCACATGATCCACACCTGACCAGGAGGTGTGGACCGACCAGCAACACACAGACAAAGTGAAACCAAAAGAGGCGGTAAGATCACTAATGCATAGATAATCTTTCAGACCTTCTGGGACCTGTCACAGATGTGACAGTACTGTGCCCACTGCCAGTTCAGGCGTTCCTACATGGCCATGGCGCACTTTTCAGACATTCAGCGCCGAAACAACATGCCAGTAAGGCGCTTGATTTGCGACAGCCCGACACGTTGGAATTCAACACTCCTAATGTTCAACCGCCTGCTCCAACAAGAAAAAGCCATCAATGAGTATTTGTATGACCGGGGTGCTAGGACAGCCTCTGCGGAGCTGGGAATTTTTTTGCCACATTACTGGATGCTCATGTGCAATGCCTGTAGGCTCATGCGTCCTTTTGAGGAGGTGACAAACCTAGTCAGTCGCACCGAAGGCACCATCAGCGACATCATCCCATTTGTTTTCTTCCTGGAGCGTGCCCTGCGAAGAGTGCTGGATCAGTCCGTAGATGAGTGTGAAGAGGAAGAGGAAGAGTTGTGGTCACCATCACCACCAGAAACAGCCTTATCAGCATCGCTTGCTGGACCTGCGGCAACGCTGGAAGAGGAGTCTGAGGAGTCAGAGGAGGAATGTGGTTTTGAGGAGGAGGAAGACCAACCACAGCAGGCATCCCAGGGTGCTCGTTGTCACCTATCTGGTACCCGTGGTGTTGTACGTGGCTGGGGGGAAGAACAGACCTTCAATGAGATCAGTGAGGACGAGGAACGGGACATGAGTAGCTCGGCATCCAACCTTGTGCAAATTGGGTCTTTCATGCTGTCAAGCCTGTTGAGGGACCCTCGTATAAAAAGGCTGAAGGAGAACGACCTGTACTGGGTGGCCACTCTGCTAGACCCCCGGTATAAGCAGAAAGTGGCTGAAATGTTACCGAATTACCACAAGTCGGAAAGGATGCAGTAGTTCCAAAACAAGTTAAAAAGTATGCTTTACACAGCGTATAAGGGTGATGTCACAGCACAACGGGAATCTAACAGGGGAAGAGGTGAAAGTAATCCTCCTACCACGACCACGCCGGCAAGGACAGGACGCTTTACAGACGTGTTGTTGATGGAGGACATGCAGAGCTTTTTAAGTCCTACGCATAGCCACAGCCCTTCGGGGTCCACCCTCAGAGAACGACTCGACCGACAGGTAGCAGACTACCTCGCCTTAACTGCAGATATCGACACTCTGAGGAGCGATGAACCCCTTGACTACTGGCTGTGCAGGCTTGACCTGTGGCCTGAGCTATCCCAATTTGTGATAGAACTTGTGGCCTGCCCTGCTTCAAGTGTCCTGTCAGAAAGGACCTTCAGCGCAGCAGGAGGTATTGTCACTGAGAAGAGAAGTCGCCTAGGTCAAAAAAGTCTAGATTACCTCACCTTTATTAAGATGAATGAGGCATGGATCCCGAAGGGACTGACAGTGGGGGATGCATTTGACTAAAAAAGGCCTGATGAGATGCCTTGGGCTACAAATGATCCACACACTGCTGTATTTAATCTCTGCATGCCGGATGACTTGCGTGACTTCTCCACCACCAACTAGGGTTCAAGCCGCAATTTTTTAGTGCGCTTTCTGCCTGGAAAACATACATTTTTCCGGCAGCTGCTACAGTAGCGGCTGCAACAATGCATCATTTTTCAGGCATGTGTACATGCTTAATTTTTCTGGCCTCTGGTGCTGCACTGTGGCTGCAAAAACAAAACAAAAAAAAGGCACATACATGTGTCAATTCCCCTTCGTGATTGTTACCTTGTTGTGGTGAAGGGGCTTGCGTATCACAATGAAGCGATCACCTCTATGAGTGTGTTGGCAATGGCAATGTTGGCACACCCCAGACGATAAGGTCGTTGCTTCATTATGAACAGACCAAAAGTGATCGGCTGGATAATTTTGCATAGAAAAAACATTAATTTTCTTTGTGATCATCTAAGGTGATCATTAAAGCCTACTAGGCCAACAATGGGCCCACACTGCAAAATCATTGTTTTCTGGGTCACTTAACTGTCACTGAACTACCTCAGCAAGACCATAGGCTTTGAAAAACCGCCATCGCCTGCAATCTCCCAAACGTGCGCACGAGCACAGTCATCACTACACCAAGATTGACGCATAGAGGAATAAAATTTATGTCATGACTGTGTCAACTATTGACAACTCTTTGCGGCTGTCTAAAATCTATTCGATACACGTCCTCTGATAGGGAAGTAACAGGGATTAAACTGATAGGAATAGTACTACTTAACATACCACTCATATAGGGTAGCACAGTACACTGCACGGCACAGTGCCCCAAATTGGAAGTAAGAGGACCGACCAAGCATCTTTTTCCATCTCCCGGTTCCTAAAATCTATTCCATACACCGGCCCCTGATAGGGGACGTAACAGGGATTAAACTGATAGGAATAGTACTACTTAACACACCACTCATATAAGGTGGCACAGTACATTGCACGGCGCACGCACAGTGCCCCAAGTTGGAAGTAAGAGGACCGACCAACCATCTTTTTCCATCTCCCGGTTCGTAAAATCTATTCCATACACCGGCCCCTGATAGGGGACAAAACAGAGATTAAACTGGTAAGAACAGATTTTTTTTATTAAAAAAAAAGAGGACAGCCTCTGCGTAGCTGGGTACTTTTTGGCCGCGTTACTGAACGCTCATGCACAATGGCTGTAGGCTCATGCGTGCTTTTGCGGAGGTGACAAACCTGGTCAGTCAAACCCAAGGCAACATCATCGACCTCATTCCATATGCGTTTTTTCTGGAGTGTGCCCTGCGAAGAGTGCTGGATCAGGCCGTAGATGAGCATGAAGAGGAAGAGTTGTGGTCACCATCACCACCAGAAGGAGGAAGGTGGCTTTGAGGAGGTGGAAGACCAACCACAGCAGGCGTCCCAGGGGGCTTGTTGTCACCTTTCGGGGACCCTTGGTGTTGTACGCGGCTGGGTGGAGGAAGAGACCTTGTACGTCAGTGAGGACAAGGAACAGGACATGGCTAGCTTGGTATCCAACCTTGTGCAAATGGGGAGTTTGCGGTTGTGCAAATGGACTGTTTGCGGTTGTTTGCGTCGTGTTAAACGGGGAGTTTGGTCTGTCAGAGTTTGGTCGGTCACTGTGAAGCGGGCGTAACCCTTACACTACCTGATCGATACAACATCATACCTGATGGTTTAAAGCACGTTATTCCAAACAATTTAGGAATGATAGGTGATTTATGCCCTTTATGGATTAAAACCCGAATCTGCGTCAACTACGTAATTTTCCATGGGAGTTTTGCCATGGATCCCCCTCCGGCATGTCACAGTCCAGGTGTTAGTCCCCTTGAAACAACTTTTCCATCACTATTGTGGCCAGAAAGAGTCCCTGTGGGTTTTAAAATTCGCCTGCCTATTGAAGTCTATGGCGGTTCGCCCGTTCGCGAACATTTGAGGAAATTCGCGTTCGCCGTTCGCGAACGGAAAATTTTATGTTCGCGACATCTCTAATCAACATGCATTGCTTATTCATCACATATAATGCCCTTGCATATATGGCCTTCGAATAAAAATTTTTAGAGGGTCCGCTCACCAGCAGGCCCATACATATAATTTTTTAGAGGGTCCGCTCACCAGCAGGCCCTCACATCAAAATTTTTACAGGGTCTTCTCACCAGAAGGCCCTCACATATAATTTTTTAGAGGGTCCGCTCACCAGCAGGCCCTCACATCTAATTTTTTACAGGGTCCGCTCACCAGCAGGCCCTCACATCAAATTTTTTTGAGGGTCCGCTCACCAGCAGACTCTCACATATAATTTTTTAGAGGGTATGCTCACCTGCAGGCCCACAACCTGAATCTTTTACAGGGTCAGCTCACCTGCAGGCCCAAACCTAAAATCTTTTACAGGGTCAGCTCACCTGCAGGCCCGCAACTCAAACCTTTTACAGGTTCAGCTCATCTTCAGGCCCGCAACTCAAAACTTTTACAGGGTCAGCTGACCTGCAGGCCCGCAACTCAAATGTTTTACAGGATCAGCTCACCTGCAGGCCCGTAACTCAAATCTTTTACAGGGTCAGATCATATACTTATATTCAAGTAAATATACAGGAAAGAATGTTTTCAATCAATTTTTCCTATAAAATCGATTTTTTTACTTTGGTTTTGTGCGTAAAACCTTAATTAGATTGTGGGCCTGGTGATCAGTTTAAGGCCTTTTAAGCAGCATCAGCAGCAGCATAGTGATAAAAAAATGTGTGGCAAGGTGACATACTGTGGAGATGGCATCATGAGGAGGCCACATAGTGGCACAATGACTGAGTCTGTATAAAAGACTAAGGCCACAGATTGTTTAGAAAGATGCAGATGGAAACAAATCTGTGGAGCTGTATGACGGTCACTTGCAGATTAAAGCAGACCAGGGGCGTAGCTATAGGGGAAGCAGGGAAAGATGCCTCTTTGGGGCCCTGACCCAGAAAAGGCCCATCCAGGAGGGGGAGGACTAAAGGATTTGGTCAGGGCCCCTCAACAGTATTACACAATGAAATTATATACAGTGACAGTGTATAAAACGAATGGAACAGCTGCCAGCCCTGGTCTGAGAGAGCGATCTTTACATAGCCACAGGAATGGGGGCGGCATGAAAGGAAGGGGTCACTAGAAAATTACTGTGGGATGGAGCCCCATTCAAACATTTGCTGTGGGGCCCAGTCATTTTTAGCAACGCCACTGATGCAGCCCACAAAAGCAAGTTGGGTTTATCGATTCCAAAACCTTAATTAAGCTGTGGGCCTGGTGATCAGTTTAAGGCCTTTTAAGCAGCATCAGCATGGTGATAAAAATGAGTGGCAAGGTGACATGGTGTGGAGATGGCAGCATAACGAGGCCACATAGTGGCACAATGACTGAGTCTGGATAAAAGACTAAGGCCACAGATTGGTGAGATGCAGATGGAAACAAAGCTGTAGAGCTGTATGACGGTCACCTGCAGATTAATGCAGCCATCAAATCAAGTTGGGTTTGTCAGTTCCACCTCAGCTCACCAGCAGGCCTGCAACTCAAATCTTTTAAAGGGTCAGCTCACCTGCAGGCCCTCAGCTAATTATACCTAATAGGTAATTTGCGCGCATGCTGCCTTGCTTGGATGTGGTAGTTGTACCCGTTTCTCAGGCTCCCTCTCCGTAATCAAACACTGATTCCCCGTTACCCGTAGTTACAATGGTTTTGAGCTGACTGTTACATCGAAAGTTGATAGGGAAGATATCCAAATGGATCGCGGATGTCACGGGGACGTGCGATCAGGCAGAAGTTATCTAGAGTCAACAAAGCAGCAGCAGGGCCTCTCCTGTATAACGTTTCCTCATCCAAAATACTGCAGTGACATTCCCTGTAATTTTTTATTACTCATTCCAATAACAGGACATCTTAAGAGTCCTGTATTGTTATTTATCGTCACTACCTCCACGAGTCGGGAGTGTGTGATTTGCGCGCCACCCGCTTGCCTTCCTTGGATGTGGTAGCCATTTCTCAGGCTCCCTCTCCGGAATCAAACACTGATTCCCCATTACCCGTAGTTTACAATGGTCTTGAGCTGACAATTACATCGAAAGTTGATAGGCCAGACATCCGAATGGATCGTCGCTGTCATGGGGAGGTGCCATCGGCCCCAGGTTAAATAGAGTCACCAAAGCGGCAGCAGGACACCGGGTTGCTAGATGGCCGCTAGCACATAGGCAATACCCAGTCCCCATAGCTCTGTGTGCTTCTATTGTGTACAAAAACCGATTTGATACATATGCAAATTAGCCTGAGATGAGTCAGAGCTTGAAAATATGACTCTTCTCTGGTCACACAAGTAAGATATGACTCTTTTATGTTAATTTGCATATGTATCAAATTGTTTTTTTTACACAATAAAAGCACACAGAGCTATGGGGACTGGGTATTGCGGATGTGCTAGTGGCCATCCAGCAACCAATGTCCTCAGCTCTATACCCAAAATACAGGTGACAGGTTCCCTTTAAAGTAATGATGGCCACTCGTTTTTCTTTACTTAGCTGCTTTTTTCTTGCCATAATACAAATTCTATTCAGTAGGACTATCAGCTGTGTATCCACCTGACTTCTCCTCAACGCAACTGATGGTCCCAACCCTATTTATAAGGCAAGAAATCCCACTTATTAAACCTGACAGGGCACACCTGTGAAGTGAAAACCATTTCAGGGGACTACCTCTTGAAGCTCATCAAGAGAATGCCAAGAGTGTGCAAAGCAGTAATCCAAGCAAAAGGTGGCTACTTTGAAGAACCTAGAATATTACATATTTTCAGTTGTTTCACATTCGTTTGTTATGTATATAATTCCACGTGTTAATTCATAGTTGTGATGCCTTCAGTGTGAAATAGTCATGAAAATAAAGAAAACTCTTTGAATGAGAAGGTGTGTCCAAACTTTTGGTCTGTACTGTATGTCCGCTAAAGGAATCCGCACCATCGCATTTACAATCACAAAATTTGGCACACAGGTACAAGTGTCCAGAAATGTTTTAGACTAGCTCTCTAGCACGTGCCGTTCCTGAGTTATTCCCAAAAAATGCAAATATGGCACATCACATTACCTATATTAGCTAATAGAAGCCTGCAGGCCTCTTTCACACGGGCGAGTTTTCCGCGCGGGTGCAATGCGTGAGGTGAACGCATTGCACCCGCACTGAATCCGGACCCATTCACTCCAATGGGGCTGTGCACATGAGCGGTGATTTTTTTGCATCACTTGTGCGTTGCGTGAAAATCGCAGCATGCTCTATATTGGGCGTTTTTCACGCAAGGCAGGCCCCATAGAAGTGAATGGGGCTGCGTGAAAATTGCAAGCATCCGCAAGCAAGTGCGAATGCGGTGTGATGGACCATGTGATGAGTGCAGTGATGTCACCAAAGGTCCTTTTCTCCCAGGTCCCTTTAAAGAAGAAGAAAGAAGACAAGCCGGGCTGCGCGAACAAGTGGATGAGGTGAGTTTAATTTTTTTTCTTTCTTTTTTTTAACCCCTCCATCCCTAATTTACTTTGCATTCTGTATTAAGAATGCTATTATTTTCCCTTATAACCATAATCATAGTCATAGTTATTCATAAACTCCTGCTCCCCCGCCCATCTGCTTCTGATTGGCAGTTCTCTACTAGAGAGAAAAGGAAAAAACTAGGAAGAAGACTGTCAGTCATCAGCAGGTGGGCAGGAAGAGTAGGAATTTATGAATAACCATGACTCTTCTCAGGTGTCCGGGACTCTTTTCCAGGCCCAGTCTGCAATGATTGTGATGATGGTTACTTTTAACTTTTAAATGACAGACCACTGAAATCAACTCACCTGTCTCTTTATTATTAGTATGGGCAGCATAAAGATGATCACAGGTTCCCTTTAAAGTAAATTGATCTCAACCATAAATGATTGCTATGGGAGTACCTGTTTAAGGGCTCATGCACACGACCGTATGCCCTCCGAGACATACGGTCCGTGAGCTGGCCATATGTCCCGGAGCGGCATACATCGTGCGCACGGGAGTGCACAGCATCATAGGTTACTATGATGCTGTGCGCATCGGGCCGCCCGCCAGACTATTGTCCCGCACTCATATGATATTATGAGTGCGGAACAATAGCCCCGCGGGCGGCCCGATGCGCTCAGCATCATAGTAACCTATGATGCTGTGCACTCCCGTGCGCACGATGTATGCCGCTCCGGGACATATGGCCAGCTCACGGACCATATGTCTCGGAGGGCATACGGTCGTGTGCATGAGCCCTAAGTCTGAGTACAGTACCTTGATTTGCTACAGTTGAAAGGAACTCAAATACTTTTTTCAGATCTGACCAAATGGGGTGGAATTGGAAAAAAACTTAATCCCTCCACCGTTTTATGAGTTTTGTTCCCAAGGCATTCCCTTTGCAGCAAAACTGACCTATGCCCTTCATTCTCTGGGTAAGTATGATTACAAAGATACCACATATGTATAGGTTTTTACTAGAGATGAGCGAAATTCATGTTATGAAATTCGTTCATGGTTCGTTTGGTGGTAAAAGCAGAATTGCATTATGGACTCCGTTACTACGGACCATAACGCAATTCTATGACGGAATGCATAACGGAATGCCTTTAGAGGCATTCCGTTATTAATTCCATCATAATAGAAGTCTAAGGCCTGCACAATGGATCTGTCCCGTTTCCGTTATGCAGGAGAGGACTCCTCTCCATACAGATATACAGTATGTATATCATATTGTTTTTTGTTAGTTTTTTTCACATTATATGGCTATATATGAAGGTGTTTTCAGTAACCGTAGCAGCGTGACGCAGTCCGGTCCGGGATTTAAGTAATTATACTTGCTCAATATAAGGAGCAACTTGTCCCTCATTTTATATCATATCTTTTGACCACTGAAGAAGAAACCATTCAGGTTTCAAAACGCATTTGGTAAAGAATTATAATAGATAATACTGCGGTATCTAAGAAGCAAAGATCCTCTATCAAAGAACAAAATACATGCCACGAAGCGGGGTCCCGATATTCCTAACTCGCATGCGCTGAAACAAAAGTGTCGGCACAAGCGCGGGGACTGACTGCGGTTTTGGAGGGAAACAGCCCACAGAGGAAAGCCACGTATGTATTAACTATTATATTGGCAGCATCAGACGAACATACCAGAACACTGGTAAGCAAGATAAAAATACATTGTATCCTGCTTAAGTGCGCATGAAGTATGCTGCATATCGAAATATAATACAAAGTGGCGATAAAACTGAATCACATTGATATAAGATGATACGTTGTACATGAATATATTAAAGGTTCCAAAAATTGCTGTTCGTAGTCATGAGCCGTGGGTCTCTGCTGTTTGAAACAGCAGAGACCCGCCTGCCATGACACCCCTTGCACGCGCAAGCAGGTGCCATGTTTGCCCATCCCTCCAGTGCCGTACATGTATTTCAACTGGAGTGGTGTTCAAGCATGTCTATTAGCCCATAGACATGCTTGAACAAAGCTCCAGTTAAAATTCTCCTCATCATGGTCATGTTGTGAGAATGAACTGAGGACTCTGGACCCCATCCTGTCATCGTGGGGGATTCCAGCAATCATACATTTATCACCTATCCTATGGAAAAATAGTAAATGTCATTTGTAGGAAAAAATCCTATGAGGGCTCATGCACACGAACGCATTTTCTTTCCGCTTCCGTTCAGTTTTTTTTGCGGATCGTATGCGGAAAAATGAACTTTAATGGGGCTGTAGAAAATACAGAAGTTACTCCGTGTGCATTCCGTTTCCGTTTGTCCGCATGGCCGTTCCGTAAAAAAATAGTGCATGTCCTATTATTTTCCGCAAATCACAGTCCGAGGCCCCATTCAAGTCAATGGGTCCGCAAAAAATACGGAACGCGCACAGAACACATCCGTATGTCATCTGTATTTCATCCGTATTTTGTGGATCCATACTATAGAAATGCTATGCCCAGCCCATATTGCTCATGTGTTTGGTGATTAATAAGTTACTGTTGTATATAATCCGCAAAAAACTGATCAAATATGGAAACCATACGGATATATTTTGTGCAATAATGGAATGGAAGAGGACTTAAATCAGAGAAAAAAAAACTCAGATACGGAACAACGGATCAGTTAAAAAACGGACCACAAAACAACAACGGTCGTGTGCATGAGCCCTAACTGTGATGGCTAACCTCCGGCACTCCAGCTGTGCTAAAGCTACAACTCCCAAGATGCACATTTGCTTGGCTGTTTTCAGAACTCCATAGAAATAAATGGAGCATGCTGGGAGTCGTAGTTTCACCACAGCCGGAGTGCCGGAAGTCAGCCATCACGGCGGCTATAAGCTCCTGTTTGGAGAAATCTAGTGAAATACACTGGTTACAATTCATTTCCGGAACTACATTTGAAATACAAAATACAGTTTAATGACTAGAAAGCTTATGTACAACTTTAGATCATGTTTTTAATTTTCTACTCACTCTCTCAGCAGGGGAATAAATGGAGGTAATAAAAATGTATGGAATAAAATATATGACATCAGCTATCTATATAGAAAACACCTGCTTGGATGAGCAGCCATCTGATGGAAAATTCATAAAATGGCACATGCTGATTTTTACGTGTAAACAGGGCCTTAGTAAAAACTTTGAGCATATCTGCTTTATAGAGTTGAGCATTTTCATTAAAACTTCTCTTACATTGTAGAGCAGGTTTAAACCTTTCAAATGAATGCTTGTTAGTTTTCTTCAGGTTCATATATAGTAATCAGTATGTTGCGTCTATTTGTTAATATGGGTGCAACTTTCTGTCATTGAAACTTTTGGAACCAAAAACTTGTCATTTAATGACAAGTATAGGAACCAAGTCAAGCACTTGTCTATGGAGAGCTCATGGCATCTGTTCCATCTGCTTTCTTGCTATAATGTTCTGTGCTGAACATTTAACCCTCTCATGAGCTTGCCAGTGCCACTCATTTACTTCATGATCATCGAGACAATCGTTTCTCATAGATGGTAAGCTCTAGTGAGTCTCATTGTCTGTCCAATGTATTGTCATTTGTAAGTATTTTATACTTGCTGCATATAAAGTGCCAAAGAGAGAATTTTAGTGAATGCTGTATAAGGCTACATTCACACGTCAGTATTTTTCTATAATCCGATTTTCTGTCCGTTTTTTGCGGATCCGTTGTTCCTGAAAATGTTTCCGTATGTCTAAATTTAAGAAGCAAATAAAGTTGTTTGGATTTCTTTGAAAAAAAGTGAAAAAAAGTGAATAAAAAGACAAGATATGATTACCTCAGTTGCCATTTTCTTTGGTTCATCGTGAGGTAAAGAGCTCTGTGTAGAAATTTTGCTGTATAGCCATTTTTCCGTGCATACTCTACTGCGATAACATGCCGAAGGATATTTGTGGAGTTCTGTTCCATTGGGTCCTATTTCGCTTATTTGGACAACAAGCAGCAATGTTGGTAGAAGAACCGGAGAGGAGGAGGAGGAGACAGTGGATTCATCCCATTGTTGCGCAGAGACTTCAGAAGGGACAATTTCATAAACTTTATAATGATCTGCGTCAAGACCCCTTCAAGTTTCAAAATTTTTGCCGTATGTCCATGGAGTCATTTGATCACCTTTTGTCGTCTCTCCACCCCGACCTTAACTTCATGGACACTAGCATGCGGCGCAGCATCTCTGCCGAACAAAGGCTTATTGTCACGTTGAGATAAGTTTTTATCGGTAATGTGAATATTTTGTGTATTTTAATTGAACTAAACGAATTTTTTTTTTCCCCACAGATTCCTTGCAACTGGAAATTCGTTTGCATCGCTGCACTTTGAATTTTTGCTAGGGATCTCAACTATCTCTGGGATTGTCTGCCATACGTGTAAAGTCATATGGCAGCGACTCAGAGATGCGGTGATGCCCACCCCCAAGGCGGAAGATTGGCTTCGTATCGCCGAGGGTTTTTTTCCAATCCGCGCAGTTTCCAAACTGCATTGGGGCACTGGACGGAAAGCACATCCGTGTGAAGAAACCGCCTCACTCAGGGTCCCGGTTCTCCAATTACAAACAATATTTTTCTGTAGTGCTGATGGCCTTGGTTGACAGTAACTACAAGTTTGTAATTGTGGATATCGGGGCCTACGGGAGCACTTCAGACAGCCGCATCTTTAGTGTTTCCAGAATGGGTGAACGGCTTCATGAAAACCAGCTTCCCCTGCCAGAACCAAGAAGACTACCCGGATCTGCAGGTCCGCCGGCTCCATTTGTGATCGTGGCAGACGAAGGATTCGCATTGTCACATCACCTGATGCGGCCCTTCCCTAGACGCGATCTGGATGACAGGAAGCGCATCTTCAATTATCGATTGACTCGCGCCCGTCGGTATGTGGAGTGCGCTTTTGGAATACTGTCCAGTAAGTGGAGAGTATTCATGTCATCCATACAAATGAATCCGGACAATGCCACCCTGGTGATACAGGCTTGTGTACTGCTGCACAACTTCACCAGGATACATGATGCCTCCGCTGATGCTGATATTGGTCAAAATGTGCCATCTTCAGTCAATTTTGATCTCAGTCGGACTGGAAGACCGGGAACGGCTGGGCTAGCTGTTCGGGATTTCTATGCCAACTTTTTCAGCAGTCCAGAGGGGGCATTACCGTGGCAATTGGAAGCCATCCGTGGAAGTTGTTGATTTCAGCTTGAATCTGGTTTCCAAATTACTATCCAAATTTTCAATTTATTAGTTTAGTTAGATCCCCAGTTGTTAGTTTAGTTTAGGGACTCGCAAGATAAAGAGGACCCTTGACGTGGGCTTGCGAGCTGAGGTATTTAATATTTGACAAATGACTATCATTCTCTCAAAATTAGGTGATAGTGTTTTAAATTTTTGTGTTTTTTTTTGCTATTAAATACCTTCAAATACCTCTAAATAACATTAATCAAAAAATGATCGAAATGTGTTTTTGAATTGTGTTTTTGTAACCCCATTTTTTTTTTTTTAAACCAATAAAAAAAATTAAAATTTGTGTTTGCCGTAAATTTTTATAACTATATGTTATTAACGTTAATTCTATAAATAAAAATTAATAGACTTATTTAAATGAAAAATGTCATTTATTTCTGAAAACAATTTTTTAGTAAAGGATAAAATTATAGCTCAAAAAGATCCCTTGTAAAAGGGCAAGGGTTGGAACTTGGGAGATGAGTTCCCTGTGAAGACCTGGGGTGTCCAGCCTCGAATTGAAAACTCCCCTGGGTTGAGCTATCTCCGTGATGGAATCGAGATGGGGGTGGATTATGGGAATACGTTGGAGCATATGGCCTCCAATTCAGCATAGCATCTCGGTCACGCTCTAAATTGTGAACAGTTTCTATTGGTTCTTGTGGACCTGCAAATAGGTCCATTAACAGTGCCACAGCAGATAGACACCGAGCTTTTCGTTCCTCAGGTATTTTTTTTAAGTAAGGGCACCAAACTTTTAACCATCGTTTCGTCCGCACTCTCACCACGATTCTGGTTTAGATACTCCATAACCCTTGCTTCAACAATGGCTCGAGTATCTAAACCAGAATCGTGGGGAGGGGGACCCCTACGTCTACCCGAGGAACGAGGCTGGGTGCTTATCTGCTGTGGCACTGTGCGATTTTCCGGGACATCCTCCATGACCGTTTCTAATGGCGGAGTTTCATCCGTGGATGGAGGGGTCGATGGATTTTCTTGGGAAGATGGCCCAGATGGTGCTTGGTCATCCTCCGGAGCGTTGCTGAGGTTATCAACGGTCCTGTAAAATATTTTCAGAAGTATTATTAAAAGTTAATTATTCAAGAAAATCAAAAAAGTAAAAATGATTATTTGACAGACATGCAGATCTGGAAAACGTCAAGCAGTTTCCGACCTACATTTCCCATCATTTCCGAACGGCATACAGAAATCCTCTTAATAGGACCATTGTGGGAGTTGCTAGTTGCCAACAGTTTTATGAATGACGCAGGGTCACTATCCAAGCTATTGGATATGAAAAAACCATAGGCCCACTGCTGACGAGAATAACTGATTCTGTCTGGATAGATTGACTATCTAGTTCAACTAAACCCACAGGATTCCTCACTCAATGAGTGTTGTCCAACTAAAACTCCCACGTTGGCCTGCTGTAAGCTGATAGCTGTATGCTGTTCGGGCATGCTGGTAGTTGTAGTTTGGCAACAGCGGGAGGGCCGCAGGTTGAGCATGCCTGGTATTTTATAACATAGAGGCTTTCTCATGGTGATGGGGACGTTTCAAGATAAAAAATACCATTGGATAGGAGAAAAATCTGATCCAATGGTATATTAATAGGAACTCCTGACTTTACAATGAAAGGCAATGGGAAATGGATCCGTTTACAATTGCACCATATTGTGTAACTGCAAAAGGATCCGTTCACATTTACTTACATTGTACCTCAGGACGGATCCCTTTGGTTCGCCACCTCCTGGAGCACACCTAAATTCGTCATACATCATTTAGATGGCCGCCTCCGGAGCGTAAAAGAGGCATGATGCCGGTCAAATTTATGCATTCTAAATGGATCCATATCCAATCAGAATGCATTGGTCCTTATCTGGTCATTTTTGGGCCGCTTGCGAGAGCCTGAAAACTGATTTCACAGGTCGACCGAGAAACGCCAGTCTGAAAAGAACCAAACTATACTCATCAAGATGACATTGAAATATAATATTAATAAAACATTACTTACGGTCTAGTTTCCATTATAGGCCTTAGAAATTGTAAATTCTCTGTATATAGGTATGGCTTTTTGGCCAACGACCCATCGCCACTTTTATGCCGCAGGTTCAATTCCCGCTTGAACTGGTCACGACAAGAGTACCAGCGGTTTTTTATTTTGCTGACTAGGATAAAAAAAGAAAAAAGAATAAACAGACATATATTTTAAATTTGCAATCATTAAAAAAAAAAACATATCTGAGATTTACACACTATCCAAACACTAATCTACTCAATTTAAAGTATTAGCTGTAAGGCTGGCATGCAGTACCTCAGGCCCTCATGCTGTTTCCAAACTACAACTCCCATCATTTCTGCACAGGCTACAGCTATCAGCCTATAGCATGGCATGTTAGGTGTTGTAGATTGTCCAAAGCTGGATGGCCACAGCTTGAGCAGCATGCTATAAGGAGTTAACATGTTTGCAAGGCCTAAATAAAAAAGTAGCCATATGCAGCTGTATTAATAATGCCTTGCTCTGCACAGGTTTGCAAAGCAAAAATCTGGGACTGGGGGGTTCAAATGTTTGCAAACCAGTTCCAAAAGCATGCATATGCAGATGTATATGAATGCCTTGCTATGCACAGGTTTGCAAAGTAAAAATCTTTGACGTAAGGATTTTAAAAGTTTGCAAAGCAAAAAAAAACATGAATATGCAACTGGATATTTATTCTATATGGAATGCATGGTCAGCCTGCTGCTCTCCAAATGCTGAAAAACTACTACTCTAGACAGCACGTCATAGGAGGAGTTGTAGTTAGGAGAGCCATAGTTTACACCTTCCTGAGTACATGCATTTCATACAAGAAATATGACCAGACATATAAACATATATAAATTACTCACTGATGATGTGACGCTTCTTGGAATCTGCTTTCGCAAATTCTGCCCCATCAAGTTCCTTGGCAATCTCCTCCCAGGACCTATCCTTCTGCACTCGGTCATGGTATGACTCCAGTCGTGTATCCCATAGATTGGGACGCTCTTCAATTAAAGTAATCAATCGTTCCACATCGTACAGTGGCATCCTGACAACTTCTCCAGTCTGATTACCAAAAAACAGGATCCAGCTCTGCCAAGCCCTTCCCCTTTGTTTTCTGTGGGCAGGATTTAATTTCCAGGAACGGATTCCTTATAAAACGGATGACATACGGAATGACATCCGAATGTCATCCGTTTTTTTTGCGGATCCATTGACTTTGTATTGTACCAGGATCCGATTTTTCAGGAAAAGAATAGGACATGTTTTATATTTAAACGGACATGCGGAACGGAACAACGGAAATGGACAGCACACATTGTGCTGTCCGATTTTTTCCAGGACCCATTGAAAATGAATGGGTCCAGATCTGGTCCTGATCTGTTCCTGAAAAAACGGAACAGATCAGGAAAGAAAAAACGGACGTGTGAATGGACCCTAAAAGTCTTGATAGGGTTTATCCTCAGGTCCGTATTAGCCCCAAGGCATTGTGGGAACTTTCAGAACAGCCGACACGGTCAAGGAGAGAAGCAATGCTCCTCCCTCTCCACTGTAATGCGAGGTGAAGACTGCTTTTATTGGTCCTGGGTAGTGTTGAGCGAACTTGTGTTTTAAGTTCGGCGTCTAAAGTTCGGGTTATCGAAGTATCCCGTTATGGATTCCGCTACCATGGACCATAACGGAATTTAGAATCCATAACGGGATACTTTGATAACCTGAACTCGAACTTTAGACGCCGAACTTAAAACACAAGTTTGCTCAACACTAGTCCTGGGTATACCTACTCACCCACCTTAGAGTTGGCAGCCTTGTCCTGCTGAAGTCAAATCATTGAATTGTCACAGTTATGTGTGTGGCATAGTTTACTGTGTCAAGCTATGTGTGGATTTTCTTATGAAGAATGCCCTCAGCAGAGCAGAAGAATGGTGAAAAACTCATCCGAATTGCTATTTAACCTAAACTCCATAAATATTTTCTGCATACAATACCTGGACTGTGTTTCTCACCCCAGTCAACCCCTTCCATAATTATCTGGTTATTTTTTATGCTCTTATTTGGAGTACTTGAAAATCAACAGAGGAACTTGCATCTGTTAAAGACTGTGAAGACTTTATTGTGCTTGTTTAAAACTAAACAGGGAACATCATGGACATTTCAATACCTATGCGTTTCGGGGCTGAAAATAGTGACCCTTACTTTTGGCATAATTTTTTTTTAATGGATGGATGCTGGAGTTTTTATGTTTATCACTTGTGTTTTGCACAGATCCTCTGTGCACCTGGGACCACAAAGCAGGTGAGCTGTATAGAGGCTCTTCTCATTTTTATTACCTTTGGAGTACTTCTTCCGTATCTTTCTTAATTGCATAAACTGGAAAAAAAAAATGTTCTGGACTGCCCATAGACTTTATACCTTCAGGCCATCTGCATTTGTCTCTGCAAGGACATTCAGGAATGATAATCGTGCAGCTGCAGGAGAGGGGAGCCTTTTATCAGTGACATCCAGGAAGAGATGGATTTTCCTGTCCATGCCCTTGCCAAAGCTGTATATGTAGTGCTCAATGTGATTGCTCAGAAACTGCAGTAGTTGCTGGATCTTAGCAGATCTACATCTGCCATGTCAGAAGTCTGTAGTCATTTGGTAAATGGGGCTAATATGTCAGCCTCTTTTATAGAAGAAATAAGAAAAAGCAATACAAAAAAAGGAAGGTTAAAATGCCCAATAAAGGTCTTGTATGACCTTACGGGGGGGCATAAAGTAAAAAAACAAAGGCAAAACAAAATAAAAACAATAACATCACAATAATAATTATGATGATTAAAAAAAAACTACAGCTTCTAGCCCTTCCCTCATACATCCGTATATCAGAATGTCAATAATGGAAATAGGACACAAATTAAAAATGCCTTTTAGTTGCACTTTATGCTATTAAAAAATGTCAAAAGATAAAAAGAAGAAATACTTTAATAAAAAAAAGGCCTAAAAATAAAGCCCAATGTATCACGCAAAAATCATCCAAATAATGAAAAAACCTGCAAAAACCTGGTCAGAAATGGGAGGGTGGTTGTAAATTACCCGTTCTTGAACTGGTTAATAACAGATCTTTGTTTAAAAAAGTACTATAGGATCCAATAAGACAAAAGTTATTTTCTGGTTGGTGCACAAAATGCACTTTTCCCAGATGTTACAGGTTTCATGGCTGCACAGGTAGTTAATAGCCAAAGTATCTGTTGAGAGTAATCTTCCTTAGGGCTCATGCCCACGACCGTGTGCCAGCCAAACAGTGGATTCACTTGAATGGGTCTGCAATCTGGAAGGTCCAGTGCGGAACGGAGGCATGGAACCCCACAGAAGCACTACAGAGTGCTCCCGTGGGGTTACTTTCCGTGCCTCTGCACTGCCAAAAAAATTCTATTTTTTTGCAGTGCGGACGGATCATGGACCCATTCAAGTTGAATGGGTCTGGATCCATCTGTAGAATCCGCACAGATGGTGCCCTTATGCTGCACTTCTCTAGCTGACTTGAACTTAAACATCCATGCATGGGGTGCACACTTTTCTTTAGGCAACGCAATCACAGAGCGGACGCTAACCATCAGACTATGTTCTGCGTTTTTTTTTTTAAACAGATTGCCATACGCTTCCACAGTGTCCTGTGCAGAATGTGGATTCTTCTATGCAGGTTATCATGCTGCTCGGTAATTATTTTCGGGGCACAAAAAAGGACAATATAGCTGAAGAGTCAATAAGCTTCTTACTAGAATGTTCTCACTTCTCCTCTCTATATGTCCTGTTTATATGACCTAGGCCTGTGACGGCTAACCTCTGGCACTCCAGCTGTGGTGAAACTACAACTCCCAAGATGTACACTTGCTTGGCTGTACTCAGAACTCCATAGAAATGAATGGAGCATGCTGGGAGTCGTAGTTTCAACACAGCTAGACTGCCAGAGGTTAGCCATCATTGACCTATGCCATACAATTAGTAGTGTCCTAGAGTGACATAAGTGGTATACCATACAGTGTCCATAACAGTGCTGTTAGTAGTCCAGTTATGCAGAAAATACCATAGTATAGCTATGTAGTGCTCCAGCATTGTCGCACATTATTCCCTAGTGCCATACAGTAACCATAATAGTACATAAATTAGAGAGGAAAAAAACAATACAGTGAATTTATGACGCTAGTTTTCTTGTGTAGAAAAGTTTAGATTTTTTGCATAAGCTCCCTTTTGTGCAACAATTTTTGACTTTTTGTTGATTTACTCTGAGCTTTGCGGTCTTGTACAAATTAGGTGTGGAGTGGGCAAATGTAACATTATCCATGCCAGTAAACTCTATTCCAGCGCCTAGCTGTTATAGATTTCAGGCTTTGGCTCACGGACCACCCAAGATGTGTAAAAATAATTAAGAAGTGTACATTTCTTAATATATTTGGCGCATCTTATGGCAGCTGACCTTGTACTATGACCATATGACGGACATACTGTATGAAATGCAGGTCTTTGTAACTGTCATAAATATCTTTATTTGCCATTACTAGTTCAAGTTTTCTGTCCATACGTGTGGTGAATGGATAGCATCTGGACTGAATCCTGACCCGTTTATTTTAATGGATCTGTGTACATGAGCTGATCATCTCTGTATTCAGGAAAAATTGCAGCATGTTCAATATTGTGCATTTTTCACACAGCCCTGACCCCATAGAAATGTATGGCGCTTGTATGAAAAACGGAAGGCATCCGGTTGCAATGCATTTTTCACTGATGGTTGCTAGGAGATGTTGACTATTATTTTTCAGTTTCTCACATGCATGAAAAAGCAACAAAAACTAAAACACTGAAAGCTATCGTAGACAAAACTGGTTCAACGTGCAAAACCATTCGTTTTTCCGTGAACAGACTCTGAAACATTCCGTATCACATGTGTGAAATAGGCCTTACTCAGTAATGGAAGCTTTAAACAAGACAGCCTGTACTTGTACTTTACTTGATTCGCTAAGGTGAGAAAAGAATTTACCTATATCGTGCTGAACTGCCTTTCTGCAGGAAATGAAATACGCAAACAAGACTCTTTACAGCTACAGAATTGATTTTTATAACAGTTTCTAATCAATAACACTTTTTCCAAAGAAAAGAACTGTCACTTTTTACCAGATGTATCTGTGAAGTATATCACAGCATTAAACTAAGGTTAACCAAGCAACATTTTTTCACAGTTGCCCCATGGCCATCTGATGTCATGCAATGTATTACAGTGCTTGCGCATTATAATAAATATATATGCTGACAAATCACTGAAGTAATATTGCCTTTACGGAATGCCCTTTATTGGTACAGCATATGTCTTGCCAATTCTCCCATGGAGTCTATATGAATGAAAACATATAAAAAGCCAGTTTGTAATATTAAACATAAGGTGCAGATTTGCTTAAAGAAGTCTTCCAGGATTTTAATATTCATGGCCTATCCTCAGGATAGGCCATCACTATTAAATCAGCAAGGTACTGTATTTAGGGCTGGATTAACCATGGTGCCCGCAGAGCAACTGCTTCATGCTCAACAGTACACTATTACAAGTGGTCCCCAAGCACCAGGGGAATTCACTTGGTTTCTGAAGCCCCTGCGCTAAAGCGTATCTGCGTCCACTGGGGCACAGAGCATGTGCACTATATACAGGGGACACAGAGCATGTGGCGGTATATACAGGGGGCACAGACCATATGGAACTACCATTAGTGACAATGTGTGTGGCACTATATAAGGCACTATATACAGAGGGAACAGAGTCTGTGACACTTCCATTAGGGGCAATGTTTTATCCAGAAATATGTCTATATTAGTCATATTTCTGGCATAGATTGTGATGCAATAGTTAGTCTGTGATTTTTCCCCGCTCATGCCAGGTCTAAAAAAGGGGGCTTGGGGGGGGGGGGGAAGGGGATGGGACGGCAGATCCGTCTCATTCATCATTGCCTGTTTTAGGTGTAGCAAATGGTCTAACTGTAAGTCAGCAAGGAAGCTGGCTTAAATTTAGACTGGTGCTGGATGAGCCCAAATTATGTAGAGGCCTGCGCCTCTTCATTACTTGATGAACCGCCAGATATAGAACTTATTAAGACCGGTGTCTAAAAGGCCTAAACTTGTCAACTCTCCTGGAACATCCGGGAGGAGGCTTCCAAAAAAGAAGAGACCTCCTGAACTCCGAGAGGAATTGGTAAATCCCCTGCACTGTGCACAAAGGACACATCATGAAAGGGATGGGGACATACATGGAAGGGAGTGGAGTCTCAGGAAAAGGGACATGATCAAACCAATAAAATATTATGCTGCGCGCTTTGAGCGCCACACTTTTCCCTCTCCTACAGACCAACTTGTTAACATTTGCAAGTATGCTAATGTTCGGTGCACACTGCATTGAAAATGCCTTCTGGTTTACTCCAAATCAATGTATTAATCGTGTATTAGATACCCCGATCAGGCAGACGATTGTCAGGAGGGAAGCATTCCTTCCTGGCAATCACCTTCGCATTAGCGGAGTAGACAGCTGCTATTATATACAGTGATCTCCTCCGCAGCATGAGGAGGAGCGATTCCTATGCCATCGCTCGTCCCCATGCTGTACAGTGGTTTGCCGGCGGCAGATTGTAAATAGACCACACAATCTGCTACCAGGCAAATCCTGATCTTCGGGCATGCTGAAAGATCTGGATTGCCCGATGAATGAGCGTTTGCTCGTTCATCAGGACAATTGGCAGCAGTATTACACTGCAAGATGATCGCTACCAAGCGTTGATACAAACACTCATTAGCAATCATTAGGCAGAAAATCTGGCCATGTAATACACCCTTTAGTCTTACTAAATTTCCTCCCGTATGATTGGAGAAGGACTTTGCATTAGTTAGAGGGCCTAAAATGAATGGACTGCTCCATACTCCAGGGACTTTAATCTGGTCCTGATTGTAGTAGACAGAGCTGGTAACCACAGAACTGATCCCAATGAAGTGAATGGCATTGCTGCAGTTACAAGCTCCTTCCACTGCACATTGGACAGAGCTGTGTAGTTTCTGCGCTAACTTTTTGCATCGGAGCTACTCTGAAACAGCTGATTGGTGGGGGTGCATGATGTTGGATCTCTAACAATCATATATTGATGACCTATCCTGCTGACAAGCCATCAGTATTAAAGTCCTGGAATTCCCGCTATTAACGCAAAGCATCTGCCACTACCACCACTACTACTACTTCTACTGCTGCTACTACTATTATTACTACAACCCATAGACATCCTACTGGCTTGTATGCTCCATGCTATGCTGCTTAAGATGCCACTTTGATTATGGTTGCATACCACTATAACTATACCGTACACCTTTCAACATTCCACACTGCACTGCTGCTGCTCCCAATTAAAATTGAGAATTTTTTAGGCTGCAGAACTGCGTGACAACACCTAGCTTTGCATAGGTGATATGCTGGAGGACCACTGTGAACTGTTGCTACATTGGAGGTGAGGACAAGGTGGAGGATGATGAGGCAGAGGAGGCCATTGGCGCAGAAGGTGGAGGCGGCATTGCCATCACCTGTCCAAGTTGCTGGTGTGCCTGGGCCGGTACAACATTTACCCAGTGGGCTGTGAATGACATATATTGTACTTTACCATAGTTACAACTCCATCTGTCAGCACGGGCATGAAGTCTACCAGACACCAAGAGGCCCAAGGAATGGCCCATCTTCTGCTCAACGAACGTGTGCAGGGATGGTACAGCTTTTTTGGAAAAGTAATGTTGTCTTGGGACTCTCTGAAATGTGCAGAGTCAACTACATGGAAAGAGCGGAACTGTAACATAGTAACATAGTAACATAGTACATAAGGCCGAAAAAAGACATTTGTCCATCCAGTTCGGCCTGTTATCCTGCAAATTGATCCAGAGGAAGGCAAAAAAAAAAAAAAAAACCCTGTGAGGTAGAAGCCAATTTTCTCCACTTTAGGGGAATAAAAAATTCCTTCCCGACTCCAATCATGCAATCAGAATAACTCCCTGGATCAACGACCCCTCTCTAGTAGCTATAGCCTGTAATATTATTAAGCTCCAGAAATACGTCCAGGCCCCTCTTGAATTCCTTTATTGTACTCACCATCACCACCTCCTCAGGCAGAGAGTTCCATACTCTCACTGCTCTTACCGTAAAGAATCCTCTTCTATGTTTGTGTACAAACCTTCTTTCCTCCAGACGCAGAGGATGTCCCCTCCTCACAGTCACAGTCCTGGGGATAAATAGCTGATGGGATAGATCTCTGTACTGACCCCTGATATATTTATACATATTAATTAGATCTCCCCTCAGTCGTCTTTTTTCTAAAGTGAATAACCCTAATTTTGATAATCTTTCAGGGTACTGTAGTTGCCCCATTCCAGTTATTACTTTAGTTGCCCTCCTCTGAACCCTCTCCAGCTCTGCTATGTCTGCCTTGTTTACAGGAGCCCAGAACTGTACACAGTACTCCATGTGTGGTCTGACTAGCGATTTGTAAAGTGGTAGGACTATGTTCTTATCACGGGAATCTATGCCCCTTCTGATGCAACCCATTATCTTGTTGGCCTTGGCAGCAGCTGCCTGACACTGGTTTTTGCTGCTTAGTTTGCTGTTTATTAAAATTCCTAGATCCTTTTCCATGTCAGTCTTACTGAGTGTTTTACCATTTAGTATGTACGGGTTACTTGCATTATTCCTTCCCATGTGCATAACCTTACATTTGTCAGTGTTAAACCTCATCTGCCACTTATCTGCCCAAGCCTCCAATCTATCCAGATCCCTCTGTAGTAGTATATTGTCCTCTTCAGTGTAAATTACTTTACACAGTTTAGTGTCATCTGCGAAAATTGATACTTTACTATGCAAGCCTTCTACAAGATCATTAATAAATATATTGAAGAGAATAGGGCCCAATACTGACCCCTGAGGTACTCCACTAGTGACAGTGACCCAATCTGAGTATGTACCGTTAATAACCACCCTCTGTTTTCTATCACTCAGCCAGTTACTTACCCACTTACAGACGTATTCTCCCAGTCCGAGCATTCTCATTTTATATACTAACCTTTTATGTGGTACAGTGTCAAATGCTTTGGAGAAGTCCAGATATACGACATCCATTGATTCGCCGCTGTCAAGTCTAGAACTTACCTTCTCATAGAAACTGATTAAATTAGTCTGACATGACCGATCCCTCACGAAGCCATGCTGATATGGCGTTATTTGCTTATTTCCGTTGAGATGCTCTAATATAGCATCTCTCAGTAAACCTTCAAACAGTTTACCCACAACAGATGTTAAACTTACCGGCCTATAGTTTCCAGGCTCTGTTTTTGGCCCCTTTTTGAATATTGGCACCACATATGCCATGCGCCAATCCTGTGGGACATTCCCTGTCAGTATACAGGGAGTGCAGAATTATTAGGCAAGTTGTATTTTTGAGGAATAATTTTATTATTGAACAACAACCATGTTCTCAATGAACCCAAAAAACTCATTAATATCAAAGCTGAATATTTTTGGAAGTAGTTTTTAGTTTGTTTTTAGTTTTAGCTATTTTAGGGGGATATCTGTGTGTGCAGGTGACTATTACTGTGCATAATTATTAGGCAACTTAAATAAATATATACCCATTTCAATTATTTATTTTTACCAGTGAAACCAATATAACATCTCAACATTCACAAATATACATTTCTGACATTCAAAAACAAAACAAAAACAAATCAGTGACCAATATAGCCACCTTTCTTTGCAAGGACACTCAAAAGCCTGCCATCCATGGATTCTGTCAGTGTTTTGATCTGTTCACCATCAAAATTGCGTGCAGCAGCAACCACAGCCTCCCAGACACTGTTCAGAGAGGTGTACTGTTTTCCCTCCTTGTAAATCTCACATTTGATGATGGACCACAGGTTCTCAATGGGGTTCAGATCAGGTGAACAAGGAGGCCATGTCATTAGATTTTCTTCTTTTATACCCTTTCTTGCCAGCCACGCTGTGGAGTACTTGGACGCATGTGATGGAGCATTGTCCTGCATGAAAATCATGTTTTTCTTGAAGGATGCAGACTTCTTCCTGTACCACTGCTTGAAGAAGGTGTCTTCCAGAAACTGGCATTAGGACTGGGAGTTAAGCTTGACTCCATCCTCAACCCGAAAAGGCCCCACAAGCTCATCTTTGATGATACCAGCCCAAACCAGTACTCCACCTCCACCTTGCTGGCGTCTGAGTCGGACTGGAGCTCTCTGCCCTTTACCAATCCAGCCACGGGCCCATCCATCTGGCCCATCAAGACTCACTCTCATTTCATCAGTTCATAAAACCTTAGAAAAATCAGTCTTGAGATATTTCTTGGCCCAGTCTTGACGTTTCAGCTTGTGTGTCTTGTTCAGTGGTGGTCGTCTTTCAGCCTTTCTTACCTTGGCCATGTCTCTGAGTATTGCACACCTTGTGCTTTTGGGCACTCCAGTGATGTTGCAGCTCTGAAATATGGCCAAACTGGTGGCAAGTGGCATCTTGGCAGCTGCACGCTTGACTTTTCTCAGTTCATGGGCAGTTATTTTGCGCCTTGGTTTTTCCACACGCTTCTTGCGACCCTGTTGACTATTTTGAATGAAACGCTTGATTGTTCGATGATCACGCTTCAGAAGCTTTGCAATTTTAAGAGTGCTGCATCCCTCTGCAAGATATCTCACTATTTTTGATTTTTCTGAGCCTGTCAAGTCCTTCTTTTGACCCATTTTGCCAAAGGAAAGGAAGTTGCCTAATAATTATGCACACCTAATATAGGGTGTTGATGTCATTAGACCACACCCCTTCTCATTACAGAGATGCACATCACCTAATATGCTTAATTGGTAGTAGGCTTTCGAGCCTATACAGCTTGGAGTTAGACAACATGCATAAAGAGGATGATGTGGTCAAAATACTCATTTGCCTAATAATTCTGCACGCAGTGTAGAGTCTGCAAATATCAGAAATAAGGGTCTGGCTATGACATTACTTAATTCCTTTAGGATACGGGGGTGTATGTCATCCGGTCCTGGCGATTTGTCTATTTTAATCTTTTTAAGTCGCTGATGTACTTCTTCCAGGGTCAGACAGGACACTTTTAATGGGGAATTTATTTTTGCACTGTAGTACCAGCAACTTGGCCAGGTGCACATTCAGCTTCTGTGCCTTTGGATGAGTGCACACATACTGTTGTCTTTTTGCAAGCGCCTCGGTGATCGATTGCTGTCGAAACAATTGATGAGGAGTATAAGGAGGAGCATCAGGAGCAATAGATGACATTGAATTTGATAGGAAAAAACAACAGCTTCCTTCTGCTGACGTTGTCGAGCCCTGATAGCTGGAGAAGGGTTGCGGGCCGATGGTAGAAGCAGGGATTTCTGCATCAGGCTGTGACACTAAATGAGAGGAATAATTTCCCACTCCACTTTAGAGTGATGCCCCATGTGTTGACACAGGGCCATCACGTCAATACTAGCACCCTGGCTGCGCCTCACCTTATGCCCACAAATTCTACATACCACCATGCTAATGTCCCCCAGTGACTTGGTGAAAAATTCCCACACTGCCGAGCATGGCATTTTCCCTCCACCACTGCTTGATGCCTGCCTGCCTCTGCTTTTATGAAACCATGTTAGTGTGTTCCTCATAGGTAGTCTCCTAAGTAGCAGATGGTGTACCCCTACCTCATTTGGCTGTGGATCTCCCACTGCTTCCACCCTGCTGTCTCACGGGCACGCTTCCACTCTGCTGTCTCATGGGCCACCCTGGCCCCCTGATGATGACTATGCCCCTTCTTCACCCAGCTCCCACATACGATTGGCTACATCATCATCTACATCAGTTTTTTCAAGACTTATGTCATCCTCACCTGTCTCTTGCACACATTCCTGACCTCTTGCAACATGTGCTCCCACCTGACTGTCATCATCGGTAGTTGCACGTCTAGAGGAGTCCACAATGGACCTTTCTAAGTCTAGACTGGCCTGTAACTGCTGACTGTCCTCACAAAACTTATCCTCGCTAAAAAGCGGAGCAGAGCTGGCAGCAAACATTACTTGGCTAGCAGATGTAGTAGCAAAAGCAAGAGGTAGGTTTTGTACAGTTGAGGGCACAAAGGCAGTCCCTGGACCAACTAAGCTACCGATCCTGGCTGTGTGTATCTGTTGTCACTTGAGATGATGTTGAAGAGCGAGTCAACCATTCCAGTACAGCTGGATAGTTGGTCTAAACACAAACGCTGGATGACAGTGGCAGCTCTGGCCTGTTGCTGCGGCTGCTACCATCCCCTTCCCTCCCTTCTTCTGCTGCTACTTGTGTTGGCTACAGTAACATTTTTGTCACTGCCCATTCCTTTGGAGGGCCCAGTCAACTGTCTGTTGGGAATAGTGTACAGAAACTGTATCAGTAAAGCAGTTGAACAAGATTCTCGCGGAGATATATTAGATCGCCCTTTAATACTAAGTCTGATGCACTCTAAGTTTATGTGTAAAATAACAGATTAACTAAGAACATGGCAGATGTTGAACAAGATAAATGCGGCAATATATTAAACCGCCATTTAATACTAAGTCTGACCCACAGTAAGTCTATGTGTAAAAAAACTGATTAACTAAGAGTGTAGCAGCAGTTGAACAAGATAAACGCAGCAATATATTAGATAGCCCTTTAATAGTGAGTCTGATGCACAGTAGGTCTATGTGTAAAATAACAGAATACTAAGAATACAGCAACAGTTGAACAAGATGCACATGGCGATACATTAGATTGCCCTTTAATTACCGACGCATAGTAAGTCTATGTGTAAAATAAGAGTAACTAAGACTGTGGCAGCAGTTGAACAAGATAAACGCAACAATATATTAGACAGCCATTTAATAGTGAGTCTCATGCACAGTAAGTCTATGTGTAAAATAACAGATTAACTTAGAATGTTGCAGCAGTTATACAAGATGCAAACTGCGATATATCAGACTGCCATTTAATACTGAGACTGATCCACACTACGTCAATGTGTAAAATAACAGATTATCTTGTATCTTGCTGCCACATTCTTAGTTAAACACGGCGATATACTAGGCTGCACTTTAATACTGAGTCTGACTCACAGTAAGGGCTCATGCACACGACTGTTGTTTTGTGGTCCATTTTTCGCGAATCCGTTGTTCCGTATCTGTTTTTTTTATCTCTGATTTAAGTCTTCTTCCGTTCCGTTATTGCACAAAACATATCCATATGGTTTCCGTATTTGATCCATTTTTTATTAATCACCAAACTCATGAGCAATATGGGCTGGGCATAGCATTTCTACAGTATGGATCTGCAAAATACGGATGAAATACGGATGACATACGGATGTGCTCCATGTTCGTTCCGTATTTTTTGCGGACCCATTGACTTGAATGGGGCCTCGGACTGTGATTTGCGCTACAATAATAGGACATGCACTACTTTTTTACGGAACGGCCATGCGGACAAACGGAAACGGATTGAACACTGAGTAACTTTTGTATTTTCTACAGCCCCATTGAAGTGAATGAATCCGCATACAGTCCGCAAAAAAAAGGAAGCAGAAAGAAACTACATTCGTGTGCATGAGCCCTATGTCTATATGTAAAATGACAGATTAACTATGAATGCTGCAGCAGTTGAACCGGATGCATGTGGCTATATATTAGACTGCTGTCACGCTTCGGTTTGGAAGGAAAACACCACACCGAGCATAGAAGGGAAGGGGGGAACAGGGAATCAGGCCTGAGAACTAGGGAAGGAAAATGGACCCCTCCTAGTGAAAATCCTAACCAAAATCCTGAGTGACTACCAGTATGAACAGACCCCAATGGTAGGTGAGTTCATACGCAGGAATACCTAGAGTCCTATCAAGCCCTATAGGATCCTGGTACTAATGGCAGGGACGAGACTACCTGTTCCTCCAAAAGGAAGGACAAACAGGAGTCTCCTTCAGGCCTAATACAAACAATAGGGAAATGCAACACAGAGAACTCAAACAAAATACAAAAGGGAAAGAAAAGAGTTAACTTCAAAGGAGCAATGGAAGCACCAGGAACTTAGCCGAGATCCAACCACAATCTATCCAAAGGTCCAAACAGAAGCTATAAACCACACAGCATTGTGGGAGAAGCAACTATAAATAGAGAAGATCAATTGACCCTAATAGCTACACCTGGGGAACGAAGGTGTGGCAAGCACCAGAAACAACATAGACGTAATTTGATCCAAACGGAAAACATGTCAGATCAAACCACGTGTTGCAAGTCTCACCGATCTCCTGCCACCTGTCGCGGAAACGTCCGTCTATGTGTAAAATAACAGATTAACTTTGAATACTGCAACAGTTGAACAAGATGCACGCGGCTATTACACTTAATCTACAGTGTCCCGGCTGTCTCCCTAGGCTCTCCATACAGACTTAAAAAACTCTCCCTACAATATCCCTATAGTCGCACTATCCAATATTCTGTTTTAAACAGTTTTCTGCAACGCTGTTCCAAGCGCATAAGAGCTTGTCACGTCTATCCCTAAGCTCCGCTCACAGTGAAATGACTGCCTAGGATGAAGCTTTTATAGGGCTGTGACATCACAGGAGATAGTTATATGTGAATTGGGTGGCTGCATTGCAGTATGGGTGATCTTGCATTCCTGGGATTCTTACTTTCACTTTATAACTAGTGTTGAGCGCGAATATTCGAATAGCAAATATTAATTGCGAATATCGCAACTTCGATAATTTGCAAATATTACGAATATACTGCTATATATTCGTTATATCGAATATTTGTCATTTTTTACATCTGAACAAATGATTCCTCCCTGCTTAAAATGCTTGTGGTCAATGAGTCAGGCATACTCCTCCCCACAAGCGTCCCCGTCACCATGGGAATGCCTGGTGGTTAGAATATACCATCGGATCTGAGTTAGATCGTGAAAACTCAAATCCGATGGTATATTCTAACACAGAGGCGTTCCCATGGTGATGGGGACGCTTGAAGTTAGAGTATACCAACAGGCGCATACATACTGGCCCCCTGCTGCCTGGCGGCACCCGTCCTGTGACAGGGCACTGTGATCCACACAATTAACCCCTCAGGTGCTGCACCTGAGGGGTTAATTGTGCGGATCACAGCACCCTGTCAGAGGTCGGGTGCCGCCAGGCAGCAGTGCGCCCCCCCCACTATTAAAATCATTCATGGGCAGTGCGCCCTAACCCCCCCTCACCAGTATTACAATCATTGGTGGCCAGTGCGGATCCCCCCCCTCCGTATTAAACATCATTGCTGGCAGTGTGCTGACAATCCCTCCCCCCCATATTAATCATTGCTGGCAGTGCGCCCTCAATCCCCCCTCCCTCCCCAGTATTAATCATTGCTGGCAGTGCGCCCTCAATCCCCCCTTCCTCCCCAGTATTAATCATTGCTGGCAGTGCGCCCTCAATATCCCCCTCACTAGAGGGCACACTGCCAGCAATGATTAATACTGGGGAGGGAGGGGGGATTGAGGGCGCACTGCCAGCAATGATTAATACTGGGGAGGGACGGGGGATTGAGGGCGCACTGCCAGCAAGGATTAATACTGGGGAGGGAGGGGGGATTGAGGGCGCACTGCCACCATCTCACTTCCTAAGCCCCCTGCTCCATATCTTAATCAGAGACAACTGGAGGAGGAGAACAGAAAATGGCAGCTATTAATGGGCACCACAAAAAGACAGCATTTATGGCAATATATTGTGCTGCACTGTGATACATGGTATTTTGCGCTATGGTATTGCTGACCCCTCCTACTTATGTTGCCCCACCTCCTGTCAATTTAGACAATCCTACACCATGGGGCCACTTTTAGTTTTTTTTCCAAGGCCACTTCAAGTTCCCAATCCGCTCCTGCATACCAGTGCCTTATGAATGTTGTTTGTCACTGTCAGAGGATTACCACTCTGAGAACCACATCCTGGGAATATGAATGGTTAGTCCAAACCTCCTTGCAGGCATCCTCGATTTACAGTTGGAATATGCACACTTTACATAAATCCCACCTGAGTTTATAAAAAAAAAATGCATAATGTCTTTTGTCTTTTTCTTTCTAATTATTCCCCTTTTTAGCCGCACAGCTAGATGCAGGGGGTGTCTCCCTGCTGTGAAATTTGCCAGCCTTCTACTACTGTGACATCCTCTCCCTTATTCCCCACTATGTTTGTTTTCAGCTCACAGAACAGATGAGGAGAGATAAATCCCATTTACAGAAAGGGAGGAGGTTCCTGTGAATTCAGAAGCAGTGTACGAGCAATTCTGGCTCAGAAACTCAGCTAGCTCTGACACCCCCCCCCCCCCCCCCCCCACACCCCACTTCTTTCCTGATGACAGGCAGTGGACTGCAAATTAGGTGGAAGTGAGACTTCTAGTGGCCTTGACTTTTCTACATTTTTTCAGATAGATGCAGGCATATTTTTTAAATGTTTTATGTTTTAAATGTGATTTCGAAGTTTGATATCTACACATTCTCTTTTAAATGAAATCAAGTTGTGTGAAAGTACAGTAACTTAGATCCAATACAATAAGTAAGATCCAGACCAGTTGCAGTGCAAAGTTCCACTCTCTTTCCACTGTCTCATAGTATGTTGGCTTAATGTGCTCAGCTTTTCAGATAAAGATTTGGTTAAATGTAGTCCCTAAGTGCTGAATATCAGTATTGCATTTCAGATTATGAATGGATCTAATAAAACAGCATGTGTGATGCATAAAAGGAAAATAAATTAGAGGGTAGCTATGCCCCAGATGAAACTGCCAGGAGAAACTCAAGTTGGGAATATAATACATTTCCTATTTATTTGAGTCATCCTTACCTGAGAGGATTCACACTATTTGAGTAATTTTCTTGTTATAACAAACAACAAGATACTTATTTACCTCTGCTTCTGCTTAGGGACAAAACGTTAACTGTATACTAGAAGATGAAATCATTACATATCCACTGTTAGGTTAGCTTTATGTATGTTTATCAAAGTGTCTGAATAGAGATTAGTGGAACATTGAAAGTTTGTAAGTTCAAATCAAATAAAACTCAATAACTTTCTCATCTCTAATTCTGATTGCTTGGAATCTGTCAGACATACAAATATTTTTGTGGGGGATTCAATCAGCACAACCCTATATGCAGGTGCACATTGCTATGGCGAAATACATATACAAAGAAAAAGACACAAATGCAATGGCACTCTGCAACCAGCATTCTGCCCTGCCTCTATGCTGGATGAGGCATTGGTGTACATTTTGGCCAAAGCGTAATAAGCCACTCACCACGTCAAGGTTGCCTCTATGGAGTGGTCCCTAACACTAGTTACTACCTGTTTGTGGGCCATGACAGCCACACAAAGTCCAGGGAATGCAGGTGCAGCATGCACGCCAAGCACACTCTGCTTTTAACCCCGTCCGGTGCCATTACAGCTTTCATCGGATCCAGGGATGCAAGTACCAACATGCATGCTGAGCCCACTATATACTTCTCCTGGAGCCAAATGGCTACTGGTAGGTGCTATATATGCAGACTCAGTTTTATACTGACTTTAAAACCAGCCTCCAGGACAGATTGACTGGTCAGGTGTGCATGACTGCATGGAGATCGCCACGCCTCCAATATATACTACAAAGAAAAAATGTGGGGGATTCAATCAGCACAACCCTATATGTAGGTGCACATTGCTATGGCAAAATACATATACAAAGAAAAAGACACAAATGCAATGGCACTCTGCAACCAGCATTCTGCCCTGCCTCTATGCTGGATGAGGCATTGGTGTACATTTTGGCCAAAGCGTAATAAGCCACTCACCACGTCAAGGTCACCTCTATGGAGTGGTCCCTAACTCTAGTTACTACCTGTTTGTGGGCCATGACAGCCACACAAACTCCAGGGAATGCAGGTGCAGCATGCACGCCAAGCACACTCTGCTTTTAACCCCGTCCGGTGTCATTACAGCTTACATCGGATCCAGGGATGCAAGTACCAACATGCATGCTGAGCCCACTTTATACTTCTCCTGGAGCCAAATGGCTACTGGTAGGTGCTAAATATGCAGACTCAGTTTTATACTGACTTTAAAACCAGCCTCCAGGACAGATTGACTGGTCAGGTGTGCATGACTGCATGGAGATCGCCACGCCTCCAATATATACTACAAAGAAATAATGTGGGGGATTCAATCAGCACAACCCTATATTTTTGTGCTAGATACAAATGCAACATGAGTCGATTTTTCCAAGAATTTACTGCTGACCCACAGGGATCAGGAACTCCAGAGCGGAGAACCAGAAGAATCAAGCTAAGCCCTTATTCACAAATCAGTGTTTGGTCAGTGATTTCCATCAGTGATTGTGAGCCCAAACCAGGAGTGGCGCTACACAGACATAAGGTGTAAGGGAAAGATCTGCACCTGTTCTGTGTTTAGAGCCACACCTGGTTTTGGCTCCAAATCACTGCCCGAACGCTGACTGTGTAAATAAGACATAATTAGTAGTCAGTAACTGTTAGTATACTGACAGGTAAATGGATGATAGCTCAGATGCAAGGTAAAGCAGACTAGCATGACTTGTGTTGATCAGGCAAAGAGTGAGAGACACAAGCAGGTATGTATAGGGGAGCTGATGAACTGATCAGTCAGCAGATGAACAGCAACACACAGAGCAAGGAGAGAAAGAGTGTAATCCCTGAAGTGCTGAACCTGAGGTGAGATACAAAGAATTAGCTCCTATTCTCACATACACACCAGACAGACATATAGGGAGGGGGGTGACTGACTGACGATTGCCTGCCAAAATGTTTTTTTTTTAATTTGGAGCCCTTTTCTCTGTACATGGCTGAGATGCTCAACATTTGAATTTTATCTCTGTTCAGTCAGACAGCTCACCTGAAGGGCTCCTTATCTCTGATCTCTGACCTTATAAACACTTATTATAGCTCAATCCTTATCTTACCAACAAGAATGTGGCTTGAATGTTTATGACCTTTTAGTAATTTAGAAATAAGGGTTATTAGATGACCGACACAAAGCGAAAATAGAAGTCATACAACTAGAGAAACAGTTAACCCTTTGTGACAGAACGGCTGAATATTTTAAATAAAGACCAATTATTTTTAGCAATCATAAAAAAAAGTTGTACACAACCTTTAAGACTGACAGCCTATCAATTGGATCCGTGCTCTACTTAAATTCTGGTGACTTTTTGCTGAGTGCTAGTTATTCATTTATTACCTTGGTTTATCTATTTGAGCATTTTGTGAGTATACTAAGGTTTGTTGATCCAGCTTGTTTACCCGACTACTCTTTTGCCTTCTCCCTAGTTGTCCTGCCTGGTTACTGATTATGCTTTGACGTTTACCCTATCTGTTCTGACTCCAGATAGGATGACTCTGCCTGTTCACTTCACCTGCTAGCAGCTACCCTGTGAATGCAACCTAGGTCCTCCATCTTATCAGCAGGGACGTCTCAGGGTGAACTTGTTAAGGTTTCTGAGAAGGACTGGTTATTAGGACAACTATTCCATGGTAGGTAGGGTCCTAATTAAAGATAGGGGTTGTAATGAAAACCCCATAACTGTACATATTTGTCAGATACATTTTTTTGCTGATTTGTGTCTTTATGTGATAAATGTGACTTCATAAAAGCCCCTTAAACTGGCCCAGAGAATTTATATTGCAAGATGGCAAATGTAAGCCAAAACCCTTGGAGAAGGGAGAGAGTGACACCTGGGTTTGACTTCTTTAAGCTACAAAGAATGGGCAAATGGACATGTGTCTATCCCAGATGAGCACCCCCATCTCATACAGGGTGGAGTATTAACATACCAGATACAAATTAATATTCATGAGACCTTATTAATCTGCTTCCCAGTCATAGACAAGAGATTGTGTCACATATACACCGCCCTAGCACATGACGGGGGTGTGACTGCAATGGGCTAATTTGCCTCACAAATTCAATTTTCCAAACCTCTTCAATCAGGCTGAGCATAAATCACACTCCAAGAGAGTCCATGCATCCCAGATACATGCTGCCACCACCTATTGCATCAATTCCAGGCCAATAGTTACCCCAACACATGCACTCATACAGTAACACTAGCCATACTCTAAAACAAATGCTTGGGTTACTTTAGGAGAAGGGGGCAAACCATGAAAGTTTTAGGCTTTAATATGCAAAATAGTAGAGTACTTAGTTACACAAAATAAAGAAATAAACCGAGATACATACATGTACAAATACAGTTATGAAAATAAAAAGAAGTAAAACCAGATAGTCTAATACTTATTGTGCTGCATAGTGAAAGTATTTTGCTGTCCCAGAGACAGAGAAGGTGTACACTTTTTTTTAAAATTGAAAATGCATTTATTACAATCAAAATCGTCAACATACATACTAAGTACTGTGACGCAGTACAGGCCATGAGGCAGCACCCAATAAATAACATAATCAACATACATAGCATGACAGTCTAATATACAGTCCAGGCTAGCCTACACTATACATTACACTGCATGCTACACTAACATTCGTATTCAATCACAATACACAAAAAGTCCTACAACAAGACAACAGACAGTGATGAGGGGTGGGGATGGGAAAGAGGAGGTAGAGAGGGGAAATCACATGCCCAAAGCTCTATTGAAGGACAGACACAAAATACGGGAGAGGGAGAAGGAGAGGGGTTTAGTCCTCTTCTTCGCCGTCAACATCCAAGGTGTTTTAGTCCCGCAGTAGGTTGTGGATAAAAATCACCAAAAAAATGAATGAAAATAACTTACATATGTATGAAGATCCAAACAACTTTATTGTAAGTATATACACTCACCTAAAGAATTATTAGGAACACCATACTAATACGGTGTTGGACCCCCTTTTGCCTTCAGAACTGCCTTAATTCTACGTGGCATTGATTCAACAAGGTGCTGATAGCATTCTTTAGAAATGTTGGCCCATATTGATAGGATAGCATCTTGCAGTTGATGGAGATTTGAGGGATGCACATCCAGGGCACGAAGCTCCCGTTCCACCACATCCCAAAGATGCTCTATTGGGTTGAGATCTGGTGACTGTGGGGGCCATTTTAGTACAGTGAACTCATTGTCATGTTCAAGAAACCAATTTGAAATTATTCGAGCTTTGTGACATGGTGCATTATCCTGCTGGAAGTAGCCATCAGAGGATGGGTACATGGTGGTCATGAAGGGATGGACATGGTCAGAAACAATGCTCAGGTAGCCCGTGGCATTTAAACGATGCCCAATTGGCACTAAGGGGCCTAAAGTGTGCCCAGAAAACATCCCCCACACCCTTACACCACCACCACCAGCCTGCACAGTGGTAACAAGGCATGATGGATACATGTTCTCATTCTGTTTACGCCAAATTCGGACTCTACCATTTGAATGTCTCAACAGAAATCGAGACTCATCAGACCAGGCAACATTTTTCCAGTCTTCAACAGTCCAATTTTGGTGAGCTTGTGCAAATTGTAGCCTCTTTTTCCTATTTGTAGTGGAGATGAGTGGTACTCGGTGGGGTCTTCTGCTGTTGTAGCCCATCTGCCTCAAGGTTGTGCGTGTTCTGGCTTCACAAATGCTTTGCTGCATACCTCGGTTGTAACGAGTGGTTATTTCAGTCAACGTTGCTCTTCTATCAGCTTGAATCAGTCGGCCCATTCTCCTCTGACCTCTAGCATCCACAAGGCATTTTCGCCCACAGGACTGCCGCATTCTGGATGTTTTTCCCTTTTCACACCATTCTTTGTAAACCCTAGAAATGGTTGTGCGTGAAAATCCCAGTAACTGAGCAGATTGTGAAATACTCAGACCGGCCCGTCTGGCACCAACAACCATGCCACGCTCAAAATTGCTTAAATCACCTTTCTTTCCCATTCTGACATTCAGTTTGTAGTTCAGGAGATTGTCTTGAGCAGGACCACCCCCCTAAATGCATTGAAGCAACTGCCATGTGATTGGTTGACTAGATAATTGCATTAATGAGAAATAGAACAGGTGTTCCTAATAATTCTTTAGGTGAGTGTATAAACATATAAACAATACATACATATATAATAAAACAGGCAGCACAAGGCGGGACACACAAATGAGTAGCAGGACCCAAGGAGAGGCCGGGAGATCGATGCATCGATCTCCCGGCCTCTCCTTGGGTCCTGCTACTCATCTGTGTGTCCCGCCTTGTGCTGCCTGTTTTATTATATATGTATGTATTGTTTATATGTTTATGTATACTTACAATAAAGTTGTTTGGATCTTCATACATATGTAAGTTATTTTCATTCTTTTTTTGGTGATTATTATGACTCCTTGGGGGTCCGATGTTTTTGATATTAATCTGTCCTGTTAATATTGGTTAACGAAGGTTGTGGATAAACCTGTGGCAGTCCAGGACGGACATGCTCTCCCTTCTGACAATGAGCCAATTCCTGGCAAACCATATAGCGTCCTTAAAACCGTTCATAAGGCGCCAGGCCTCCTGGATGGCATCAATAGTATGAATCCCAAGTAATAGTCCGTAACCCACCGAAGTGTATTGTAGGCTGTTCCTGGGCAAAGAGTCTTTGAGTTCATCAGGGAGCCCTAGAAATGACTCCACCAAGTCCTTTGCTCTGATTAGCTTGTGGATTGTCTTGGGTTTCCACAAATTGGGCTTGAGGCCTCACGAACAGAACATCTCCGTAGTACCAAGAAGGGTGCCAGTTGTAAGTGATGGAGCTGTCCAACTTGTCCAATCCCAGACCCCTCCAGAGGGGTAGGAGAAAGAAGCAAGACATGGCATTGCCCACAGAGCCATTCGCAGTTCTCAGAGTCCAGATAACACAGTCACACACCAAGGCGATCCACAGCAAAGTGGGTAGATCCGGCATGCCCTTTCCACCCTTGTGGGGCTCTTTGTACATGCTTCACTCTGTCCATTTTGGAGCCTCAAACTAAGTGAAACACTGTTCTGGTGATGGCCCTTGAAATGGTGACAAGCAGGGGCCATGTCTGTCTGGTGTACTGGAGCACAGGCAGAACTTCGTTGCGCAGGATGAGTGCTTTGCTCTTAGTGGTTAGCTGTCTGAGGCTCCATAGTCCAATCCGTTGGTTGACTTTAGCCAAGTGTTCTTCCAAAGACTTGAGGGCTGCTACTTCCACCCCGAACCAGACTCGCAGGATCTGGATATAGTCCCGTTTGATGGTAAATTGGAAGGGGGCAGAGGAAGCCAGTTGCCAGTCCATGAAGAGCATAGCTTTTGACTTGCAGTTGACTTTGGCCCCTGAAGTTTGTCCAAACTTGCAGGTCTGGACAAGTACAGTCACTGAACGCCGGTCAGTGCAGAAGATGGTCACGTCGTCTATGTACAGTGAGCATTTGACCTTGTAGTGTCCTGATGCGGTGATCCCTCTGATCTCTCCATTCTTCCAGATAGACTCCTCGAGGAGTTCTATAACACAAACAAAATGGAGAGGTGATAGATGGTAGCCTTGTCTGACTCCAGAGTGGACAGGAAAGGGGTCATTCTTCCAGCAGTTCATCAACACAATGCTGTAAATAACAAGTTACATCAGGTTAACAAACAAATAGAACCGTCTTCCTAGACCCAGCTTGCGCAACACCTTACCCATGAATTCATGAGGCTGACCAGGGCCGAGTGTACACGGAGGTCTTTGATGTATTGTACCATGTCTCTCATGAGAGCAAAACTGTCTGTGATCCTGTGGCCAGGAATGCTGCAGGTCTGATCCAGGTGGACAATCCTGGCAATCACAACATTCAGCCGATTGGCCAGTACCTTGGAGAGGATCTTGTAGTTAACATTCAGGACATTTGTTTTTTAGGTCACATCTCTTCCCCCTCCGCTTATATAAGATAGTAATCATTCCTTCCCTCAATGATGGGGGCATTCTACCCTTTACCACCATCTCCGCATAGAGTTCCAGCAGGTTTGGAAAGATCAAGTCCCCTAGCACCATATAGAGCTCGGCTGGAAGACTGTTACAGCCCGGGGTCCTGCTGACCCTAAAGGATCTAGCGGCAGAGAGCAGCTCCCCCACCATCAGAGGGTCATCCATGGCCGCCGCACCTGCAGGATCAAGGGGGTTAGTGATAATTGACAGGTATTTATCAGCGGTTGAGGTTGTGCCCTTATTCATTCTGACAATAACTGACCACTTTCCGGCAGGAAGCCAAGCCTATTCAGGATGATTGCGGGTTCCTCATAGACACCGTAATCCTTCTCTCTTCTCTTTGTATAGGGAAGTTACCAACGAGCAAAAGGAGAGTCTGGTGCTGCCAATTTGACTGCTTCCCTGTATGTTCTGCAAATGTTTATGGAGGCAAAAGAGGCAATATGTGCAATCTGATTGGGTCTTTTAATATGTGTCAACTAAAATTTCCCTGGTCCCATAATTTTTTTTTACTCTCGGCAAAAGGTGAAGGCTGGGAAGACAGTCCCCTCCATTTTAACTCAGCCTTGGGGTGGTGCTTCCTTATTCATTCTCACACCACCTCCCTATCCAACTGGCAGATATGAAAGATGAACAAAACATGATCTCCAGCCTGTACTGAAGGAGGTGCAAGCCTAGGCATACTTCCACAATCCATATTTCATCATAAAGATCGTATAGACTCTAAATATGAGTCATGTAGGCTCTACAGATGATCAGAGCCTCATTATGTGAGAACATATGCATTGAGGTATGGGGTGTTTGGGCTTCATACGAAGCCCATGATGTACCACACAATTATGAAAATTATTAACATGTTGCTTCTTAACAGAAATTATTTAAAGCCTATTATATATTCACCTATATTCCTATATAGAGCCTGGAGTGCTTCTAGGCCTCCTACTATGGAGTGGTTCCTCCATGTCTGTGCACTTCACAAATTCCAATGGGATCGAGTGATTTGCTTGTGTGAAGAGCAGTGAATGTTTAATAGAATAGTTCAAACAGTGTTGGCATCGGAAGTAAAGTTTAAATGTTTATGCCACCACAAGATGACGCAGACGTGTCGGCACTGAGAGGCTTCTATTACCATATACATAAAACCAGCTCAAAAGGTACTCCCTCCCTAGTAAGATACAGTATTATCATTAGACATACAATGGAACATAAACTCATAAAATCATATAACATATACTGTGTGAGACAAGGTGGCAGTCTGCTTTCACAGACTGGAATAATGATCCAGAAGGTTGGCTCTGAAAACAGAGAAAAGGGCTGAAATTATAAAACAGGCATTCACCATATAAACAGTGTTCGACATATGGGGATCAGCTAAGAGTGTGTGCTCTAATTTCTGTCTACTCCCAATTAGATACCCCCTTGCCATCTGACTGCTGTGGAGCAATCAGTCCGTATGTTGGGGTACCTACTGGCCCAGAATTAGGTAGGTGATTGTAGCTTGTATCTGGTGTGCATAACAACAAAACTGAGTGCAAAAAAACTGTATGGATAAAAAATATATGAAGTTTATTCATTCCAATTTAAAAAGTAATTCACAGTGCATATTTGTGAATAAGCGGGGACTTATTCACAAATATGCACTGTGAATTACTTTTTAAATTGTAATTAATAAACTTCATATATTTTTTATCCATACTTTGGTGTTTTTTTGCACTCCGTTTTGTTGTTATTCATATTGATTTCGGGAGTGTACCTTTTATCTCAGACTGTGGGAGTTCTTGTATCTGGTGTGCGTGGACTGTTTTGAGATTTGATTTATGCACAGTTTTCAGCCTGATTGAAAGGTGAATGCAAGATTGAGTGGAGTAAAGTAACCCCTTGCAGAAGTTGCAGTCACACCCACATCACATACTACAATGGTACGTACTTGATAAAAGTGTTTCAGAGTAAGTTATTAAACTGCATAGCTAATGTCTAGTCTAGCAGTGGATGTATATTTTTCTGGACAGGTTGCTTTCCAGTACTTTGTTACAAAGAATAAGTGACATATTGCACATACAGCTTATTCACCTTTTTCTATCATCATCTCACTGCATCAGGTTGTCTTCTCCTACTTCTTCTAAGATGGGTGCCTGTTTATTTCAGCCCGATATTAATGTAATCATTGATCTAATCCTCAAACTCAATGGCTTATTTGCATAGTTCTAAAAAAAGGCACAACAAATAATCACATATAATAATCACATGAGTCTGATGCCATGGCCAGAGGCAAAAACAGTCACCTCCTTTAGGCTACATGCACACAACCATATGTATTTTGTGTGTGACATCCGCGTTGCAAACGTTTGTTTTTGTTTTTTGTAACAAGGCCTATGCTTTTATGCGGGGCTACGGAATGGACATGCGGACAGCACACGATGTGCTGTCCGCATTGAAATGAATGGGTCCACATCCTATCTGCAAAAATAGAAACATAGGCTATTACTACTCAAAATAAGCAGGTTGAGATTATGACATAAAAAATTGCTGCCTTACAGAAATATAGTTATTATATCAGCTACAGGTGTGGGAAAAAGTGATATGGATATTTACTGAATGTGCAAAATAAAGGACATGATCGGTATAATTGTTTGCATGTTATTAGCTTAGTTAGATTTTATTTGTCTATAATTGTGACTTAGAGAACAATCAGAGTCAGACTAGTGATGAGCAAATCAATTCATACGAATTGATTTGTTTATCTGCACAAATTTACACTTGTGAGGGAGCATTACAACTAGAGATGAGCGAAGTGAAAAACCTATGAACCAAATGCGGCTTTGGTTCCAAGGTACCATTTGGAACCAAAGCCGAGTTTGATTCCAAGTTTTGAAGTGTTTTTTCACTGCAATAATCAATTAACAAAGTTATTCAAAGAAGTCCCACGCGACCCATGGGAATAACTTACTTCGGTTCATTGGAGCCCGTAAATTCTAATACTGTACAGAGACAAATCTTCGTACAGTATTATATAACAAATTTTTCAGCGAAGCGGCTTCGGATGTAGTATCCGAAGCTCGCTTCGCTCATCTCTAGTTACAACAATTTTGGATGCTCCCTCTGCTGGAAGATTAATATGGCCACACATTTTGCGCAGCCTGTATAATCTCGCCCATGACCTCTTACTGAAAGTATTGATGCATGCGTGAATGATATGCCTACAAATCTGCATCAATAAATTTGCATGCACCGCTAAATGAATGTTAGTGGTGCATGCATAATTGCCAATTTGTTTTTGAAGTTATATCATTTGCGCATGTGCAGATATTTGCAGTAACGGTGCATGCAAGATGTGCAGCCATGTTAATCTGCCAGTACAATGGAGAATCATTTGCATAGGAACAGTTTGACCTCCACATTGACTCTTTGCTGCCTGCCCTGACCTCAGACAGTTTTTCTGTATTCCACATACTCTGCATGCCTGATACGATCGTCTGTGGGAGGAAAACACTGCACCAAGCATCGGAGGGAAAGGCCATACCGGAATAAGGCCTTGAAACTAGGGAAGGAAGATAGACACCTAGAAAAAAAAATAACTCCAGTCCTGACAGACTACCAGTATGAACAGGACCCAAAGGTAGGTAAGTTCATACACCAGATACCTAGAATACTATCTCACCCTATAGGACCCTGGAACTAATGTCAGGACTGAGTCTACATGTTCCTCCAAAGGGAAGGCTGAATAGGAGTCTCCCTCATGCCTAATGACAAACAACAGGGAAAGGCAACACACAGATATATATAAACAAAATACAAAAAGGAAAGGAAACACTGATCTTCAATGAAGCTTTGGTAGCACCAGGAACTCAGCCAAGAGCCAAACACAAGCTAACCACAAGTCCAACAGAAGCTATAAACCGCATAGTATAGTGGGAGAAACAATAAATAGAGAAGGTTAAATGACCAAAATAGCCACACCTGGGAAAAGAAGGTGTAGCAAGCACCAGAAACAACACAGACGTCATTTGATCCAAAAGAAAAACATGTCAAATCAAGCCACGTGTTGCCAGTCTCACAGATCTCCTGCCACCTGTCGCGGGAATGTACGTATGTCTCGGTACGTCCTTGACAGTACCCACCCACCTTCTACGGGTGACCTCTGGGCACCCAGGACCAACCTTATCCTGATAAGAACTGTGAAAGGCTTTCGCTTCAGATGCCGCTACCCACATCCTCTCCTCTGGTCCATAACCCTTTGAGTGAACAAGATACTGAAGAGATCTACGGAGAACTCGAGAGTCAATAATCTTGGCGAACTGGAATTCCAAACTGCTGTCCACCATGACAGGAGCGGGTGGCAAGAGGGACGACTCCAAAGGTTCAACATATCTCTTGAACAAAGATTTCTGAAACACATTATGAATTTTCAGAGCCTGAGGAAGTTCAAGATGAAAAGCTACAGGATTAATAATGGCAGTGATCTTATATGGATCAATAAACCTTGGATCCAACTTCCAAGAAGGAACCTTCAACTTAATATTTCTTGTAGACAGCCACACAAAATCACCCACACTTAGGTCCAGACCATTCATACGTTTCCTGTCAGCCACACGTTTATACACGTTGCCCATATTTATCAAGTTATGGCCTATTGCACATGACCGTAGGTGTGCCGTGCCAGTGCTGCGTAACCGCAATACACTGGCGCCGTTCCGTGGGCATTCCGCATCACAGAAGCGGACCCATTCACTTCAATGGGTCCGCAAATTCGGAGATGCGGAATGGTGCGGAACGGAAGCACGGAACAGAACCGGGGTTTCGGCCCGTACCTCCGTTCAGCAAAAAGATAGAACATGTCCTATCTTTTTGTGAAACGGGCGGATCGCGGACCCATTAAAGGATCAAAAGCAGAAGAAAAAGACAGTTGTACCCTCAGCCGAGTACAGAACGCCTTCCAGAATCTGGACAAAAACTGAGTCCCACGATCCGAGACCACATCAGAGGGAATCCCATGAAGTTTCACAATGTTGTCAACAAACACATGCGCAAGTGTTTTAGCATTAGGTAGGCCAGGCAATGTTATAAAGTGCACCATTTTAATAAAGCAATCAACTACCACCAGAATAACTGTCTTTCCAGACGAATTAGGCAGATTAGTAACAAAATCGATAGACAAGTAAGTCCATGGTCTGGACGGGATGGGCAACGGAAGTAGAAATCCAGAAGGTTGAGTATGTGTCACCTTAGCGTGTGCACAGATACTACAGGCCGACACATAGTCCTCAACACACTTCTGCAACCCCGGCCACCAGAATCTACAAGAGATGAGTTCGGCATTGGATGTACTCCCAGGGTGTGCCGTAAGAACCGTACAGTGATGTTCCTCAAACACCTTATGATGCAATTCTGATAGAACAAACACTTTCCCAGAGTGGCAAGACTACGGTGCATCTCCCTGAGCCTCTAACACCTTCACCTCTAGGTCAGCGTATAGAGCGGATATCACCACCCCCTCCGACAGTATCGGACTAGGATTATCAAAATCACCGCCTCCAGGAAAACTATGTGACAAGGCATCTGCCTTGACATTCTTAACCCCAGGATGATAAGTGACAATGAAATTGAATCTGGTGAAAAACAAAAACCACCTGGCATGCCCCGGGTTCAGTCGTTTAGTTGACTCCAGGTAAACCAGATTTTTGTGATCTGTGAACACCGTGATCGGATGAATCGCCCCCTTCCAACAAATGATGCCACTTCTCAAAAGCCAACTTAATGGCCAGCAACTCTCTGTTACCCACATCATAAATTCTCTCTGCAGCAGAGAGTTTTTTAGAAAAATATGCACATGGGCGCTATTTACCAGGTGACGGGCCCTGCGATAAAACTGCTCCTTCCCCCACTTCGGACGCGTCAACTTCCACAATGAAAGGCTGTGATACATCCGGCAGCACCAATATAGGGGCAGATGAAAAGCACTCCTAACCGCAGAAAAGGCTCGCAACACCAAATCAGGCCTCACTGAGACATCCGTCCCTTTCTTAGTCATGTCAGTTAAGGGTTTCATCACTGTCGAATAGTTCTGAATAAATTTTCTGTAATAATTAGTGCACCCCAAAAACCGCATAGGAGCCTTAAAATTTTCGGGTTGATCTCAGTCCAATACAGCACAGACTTTCTCTGGATCCATTCGAAAACCTGAAGATGATAGCAGGTAGCCCAAGAATCGCACCTCATGTACAGCAAAACACACTTCTCTAATTTTGCGTACAATTTATTATCTCTTAGGATCTGTAACACCTGTCTAACCTGGTCCTGATGAGTCTCCACATCTGGAGAATAAATTAGTATGTCATCCAAATACAGGACACCAATCTCCCCACCAGGTGATGAAAAATGTAATTCACAAAATGCTGGAAAACTGCAGGAGCATTGGTCAATCCAAGAGGCATGACCAGGTTCTCAAAGTGACCCTCTGGGGTATTAAAAGCCGTCTTCCATTCATCCCCTTCCTTGATCCTGACCAGATTATATGCCCCCCTTAAGTCCAAATTGGAGAACACCTTGGCATCAAGAATCTGGTTAAACAAATGAGGAATCAAAGGAAAGGGGGTAAGGATCACGGACAGTAATCCGATGGAGCTCACAGAAATCCAGCCTAAGAGATCCGTTTTTTTTTTTAACAAAGAAAAACCCTGCTTCCACTACAGATTTGGAAGGTCCTATGTGTCCTTTAGCCAAACTCTTGGTAATATACTCTCTCATGGCCGTTCTTTCCGGTCCAGAAAGGTTATACAACCTAGATTTGGGCAACTTAGCTCCGGGAATAAAGTTGATAGGACAATCATATTCCCGATGCGGAGGTAAATCCTGACATCCACTTTCAGAAAATACATCGGCAAAATCAAATATAAAAGAGAGTAATGTTTTAGTGGTTAAAGCAGAAAAAGATGTATTCAGACAATTGTCAACACAATAATCACCCCAATCCAGAATCTGTCTAGCATACCAATAGATGGTTGTATTGTGCCTGCTTAACCACAGTAAACCCAGAACCAATGGACCAGGGAGAAGCTCTAACACAAAACACGAGATGAATTCCTGATGAAAGTCACCCACTCTTAATCGGATGTCATGCACCATCTGAGATAAACACTTCTGAGTTAGAGGTGCAGAATCAATAGCAAAAATGGAAATGTTTTTCTCTAAAGCACTTGGAGACAACCTGTGCATACGGACGAACTGAGCATCAATCAGGTTCACCCCTGCCCCACTGTCAATAAACACCTCAATCCCCACAGTCATGGACTCTAGCGCCACCTCAGCAGTCAGGAGAAATCGGGTACTACCAGCCAAAGACAAATGCACATTTTCTGACTCTCCTCCCACCCCTCCAAGAGTCAGATGGGAATTAAACGTCCCCTTTTATTTTCTTTTTGAGGCTGAATGCATGGACATACAGCGATAAAATATCCTTTCTGTCCGCAGAAAAAGCATACTCCCTTCCTACGACCAGAATGCTTAAAAGTGAATCCAGAAGTAGCTCCCACTAACTGCATGGGTTCGTCCCCAGACATGAACCCAGGAGTATCTTCACCCAAAGTGTCAGTGGAAGACGATACGTTATGTGATAGTACGTCCACAGAGTGGGCCCCTAGATCTCTCTCTCAGGCGTCTATCAATGCGTACTGTAAGAGACATAGCGGCTTCTCATTTCAGGATTCTCATGAAAGGCCAAAGCGTCCTTCAGCCTTCCTGATAATCCCTGACAAAACTGACTATGGAGAGCCAGATCGTTCTACTCAGTATCCGTAGCCCACCTCCTAAACTCAGGGCACTAGATCTCAGCAGAGCGCTCCCTCTGACGAAGGCCAGGTAGCTTGGTCTCGACCAGGAAGGTCTGATCCAGGTCATCATAGATGAGACCCAGGGCTTTGAAAAATTCATCCACCGACTAGAGAGACTGCCATCCGGTCGGCAGAGAAAAAGCCCATGACCGAGCGTCCGTCCCCCTTAAGCAATGAAATAACCACACCAACTCTCTGATTCTCATCCCCAGATGAGTGTGGATGTAGCCTAAAATACAATTTGCACGCCTCCCTAAACAAAATGAAATCATCACTTCCCCCAGAGAATCTGTCCGGGAGGGCAACTTTCGGCTCGAGACAGGCCTGGTAACCACCACCACCACTAGGACCAGCAGCCTGATGCAGAGGTCAGCTACCTCCAAAGACAGCCTCCGCAGCTGTCTGGCCAGTGCAGCAATAGGATCCATGGCTGTACTAAAACAAGCATAAATTTTGTGGGAGAAAAACACCACACCGAGCATAGGAGGGAAAGGGGATACCGGAATAAGGCCTGGAAACTAGGGAAGGAAGATGGACACCTCCTAGAGAGAACCCTAACCAGTCCTGACAGACTACCAGTATGAACAGGTCGCAAAGGTAGGCAAGTTCATACATCGGATACCTAGAATCCTATCTTACCCTATAGGACCCTGGAACTAATGTCAGGACTGATTCTACCTGTTCCTTCAAAGGGAAGGATGAACAGGAGTCTCTCTCAGGCCTAATGACAAACAACAAGGAAAGGCAACACTTATCTTCAATCTTTGGTAGCACCAGGAACTCAGCTGAGAACCAAACACAAGCTAACCACAAGTCCAACAGAAGCTATAAAGAGCATAGCATAGTGGGAGAAACAACAATAAATAGAGAATGTTAAATGACCAAAATAGCCACACCTGGGGAAAGAAGGTGTGGAAAGTACGTCCGTGACAATGCCCTGACCTCGACCTATCCATGACTATGATTTTTCCTGACCTCTCGTGCCCTGCATAAGTATCTCCGACCCCCATGAGTCAGCTATCAATCATACTGAGACTACTCCAGGAGGTAGTGGCCTGGTTGTTCCGATGCAGCAAATCATGAAAAACAGGGAACTGCCAGCATAATGCTCTTAAGAGTAGCCCTAAGTCAAATCTGTTGGTTGACATAGTGGTTCAATACCCAGTGCTATAACATCCAGTTTTCCTATGCCACCCTGGTACTGAAGTGAGTTTGCAACTTTTTATAGGCTTTTTTAAAAAGTTGCAGTGCTAAATCTGGATTAGAGATGGACGAATCCTATCTTATGAATCAGCAAAAGTTCTTCACCTACGAGGGGCTGTTCCCAAAAGAGTAGAGGCACATGCACAGTCACTGCTCCGAAAGCAGTGCTTGTACTACTACTCAAAGCAGTGACGCATGTGCAAGATTGTCAGGGCAGGCAAAATGTGTGGCCCTATCAATCAAGTGGCAGGGGAGCTTCTTCACCAGCAGGGACAGACCCTCGCAGGTGAAGAACTCTTATTGATTCATAATAATTCATTTGCTCATCTCTAATCTAGAGTGAAACTAATTAACATAGCTAACTACACCCACTTTTCAAAGCTGGAGTCAGTGGTGCAAAAATACAAAAAGTCAAAAGGGCCCTTACCCAAATAACCCCCAAAAGTAGCAAAGGCCCTGTCATGCCTCCTGCAGTTATCTGTATGCGTGGTTTGTATTTATTTTGTTTTACCTCCAATCTAGTGGCCATTTATGAAAACTTTTTTCTAGCTAGCCAGCATCTAGTTCATTGGTATTTCCCATTTGAGCTACTGTATTTATTACCTATGACCCTGATGACATCATCAGCTCAACTCGTAGCATCCATCTTTTCCAAGATCATCTGAAGGACAAAAAAGCATTTATAATCATTCTCCTCACTCAGGCTTAATGTGGCATCACTGGTATGTTATAGGTTATTAGTTAGCATTGTAGAATGTATATTCATGCATATTGATATGATGTACTGTATGTTACCTCTACTTCATGGACATGTTTATGTTTGCATAGCTTTTTATTGTAATGTGTTATACCCTGTTGCCACAAGCTGATCAACATAGTAAGCACATTTTCTTTCTGTTCTCCAGTTTCACCCGATCCTTGCAATAAAAGTTGAATTGGATGTTACTCCAGAGTCAATGAGTTGCTAGGAGGGAGTTTTTAGCTGCCTGTCACCTTATGCTTCACTCACACAAAAGGACCCCCCAAAAAACGGAATTCTGGACTACAGAGAATGATAAACCCCCCTCCCCCGTAGTGTTTGTCTATAGTTGAGATTTAGATAACAATCAGACCACATTTTTTAGTAATCAATGCAGAAATCCAAGTAACTTCAAAGAGTTCACTTAGGACTCTTTCATACATCTGTGTCCGTGATTATGTTCTTGAAAAGTCAAGATGATGATATCTGTGTTCTGTCAGTGGTTTTCCCAGACCCATAGACTTTAATAGGTGTGTTTGGTCCACATGACGGACGGGCAGTGCATGGTTCTGTTATTTTTCACTGACCCACAACCAGTGGGGAAATAAGGATGCGTGAATAAACACAAAATCAATGGATGTGTGTGCCATCCAAAGACAACACATCTGAAATTTACTGACATGTGAAAGAGACCTTAACTTTTATCCCATCAATGTGGATGTTTACTCAGTGTGTTAAATAAAGCGTAACTGGTACAACTGTTTGTGTTTTTTTTTTAGTTCAGTTAGATGGTGCTTGTCTATAACTGTGACTTAGATAACAAGGGTTCACTTACTTTTTCTTGCAACTGTTTGTACTATTGTTTTTTTACCTTTGATAAGTCTGAATAATTTAAGAGACTTCTCAAGCTATGACATCCCAACTTTAAGTAATTCAGCTAATAATAAGCAGCACTTTGTACTAACCCCTTTCATGCTTTGTTCTGTAAAGCGATTAATGGGCACTATTAATTCATCACTATTATTACCCAATTATAACTGGCATCTCTTTTATCCAACAAAGAAAGATAAAAGGCAGTTACTCTTTAAGAGAGCTGAGCTACAGTATTTGCATAACTGTTTTTCAAACTACTTTTCTCAACTTTGCTTTATTTAAATGCAAGTATCAAGATTATTAGGAAAGTGTGGAGAACTGAATACAATATCTTGATTAGACAGTGTTCAAGTACTTTATTCTTTTGAGGAGCAATTTAAGATATGTCTGTTAATAAACCAGTAATAGTAACATTCTTTACCTGACACCATGAAAAAGGGTTCTTTCATTCTATTTTTGTAGATGATTTTTTTTAAATCTTTTTAAATATCACTTGCTCCATCTAGTGGAGTTATTGTGACTGTTTGAAGTAACGAAGCAGCTAGGAAACAAACTCAGATTTTTTTTTTGTCCATCAATATAGTGTATTTGTTCTCTTGATAAGCACACTTCAAGGCATCCAGGATACAGCCAATTGCAGTGATTATAACACTACAGCTTAGTTGTGTTGTAATGTACAGCTTAGTTGTGTTGCAGTCTGCAAATCGCGGCTCCACAATACACGGATACTAGCCGAGTACATGCAGAAATGTCCTATCCTTGTCTGTAAAACAGATGAGAATAGGACATGTTGTATCTATAAGGCAGAGGGTTTGGGATTCAAAGAGCACTGGACTGACTTTGTGTTGGTGTACAACCTTTATGCTGCTGATGAATTATCCTTAAATGAAAAGGGAGCCTGTGCTAGAAGACTGCTTTGACTGTTAGAGGAGTATTGAAACTAGTTATTATTATTTATTTTTTTAGAAGATGAATGGGTGTGATGTAGTGTTGATCGAGCACCAAAGTGCTCGGGTGCTCTACCGAGCACCAGAGTATAATGGGAGTCAATGGGAGAGCCCTAGCATTAAACCAGGTACCCCCTGCTCTGAAGAGGAAAGGATGGCTGGTTTACAGAAAAAGGTTAGAAATTTATGGAAACACCAAAATGGTTTGGAAACAGCATGGGGAGGACATCTGGATGCATCATGGACTCCTATTACTTATGACATGCAATAGACAACCACACAAAGGCTATATGCCAAAAACCGGGTATGTTCAAGCCAACAATCTATCCATGAGACACATACAGTCAGCACACCTTACAATGGCAGCCTTGTGCACTATGAGACATTCAAAACCAGCTCTCATCTGACTGAGAGCCAGTAAGCCTCAAAGTTGCTTCATATCTGTTGGATGGTTTGGGTGGACCTGCGGACCTAGATCATTATCATTAGGGTGACAAAAAGTTTTCTGATTGTCCTAACATAATATTCAATAACCTTTCTATAAAGTTTTGTCATGTAAACTCATTTGCATAAACATGGGCATGTGGGAAAGACATGCAAATGAGCAGAATCTGCCTTGTTTTTCAGCTGAAAAACCATTTGCATGGAAAATTAGCGATAAAAATTAGCGATTACAATATTCGTGATCTACACTACTCATGAACAGCGCCATCTATTGGATTCATAGTCTTGTCAAAACATTCATTATCATATCGTGCAGGATGTTTTATATATTTTTTTTGTGATTTGTTTAACTTGTCTTGAATGAGTGGCACCTTCATTTGTGAATACGCTCCCATCTTGGGAGTAGTATTCATGTGCACTTTTGCCCCACCTAGTGATGAGCGGCAGGGGTCATATTCGAATTCGCGATATTTCGCAAATATTTTGTAGAATATTTGTAGAATATTCGCAAATCTCGAATATTCGTTATATTCTACGATTTTTTTACTCGAAAAATCGGCAAGGTAATGATCGTGTAATATGCAAATTTTCGTAATGCGAATTTTATTGCGAATTTTTCAACTTACAACTATTAGACAAAGAAGATTATAGCACTATATTAGCTAAATTGCTCTATATTCGTATTTTTTTTGAATATTCGCTATATTGGTATAACTTTGTTTTTTCGAATATTCGTAATATTCTAAAACAAGAATATACAGCAATATAGCGAATATTCGAAAAAAAAAGGAATATAGAGCAATTTAGCTAATATAGTGCTATAATCTTCTTTGTCTAATAGTTGTAATTTTTTTCTCATCTGAAGTTCAGAGTGGAAAAAATTAGAGGTGACTAGGAGCAACACACTATATTTGTGCGGTCTGCGTTCCTGAACATAAATGCATAATGGCATAGGCAGGTTTAGCGTAGGACCAGCCTGAACTAAGACCACCTTGTCGCTTGGTAGGTGGGCTTAGATGTGTTTTGATCAAAATGCATTGACCAAGTGTCCCAGATTTTATCAATATAGTGAGAGCTTAGTCCATATGTTATGCTTGCATCTATTATTATAGTGCATTACTTTCTGTGACTGTATAAATGTAGCCATGTACATCCGTAACATTCATTATCATATCGTGCAGGATGTTTTATTTTATTTTTTCCGTGATTTGCTAGATAGTTTAGCTGAAGATCAGGGCAGTGATACATGAAATGTGAGGATTCAGTGGCAGAGCCTACCAGCTGTTAAGGAGATCCCACTGTTACAACCTCAAACACAGGGCATATTTATTCAAAGAAAAGCAATAAATGAACATCATGTAAATATTAAAATCTATGTTGGGAAAGTAGAAAGTAAAATTGGAGTTGTTTTTGGTATCTGAGGAACAATACAACATAGTTGTGTTGAAAATGGCTGACTGAGACACATGACTTGGCAGTAAATATTCAGGATTATACTCTATTTAGAAGAGACTGGCTAAATAACTCACAAAACATCTAAGTATGTCACAAAAGTGAGTACACCTCTCACATTTTTGTAATTATTTTATTATATCTTTTCATGGGACAACACTGAAGATATGACACTTTGATGTTGTTGCTCTACATAAAGATTGCCAAAACCCTGAAAGTGAGTTGCAGAATGGTGGCCAAAACCATACAGCAGTTTAACAAGACAGGTTTCACTCAAAGCAGATCTCGCTCCTGAATGATCGTGATCGGCGATCACTTAAACGTTTGGTGAAATCAAATCGAAGAAAAACAACAGTAGAACTCAGGGCTATGTTTAATAGTGAAAGTAAGAGCAATTGCACATGCACAATGCGAAGGTAACTTAAGGGATCAGGACTGAACAGCTGTGTAACATAGTGTAGCTGTAAGAAAACCACTGATCAGTGAGGCAAACCAGAAAAAAAGGTTTCAATTTGCTAGGGAGCATAAAGATTGGACTCTGGAGCAATGGAAGAAGGCCATGTGGTCTGTTGAGTCCAGATTTACCCTGTTCCAGAGTGATGGGCGCATCAGGGTAATAGGAGAGGCAGATGAAGTGATGCACCCATCATGCCTAGTGCCTACCGTACAAGCCTGTGTGGGCAGTGCTATGATCTGGGGTTGCTGCAGTTGGTCAGGTCTAGGTTCAGCAACAGTATGTGCTCCAAGAATGAGGTCAGCTGACTACCTGAACATACTGAATGACCAGGTTACTCCATCAATGGATTTTTTCTTCCCTGATGGCACGGGCATATTCCAAGATGACAATGTCAGGATTCATCAGGCTCAAATTGTGAAAGAGTGGTTCAGGGAGCATGAAACATCATTTTCACACATGGATTGGCCACCAAAGAGTCCAGACTTTAACCCCATTGAGAATCTTTGGGATGTGCTGGAGAAGGCTTTGTGCAGCAGTCAGACTCTACCATCATCAATGCAAGATCTTGGTGAAAAATTAATGCAACACTGGATGGAAATAAATCTTGTGACATTGCAGAAGCTTATCGAAACAATGCCACAGCGATTGCATGCCGTAATCAAAGCTAAAGGCGGTCCAACAAAATATTAGAATTTGTGACTTTTTTTTTGGTGGCGACTTTTTTTGGGGGGACAGGCAGTGTATTTACAAAAATGTGAGAGGTGTATTCACTTTTGTGAGATACTGTAGATGGAAATGGAATTGAAAGTTTAAGAGATCACATTGAACCATATGTTCCATTAATGTCATAGTTACAAGTAACCAGCACTGTAGTTTCATGAAACTAAGGTCTTGTCAAACAATAAGCAGGAACCAGTGTCATACCTTCCATAAAGGCAGACCTAAAAACTTCTATGGGGCCCAGGGGGAGTGAGGCTCATGATGAATTCCTTCCTGTGTTCCCGACATTAAAACTTTGGCTCCTGACATACATGTGGGTTATTTTGCCATATACCTGTACCCAATGGCATAGCATGGGGAAGGGGGCCTGGGGGGCGGTTGTCACAAGCGCCAAACTGCCAGGGGGTGCTCAGCAGTCTGACCTGACTTTACATTAACTACACTGATGATGGGAACCCTGCATCTTTAGTGCAGTTCCAAGCCTTAGAAAGCTAAAGGGCCTGTATTGAAGTCATCACAAGTCTTGAACTGTATTAGGGTATGAAGAAGGTAAAAGAAGGTCCTCCCTCTGGAGTTAGTAAATGGAGTAGGTAAAAGGAAATATTCCCCTTTACTTTTCATGTGCCCTAACCCTAATAGTACCTTAACCCTAACTACAACCCTCAATACTTCATGTACCTTGCACAGTGATCATAATGTATAACTGTCAATATATATCTGTACCTACTGCATCAATTAGACCTCATACCTGGCATATAGCAGTGTACTGATGCATCAGGCATAAGGTATAATAAATGCAATGTGTACAGATATATAGTACATGCAGCAGTGCACTGGTATATGAGGTATGAGGTGTAATTGTTACCTCGTACCATGTGACCATCAACAACATGTGATCTGTGACGACACACCTACTTTTACACACTCCATTCTAGCTTATACCACACTAGAATAGAGTGGTTAATAGTAGGTCCCCCATCTGGAGTCAGTAATATAAGCTGAACCCTTACTCACTAACCTTTAATTCCTAACTCACACAGCCCCATTCAAGCTAAAGGAAGCGAACAGTGACGTCATGCCTTCTTTTACCGATTCCATTCTAGATTCTATGAGAATTCCCACCAACTCCATCCTCACTACTCCTGTCCTACGACTCGAGTCCCCAGGAGATATGAGATATGGGGACAATACTGCTGCTAGTGGGAGAGGGGTTTTCAGGGGACAATACTGCTGCTGCTAGGGGGATCAAGCAGATTCAGTCTCCAGTTGTCAGGGACCCTTAGAAGACAGAAGTGGTATATTACTGCTTCTGCCTTCTCCTTTGCTTGGTGCATAGAGCTCAATTAGCACTATATGGTGCATGGAAGAAGCGGCTACACTATACTATGCCACTGCCCAAACCTCCTTACCTACATACTGTTGCAGTCCAAATAAAACAAATCACTACAATGGTATTCCCGAGCAGGACAACAACTTTGCAAAGATTTTTCAGGAGTGGTTTGAGGGACATAAAGATCAAGGTATGATGTGACTAAGTCAGCAAATTGCCCAGATCTCAATTCAATAAAGCATCCGACTCTGAGGCCCCACTTCGCAATTTACTGATTTTAGTGTTTTTGCGGATTGGTTTTGTATTTACTGGCTGTATGGTCAGGAGCTAAAGATTAAGGGAAGGATACATGCTCTTTGAGGAATTAGGCCAGGGGTAGGAAAACAGCTCAAGCTCCCTGGGTGTTATGGAAGAGTTGCCTTGCCTCTCTGTTCCAAGTATGCTGTGCTAGGACATGGACAGCAAAGCAAAAAGAAATGAAGAAAAAAATGCTTTTGTAGTCTTCTGCAGTTTATTTTGAAGATATAGGATGCAAAAAATAATAGCTTACAAACCTTTTTTAACATCTTTGTGTTTCATTATGTAAATACCCCCAAAAACAAGAAATCCTAGTGTACTATACATTATTAGAGGTGGAAAATGCTGTTTGCAAATATTTCCATTTAAAAAAAGGGAGGGGCAGGAGGGAGTAGAGAATAAGCTCCTTGATTCTTTTTTTTTTTCTTTTTTTTGTGGTTTGGTCCAGATCCATAATACAGCTATACTTTAAAGTCTGGTATTATACATTTTAAAGCACCATCCAGGCCACTGTACAACAAAAACAAGTACAGACAATGGAGACAACATCCAGAAGAACCTTACCATGTTTTTCTGATCAATTTTAATTTCACATAAATCAAAAGGAGATATATATATATATATATATATTTTTTTTTTTTACACAGTCTTGAATAATAATAATAATACATTGGATCTAATCAAAAGATGTGAGTTTGAAGGTGACAGTTTTTATCAATCTATTAACTCATTAATTATAGTATAACTAATAGATGGAAAAATGTAAATCACAATCACTTCAATTAACCATTTAGGTTTTCCAACTATAGAAGCAAAGGGATAATGAAAATAACTTATTTTGGGGATTAAAGTTACTATTCATTTTCTTTTTGACTTTTTATAATTGTAACATTGCACTAAATGTGCCAAAAAAGTGTAAATTATCAACCAAATTGACACAGTAACGAATAGGTAAAACAGAGGTTAGGAGACAAACGCAAAATAAAAATAAAAATAAAAAAAACTACACAAATTAATCCTACATAAAAAACAAAAAAACAAATGCTTGGCACTACTTTGACAGATTAAAGACTTACTTTTATAAAGGCGAACATGTAAGTATACAAGTGTTGCTTCCAACACTGAAGATTGAAAGAAACAAGGTTGCCAGATCTTCAAGGTTATGATTAGCCTAAGGACATACAGTATTTCAACACTATTGAAGTACTACTATTCTTTACTGAAACTGGGAAATAAACATTCAACTGTAAGAAGTACGCAAAGCATCACACTAAAGTTTTTTTATTTGCTAAATTTGCTTTCCACATTACGGTTTTGCTAAATCAGACAGGAAAGTGAATATTCAGCAGGACAAGCCCAAACTACCCATATACACAACATTCTTAGAGCTCATGCACAGTGTGCCGGCCGTGCCAATATTGCGGCCCACAAATAATGGGTCAGCAATATACTGGCACTGGCCATGCGTGAAGGGGCCATTCGCTTGAAGGGGTCCACAATCCAGAAGATGCAGAGCAGAGGCACCGAGCAGAAGGCCACGGAAACACTACAGTGTGCTTCAGTGGCATTTTGGTCCGTGCCTCCACACGGGAAAAAAATAGAACATGCTGTATTTTTTGGCGGTGTTGAGGGATCATGGAGCCATTCAAGTTGAATGAGTCTGCATCCGCGAGTGCAGGTCACACGGATGGTGCATGTGGTGCTGTGCACAGCATGTTTGGCACACTTTCATGGGCACTGGCCCTTAAAGAGCCCTTTCCTTATTTTTATTTAACCACCTCAGCCCCCAGTGCTTAAACACCCTGAAAGACCAGGCCACTTTTTACACTTCTGACCTACACTACTTTCACCATTTATTGCTCGGTCATGCAACTTACCACCCAAATGAATTTTACCTCCTTTTCTTCTCACTAATAGAGCTTTCATTTGGTGGTATTTCATTGCTGCTGACATTTTTACTTTTTTTGTTATTAATCGAAATTTAACGATTTTTTTGCAAAAAAATGACATTTTTCACTTTCAGTTGTAAAATTTTGCAAAAAAAACGACATCCATATAGAAATTTTGCTCTAAATTTATAGTTCTACATGTCTTTGATAAAAAAAAAATGTTTGGGTAAAAAAAAAATGGTTTGGGTAAAAGTTATAGCGTTTACAAACTATGGTACAAAAATGTGAATTTCCGCTTTTTGAAGCAGCTCTGACTTTCTGAGCACCTGTCATGTTTCCTGAGGTTCTATAATGCCCAGACAGTACAAACACCCCACAAATGACCCCATTTCTGAAAGTACACACACTAAGGTATTCACTGATGGGCATAGTGAGTTCATAGAACTTTTTATTTTTTGTCACAAGTTAGCGGAAAATTATGATTTTTTTTTTTTTTTTTTTTTTTCTTACAAAGTCTCATATTCCACTAACTTGTGACAAAAAATAAAAAGTTCTATGAACTCACTATGCCCATCAGCGAATACCTTGGGGTCTCTTCTTTCCAAAATGGGGTCACTTGTGGGGAAGTTATACTGCCCTGGCATTCTAGGGGCCCAAATGTGTGGTAAGGAGTTTGAAATCAAATTCTGTAAAAAATGACCAGTGAAATCCGAAAGGTGCTCTTTGGAATATGGGCCCCTTTGCCCACCTAGGCTGCAAAAAAGTGTCACACATCTGGTATCTCCGTACTCAGGAGAAGGTGGGGAATGTGTTTTGGGGTGTCATTTTATATATACCCATGCTGGGTGAGAGAAATATCTTGGCAAAAGACAACTTTTCCCATTTTTTTATACAAAGTTGTCATTTGACCAAGATATTTATCTCACCCAGCATGGGTATATGTAAAAAGACACCCCAAAACACATTCCTCAACTTCTCCTGAGTACGGGGATACCAGATGTGTGACACTTTTTTGCAGCCTAGGTGGGCAAAGGGGCCCATATTCCAAAGAGCACCTTTCGGATTTCACTCCTCATTTTTTCCTGAATTTGATTTCAAACTCCTTACCACACATTTGGGCCCCTAGAATACCAGGGCAGTATAACTACCCCACAAGTGACCCCATTTTGGAAAGAAGACACCCCAAGGTATTCCGTGAGGGGCATGGCGAGTTCCTAGAATTTTTTATTTTTTGTCACAAGTTAGTGGAAAATGATGATTTTTTTTTTTATTTTTTTTTTTCATACAAAGTCTCATATTCCACAAACTTGTGACAAAAAATAAAAACTTCCATGAACTCACTATGCCCATCAGCGAATACCTTGGGGTCTCTTCTTTCCAAAATGGGGTCACTTGTGGGGTAGTTATACTGCCCTGGCATTCTAGGGGCCCAAATGTGTGGTAAGTAGGTAAATGACCTGTGAAATCCGAAAGGTGCTCTTTGGAATGTGGGCCCCTTTGCCCACCTAGGCTGCAAAAAAGTGTCACACATCTGGTATCTCTGTATTCAGGAGAAGTTGAGGAATGTGTTTTGGGGTGTCTTTTTACATATACCCATGCTGGGTGAGATAAATATCTTGGTCAAATGCCAACTTTGTATAAAAAAATGGGAAAAGTTGTCTTTTGCCAAGATATTTCTCTCACCCAGCATGGGTATATGTAAAATGACACCCCAAAACACATTCCCCAACTTCTCCCGATTACGGAGATACCAGATGTGTGACACTTTTTTGCAGCCTAGGTGGGCAAAGGGGCCCATATTCAAAAGAGCACCTTTCGGATTTCACAGGTCATTTTTTACAGAATTTGATTTCAAACTCCTTACCACACATTTGGGCCCCTAGAATGCCAGGGCAGTATAACTACCCCACAAGTGACCCCATTTTGGAAAGAAGAGACCCCAAGGTATTCGCTGATGGGCATAGTGAGTTCATGGAACTTTTTATTTTTTGTCACAAGTTAGTGGAATATGAGACTTTGTATGAAAAAAAAAAAAAAAAAAAATCATCATTTTCCACTAACTTGTGACAAAAAATAAAAAATTCTAGGAACTCGCCATGCCCCTCACGGAATACCTTGGGGTGTCTTCTTTCCAAAATGGGGTCACTTGTGGGGTAGTTATACTGCCCTGGCATTTTCCAGGGGCCCTAATGTGTGGTAAGTAGGTAAATGACCTGTGAAATCCTAAAGGTGCTCTTTGGAATATGGGCCCCTTTGCCCACCTAGGCTGCAAAAAAGTGTCACACATGTGGTATCGCCGTATTCAGGAGAAGTTGGGGAATGTGTTTTGGGGTGTCATTTTACATATACCCATGCTGGGTGAGAGAAATATCTTGGCAAAAGACAACTTTTCCCATTTTTTTATACAAAGTTGGCATTTGACCAAGATATTTCTCTCACCCAGCATGGGTATATGTAAAATGACACCCCAAAACACATTCCCCAACTTCTCCTGAGTACGGCGATACCAGATGTGTGACACTTTTTTGCAGCCTAGATGCGCAAAGGTGCCCAAATTCCTTTTAGGAGGGCATTTTTAGACATTTGGATACCAGACTTCTTCTCACGCTTTGGGGCCCCTAGAATGCCAGAGCAGTATAAATACCCCACATGTGACCCCATTTTGGAAAGAAGACACCCCAAGGTATTCAATGAGGGGCATGGCGAGTTCATAGAAATTTTTTTTTTTTGGCACAAGTTAGCGGAAATTGATATTTTTAATTTTTTTCTCACAAAGTCTCCCGTTCCGCTAACTTGGGACAAAAATTTCAATCTTTCATGGACTCAATATGCCCCTCACGGAATACCTGGGGGTGTCTTCTTTCCGAAATGGGGTCACATGTGGGGTATTTATACTGCCCTGGCATTCTAGGGGCCCTAAAGCGTGAGAAGAAGTCTGGAATATAAATGTCTAAAAAATTTTACGCATTTGGATTCCGTGATGGGTATGGTGAGTTCATGTGAGATTTTATTTTTTGACACAAGTTAGTGGAATATGAGACTTTGTAAGAAAAAAAAAAAAAATTCTGCTAACTTGGGCCAAAAAAATATCTGAATGGAGCCTTACAGAGGGGTGATCAATGACAGGGGGGTGATCAATGACAGGGGGGTGATCAATGACAGGGGGGGTGATCAATGACAGGGGGGGTGATCAATGACAGGGGGGTTGATCAATGACAGGGGGGTGATCAGGGAGTCTATATGGGGTGATCACCACAGTCATTGATCACGCCCCTGTAAGGCTTCATTCAGACGTCCGGATGCGTTTTGCGGATCCGATCCATCTATCAGTGCATCCGTAAAAATCATGCGGACATCTGAATGGAGCTTTACAGGGGGGTAATCAATGACAGGGGGGTGATCAGGGAGTCTATATGGGGTGATCACCACAGTCATTGATCACTCCCCTGTAAGGCTTCATTCAGACGTCCGGATGCGTTTTGCGGATCCGATCCATCTATCAGTGGATCCGTAAAAATCATGCGGACATCTGAATGGAGCTTTACAGGGGGGTGATCAATGACAGGGGGGTGATCAGGGAGTCTATATGGGGTGATCACCACAGTCATTGATCATGCCCCTGTAAGGCTTCATTCAGACGTCCGGATGCGTTTTGCGGATCGGATCCATCTATCAGTGCATCCGTAAAAATCATGCGGACATCTGAATGGAGCTTTACAGGGGGGTGATCAATGACAGGGGGGTGATCAGGGAGTCTATATGGGGTGATCACCACAGTCATTGATCACGCCCCTGTAAGGCTTCATTCAGACGTCCGGATGCGTTTTGCGGATCGGATCCATCTATCAGTGCATCCGTAAAAATCATGCGGACATCTGAATGGAGCTTTACAGGGGGGTGATCAGGGAGTCTATATGGGGTGATCACCACAGTCATTGATCACGCCCCTGTAAGGCTTCATTCAGACGTCCGGATGCGTTTTGCGGATCGGATCCATCTATCAGTGCATCCGTAAAAATCATGCGGACATCTGAATGGAGCTTTACAGGGGGTTGATCAATGACAGGGGTGTAATCAATGACAGGGGGGTGATCAGGGAGTCTATATGGGGTGATCACCACAGTCATTGATCACGCCCCTGTAAGGCTTCATTCAGACGTCCGGATGCGTTTTGCGGATCGGATCCATCTATCAGTGCATCCGTAAAAATCATGCGGACATCTGAATGGAGCTTTACAGGGGGTTGATCAATGACAGGGGTGTAATCAATGACAGGGGGGGTGATCAGGGAGTCTATATGGGGTGATAACCACAGTCATTGATCACGCCCCTGTAAGGCTTCATTCAGACGTCCGGATGCGTTTTGCGGATCCGATCCATCTATCAGTGGATCCGTAAAAATCATGCGGACGTCTGAATGGAGCTTTACAGGGGGGTAATCAATGACAGGGGGGTGATCAATGACAGGGGGGTGATCAGGGAGTCTATATGGGGTGATCAGGGGTGATCAGGGGCTAATAAGGGGTTAATAAGTGACGGGGGGGGGTGTAGTGTAGTGTAGTGGTGCTTGGTGGGACTTTACTGAGCTACCTGTGTCCTCTGGTGGTCGATCCAAACAAAGGGGACCACCAGAGGACCAGGTAGCAGGTATATTAGACGCTGTTATCAAAACAGCGTCTAATATACCTGTTAGGGGTTAAAAAAAACACATCTCCAGCCTGCCAGCGAACGATCGCCGCTGGCAGGCTGGAGATCAACTCTCTTACCTTCCGTTCCTGTGAGCGCGCGCGCCTGTGTGCGCGCGTTCACAGGAAATCTCGCCCATCGCGAGATGACGCATATATGCGTGACTCTGCGCAGGGCTGCCACCTCCGGAACGCGATCCTGCGTTAGGCGGTCCGGAGGTGGTTAATTATCTTTATTAATATATCAAAACAGATTACACAAAAAAAGAATTTTGAGTAGACACTCAAAATAGTTAATGCCTTTTTTTTTTTTTCCTTATCCCCATTCCCCCAACCCTGTGACCTGTGATGCATCCATCCTCCCCTCCCCCAAAGAAGAAAGGGAAAAGAGACAGGGGGAGAGGGGAGAGGGGAGAGAGGGAGAAAAAAAAAAGAGCCCTTTCCTGATATCGATGACCTACCCTCATCAACATCTGATCAGTGTTTGTTTGACACCCTGAAACCTGTCCACTGTTCCCTGCAGCTCCCAGTGCCCCAACTAGCACTTTAAACTCTGCTCAGCTTACACTGAAGTAAAGGCCAGGGAGCATCTATGCTAAAGAAGGACAAGTGGGCCTCAGTGCTGTTCAATGATGAAAGTCTATTTGCGCTGAGCAAAAATGATGGCCGCCAATGATGTTGGAAACATCAAGGAGAGTGCTGTGCATCAGCCACAGTTGTCATCAGACAAGCCTTTGGTGGTAGTGGTGGTGGTGTTACAGTGTGGGCAGGTGTGTCTAGTCAATGCAGAACTGCCCTAAACTTTGTGAATGGTATAGTGACAGGCCCATAATACTTAAATAACATCATTAATCCAGTCATTGTGCCCAATTTTATCTTCATGGATGACAATGTAGCAGCTCATCGAGTTTGCATCATTAGGGAACGGCTGCTGGAGACAAACTCTAATTGATGCTCAAGGCCACATGACAAGTTTTTGAGACATTGACATTTTTTGTGGGGCTATACCCCCCACTGTTGTTGGCTTTTTTTTCAATAAATTGAGATGAGGAAATTACCATTGCATGATTCTACTTAAATGCCCTACTTTTATGATATAATACCCATGTAGCATGAACTTTTTATGTTTTCCATATTTGATCTGAAAGCCAAATATTCCCAACTTCCCTTTGGAACACTTCCTGTCATTTTAGTCCTTAAATATCAGAAATAAGGGTCTGTCTATGACAATACTTAATTCTTTTAGGATATGGGGGTGTATGCCATCTAGACCGGGTGATTTGTCTATTTTAATCTTTATAAGACACCGCTGCACTTCTTCCTGGGTCAGACATGTCACTTTTAATGGGGAGTTTATTTTGACACTGCATTTCATCTGACAGTTTATTTTCCTCAGTGAATACAGTGGAGAAAAATAACTTAACTAAACTAAATATATAATAGCTTCTCTTTTTTCTCATCACTCTTCAAGAGGCCGATAATTTCTGGTTTAAACTTTTTACCATTTATATAATTAAAGAATATTTTTGGGTTAGTTTTACTCTCTTTGGCAATGAATCTCTCTGACTCCAGCTTGGCTGCTTTTATCTGTCTTTTACATATTCTATTTTTTTCCTTTTAGTTTTTCAGTGCTTCATTACCTTTCTGTTTTAGTGATTTAAATGCTTTCTGTCATTCATTGCTCCCTTTACGTTTTTATTTACCCACAATGTTTTTTTTTTCCTTGTTCCTCACAGTTTTATTCCCATACGGTATGTTCCTCTCACAATTAGAGTCTAGGATGCCTTTAAAAATATCCCATTTTGTAGCTGCATTGCTATTCTCCAGGACATTGTCCCAATTAGTAAGGCTAATGGCCTCTCTTATCTGGTCAAATTGTGCTTTTTGGAAGTTTGGCGATTTTGTTCCTCCCTGAATAAACACGGTTTTGAATCACAATTGGAAGGTTTTAAGGAGATTATTTCCCAGGTGTCTCCCAACCTGCACATCTGTTGCTCCGTCAGGTTTATTGATTAGTACTAAATCCAGTATAGCCGTGCCTCTAACCTAGTTGGGAAAGGTTTGGTTATTGCCAAGAACCTGTTTCCTTTATGAGATCTACAGGTTTCATTTTCCCAGTTTATATCTGGGTAGTTGAAGTCCCCTATAATAACAACCTTATGATTTGTCGCATCATCTTTTTCCCTTAGTAGTAAATTTCCTGTGGACTCTGGTATATTAGTTGGTTTATAACAACCCCCTCAGTACTTTATTATTGTTTTTACCTCCATGTATTTTTATCCACAGTGATTCCAAATGTCCAAATCCCCCTCTTGTATCTTACCGAAGTTTGGGCTTTACACTGCGTGCAGAATTATTAGGCAAATGAGTATTTTGGGTACATCATCCTGTTTATGCATGTTGTCTTACTCCAAGCTGTATAGGCTCGAAAGCCTACTACCAATTAAGCATATTAGGTGATGTGCATCTCTGTAATGAGAAGGGGTGTGGTCTAATGACATCAACACCCTATATCAGGTGTGCATAATTATTAGGCAACTTCCTTTCCTTTGGCAAAATGGGTCAAAAGAAGGACTTGACAGGCTCAGAAAAGTCAAAAATAGTGAGATATCTTGCAGAGGGATGCAGCACTCTTAAAATTGCAAAGCTTCTGAAGCGTGATCATCGAACAATCAAGCGTTTCATTCAAAATAGTCAACAGGGTCGCAAGAAGCGTGTGGAAAAACCAAGGCGCAAAATAACTGCCCATGAACTGAGAAAAGTCAAGCGTGCAGCTGCCAAGATGCCACTTGCCACCAGTTTGGCCATATTTCAGAGCTGCAACATCACTGGAGTGCCCAAAAGCACAAGGTGTGCAATACTCAGAGACATGGCCAAGGTAAGAAAGGCTGAAAGATGACCACCACTGAACAAGACACACAAGCTGAAACATCAAGACTGGGCCAAGAAATATCTCAAGACTGATTTTTCTAAGGTTTTATGAACTGATGAAATGAGAGTGAGTCTTGATGGGCTAGATGGATGGGCCCGTGGCTGGATTGGTAAAGGGCAGAGAGCTCCAGTCCGACTCAGACGCCAGCAAGGTGGAGGTGGAGTACTGGTTTGGGCTGGTATCATCAAAGATGAGCTTGTGGGGCCTTTTCGGGTTGAGGATGGAGTCAAGCTCAACTCCCAGTCCTACTGCCAGTTTCTGGAAGACACCTTCTTCAAGCAGTGGTACAGGAAGAAGTCTGCATCCTTCAAGAAAAACATGATTTTCATGCAGGACAATGCTCCATCACACGCGTCCAAGTACTCCACAGCGTGGCTGGCAAGAAAGGGTATAAAAGAAGAAAATCTAATGACATGGCCTCCTTGTTCACCTGATCTGAACCCCATTGAGAACCTGTGGTCCATCATCAAATGTGAGATTTACAAGGAGGGAAAACAGTACACCTCTCTGAACAGTGTCTGGGAGGCTGTGGTTGCTGCTGCACGCAATGTTGATGGTGAACAGATCAAAACACTGACAGAATCCATGGATGGCAGGCTTTTGAGTGTCCTTGCAAAGAAAGGTGGCTATATTGGTCACTGATTTGTTTTTGTTTTGTTTTTGAATGTCAGAAATGTATATTTGTGAATGTTGAGATGTTATATTGGTTTCACTGGTAAAAATAAATAATTGAAATGGGTATATATTTGTTTTTTGTTAAGTTGCCTAATAATTATGCACAGTAATAGTCACCTGCACACACAAATATCCCCCTAAAATAGCTAAAACTAAAAACAAACTAAAAACTACTTCCAAAAATATTCAGCTTTGATATTAATGAGTTTTTGGGGTTCATTGAGAACATGATTGTTGTTCAATAATAAAATTAATCCTCAAAAATACAACTTGCCTAATAATTCTGCACTCCCTGTAGTCAAGACTTTACATAAAGGGCAAACCCCTTATCCTGTTTAAGCATTTCCTAAGCATAATGTTACCCTCTACGGTAACTGCCCAGTCAGAGCTATTATCTAGCCATGTCTCAGTTATTCCCACTATGTCATAGTTCTCTTCGGACATTACTAATTCCAGCTCATCCATTTTATTAGTCAGGCTTCTGCTATTGGTATACAGTGGATATAAAAAGTCTACACACCCCTGTTAAAATGTCAGGTTTCTGTGATGTGAAAAAATGAGACAAAGATAAATAATTTCAGAACTTTTTCCACCTTTAATGTGACCTATAAACTGTACCACTCAATTGAAAAACAAACTGAAATCTTTTAGGTGGAGGGAAGAAAACAAAAAAACTAAAATAATGTGGTTGCATAAGTGTGCACACCCTCTTATAACTGGGGATGTAGCTGTGTTCAGATTTAAGCAATCACATTCAAAATCACGTTAAATAGGAGTCAGCATACACCTGCCATCATTTAAAGTGCCTCTGATTAACACCAAATAAAGTTCAGCTGCTCTAGTTGTTTTTTCCTGAAATTTTCTTAGTCGCATCCCACAGCAAAAGCCATGGTCCACAGAGAGCTTTCTAAACATCAGAGGGATCTCATTATTAAAAGGTATCATTAAGGAGAAGGGTACAAAAGAATTTCCAAGGCATTAGATATACCATGGAACACAGTGAAGACAGTCATCATCAAGTGGAGAAAATATGCCACAGCAGTGACATTACCAAGAACTGGACATCCCTCCAAAATTCATGAAAAGACGAGAAGATAACTGGTCTGGGAGGCTACCAAGAGGCCTACAGCAACATTAATGGAGCTGCAGAGATATCTGGCAAGTACTGGCTGTGTGGTACATGTGACAACAATCTCCCATATGCTTCATATGTCTGGGCTATGGGGTAGAGTGGCAAGACAAAAGCCTGTTCTTACGAAGAAAAACATCCAAGCCAGGCTACATTTTGCAAAAACACATCTGAAGTCTCCCAAAAGCATGTGGAAAAAGGTGTTATGGTCTGATGAAACCAAGGTTGAACTTTTAGACCATAATTCCAAAAGATATGTTTGGTGCAAAAACAACACTGCACATCATCAAAAGAACACCATACCCACAGTGAAGCATGGTGGTGGCAACATCATGCTTTGGGGCTGTTTTTCTTCAGCTGGAACTGGGGCCTTAGTTAAGCTAGAGGGAATTATGAACAGTTCCAAATACCAGTCAATATTGGCACAAAACCTTCAGGCTTCTGCTAGAAAGCTGAACATGAAGAGGAACTTCATCTTTCAGCATGACAATGACCCAAAGCATACATCTAAATCAACAAAGGAATGGCTTCACCAGAAGAAGATTAAAGTTTTGGAATGGCCCAGCCAGAGCCCAGACCTGAATCAGATTGAAAATCTGTGGGGTGATCTGAAGAGGGCTGTGCACAGGAGATGCCCTCACAATCTGACAGATTTGGAGTGTTTTTGCAAAGAAGAGTGGGCAAAGTCAAAATGTGCCATGCTGATAAACCCATACCCAAAAAGACTCAGTGCTTTAATAAAATCAAAAGGTGCTTCAACAAAGTATTAGTTTAAGGGTGTGCAACCATATTTTTTCTTCCCTCTACCTAAAAGATTTTAGTTTGTTTTTCAATTGAGTTGTACAGTTTATAGGTCACATTAAAGGTGAGATATGTTCTGAAATGATTTATCTTTGTCTCATTTTTTTACATCACTGAAACCTGACATTTTAACAGGGGTGTGTAGACTTTCTATATCCACTGTACATACAATTAAGAGGTTTTTAGATATTTTTTACCCTACACCTTTCCTTAAGAACTATTCTAGTCGCTCCCTCCAATCCACCTTGCCCCAGGTCACTATCTGCCCTATGTCCCCCTCCTACAATGAAATTACCCTCTCCCCTAGCGTAAACACTACTCCTGTAGCTGGCCAGCTAAGACCTGTCCTAGGTTGCTAATATAGCTTATATGTGTATATAGCCAGACTCGCCAACAACCTAAATACAGTTCCTATGTTTATGTGTTAAAGACAAAATCAGAGTTATTTACTCTGACATCATGTTTTGGATGTCATATAACTGTTATATTTTGTGTTCACAGAACCAGAAAAGGATAATATGCCTTTAAGATTCATTTTAGGCTACATGCACACAAACGTTGTTTTTTCATTGTCCGTTCCGTTTTTTGCGGATAGGATGTGGACCCATTCTTTTCAATGGGTCTGCAAAAATACACGGACAGCGCACTGTGTGCTGTCCACATCAGTATGTCCGTTCCGTTGCCCCGCAAAAAAAAATAGTGCATGTCCTATGTTTGCAGACAAGGATAGGCATTATTACAATGGAACCGCAAAAAGAAACAGATCCGCAAAAAAAAGGATGCAATACGAAACGTCATACTTTTTTTGGCGGACTGCAAAACACATACGGTTGTGTGCATGTAGCCTTATAGTGTAAGGTAAGCTCAGTGACACAGCAAAAAACAACAGAAAGCATAGCGTTAATCTGTTGTTGCTGGGCAGAAGTCTAGAACAATCACAGCCAGCTTCTCACACAGCAAGAGTTTTCACCAATCACAGCCAGCCTCAAATACAGCGTGTCTGGGATTTCCCCTAGCAGGAGCTGCTAGAATCATTATTCACCAGAGACAGGAGCTGAAGAGACATTCACTCCACTGAGAGCTTTGTTTTTATGGAAGCAGGAGAGGCCAAAATAGGTATTTAAAACAGTTATATAATGTTAATATTGTTAGTATTGTGATTAGAACTGTATACTGAACCGGTTATATATGCGCTTACTTACAGTTCCACCAAATTGCAAGCATAGAAACCAGATTCCATACAAATTGCATACAAACTGCGAACTGCTCATACCAGATCATAAGCAATTGCATACAGCAAACTGCAAACCAAGTTGAGCAAGCAGAACTATTAGTTAGACCTCAGATATACCACTCAGAGAGATCATAAAGTGCTTAAATAACTTAAAGTGACAGTACAGATACTGAAGAGAGAAATATATCCACCATTTTAAGTTGAATGACAAGGTTGAACAGTTAAACCACCATCTTATGCATACCGCCATTTTGTGATATCTTTTCAACACGCGTTTTGTACATGGACTATCTGCTGCGGATGCTGCAGTGTTATATATGAAGAAAAGTTGAAGTTAAAAAATAAGTTATTTGAAGCATTTGGTGTGCTCTTTAAACCTACTGTTTCCATACAGTAGAACGGTACTAGAGGAATTACAGAGTAATAGTCTGGTTAGACTAAAAGTCAGAGATATCAAAAGTCTTCTAATGCCACAGCGCAAAAGGCACTTCATGGTGCTGCGCCTGCCACAGTGGAACTATTGCCCTTAGAGGGTGAAGTGATAGCGCTCCTCAACTTGCACAGTAAAGAGCGCATTAGAGCTCCAGCATATACCGCCGCACAGCAACTATTCCCTGAGTGAGCAAACAAAGACACCTTAGCGGAGCTACTATAGAGGCCATAGAACTTGTGCATTAGTCAAACTGCAGCCAACTCTTAAAGTGACAGAAATAGTCAGAGAAAGAGCGTCAACCCTCCTGTGATCCCTAGAGAGAAGAGACGCATGGTGGGAGGGCAAAGTCCAGAGCTAGAGTTCCCGCACCGCTATCCACAGAGAGACCGCATACTGCAGTCAGCTAGTTTTCCACTACTAGGCCAAAAGCCTGCAGCAGCGTATCCAAGCCAGTGCATCGCAAGTCATCCCAGGTCATCGCAAGTCATCATAAAGCATCGCAAGTCTGCACAAAGTATTGCAAGTCAGCGCATAGCATCGCATCACATCAAGAAAAGACAAGTCTTCTTTTAAGACAGACATTTGTTCCAGCAACCTTCAGATCGCAGTATCCTTCTCTTAAGAATAAGGTCAGAGCTTTCCTTTTATTACTTATCATTGCATATAGGCTTTGGCATTAAGAGACATTTTTGTGCTCAGATAAAGACTTTAAAGTAAAACAAAGGACAGTTCGTATTACACGGACTCTTTAGCATTTAAAGTGAAAGGCATATTAATATTTGTATTGATTGTTATAGCATTTAAAGTAAAATGTCTGAGCCATGCCACTGTTAGAGGATGCAAAGATAGATAGAGTAGAAGTTGAAGAGCAAGGGAACCTGTCTGAGGGAGAAGAGTCTGATGCAGCATTACTCTTGCCTCAAGCAAATATAGCCCAAACAGATGAACTAAGACGTTCACCACGTGCCAGGAAACCGACCTCAAAGATGCTGGAAAATTTGGAGCAAGAAGCAGCACTGAAAGGTATGATAGGTGGAAATTATACATTAAAGACATTCGTAGAAAGCTAAAGAAAAAAAAGTATAAAAGGAAACTTGAGTGATATGGTAGAGATGGTAGAAGAATCTGAATCAGAGCTTATGGCAGCATATGTCTACCTGCAGTTGTTTTACGACACCTTCCCAGGATATTGTAAGGAACATGGACACATGTACTGCGGTCACTAAAGATTTAGTAAAGCTCATGAGAGAACTATCATCTGCATCAAGCTATTTATGAGAGATTATGCTAGGTCCTTAGGGGGAACCACAATCTCAAGTGTGACTTCCTTCGCTAGCAGAATTGCCAGCCACATATCAGAGTCCTCAAATACTTCAGCCAAAATAAAGGAATTAGCTGAACAACTTGCTGTCAAGAAAGCAGAAATTGAGATGGAAGCTGCCATCGAGGCGCAGCCTCAACTGATGGCTGAAAAGCAAGCTGAAAAGGATGCACAACGCCATCAGATGGAAGCTGAAATGGAGGCACAGCGCCATGAAATGAAAGCTGAAATGGAGGCACAGCGCCAACAGATGAAAAGTCTGGAAAGGCAAAAAGAAGTTAAGATCATAGAAGCCAGACTCAGAGTACACAAATAAGATATAAATCAGAGTAGTCATAGGTTCAAATCTGTTCCAAGTGAAGAAGTAGACTCCTACTTTCCTACTTACGCCCATGAGAATGGAAGGGAATCTCCAGCATTTAGTGAGAGAATAAGTTTTTATCCTTCCATCCCTACTCAGAAAAACAAAGATAGGCCTAGTTCAGTGTTAGGAAAAAGGTGTGTGAATTTACCAGAAAAGATAAAGAAAAGGACTCACCTAATTCAGAACTAAGTGAGAAAATAGAACCGGATGATTCTATTCCTAGATGTCACGGCAATGCTCAGGAGTGTTTTCCAACTATTGTCCCAACAGGACAACAGAAAACAGTCCTCGCTAGACATCCCATGCCGGAACCAACTGTATTTTTAGGAGACGTACTGAAGTTCATAGAGTGGAAGGCAAGTTTTGAAATGATCATTGAGCATCATTGCTTCAGTCTAATTGACAAGTTATTCTACCTTCAGAGATATGTTGGTGGGGAAGCAAAAAAAGTTCTTGAAGGCAACTTCTATAGAAAAGACAAAGAAGCCTACAAGCAAGCTTGGGAAAAATTAAATGCAAGATATGGTCATCCTTTCTTAGTACAAAGAGCTTTTAGAGAGAAATTAAATAACTGCCCTAAAATAGGTCCTAAAGAACACTTCAGACTCCAAGAGTACAGTGACTTCCTGCAAGCATGCAGCAATGCCATCCCACACGTTCAAGGACTGGAAGTACTGAACGACTATCTAGAAAACCACAGGATGCTAAGCTACCTGAAGAAGTGGCTTCTAGATGGAATCGCTATGTGACTGAACAGTTAGTTCTAGGTAAGAACTTCCCAAGTTTTAAAGAGTTCTCTGAGTTTATCAATAAGAAAGCACGGATAGCATGTAATCCAGTAACATCATCTTCAGTCTTAAAATCCTTAGATGAAAGGCCTGCAAGAGAGATAAGACAAGCAAAAGCAGCAACCTACACAGCAGCTAAAGGTCCAGATACCTACGAGAGCACGTTCAAAGTCACTACTGGGATCAGTAGAGAGACAAAACCAACAAACCATCAGACTACCTTCAAGTGTATGTTCTGTAGCGAGAACCACTCCATACATAAGTGCCAACAATTGAAGGAGAAGTCCCCAGAGGAAAAGAAAAAAAATTGTGCTGTATAACCAACTGTGTTTCGGATGTCTAAGAAAAGGCAATGTTAATAAGGAGTATAAGAAAAAGGCCACATGCAGCATTTGCAAAGGACGCCATCCTACACCACTACATGAAGAACGCCCAAAGAAATATAAATCCTCAATACCTAAAGATACTGAGGAAGGAAGGAAAGTATCTGTATTCTATTGCAGAGTGAGGGAAGGAGAAAGCAATGGCATATCAATGGTTGTTCCAGTGTGCATTTCAAATCCTAAAAGGTGAAACAAGAAGGTATACGCCTATGCACTACTGGATGCCCAGAGTGACGTCACCTTCATTGATCAAGAAATCTGCAAGAAATTACAAGTGGCTACAGAACCAGTGAAGCTCAAACTCACCACAATGATGGGGAGAGACACATTAGTGAACAGTTGAAGGGTCAAAGGACAGAGTTAGAGGACTTCATTAAAAATGCACATTAAATCTACCTCCAGCTTATCCGCTTCACGTCCGCCCATAGGATATAAACTTCCTATGGGTGGACGTCTATCTCCTAATGCACGTTTTAAAACGTCTTTTTAAAAACAGCAGCTGCACGCTAATCGTGCAGCTGCTGATCGGGTTGCCCGCTGTCAGTGACAGCAGGGCAACCCTAACACAAGGCAGGGACAGTTCCCAGGTGTCCCTGCCTTCACGATCGCTGCAGACACAGCGCTCACCGAGCGCTGTGTCTGCAGAGCAGGAAGCGCTGTGCGCTTCCTGTTCCGGCCCGGCGGTCATGTGACCGCCGTGACCGGAGAGTGCAGGGGCTGTGTGAGGTCTCTCAGAGACCTCGATCAGCCCTGCTCTGAGGCTGTACAGCGCTGGATTGCTGCTGTACAGCCTCTCTAGGGGTGCATTTGTCCTGTAACTGGGGCTACTATGTCAGCCCCAGTTACAGGAGAAATCAACAGTGAAAAAAAAATGAAAAAGTGAAGCAAATGTCCCCCAGAGGTCTTGTATGACCTTATGGGGGACGAAAAGTGTAAAATAAAATAAAAATAAAATAAAGGGTTGAAAAAATAAAATAAAAAAAAGTTTCACATGTAAAAAAAAAAAAATCCCAAGTAAGGAATAAAAAAAAAAATTAAAAATAGAAAAAATAAAATAAAATAGACATATTTAGTATTGCCGCGTCCGTAAAAACCAGCTCTATAAAAATATCACATGACCTAACCCCTCGGGTGAACACCGTAAAAAAAAAAAAAAAAAAAAAACTGTGTCAAAACAAGCAATTTTTGTCACCTTGCATCACAAAAGGTGCAACACCAAGTGATCAAAAACGCGTATGTCCCACAAAATAGTACCAATAAAACCGTCACCTCATCCCGCAAAAAATGAGCCCCTACATAAGAAAATCTCTCAAAAAATAAAAAAACTATAGCTCTTAGAACATGGAGACACTAAAACATCATTTTTTTGGTTTCAAAAATGCTATTATTGTGTTAAAGTGAAACAAATAAAAAAAAGTATACATATTAGGTATTGCCGCGTCCGTAAAAACCAGCTCTATAAAAATATCACATGACCTAACCCCTCGGGTGAACACCGTAAAAAAAAAAAAAAAAAACGGTGTCAAAACAAGCATTTTTTGTCACCTTGCATCACAAAAGGTGCAACACCAAGTGATCAAAAACGCGTATGTCCCACAAAATGGTACCAATAAAACCGTCACCTCATCCCGCAAAAAATGAGCCCCTACATAAGAAAATCTCTCAAAAAATAAAAAAACTATAGCTCTCAGAACATGGACACATTAAAACATAATTTTTTGGTTTCAAAAATGCTATTATTGTGTAAAACTTTAATAAATGAGAAAAAGTATACATATTAGGTATCGCCACGTCCGTAACAATCTGCTCTATAAAAATGTCACTTGACTGAACCCATCAGGTGAACGCTGTAAAAATAAATAAATAGAAACTGTGCTAAAACAACCAATTTTTTGGTCACCTTGCCCCATAAAGTGTTATAATGAATGATCAAAAAATCATATGTACCCAAAAATAGTACTAATAAAACTGGCACCTTATCCCCTAGTTTCCAAAATGGGGTCACTTCTTGGGAGTTTCTACTGTAAGGGTGCATCAGGGGGCTTCAAATGGGACATGGCATCTAAAAACCATGTGGAGTTCCTTTTCTTCTGCGCCCTGCCGTGTGCCCATACAGCAGTTTATGACCACATGTGGGGTGTTTCTGTAAACCGCAGAATCTGGGTAATAAATATTGAGTTTTGTTTGGCTGTTAACCATCGATGTGTTAAAGAAAAAAATTGATTAAAATGGAAAATCTGCCAAAAAAGTGAAATTTAAGAATTTGATCTCCATTTTGCTTTAATTCTTGTGGAACGCCTAAAGGGTTAACAAAGTTTGTAAAATCGGTTTTGAATACCTTGAGGGGTGTAGTTTCTACAATGGGGTCATTTATAGGGGTATCCACTATGTAGGCCCCACAAAGTGACTTCATACCTGAACTGGTCCTTAAAAAGTGGGTTTTGGCAATTTTCTTAAAAATTTGAAGAATTGCTTCTAAACTTCTAAGCCTTCTAACGTCCTAAAAAAATAAAATGACATTTCCAAAATGATGCCAACATAAAGTAGACATATGGGGAATGTTAAATAATAAATATTTTATGAGGTATCACTCTCTGTTTTAAAAGCAGAGAAATTTAAATTTTGAAAATTGCGAATTTTTCAAATTTTTGGGTAAATTTGGGATTTTTTCATAAATAAAGGTGAAATATTTTGACTCAAATTTATGACTATCATGAAGTACAATGTGTCACGAGAAAACAATCTCTGAATGACTTGGATAAATAAAGGCGTTCCAAAGTTATTACCACATAAAGTGAGATATGTCAGTTTTGCAAAATTTGGCCTGGTCAGGAAGGGGGCAAAGGGCCCAGATGGGAAGTGGTTATACAAAATACGATATACATCTAGATCGAGATCTACCTGTGAAACAGCCAATAAATGGGAGCACCTATCGGTCATATCTCATGAAATGTCCCCGCTGAAGGAGTTTGGTGTTAGACTGTTGATAGGTTACGATTGTCCTGAAGCCTTGGTACCACAAAAGGTAATTACAGGAGGAAAGGGTGAATCCTACGTTGTTCAAACTGATCTAAGATGGGGTGTTGTTGGAGTAAATCAGCAGATTGCAAACTCAAGACAGGTTTGTGTCATCGAATATCTGAAAGAAAGCCAAGAGTTATGCGCAAGAGGAAACCTGCACCTTCACAAATTCATCTCAAACAGAGAGGTACTGGAATCCATCAGTGACTCTGAATGTGCATCAACAATGAAGAATGTAGATCTCAATTATGATCATCTTCCAGTCCAAAACGTACTTGGATTGGGATGGAATGTAGAGAACAAGTTCTTCTTTGAAGTATCTATTGAGGAGAAAGTTGCAACTAGACGAACCATTCTTTCCGCAGTGGCTTCTATATTTGATCCATTGGGATTCTTGGCCCCAGTAATCCTCAGAGCAAAATAAATACTGCAAGAATTATGCAGACAGAAGTTGGGATGGGATGAGTCCATACCTAAAAATTTGAGGCCAAGGTGGGAGAGTTGGATAAGAGACTTGCAAAACTTGAGAAAAGTTTGGATACCCAGATGTTTTGCACCTTATGATTTTGGAAAGTACAAGAAAATAGAACTTCATCATTTTTCAGATGCCAGTAGTTATGGTTATGATCAGTGCTCCTACATCAGAGTAATAGGAGAAGAAAAGATACACTGTGCCCTGGTTATGGGGAAGGCCAGAGTTGCACCTACCAGTATTCAGACAATACAAAGACTTACATAGAAACATAAAATGTGTCGGCAGATAAGAACCATTTGGCCCATCTAGTCTGCCGAATATACTGAATACTATGAATAGGCCCTGGCCCTATCTTATCTATATGAAGGATGGCCTTATGCCTATCCCATGCATGCTTAAACTCCTTCACTGTATTTGCAGCTACCACTTCTGCAGGAAGGCTATTTCATGCATCCACTACTCTCTCAGCAAAGTAATACTTCCTGATATTACTTTTAAACCTTTGCCCCTCTAATTTAAAACTATGTCCTCTTGTAGCAGTTTTTCTTCTTTTAAATATTCTCTCCTCTTTTGCCTTGTTGATTCCCTTTATGCATTTAAAAGTTTCTATCATATCCCCTCTGTCTAGTCTTTCTTCCAAACTATACATGTTAAGGTCCTTTAATCTTTCCTGGTAAATTTTGTCCTGCAATCCATGTACTAGTTTAGTAGCTCTTCTCTGAACTCTCTCCAAAGTATCAATATCCTTCTGGCGATATGGTCTCCAGTACTGAGCACAATACTCCGAATGAGGTCTTACTAGTGCTCTGTAGAGATGTCACGAACATAAAATTTGCGAATTTTTGCAAATGTTCACGAAGGGGCGAACCATCATTGACTTCAATAGGCAGGCAAATTTTAAAACCCACAGGGACTCTTTCTAGCCACAGTAGTGATGGAAAGGTTGTTTCAAGGGGACTAACACCTGGACTGTGGCATGCCGGAGGGAGATCCATGGCAAAACTCCCATGGAAAATTACATAGTTGACGCAGAGTTGGGTTTTAATCCATAAAGGGCATAAATCACCTAACAATCCTAAATTGTTTTGAACAACGTGGTTTAAAACATCCAGTGTGTGTATACGATCAGGTATGATGTTGTATCAATCAGGTAGTGTAAGGGTTACGCCCGCTTCACAGACATTGACAGACCAAACTCCCCTTTTAATGCACCGCAAACAACTGCAAACAGTCCATTTGCCCAACCGCAAACTCCCCATTTGCACAAGGTTGGATACCAAGCTAGCCATGTCCCGTTGATGTCATTGAAGGTTTCTTCCTCCACCCAGCCACCTCCCCAAAAGGTGAATTGAATAGATTTTTCGAACGGGGAGATGGTTACAAAAATCCTGGCTCCCTCCCCTTTGCTTTAATCCACGGTCACTGCGTCTGTGCCGTGCAATTTACTGTCACACCCAATATGAGTGGTATTTTCTGTAGTACTATTCTCATTAGTTTAATCCCTGTTACGTCCCCAATCTGGGGTCCATTTATTGAATTGATTTTTCGAACGGGGAGATGGTTACAAAAAACGCTGGCTCCCTCCCCTTTGTCACCAACTCCGCTGCAGAGCCACGCATTCCATGCTTGTCAGCCATCAGCAGGTTGACCCAATGCGCAGTGTAGGTGATATACCTGCCCTGACCGTGCTTTGCAGACCAGGTATCAGTGGTCAGATGAACCCTTGCCCCAACACTGTATGCCAGAGATGCCATGACTTCCTTTTCAATAACTGAGTAGAGGTTTGGGATTGCCTTTTTTGAAAAAAAAATTCGTCCGGGTACTTTCCACTGTGGTGTCCCAATAGCACCAAATTTTTTGAAGGCCTCAGACTCCACCAGCTGCTATGGTAAAAGCTGGCGGGCTAAGAGTTCCGTCAAGCCAGCTGTCAGACGCCGGGCAAGGGGGTGACTCTGTGACATTGGCTTCTTACACTCAAATATTTCCTTGACAGACACCTGACTGTGGGCAGATGAGATGGAACTGCTGAAGGTGAGAGGCGGAGTGGCGGATGGTTGAGAGGGGGCAAGGAGGACAGCAGTGGTTGACGTGGCTGAAGATGCTGGACCAGGAGGAGGATGGTGGCTTTGAGTTTGTGTGCTGCTTGTACTCATGTGTTGATCCCATTGGCGTTTGTGATGTGAGATCATGTGCCTTCGCAAAGCAGTTGTACCGAGGTGGGTGTTGGACTTCCCACAACTCAGTTTCTTTTGGCACAGGTTGCAAATGGCATTGCTGTTATCAGAGGCAGACACACAAAAAAAAATGCCACACTGCTGAGCTTTGCAATGACGGCATTCTGGTGGTGGCAACAGCATGCGTTGATTGGTGTACTGTCTGGCTGACCCCGGGTGCCGATACATGCTGTCTGACTGTACCACTAGCTCCTTGCGACGACCTCCCCCTGCTTCCAACTCGTCTTCTCCTTCTCTCTGTCTCCCCTTCTGAACTTTCCCCCTCTTCTTCTTCTCTTCGAGCAGGCACCCACGTGGCATCCACAGACACATCGTCATCATCAACCACTTCACTTGTATCTGACACCTCAGCAAAGGAAGCAGCAGCGGGTACAACATCATCATCATCATCATCACACTGTACGTCCATGTGTGTAATCTGCCTGACTGAGACATATCCCTGTTATCTACATCCTCTGGCAATAATGGTTGAGCATCACTAATTTCACCCAACTGATGTGTAAATAACTCCTCTGACGGATCAAGTGAAGCGGCTGTGGTGGTAGTGGTGGTGGTGGCGGCAGGCGGGAGAGTGGTAACTTGAGAGCAGGTGACCAAAGCTGAGCTGGAGGAGGATGGTGCGTCAAGGTTCTTAGCGGAAGCTGTTGAAGATTGGGTGTCCTGTGTAAGCCAGTCAACTATTTTCTCTGAATTTTTCGGGTTCAGGGTACGTGGCCTCTGAACACTGGGCATTATTCCAGGGCCAGTGGAAATCACAGCACCACGACCACGACGGCACCTGCGGGGTGGCCTGCCTCTGGCTGTCATTTCTTTTTTTTTTAGATAAGTGGTACTATGTGTGCAAGGTACTGTGCCACCCTATATACAGTCAGGCCCATAAATATTGGGATATAGACACAATTCTAACATTTTTGGTTCTATACACCACCACAATGGATTTGAAATGAAACGAACAAGATGTGCTTTAACTGCAGACTGTCAGCTTTAATTTGAGGGTATTTACATCCAAATCAGGTGAACGGTGTAGGAATTACAACATTTTGCACATGTTCCAGCCACTTGTTAAGGGACCAAAAGTAATGGGACAGAATACTAATCATAAATCAAACTTTCACTTTTTAATACTTGGTTGCAAATCCTTTGCAGTCAATTACAGCCTGAAGTCTGGAACTCATAGACATCACCAGACGCTGGGTTTCATCCCTGGTGATGCTCTGCCAGGCCTCTACTGCAACTGTCTTCTGTCCTGCTTGTTCTTGGGGCATTTTCCCTTCAGTTTTGTCTTCAGCAAGTGAAATGCATGCTCAATCGGATTCAGGTCAGGTGATTGACTTGGCCATTGCATAACATTCCACTTCTTTCCCTTAAAAAACTATTTGGTTGATTTTGCAGCATGCTTTGGGTCATTGTCCATCTGCACTCTGAAGCGCCGTCCAATAAGTTCTGAAGCATTTGGCTGAATATGAGCAGATAATATTGCCCGAAACACTTCAGAATTCATCCTGCTGCTTTTGTCAACAGTCACATCATCAATAAATACAAGAGAACCAGTTCCATTGGCAGCCATACATGCCCACGCCATGACACTACCACCAGCATGCTTCACTGATGAGGTGGTATGCTTAGGATCATGAGCAGTTCCTTTCCTTCTCCATACTCTTCTCTTCCTATCACTCTGGTACAAGTTGATCTTGGTCTCATCTGTCCAGAGGATGTTGTTCCAGAACTGTGAAGGCTTTTTTAGATGTCGATTGGCAAACTCTAATCTGTCCTTCCTGTTTTTGAGGCTCACCAATGGTTTACATCTTGTGGTGCACCCTCTGTATTAACTCTGGTGAAGTCTTCTCTTGATTGTTGACTTTGACACACATACACCTACCTCCTGGAGAGTGTTCTTGATCTGGCCAACTCTTGTGAAGGGTGTTTTTTTTACCAGGAAAATAATTCTTCGGTCATCCACCACAGTTGTTTTCCGTGGTCTTTTGGTGTTGCTGAGCTCACCGGTCTGTTCCTTCTTTTTAAGAATGTTCCAAGCAGTTGTTTTGGCCACACCTAATGTTTTTGCTATCTCTCTGATGTTTTTTTTTTTTTTTTTTCAGCCTAATGATGGCTTGCTTCACTGATAGTGACAGCTCTTTGGATCTAATCTTGAGAGTTGACAGCAAAAGATTCCAAATGCAAATAGCACACTTGAAATTAACTCTAGACCTTTTATCTGCTCATTGTAATCGGGATAATGAGGGAATAACACACACCTGGCCATGGAACAGCTGAGATGCCAAATGTCCCATTACTTTCGGTTCCTTAACAAGTGGGAGGCACATATGCAAAGTGTTGTAATTCCTACACTGTTCACCTGATTTGGATGTAAATACCCTCAAATTAAAGCTGACGGTGTGCAGTTAAAGCACATCTTGTTCGTTTCATTTCAAATCCACTGTGGTGGTGTATAGAGCCAAAAATCTTACAATTGTGTCGATGTCCCAATATTTATGGACCTGGCTGTAAGTGGTGGGCAGTGGGCACAGTACAGTCTGTGTAGGCCTGACACACACTGGCTTGCAACTGCGATTATATTTATTACAGAGAAATAATAAATTGACTTTAGTTTTATCTGCAAGGTATTGTGACACCCTGTAACGGTATGAGTGGTGGCCTGGCCAGTGGACACAGTACAGTCTGTGAGCCTGCAGGCTCTCACTGTCTGGCAACTGCGATTATATTACAGAGAAAAAATAAATTGGCTTTTTTTTTATCTGCAAGGTATTGTGACACCCTGTATGAATGGTGTGCACACAGTACAGTCTGTGAGCCTGCAGCCTCTCACACACGGGCAGGCAACTGCAAAAAATAAAATTATATATATATATATATATATATATATAAATATATAAAAAAAAGCAGACTGATGTACCAGCCCTAAAAATGGCTTTTTGGGGTGCTGTCAGGAAGCTGTCCTTACAGCAGATGAGTCTGTGGACACAGAACATTGCCCTAGCTAACGCTTTCCCTATTAAATCAGCAGCAGCAGCACTGTCCCTCCTCTCACTAAAAATGCAGCTTCCGAATGAATCTAAAATGGATGCTGTCCAGGAGGTGGGAGGGTCTGCTGCTGATTGGCTGGAATGTGTTTGCTGACTGAGGTACAGGGTCAAAGTTTACACAATGATGACGAATAGGGGGTGGACCGAACATGGCTTGTTCGCCGCGGCGGCGAACAAGCCATGTTCGCCGTGAACTGTTCGCCGGCGAATAGTTCGGGACATCACTAGTGCTCTGTAGAGCGGCATGAGCACCTCCCTCTTTCTACTGGTAATGCCTCTCCCTATACACCCAAGCATTCTGCTAGCATTTCTGCTGCTCTATGACATTGTCTGCCTACCTTTAAGTCTTCTGAAATAATGACCCCTAAATCCCTTTCCTCAGATACTGAGGTTAGGACTATATCACTGATTTTATATTCTGCTCTTGGGTTTTTACGCCCCAGGTGCATTATCTTGCACTTATCAACATTAAATTTTAGTTGCCAAATTTTTGACCATTCCTCTAGTTTTCCTAAATCCTTTTCCATTTGGTGTATCCCTCCAGGAACATCAACCCTGTTACAAATCTTTGTGTCATCAGCAAAAAGACACACCTTACCATCGAGCCCTTCTGCAATTTCGCTGATAAAGATATTAAACATTATGGGTCCCAGAACAGATCCCTGAGGTACCCCACTGGTAACAAGACCATGGTCTGAATATACTCTATTGACTACAACCCTCTGTTGTCTGTCCCTCAGCCACTGCCTAATCCATTCAACAATATGGGAGTCCACGCACAAAGACTGCAATTTATTGATAAGTCTTCTATGTGGGACATTATCAAAAGCCTTACTAAAGTCTAGATAAGTGATGTCTACTGCACCTCCGCCATCTATTATTTTAGGCACCCAATCAAAAAAATCTATAAGATTAGTTTGACATGATCTCCCTGAAGTAAACCCATGCTGTTTTTTATCTTTCAATCCATGGGATTTTAGATGTTCCACAATCCTCTCCTTAAGTATGGTTTCCATAAATTTCCCCACTATTGATGTCAGGCTTACTGGCCTATAGTTGCCCGATTCCTCCCTACTACCTTTCTTGTGAATGGGCACAACATTTGCTAATTTCCAATCTTCTGGGACGACTCCTGTTGCCAGTGATTGGTTAAATAAATCTGTTAATGGTTTTGCTAGTTCACCGCTGAGCTCTTTAAATAGCTTTGGGTGTATCCCATCAGGCCCCTGTGACTTATTTGTATTTATTTTAGACAGCTGACTTAGAACCTCTTCCTCTGTAAAGACACATGCATCAAAAGATTCATTAGTCTTCTTTCCTAACTGAAGTCCTTTTCCTTCATTTTCCTTTGTAAAAACTGAACAGAAGTATTCATTGAGGCAGTCAGCTAGTTCTTCATCTTCTTCCATATACCTTCCTTCTTTTGTTTTTAATTTGGTAATTCCTTGTTTTAGTTTCCTTTTTTCATTTATGTATCTGAAGAATGTCTTATCGCCTTTTTTCACTACCTGAGATAATTTCTCTTCTGCCTGTGCTTTAGAAGCTCTTATACCTTGTTTGGCCTCTCTCTGCCTAATCTTATAAAATTTGCCTGTCATCCTCGTTTAGTTTTTTTTTTATAATTACTAAATGCTATCTTTTTGTTTTTAATGATTTTGGCCACTTCTGCTGAGTACCACAATGGTTTCTTCCATTTTTTGCTTTTACTGACAAGCGTAATGCAATTTTCTGTTGCCTTCATTAGTGCCACGTTTTAGTCGTCCCATTTCTCCTGGACTCTATTGAAACTGTTCCAATCTGATAGGGACTCGTTTACCACTAATCTAATTTTAGAAAAGTCAGTTTTTCTAAAATCTAAAACTTTTGTTTTTGTGTGACTCAGTCACTGTACTTATAGTAAACCACACTGACTGGTGATCACTAGATCCCAAGCTTTCTCCTACAGTAATATCAGATACCAAATACCCATTTGTGAATACTAAATCTAAAATGGCCTCCTTCCGGGTTGGCTCCTCAACTACTTGCTGTAGAGATAATCCCAGTAAGGAATTTGGAATATCTGTACTCCTGGCAGAACTAGCTATTTTGGTTTTTCAGTTTACATCAGGAAGATTGAAGTCTCCCATAATGATAACTTCCCCCTTCAATGTCATTTTAGCTATTTCCCCAACTAGTAGATCATCTAATTCTTTGACTTGGCTAGGTGGTCTATATATCACACCTACACGAGTTACCTTATGATTATCAAGCTGCAAGGTAACCCAAACTGACTCTAAATTGTTCTCGCTAACTTGTACCGAATTAGATTTTATGTGATCTTTCACATACAAGGCCACCCCTCCCCCCTTCTTGCCATCTCTGTCTTTCATGTATAGAGAGAACCCTGGTATTGTTATATCCCAGTCATTATTCCCATTGAACCACATCTCAGTAACAGCCACTAAATCTATATTCTCAGATGCCATTATAGCCTCAAGTTTATTGATCTTATTCCCTAAACTGCAAGCATTTGTAGACAAGAATCTGAGCTAGTCATTTCTTAACCTTTGTGCTACTGGCATCTTCTGGCATTGTTCCGGGGGGCAGTCGTACTGCTGGATTATCACTCTTTTGCCCCCCTTTCCTAGTTTAAATGCTCCTTCGCAAATACTTGGAACTGTTTACTGAGGACATTTGTTCCCTTGAGAGAAAGATACAAACCATCTTTCTTGTACAGTTCTTGTCCATTCCAACGAGAGCTAACATGAGACACAAAGCAAAACCCTTGGTTCAGACACCGTTCACCAAGCCATACATTGAATTCCTTAATGTGCATCTTTCTGTCATGCTAAAGGTTATGCACAGGCAAAACTGCAGAGAATGAAACAGTTGATGCAACCTCCCGTATATCCTTTCCAAGTGTGTGAAAAGCTTCCTTCACTTTGAAACCTCATTGCAAGCCAGATTATTTGTCCCAAGATGGACAATAACATCCACCTCCCTTTCCTGCTTTGCTTGCCTAATATTATTAAGGATCGGTCGTCTATCCCTGCTAGCGGTAGCACCAGGGAGACATCTCAACACCATTTTCCTCAAACCTCACACCTCTTATGATGGAATCGTCCACCAATAACTGCTTACTATCAGTCCTCACCTTTTCCTTTTTGTCTTTGGCTGCAGTCTTGCATACTTTAGGCATAGGAGAGGATTGTTCTTCACCCACTGTGCTTGAGCCATCCTCCATGTTGCTCTTGCACTCTGAAAGTGCTGCAAATGAATTATGGAGAGCCACAGACTGTGGGACATGTCTTCTTTCCACAACTCAGTCTACCAGAACCTGCAGTAACCCATCTTCCATTTCTAGGTGGCCTCTGTGGCAGTGGCATTGCAACGTTCTCAGCCTGAGTTCAATTTCCTGCTGCATTATGGAGAGCTGTCTACAGATCAGACAGCATCCAAACCTCTGAAGAGTGGAACCTAAAATAAAAGCACAACAATTCCTGCACAGAACCAGGCCTGTCATTTTAAAGAGGGGAAAGATTTTAAACAAACAAATCTTACTTGTTTAGATTGTATCCACCTCCAGATTACCTCCTGAATATCTCCAATGCACTTATAAAATCCGCACTTGGAAAATTCAGCAAAGCTATAATTAGGCAAGCTAATACTATGTTGCTATATATACACACACACTCCCACAAAAGCTCCTCCCCAACAGCAAATTTAACACTTTAATCACCTATGCTCATTTGCAATCAGACAATAGTGATAACCTGTCTAACAAATCGAACTGACAGCAGCTGTAGTTTCAGCATCAGTAAGCAAGTTTTTGAGAGAAGAATTGGAATTGAAAATAGATGAAGAATATTTTTTTTTACAGACTCACAAGTTGTCCTAGGATACATAAACAAAAAAGCTCGGAGATTCCATATCTTTGTCGCCTACAGGGTTGAGAAAATTCGGGAAACAAATCCGGAACATTGGCATCACATTGACACAGCATAACCCAGCAAATCATGCTTCAAGAGGCCTGACTGTAACAGAATTGAAAAATTCAAATTGGTTCACAGGTCCAGAGTTCCTTTGGGAAAAGGAGATCACACCCAGTTAAGGTTACACAGAATTGTCTATGGGTGATCCAGAAGTAAAAGTTGCACAAACATGGAGCACTGCTGCCAAGTGTCAAGATGATATACTTGAAAGACTAGCCAGATGTTCAAAATGGAATACCGTCATAAATGTAGTAGCTCGAATTCAGCGTTTGGCAAAGGGTATCAGAAAGAAGGAATTGTTGAATGTAGAAGAAAGAATGAAAGCTGAAGAAACAGTCATAAGACTCATTCAACAGAGATTCTACAGTGAAGAGTTAGAGACTTGGTCAAGTACCTATAAGGCTTCCAAACAACCACCCATTGTAGAAGCTTAATCTTGTTCTGCAGAATGGTATACTGAATGTGTGAGGGAGACTGGAAAATGCATAGTTAACCTAGCTCAGAGTGAAGCATCCAGCAATTCAACCCAAAAACTCTACCTTCACAAGATTGATTATTGATCACTACCACAACAAATCCTTGCATCAAGGAAGAAGCTTTACCAAAAGCTGTTTGAGAGAAGGTGGTTACTGGATTGTGAAAGGAAGCAAAGTTATAGAAAAGTATATAAGTAAATGTGTAGTCTGCAGAAAGGCACGTAGACCTACCGAAGAACAAAGAATGGCAGATTTACCGGCAGATCGTGTAAACCCATCACCACCATTTCTTTATAGAAAAATGGATTGTTTTGGCCCATTCATCAAACAGAACCGCAAAGAGTACAAGAGATATGGACTAATATTTACATGTCTAAGCTCCAGAGCAATTCACCTGGCAATGTTAGAAGATATTTCAGCTGACGCATTCATCAACGCCTTAAGATGTTTCATAGCCATTAGAAGTAACGTCAGAGCTTAGATCTGACCAAGGATCTAATTTTGTCAGAGCAAAGAATTAATTGAAGAAAGCTCTAAAAGAGATCGATAGAGTATTTGTTAGAGAAACAGTGTGAGCCTTATATGAATGCTTCACATTCAAGCCATACAGGAGCAGTTTGGGAAAGACAAATGTGTTAAGTTCAGTGTTGAAAAAGAACGCCGAAGAATAGATGATGCTTCACTTAGGACCCTATTCTATGAAGTAATGTCTATTTTTAACAGTCGTCCACTTACAGTTGATAACATCAACGATCCTACAATCCTACAAGTTTGGACCCTTTAACTCCCAACCATCTACTTCACCTCAAGTCTGATTACATACAACCACCACCTGGCAAGTTTACCAAAGAGGATTTATATGCTAAAAGGAGATGGCGAAGAGTTCAATATCTATCAGATCAGTTTTGGAATACATGGCGAAAAGCGTACTTAGCCAATCTGATGGTAAGAAGTAAATGGCAAACACAGAGAAGAAATGTCCAAGTTGGTGACCTAGTGTTAGTAAAAGAAGATTTACCTATAAGTCAATGGAAATTGGCCAGAGTTCTAGAAGTTCAAAAGGATGAAGACAAACTAGTAAAAGCGTTGTTACAAATAGGAGACTTAAAACGACAAAAAAGGAAAACGTCTCACTACTCCACTCAAGCTGGGATGTCCTATACAGAAGTTAGTTGTTCTAAGAGAGTTATAAAAGACACTCAAATTCATGTTTAAGTCCTACCACTAAGAACATAGAAGTATAGGTAATTTTGGTGGGAGTGTAGCTGGCCAGCTAAGACCTGTCCTAGGTTGCTAATATAGCTTATATGTGTATATAGCCAGACCTGCCAATAACCTAAATACAGTTCCTATGTTCATGTGTTAAAGACCAAATCAGTTATTTACTGTGACATGTTTTGGATGTCCTAAAACGGTTATATTTTTTGTGTTCACAGAAGCAGAAAAGATCATATGCCTTTAAGATTCATTTTATAGTGTAAGGCAAGCTCAGTGACACAGCAAATACAGAAAGCATAGTGTTAATCTGTTTCTGGGCAGAAGTCTAGACCAATCACAGCCAGCTTCTCACACAGCAAGAGTTTTCACCAATCACAGCCAGCCTCACACACAGCCTGTCTGGGAATTTCCCTAGCAGGAGCTACTTGAATGATTATTGACCTCCTGACGAAGCCTTTTGCTGGCGAAATGCGGTCCAGGTATCGCTTTGCCCAGACATTCAATGCTTCCACACATCATGGGTAATTGATGCATTCCTATGTTTGTTCTTTGTGTGATCATGTATCAGTAATAGTCTTAGCATACCTACTATTGCCGTGCCTTTGCTCTATTCATATTTTTTTTACAGCTGTGACCAGACCTCTTGCTTTTCAGCAACTGTAGGCTGGCCATTGTGTTTTATATGGGTTACTGTGACACGGCAGTGGTAGCAGTTGATACTATTCATCTATTATTTGGATATGTATCTAGTTATATATCATTCTTGGGTAAATTACATTGGACCCATTGTGTGTGGCTGACTATTTTTGGATTTTCCTGTACAAGTGCGGTCCCGGCGACTGAGCCGGGTGTCAATTATACTGCTTAGAGGCGGGGTTAGGGCAAGGGAGTTACAGCCTGGAGTGAGGGAAGGGCTACCCCCTTGACTTCTACTGTGACTTCAGGAGTACTTTATAAGTCGTTTTTTCATGAATATACATTGCAGGAAGGCGGCACAAGACTGTATGGAAACACAATGAGGATAATCTATAAGGTACTGGTAATAGTTTATTAAGTGAAATCCAGGTGAAAGGTTCCCTTTAAGATCATTCAGCAAGCAGGCCAAGATGACCAGCTGTTTGCCGGGGTCACAGTGCTAATGCAAGCATTGTGTCATTATCGGAGACTGAGGAACTCAGACCCAGAAACATTTCAGAAACATTGTACCTTAGTAGATATGATATGAGATGAGATGCAGTGAAAAATGATAACTCAGGCACCATCTGCAATTTGGCTCTCTATTTACATGTGTATTTTTAAATTTAACTCCCTGTGGGGGAATAGTTTCAGTCAAGTAAATATTTGTTGGTTCTTCAAGTTACAATTTTATCAAACCTTATTTGAAGAAGTGAAAATGTACTGTAGATGCAGTCAAGTACTATATACACATACAGACATACACACAAGTGGACATGACTTGACGGCCAATACACTACCATATTCATACACTTGACAAATAAATGGAACATTAATGAAACTGTGTTCATTATATTGCTTGAAACCATACACAGATAATCTGAAATTCATAATCAAAATATAAATACTTTATTATTTTACAGATATTAAATACATGTTTAACAAGGAAATGGTGCATTTATATAGTGAAATGTTTAACACACAAGTCAGGATGTAAACATCAAAATATGCATCCTAAAACAATGCAAGAAAAGAAACGGAACAGCAGCCAAGACAAAGAAAACAAGTCCATCGATACAGGTACATAAAAAAAAAAAAATCCAGCCACCCATTGAATCGGCTATGTTTTAAAGATCATTTATATGCGAGATACACCGTGCGTGCCTCTCAGTTTAGTGTGAATATAACATTTTTAATACTGACAATAGTACAATAGCATTTTATGAAAAAATCTGGCATTTACAAGTAGCACTAAATACACTTATAACAGAAAAAGCAGAAAGTGGCTTGGCATAGGAGGACGACGTAAGGGCTGTTTCACACGAGCGAGTCCATTGTGGGAATCAGGCTCCGTGTGCGAGTGTAATCCTCCGCTCTGGACTTGCAGGAGCGCACGGCATGATCATGATTTATAATGCTATGTGTCTCTGCATGGCCTTTTTTCCACAGAATCATAGTGACATAAAGCTGTAAGTATGATTCTGTAGAACGTCAAGAAGGTCAAGCAGAGGCACACAGCATTATAAATCATGATCATGCCGTGCGCTCCTGCAAGTCCAGAGCAGAGGATCACACTCACTCGTGGAGCGCGATTCCTGCAATGGACTCGCTCGTGTGAAACAGCCCTAAAGGGCCCAGGATAATGCATTTTCTCTCTGAAAAACACGGCCAAGATGGAGGCCTAATTGATGCAGTTATAGCCAGCAGATTCATTCACTAACTTGCACTCTATTTAGCATTTGATAAATTTGTTATGAAGGAGTAATTCCTTAATCACTGAAAATATACAGAAAATGTAGGACAATGGCAATAATTTAGCTCACTACACGGTGTAGCCATGTTGTTAAGCCCCATTTGTGTATAAAAGGCAAAGAATACACATACACCCGTCGTGCACACTCTGGCACAGTAATAGGCTTAAACAAACATTCACAACTATGCATATTTTAGCACTATATATATATATATATATATATATATATATATATATATATATATATATATATATATATATATATATATATATATATATACACATACATACCGGCTTTACATTCAGTGTCCGCTTTTATAATGGCACTTGATTTTCATTTATTTTAGAATACACGATTTAAAATTTACCATAAAAACAGATAAAACAGCATAGTCAGCAATATTCAGCTTGGATACAGCATTTTGGTCTCTGTGGCAGTTTTAATTAAAGGGGTTGTCCAGGATCAGAAAAAAAAAAACGCCTGTTTTCTTCACAAAACCCCATCTGTGCATTAAGTCTACTATTGCAGCGCAGCTCCCCCGGAGTCAATAGCGCAGCACTGACTTATCCCACACACCTGTGGACAGGAGTGGTGCTGTTTTTGGTAGAATGCAGCCATGTTTTTCTAATACTTGACAACCCCTTTAACTGCATATCTACCCAAACCAGCGTTCAGTTAGTTGCAGCAAATCACTTTATTCAGTTGAATTTTAAGAGGCAGGAAGTCTGGGTTGTTGTCCAGGAAAATAAGCTGACAATATGGGAGAACTTCCAGATTTCGGTAAAACTGACTTTGATGTGCCTGGGGAAAAAAAATAAAAAATTACATGTACACAATTTTTAACTTTCAAAAGCCAATTACATCAAAAGACTTGACAATTCAGATTTGATCTAGCATTAGCCCCCTCATGTTTTACTCACTGATCTTGCAGAGGTCGCTATCTTGTTGTTAGGCTATTTTCACACTAGCGTACAGGTTTTCTGTCAGGTATATTTGTCGGGTTGCAGCTGCATCTCCACCTGTCCCCATTATAGTTAATGGGGCTGGATGGCATACATGTAGCTTCCGGCAATGCCGGATCCAGAGACACCCAGCAGGCTGTTCTCTGTCGGATCTTCCAAACGCTACTGAGAAACTAGCCTTAGCCAGTGTCAGTTTGCTACAGGTCAATTCTTCAGAGACAGCGTCATCCGCTAAATTAAAGGAATTCTGCTCTACATTTTCTGGGCACAAGCCCAGAGGCTGATAAAAATTATAACCAAATATTGTTTGCCATCGTAAAGCATTGACACATTACTGTTTAAACCTACCCGAGCTTGTGCCATTTACATTCTTTGGTCCTTTGACTGGGACACTGGCATTTCTTTTTAGGTACTTCATATCTAATCCAATTGAGTCACTATAAAAAAAACACATGTATTAAAACACATTCAATATAGTAGGCGAGATTCCCACTAGGTGGATTTTTTTTTTTTCTTAGAAACAATTATGTCCACATGGGATGTAGTTTGCAGTGGAACAATCCAATGCAGATTTATGGCAAAATCTGACCACCAGGCAGCAAAATCCACATGCATTACAGGTGAGTTTGTCGTAATTTTTGCAGAGAATTTCTGGCTGTGCATTCCAAATTGCAGCATAAATTAACCCCTTCCTCATATGACGATATTCAGTTTTTGTTTGGTCACTCCCTGCCTTCCCAGAGCCATAACTTTTTTTTTATTTTTTGTTCACATAGATGTATGAGGATGGAAAAAAATAAAAAATGGGGAATGCTAAAGGGAGTCACCAATATGCAGAGTCCCCCCTTGTATATACAGGCTCTAAACTGTTGTAGCCCACTGACAATAAGTTTGCCTATTGTAATTCATTATCAAGGGCACACTATCCATGCTTTTGCACTACAGACATAGCTTATACCTAGCTTTTGTCTCAGGCATATCGCTATTCCCTACACCTGTGCTAATAGTTCCCCTGATGAGTCACAACTATGACAGAAACATGGCATGTTGGGAACAGCTGGGGGTATAATAGGGCAAGGTCCCAGATAGAGTCACCTTTATCAGCGCGGGTTGCTCCGTGGTTAAGCTTTAGGGCAGGGATGGCCAACCTGCTGCTCTCCAGCTGTTGTAAAACTACAACTCCAACCATGCCCAGATGTAGGTTGATAGCTGTAGGCAGTGTGGGCATGTTGGGATTTGTAGTTTTGCAACAGCTGGAGAGCTTCAGGTTGACCATCCCTGCTTTAGGGCATATTAGCCCCTTCACTGCTATCATCTTAGGGTGTTATAGGGTTTAGTGTCCTTCTCCTCTGCCACCTAGAAACCCTGCCCCTGCATTTCTCTGAAGTAGGGGAACCTATGCCTCATAAGGATCCTCCGCAGTACAACACCATTGGCTTTCTCCATTGCAAGAAGCAGGGATACATCTAGGAATGCAGCTGTTATTACTTTGGTTTCCATTTTTTTGTGTTGGCTGGTTATCGTTGGTCTTTTTTGATTCACTGTCCGAACATCTATATGTTAGTGTTTGTGACTTAGTTAATTTATGTCTTGTATATTGCGGTGCTCTATTTTTAAGTGATTGTAGACACTGCACACACTGTAGATTGTAGTAATACTCTTAGGTTTATGGTCACATTGTATACATTTATGTGATGCCTTTTGGATCACCCAGAGCCTTTTTCAAACATGCATAGCCCTTCACCAAATAATCAGCGTTTAAGTAGCCTGTCTGCTTTCCATGTGGTCTCAGGAAATACAAAAACACTCCCTGACTGCAAGTTTTGCTTATTGTTTGTCTTTCAGCTACCATGTAAGTTATCTGCTATTAAATATGCTGTGCAACATGAGAAATTTAATGATAGATTAGGATTTATTTTATGTTTGTACTTCAGCCTTTGACAGTGATTCATAATTGCGACTAGTGTTCAGGGTTTAGTATTTATCAGGGCACTACACCTTGGTTCACCCTATACATTTTGTGTGTTTATGTGTTTTTATCTTTTGCACTGTTAGTGTTTATATCACATGAAAAAACAAGATTTTTCTGAAACTCACCTGTAAAATCTTTCTCGCGTAGTTCATTGGGGGACACAGGACCGTGGGTATAGCTTGCTGCTGCCACTAGGAGGCGACACTAGGCTGAAAAAAGACTTATGCTCTTGCCAGGCTGGAGGGGGTATAGCCTGCAGGGGAGGAGCTGTCAGTTTGTGCTCAAGCAGTAGGAGCAGTAGAAAACATGCCAAGTAAAAGGAGAATGTAACAGACACCGGCGGAAGCGAACCCACCAAACACCCGACCGGCAACCAGACATCCCTATCAACACTAATAAATACTGGGTGGGTGCTGTGTCCCCCAACGAACTACGCGAGAAAGATTTTACAGGTGAGTTTCACAAAAATCTCGTTTTCTCGCTGGTATCATTGGGGGACACAGGACCGTGGGACATCCTAAAGCAGTCCATGGGAGAGAAAAAAAGTCCACACCCATGGAGTAACACCGTTGAGAATGCTTAATGCACTACTGCCTGCGAGACCCGGCGGGCCGGAGCAGCACTGGCAATGCCTAGGAAGCACCTGACAAAAAACTTGTTGAACGCGCGCCAGGAAGACCAAGGCGCTGCCTTATACAACCGCGAAGCTGATGCAGGGTGAAACATGTATCCCACAAAGAGTTGACCACTGGTCAGATGTCCCAAACTCCACCGTGCAGTGCCTTGTCCCGGGAGCGGAATGCCTAAGCAGCCACCAAAGGATCCACCTGGAACACCCCTTGGAGACCATCGAGCCCTTCCAAGGACCTCCAGGAATGACCAGGTAAAAATCCGCACGGCGGAAAGAGATAGTCATGGACAAGCAAACCTCCGAGTTCGAATACATCCTGATGGAGAGCACACTCTCTCGAGTGCGAGGAAAAAGGAAAAAGGGAAAACAATGTCCTGTCGCCATGGAAGGCAGCGACTACAGTCAGCAAAAAAGGTAATGGGCGGAGCACTGCCTTATGCAAGTACATGATAAGAAAAAAATTAAATAAAATGTACGTACAAGAAAAGGCACTTCCAACTCAAAAATTCGTTGGATGGAAAAACCTGCCCCCAGAAATGCCACCTTCCCAGAAATAAAAAGAGGGGAAGAAGATTTACAGAGAGAGGTTATGTTCCTCACTGAAGGCCACCAAACGACCCATCGGTCGCCTGGACGAAACCAGGTAGCTAGCCCTAACTCCAGATGCAGAACCAAAAACCCAGGCCACGGCATACACCCCCTGCTAAAGAGAGACGCTCCACAGAAGCGGTCTATTGGCAGACCGATGCCGAAGAGGCTTGCGGAGAGACTGAAAAGCTGGTTGATAACCCACAGAGAAAAAACGTCAGAATCAGACATGACCCACCGCGGGCCAAGGAACCAATACATGCGAGAACCACCGACAGCGAGGATCTCAGTCAGTGACCATATATTGACAGCGTGGTAACGCCGCTCGACGAAAATCTTCGACTAGACCAAGATAGGAGAAATACCCCTGTTGGATAGAGTGCGATGACGACGTCCAACACCCCACCCATACCAGGGAACACTGGTCAGATAGGAAAAAAATTATGAGGGGAGTCCAGAGCAGCGCCACGCATGGCTACTGGTCAGGTAGATAACGGGGAGAGACAAGCAACCAGCAGTTCGAGGAGGAAGAAGAAATAGAAGTCTCTCAGAACGAAAAGTCCATCAGCGGTGGTAACGCATGACAGGAGCCCCTGCTCCGCCTGGCGTGGTGAGTCTCATAGTCTACCCACGGAATGGGCAGAAAAAAGGTATGATCACCATCGGACTGATCTGACAGACATTACTCATGTCGTAAAAGAGATAATTGTAGATACAGGTAGCACACCCAGAATTCACCTGTAGAAGGAGGGTGTGAAGGCGTCACATTCACCAGCTGGGACCGGAAACAATACCCTGTGCAAATGCAGATGAGGGAAAAGTAGTAACATAGGAGCCACCAAGGCTTGCAGGGTGGCCGTGACCCCGGAGCCAGAGAAGGAAAAAGATGGAAGGAGAGAAGCTCATTCCCCATCTGGGACTGGCACTATACAGAAGAAGCCACGGGATGATAGTGGCGGTGCCATACTCCGTCTAAGAAGGAACCCATACAAGGGGAACCGCAAGACTATGGCTAGCATCATATTCCAGCTGAGGAGTGGGCCACACGGCAGAGGCCACCGAATGCGGCGCTAGAAAAAACCGCCATCAAATGAAGTAGCTGTGGAGGAAGAACCCTGGTATGTCGAGACAACGCAAAGACCCCCTCGTATCATTGTAGTCACAGTATATTCTGTCAATGCTGAGGGGAAGGTCTGAGGACTTGCAGTATAAGTCATGAAACCCTACTGCCCCAGGTAAGTAGAGCTAGCCTAAAACACCCCACCGGACAAGGGCGCCGAACAGGAACAATCGCCAAGCTAGCATCAGGGAAGAACCTCTACCTGAGGGGGGATGCCCACTGCAACGGATACGACCCTTAGCACCAGCGTAAAAGGTGCACATGCGGAGGAGAACACTGTCAAACTTAAACCAGAGTGTCAGCATAACCACTTTCCCAGATGAGGAGTGGGGCTAGAAAATACAGAGTCAGTACGACCCTCAACTTGTTGGAGCAGAATCACAATATTATGTGCAAAGGCGTACGCCCTTTACATTGTAGAGGACAAATACCATGACCAAATGAGATGTGGTCTCTAGGATACTGACGTGTTGCCGGTAACACCCTGAGAGGACAGAAGGTGATATATTCAAGCCCAAACCAGTATCGGCAAGAAAAAAAGGCCACAACGGGAAAATAGCCACGGTATCCACGGTAGGTCTCCATAGTTACCAGATGAAGAGTCCAGGGCACTAAAAGAAGCTAGAGCATCTAGAGCCCTGGCACAGTGATGGTGCAGCATCTCAAGATGCTTAGTCATCCACCCATTAGCAATCACTAACGAAAGGGTAAAATAACAGTAAGCATGGAGATGTCAATGTGATTAAAGAAACAACCTCCAGTGGAAGTGCAACATTCCGCTCAAGGAAGGGGGTAGCGCAACAGTCAGAACCGTATCCAACGGTACAGGAAGTACCCCATCAATGGAGTTTGACAATGCCTATGTCGAGCACTGCCTAAGTGGTAGTGCAACAATTCCGCCCAAAAGGGGGAACAACGCATACTGCAAGAACTGTATCTCGAGGAAGTGTAAGCACCCCTCCTAAGGAAAGGGGTGATGCATACTGCAGGAACTGAATCCAGTGGCAGAGAGATTATGCCACTTAAGGAAAAGGGTATGCATATCGCGAGTCTAGCACCCGGAGAGAGTGCAATTACTCCACCTAGAGAGGGGTAATGCCTACGGGAACACTGTGCCCTAACGCCACCTATGGAAGAGGCTAATGCATACGGTAAGTCTGGTACCCGTGGAACTGCAATTCCGCCACCTACAGAAGGGGGAACGCCTACCGCCGGCGCTAAAGTCAGTGCTAGTGCCGTTAGTCCATCTACGGAAGGAGGCAAGTTTAAGGCAAGTACCGTATCCAGAAATAGTGCAAATACTCCGCCTAAGGAAAGGAGTAATGCATACGACAAATACTGCTGCCTACCGTGAACGCAAACTGGGAAGATTGCGCTGGGTAATGACCAAGTCCGAATCAGTGATCCCCCCACCCCCTCGGACAGAACCTTCCCAGGGAGGAAGGGTGTGTCTGAGCGTGACCCTGGTGAGGAAGGTTGGGGGTGCGGGAGTGACCGAGGAGGAATACATCCTGCTCTGGTCCGCTTGTGTGCAGTCTTGACTCTCAGAGTCTTGTCCATGGCAGCCGCAGACTGTATTGGTGGGATATATCGATCAAACTACCCGAGGGGTGGAATGGGAACTTCCAGAGGATCACTTACCGGACTGTGTAGGCGGTGTCTTATCAACCAAACGACCTCGGAGGGTGAGTGGGAAGGTCCGGAGGTCCTCCATTGGATTGCACAGGTAGAGCTATCAACCAAGCGACCCAGGAGGGTGATTGGGAATGACCGGAGATGCTCCACTGGAGTGCACAGACGGAGGTTATCGACCACACGACCTCGGAGGGTGAGTGGGAAGGTCTTGCGCAGTCGGTGCTCATCAATAGACAACTCATGATGGTGGATTGGGAAAACACAGAGGTCCTCCTCTATCCGGGATGCACTTTAGTTTTCATTATATTTATTTATTAATTTTAAAATGGATGCCCAGCCTCAAGTGGTCAAGAGGCAGGGAGAGGTTAAAATGCCCAGTAATAAAATCCCTTACACTGCAGATAGTATAATCATGTGCCAGCCTCCATGCAGTGGCTGGTCATGAAGGGTTAACCTCCTGGAGGACCGGGTCAGGGCTCAGCGAGGTATTGGGGAAGTTGGGGCAGGCGGGAAGGATTCACGCCAGACCGCGCCCCCCCTCCTCACATAACCATACGAGGGCTGCGGCCTAGTAGGCCGTGAAGCCGGGGGCTAAAGTTATGGAGCACGGCCGACCGGGATGCCCCTGCCGGCCGGCCGGAGTACAGAGCGATTCAGAGCCGCTGGGACTGGAAACAGAAGGGACGTAGGGCAAAGTGAAGCCAGGGTCCGGTCGACCTGTGCGGGCTTTAACCCTTCCGGAGCGGCGCCTGCTGCCTAGAGGGGTGGATACTAGTGCTGGGGAGCCGGGAGCCTCCTCCGCTCCCCTCCCTGCAAAACGCTGGCCGTAAGGTCTGGGCTGCAGCAGCGTGGACGGCCACCCGCCCACTGTGTCCGGCAGTGTGGTATGCGGCCATTAACCCCCTATGCGCCGTGAGGGGTAGTGGAGGTATGCCCTCAGAAATCCTGAGCACAAAAGTTGGAGCCCGGCGTCTGCCAAAGAAAAAGTGGGAGTGGGGGTGAAGAGAGAGAAGAGGGGGCCCGGTACTTGTCCAAAGAGGGAGGGAGGCAGGGAGAGGGTTAACCTACTTACCTAGTCCCCCATCTTCCTCCTCTTCTCTTCACCCTCCCTAGTGGACCGGCAGGTCATCTTTTCCAGCAGGATCACCTCCTCAGCTGCTGGCACCGGAGTGGCAGGAGTCTGGCACGGCAGGAGGGTCTTCTTCTTTGGTGGACCTAGGTGACCCCTTGGCTGGCGGGAAGCAGGGGAGCAAGGATGCCCTGGTCCTCCTTTTTCTTCTGTGGGGAGGCAAGCGGTGGATTTTCTCACCGGTCTTGCTCCCAACCTTTTAGGTCTTGCTCCCAACCTAAAAGGAAAAATATAAAAATAAGAAAAGAATCAAATAAGAAAGCTGCCTTGCATAAAGCAGGGAGGTCTGCCTCCTATGACACTAAGCTAAAAACTGACATGCTCTCTCCAGGCTGGAGGGGGTGTAGCCTGCAGGGGAGGAGCCAAGTCTATTTTCAGCCTAGTGTCGCCTCCTAGTGGCAGCAGCAAGCTATACCCACGGTCCTGTGTCCCCCAATGATACCACCGAGAAATAAATGATGTTGGAAGGTATACGTTCAAATATAGAATACCAAAACTCAGCCTGATAGAACGTTACTAAAAAACAAAATGAAATAAATTTTTATTAAGAACTGGTCTAAAAATAAGAGGGACAATACAAAATTTTCAATATTGAAACAGGCCAACAGGATACCATGCATGTAGAGAGGGACTTAATTATATGCCATCTACAAGTGTTGTAGCCTAATAGAATCTGTGGTGACAATATGTGGATACGCTCACTCTAGTTACTACTGTTGTATAAGTGAGTATATGTCAACCACAAGTATAACAGACAGCCCAGAGCAAGCAGGTCCTGTCAGTGTTAGGGGTATCCCTAATTAGTATTACACCCCCCAGCCTAACAGTTCAGTACACCTGGGTGAAAGGGAGCCAAACCTAAACACTTAAAAGCAGTGTGTCAACGTTACAGAACACTACTGCCCATGACCCTGCCTGACAAACTAATAGGATAAGACTGAATACACGCTGGGGGCCGGAGCCTGCGCTTGAGCCGGATGGTCGTGTGAAGAGCTGCTCTCCTGCCTGCATAACCCTCACAGCACCTTATCATAGGCTTACTGGACTCTGCTATGGTTAAAATCCGGGGCCAGAAGCCCACAGAACAGCTGGGTAACAATCGCTCCCAGAACCAAGCTGGTGAGATGGAGAAATTTATTAAAAAAGCAGCCGCTGCGGCAGTGAACCGTGAATCCAAGATGGTGCCCGGCACACCGCGCTCAGGACACAAGCTGCCAGCAGATATCGGCGGTGATAAGGTAGGGGATGATCCCAGCGATGTGGACTGTCTGCCCATATCTAGAGCTTTCCTGAAGGAGGCTTTGGCAGAGGCCCTGAGCCCCCTTAGTCTGGATATCTCCTCCATAAAAGAGGATGTTAAGCACATAGGCCGGAGGGTGGAGGCTTTAGAGGAAACCCAGGCCGCAATCCTGCAACATCAGAGCGAGGTGTCATCTAGCCTGTCGCTAGCTCAAGCCCACATTAATTCCTTATACACAGCTATGGAGGACCAAGAAAATAGAGGCAGACGCAACAATTTACGTTTTAGAGGGATTCCTGAAACAGTCTAAACCGTGGACATTCCTGAAACGGTAATTCAGATTTGCCTCAAACTTCTAGGTCCTGACCCTGCCCATGAAGTCCTACTTGAACGGGCCCATAGAGCCCTGAGACCTAAACCACAGGCGAATGAGCCCCCCAGGGACGTAATTTGCAAATTCCTACACTTCCCTGTAAAAGAAGCCATACTGGCAAGCGCCAGAAACTCCAACTCTGTGGATTGGGAGGAAAACAGTATTACTATTTTCCAGGATTTGGCGCAATCAACTCTCAAAAAGCGTAAAGCCTTGAAGCCTCTCACAGATTGGCTACGTCAGTGAAAAATTATTCACAGGTGGACATTCCCTTTCGGTATATCTTTCCTGCATGAGGGATGACGCATCCACATTTCCTCCTTTACAGATATGGATAAAGCATACGACATCCTCCAGCTTTCCCCATTGCCCATCGAAAACTGGGACTTGGTCCAGAATTTGAGCTCCTTACCTGAACTTCCAACAGTGACCCCCTGGGAGCCTCTATGTACCCCAAAGCCCCAAAGAAGCAGAAGGGGAAATTCCTTCTCCACCCCCAAATGTCTGTCCATGGTGGATAAGTAGTCTGCCCTGCTTTCTCTCCCCTAGGCTTAGGGGTACAAGAAAATCAACATACGGGACTTAATCATTCTAAGTTCCTATTATGTTGCTTTCAGAGTGGCTAAATCCTATATACTGGGTGGAGAGCCTAGCTTGTATTTTCTCGCTATCTTTGCCCATGCTTTACTCTTCACCCAGTATTAGACGTTGATACAGTAGGGATTCCTCATCTGAGTTTTCCCATCTGTCTTAAGGTTAGGCTAGTCATGTTGCAAATTAATAATTCATGTGACGCTCATGTTACCTCCCATACAATTATGCCCCCTATATACCTTGGGTGCCATATGTGTTGCTTTCACTCGCTCACGCATATCTTTTAGCACTCTACATTATCCTCTCTACCAGTGGATTTAGATGAGACCTCCCCTCATCATCTGCCTCCTACCTGTTTTATAGTGGGCAAGATTATGAGGGTTCTTCTTATCACTCCGGGTGACTGGAGACTTCTCGACTCCCCTCGTGGCTGCATTCTCTCCTCCACCTTGTCGCGGGTTGGTCAATTTTCCTTTGCTATATCAATTAGATTTTCTCCAACTTCCCTTCTCCTTAAAAAACTATGGCAGACTTTAAGTTAGCTTCATACAATGTAAAGGGACTGAGATGCCCCTCTAAGAGATGTCAGATTTTTTTCTCTCCTACATAGAGAGAAATGTACAGTAGTCTTTTTGCAGGAGACCCATTTCAAACATGGGAATTATCCCAACCTTTCCCATTCTAAATTCCCTGCCTGGTATCATTGTGGTGCTGGGGATGCGGCCTCGAGGGGAGTCAGCATTGGCTTTGGTAGGGGACTCCCTTTTCAATATAAATCCCATGTTCAGGACCCAGATGGTTGATACCTAATCCTAATAGGCCAAGTGGGACAATCCATGTTTACTTTTGCAAACATATACGCCCCAAATATAGATCAATCCAGTTGGCTCACCCCAGTCTTTTCTCTGATAGAAAAACATAGAGAAGGCTTTTTGATTGTGGCAGGTGACTTCAATATAGCCTTGAACCCTTCAATTGATACCTCCTCCAAAAAATCCCCAGCCTCAGGGAAAACTCTTAGGTTATTACATACGAATATGCATAACTTGGGAGTTGGATATTTGGCGCTGCTACAATCCTGACGCAATTGATTACTCCTTTTATTCCCCTGCTAATAATTCATATAGCAGAATTGACTACATTTTAGTTCCGAAAGATAAACTGCAATTCTGTTCATTCCCAAAAATTGGTAATATTACCCTATCTGACCATGCCCCGATTTTTTGCGAAGTAAGCACAAACCAAAAAACCAATAGACTACCCAACTGGAGATTTAATGAATCTCTATTAAACAATAGCAAACATATTACCCTCATATCCTCTTATCTTGAGGAATATTTCTTAAATAATACCTCTGGAGATATCCCCTCAAGTCCTCTGGGACGCTCATAAGGCCTATATCAGAGGTAGACTGATTGATTCTCTCTTCAAGAAGGAGCACAGACCAGAGAAAAAACTCTGCAACCTGTTATCAAAAATACACATAGCTGAAAAAACGCATAAGAAATCCCTGACAGTCCAACAATTAGAGGAACTTTCTTCCCTCAGGGCTCAGTTAAAAAACCTCTTAAATGAGCGCTCAGCCAAAATTTTTGTTATCAGCTCAACAGAAAATCTTTGCTCATGGCAACAAAGCCTCCAAGTATGTGATGAATCGGATTAAACAGAAGGAACTCCCGCTTTGTTCGATCCCTTAGATCTTTGCAGGGTACCCAACTATTTAAGGCTGAGGAGATTGCTGAGCAATTTAGGCCGTTTTATAAATCTCTTTATAATCTCCCAATCCCTGACCCCCCTAACCCTTCTCTATGCAGGGAATCCAACATTAACTCCTTCCTTGACACTCTCGACCTCCCAGTCTTAACTGTATCGCAACGGGAGTCCCTAGCCGAACCATTCACTATATCGGAACTAATTATGGCTATTAAATCTACCCCCAGGGGTAAATGCCCTGGACCAGACGGACTCCCTATATCTTACTTCTTGACCTTCAAAAACATCTTGTTACCTCATCTGCTCCCTGTATGTAAGCTTGCAATGTCCAATCTTCCTCTTTCCCGCGATATGACTAAGGCCACTATAACAATAATAGCCAAAGATCCTACATTATGCTCCAATTATCGCCCAATTTCCCTACTTAATGTAGACCTTAAACTCATAGCCAAGATGTTAGCTACTAGGTTGCAGGGTTTCTTACCTGCACTAATACACCCGGACCAAGTAGGATTTGTAAAAGGGAGGGAGGGGAAAGATAATAGCACCAAAATATTAGATGCCCTGTACTATGCCACGAAAAAACACACCCCCTTGGTCCTGATTGTCAAATGCTTTCTCTGCGTCTGTGCCAGAGTGGACTGGACGTATATCAGATTGACTCTGTCAAAATTCCAAGTACCTGATCAATATATCAATGCAGTGTTTGCTATGTACACCTGCTCCTCGGCGTCCGTGTCAGTTAATGGAATACTCTCCTCCAGTTTCTCTATTAGAAATGGGACGAGGCAGGGATGCCCCCTCTCACCCCTACTATTCGTCCTGGTGATGGAATCCCTCCTGCAAGCCCTTAGACAAAATGGAGATATTAGAGGTCTGAAGGTTGGGGCGCAAGAATTTAAGTTAGCTGCATTTTCTGACGACTTGTTAATTATCACCACCAATCCTCATAAATCCATGCCAAAAGATATTAACAACGCTTAGCAATTTCGGCTCCCTTTCTAATTTCAAGATTAATCCCTCCAAGTCCCAAGTGCTTCATATAGGCCTCTCCCCTGCTAATCTTTCTTCTCTTCAAACAAATTCCCCATTTAATTGGCAAACTTAGCAATTGACCTATTTGGGGGTAAAATTATCCCCTCATCTGCCTGACCTATTCCGACTAAATTACAAACCCCTCCTAGCATCCATGCAGGCCCAGATGGATACCCTGGACTCTCAATATCTCTCGTGGTTTGGCAGGAAAAATATCTTTAGGTCCCTGATTATGCCGAAACTCACCTATCTGATGCAGGTTCTCCCTATCGAAATACCCAAGCCATTTTTTGCCTCTCTGAATAAAACTATTCGCAAGTTTATTTGGCAAGGTAAAAGCCCCCGTACTTTCTTTGACACTCTGACCAAACCTAGATCCAAAGGTGGTATTGGCCTCCCAGACCCTGAAGCCTACATGGATGCTATACAACTTTCCAGGGCCCTAGACTTGATCAGAGAACCGTCTCATAAGTTCTGGCTCAAATTAGAGAACGCCTTACTCCCCTCTTCCACTCGGGCTTTTCTACTGACTAATAAGCCGCTCCCACCACATGGCTTAGCAACCAACCCTCTCACTCGCAACACCCTAAAAGGTCTGGAGGAGGTTCACTTCCAGCTCTGAAGGTCCTACACTCCCTTCCCCTCTTTTACTCATAAAAGATATTATTGATTTGGCGCCCAAAGAACTGAAGGAGAGCTGCCCAGCTGCCATAAGAACATCAGAGATTTCCGCCTCGCATCTACTTTATCATGAGGGCTGTGTTCTCTCTGATCCTGAAATTTGCAAGTCATTTGATTCTCAGATCCGCAACCCAACCCTACTGCATTTCCTCAGGACAGAAGCACTTCTCTGGGCAAAAAATGCCTCCCAACCAAGGGAACCAAGCTGGTTTGAGGAAATGCTATGTAGTAAGGTATACCCATCCAAAACTATTTCTAAAATATACAGACACCTAAAGTCACCTTCTTAATCTGTCATCCCAGGAGATCACCAAACTCTTAATCTTCCCCCACAAGATATCCAGGTGTATACGCATCCAAGAGAACAACTACAAAATTCTTACGAGATGGTACAAGACCCCAGATAAAACATGCTTGTATAGCTCAACAGCCTCTGATATTTGCTGGAGGTGTCACGTCTCCAAAGGTACTTTTATGCACATCTGGTGGTCTTGTGACCTAATTAATCCTTGGTGGCATAGGATCATTCAACTGTGTAATCAGATATGCCAAACATCCCTCCCATGCACACCTGAGCTAGCCCCGATATCCCTGGGGATGGGTAATATAGGTATACAAAAATCATCTCTCTTTGCGCTCATGCTGGCAGCTGCCAGACTACTCCTACCTATGCACTGGCTGTCTTCTGATATCCCCTGTATTGATCATTGGATCAATAAAGTGGACCAGATTTATAGGATGGAGGAAATCTCCAATTGGGAATCACATTCTAGATCCTCCTTCCTAGGGGTTTGGTCGCCATGGAAAAAATATAGAAAATTTGTATAACAAGCTTTTTCAGCGGGTACTTATTCCAAAATTGACCGCCTGTTCATGTCCTGCTATATGGATCCTCATACCCCGCTAGCCCCCTTCCTTACACTACAGGAAACATACTCTAGGAGCCCTGACATCTTGTTTACCCTGAACTGTCCTAATTGTACTGATAGTACTTATGTCTGATAACAGCTGATACCTGTTAGAGTTGGGCTTAAACCCCCATTAGTTACTTGAACTTATGCTAATTTTTTCGAATGTAAATGCTGCCTTCTTTTATGTCACTTGTACCGTTTTCAAATTTTGACCTAAAGCATGTACTTTGACATGAAAAACAGAAAACAATAAAAATCAAAAAAAAAAAAAATGACTGAATACACGCTGGAGTACACCACGCTTCATCAGGAGCAATGAATATAAGTTAGCAAGTTACTAGCCGTCATGAGTAGCCGCACGGTAGCATGCGGGAATCTGCAATATGATGGCGTGTGCCAACGCCGGGAGTGCGAGCAAGTCATCAAGACACGCCCCCCGACTGGAAGACAGCGAGAGGTATCGCGGATGCATCCACCGGAGGAGAGCCCATGTGTGCTCAACAGTAGCAGGGGGAATCAAAGGTGCAACTCTAAGTGTCCAGCGCAGAGCATCAAAGATAATGGGGAAGCTGGTGATAGCCCAAAAGTGTGAAAAAAACTAGAAAGATACAACAAAGTGCCATAAGAGGCAGCAAAAGAAATAAATAGATAAATGAATAGATGAGCAACCATTGATAAATGATGGATAAACCACATAATAGTGGGTAATTAGGATATAGATATGGGACAATAATGACTCGCTATAACCACAGAGTGTGATAGTAAAAATTCCTCAAGTCCCATGCAGAAAAGAGACTAGCCCGTGCCGCAGGTGACTCCCATAATGTGGCACAAAGGTAAAATTACCACACACACCACAGGTAACCACCATCATGTGGGACACTGGCTAAAATGGTGGCTAACATATAAATAAAATGAAGCATGCAGATGAAATTGCCTCATTCAGGCCTTTGGGGTTGACTGTATGCAATTTAAAAGGGTTTGTATCATCAGAAAAATCGTTATGTAGCTGGCTGACATTAGCAATGTGCTAATGTCAGCAGTACATAACAATATGATTTATATCTCCCTGCCTGCGTACACGCTAAATAATGACTTTTATAACATGCAAATTAGCATCTAGGTGCTAGTGAGGCGTTGCTGCAGCACCTAGAGGCTCCGTCCTCTCACCGTTTGGCATGCCCTTGTAAAAGTGATTGACATCCTCGGTCTCCTCCGTGCCCCGCAGATCCTGCGCCGTCCATTTTAGTGTTAGGCACAGATGCAGTGAGTGAAGGACGCTTGCCTGCTGCCGTCCTTCACTCACTGGAATACTCACTGAATACCTGGAATACTGGGTTACCAATCATGCGGAGCTATGCTGCCCATTTCCAATATGGCGCATACTGTCTGGTTCTAGGCGGTGAAATTCCTGCCTAGGAATAATGCAGATATCACGTTAGTCACGTGACCACAATAGAAGGCAGTCACGTGACCAAAATGGTAGTATCGCAAGATTTGATCGCTACCCAGTTATACTGATATCAATATAAAGTGGGCGTTTCTGCACAGGTGTTCTTAGAGGGGATGGAGCCTCATTATTGGGAGGGGTACATATAGGAGAGATAGGGGATGGTATTACACGCCCCCTGAGGAAGCACGTCAGTATTTTATGCCTCATCGTTGTTTGCTCCTGTCCTGGACTTCCAGTGTATGTAGTGGTGGTTTTGCACTTTATTTTATGCATGTATTTAGAATTTGCCCTCACTTGAGACTATTATATACTCAGCACATTTTTCTTTCTCACCAGGTATTACACGGTACTGTATAGGAGAGTTACATAGGTGTATTTGGCCCCTATAATTGAATGCACATTGTGTCATTTGCTTATGCTGTTATTCATTTGAGCCCCTTTTAGTAAGCCAATAGACAATCATTTGGATATGCCCAACACCTATGATTTCCCTGTCTATTACACCTTCTAGTCCTTGCTAGGATTGTAGCATTACATTATTCATCTGATTCATGTTTTGTGGGGCGGGCTCACTCTACATCTCGACACTTCTCGCATGGAGTTTTTATCTGTCATCATATTATTGTTGCATTTCCTTTTTTGGATTAACTAATAAAGATTTGTTGTATACTTTGAAATGTGTGGCATTGTCGTTTTGGAATTTTTTAGTTAGGGCCCACACATATGTTATATTTTATTATTATATTTGTGGATGTAGTGCAGTACCTGTAAAGCGCAAGATTAAACAAATATCTTGTACACTTTGCAGATAGTTTCCATGCAGAAATTGACCTGCGATGCGGATTTCCAAATCAGCAGCACATGAATTATGTTTGTGATTTAAGCTGCAGATTTCACGCTTTTCCAAAGGGTGAAATCTGCATCAAAACCACATCTAATCCTTACCAAAATCTGCAATTACAAATTGCGGATTTTGATGCTGATATATTGCTGAAATGCACATAAATCCGCACTGAAATTCTTGCGGATCGTATGTGCAATCATCCGCATCGTGTACAGGCAGCCTTACACTGTTCTTACCACTTTTGAGCTGTGGAAGGGAAAATGGGTGTAGTTAGTAATAATTAGGTACACTCCAGATTTTACATTTGCAATTTTTTAAAAGTTCGCAAAATAGGCCCCCTCATGATAACCCAACTCGTGACCACCTAAACATAGGCAGATTGGATTTAGCAGAGCACAAGGGCAGGAGAAAGCAATGTATTCTTATCTAAATTTACTTACAAACATACCATGAGGTAGGAGGCAAAACAGGAGTGGATGTAGAAGGAATATGCCTGGGCTCAAGGGTGGGACTGCAATCAGAAGGGAAATTTAAACTGAATCTCACCTATAGTGTGGGAAAATGAACAAAGAAAAACAGACTTCATAAATCATTGATTCACAGTACAGGGTCTTAAAAAGTGATTACTACCATTAAAATATTGGAGTAAATAACCCTTTCAGGTGCTCAAAGTAAGAGGATATACCAAGAAATTATTAACTAGAGTGCTCCCATAATCACCATAATGAATGTGCCTAGCATAAAACCCAAGTGTTAAAAGTGATTAAAAAATATATATATGCCTGCCTGAGGGCTAAGCCGGCCTGTTCGTAAAGCTGGGGTTAGACTGTTGGCATAATACTTAGATGTTAAAGAATGGCCTGTTGGATGAGGCACTGTTGAAGCAAGGTAAGGATCATTACCAATGGGAAATGGATGCTGGAAAAAAGAAAATATTTGAGAAATTCCAACAAGATGTTATTTATGAAAATAAAGGCACTGCAAAGATTGCCACAAAGTCAAAATGATGCAAGATAACAGGCAAGCTGAGCATTTACAAACCTGCAGTATTCCCTGAATAATGCATTGATTTTTATTTTTTTGCTAGATGTGGTTGAGGTTTTGAAAACGTGCTGCGTTTTACCTGTCCGTAATATACCGACAGCTTGTGTACGGGACAGACTGACCAGCTTCTGTCCATGGCAACCCCAGAGGACATTGTTACGCCTCCAGTTCCAGTGGCAACCATCAAGACACTGTGGTCATGGGGAGCCTAATAGAAAGGGGCTCCCTCCTTTTCCCATGTAAACCAATGTTTTTGCCATAGTTGCTATGGATTGTGATATCTCTACACTGAGGCACATGGGCGTGCCTAGGGTACATTACGAAGGGCAGGGACTCCATGTGCCTTTATATACACTCACTTCAGTAAATATAATGCACTGTTGCCTAAGTAAGGCCATTAAAGGGGCTATCCAGTAATATTGATGACCTATCCTCAGAATAGCTCATCAACATCAGATCAGTTGTTAAAAGAGACTGGCCTCCATGAGCACTGTGGCTTCTTCCTTGGCCATGTGAGTCACAGTTGCAGCTCAGCCCCACTAAAGTGATGGGAATGGATGACCCCTTTAAGGAAACTTAACAGATTATATTTATATTCTGAAGTAGGGTTGCACTGGGTACCAAAGTCTCAATACTTTTTCGATACAATACTGGGATTGGTGTTTTTCTGATACCATCAGTCACTATTAGAGAACATGGCGTGTGCAAAATGTAGCGCTTGCCATCTTCTCATAAGCAGTCGCACAGTAGAGAAGGGGGAGGGGGGAGTGCCCCTCCCTTCCCACTGTGTGCAGCTGGCCACTCCCACCAATGAAATAGCTGAAGGGCCTGATAGAAAAGTGTCAGGGAAAGGAGGAGAGGGGAGAAGAGGAGGGCATGGGAGAGGGAAAGGAGGAGAAGGGAGAAGAGGAGGGCATGGGAGAGAGAAACTCAGTGACCTGGAGGTACTGGAAACTGATAAGTTAAAGGACCTTTAATGATGTCATTGCCATGTGACCAATAGCATTCACTTGTTATTGGTCACAAGGTGAAATCAAAGGTCCTTTTACTTAGCCGAACCAAGCGTTTATTTGGGAGCCAGGAGAGACTGCTTGTTTGGCTGACAGTTATTTAAAAATGCATGGGCACCTTTAGTGCGATTTCACTTTTTTTGGTGACATTTTTTTGCCACCTTTTGCTTTTTTTTTTTTTTTTGCATAAAACAAAGGCAGTTGCAGATGCTTGGAATTAATGCACACGGTACAAACTTGCTTTGAGTGTGCCATTTTGCCTCTTGTTTTGGTGGGTTTTTGTCCCATAGAAATATATGTTTTTTTAACACTGCAAAACAAGTGGTGTTTTTACACTGCAGGTTTTTTAATGGCTTTTTTTTTCACACTGATTTTCTGAGAAAGAGACAGACTGTATGTACCCGAAAAACACCATAAAAACCGCATGTGGTTAAACATCCCAAATGCGAAAAAATGCCACAAAGAAGCAATAAAAATGCAACTTTACGGAAAAATAAAAAGTACTGCGACTGTACCCTTACTCACTTTTAGCAAGTCTAACTATTAAAAGGATTGTAAAGTGTACAAAAAATATTTTTAATCCCAATTAGAGATGAGCAAATCTATTCTACCGATTTGGAATTTGTCCTAAATTTCCTAACAAACGATTGTATGCCTCAAACTTTTCAATCAGTGGTTTTCCATAATTCTTTTTTTATCTATTCCTATGCTTGTGTCCCCACAAAGATTCTGTGACATTCAAGTCAGTCTCCTTTCCAGAAGTCTCATATTAGCAACCCATCTCTTTCTGGATAACTACCCTTTAACAGAGCAGAGGAAAGACAAATTTGATTGGCTGCCTTTGAGGCCTTGATTGGGGTACTATTTCTCCTTATAGAGAGCACACGAGGTGTTTTCTAAGGCAGTCAAAGCTCTTCTGCGTTTCTGTGAAACATATATGAAGATTTGCATATCTTATGTTTCCTGGCATCAGATAGGCTTAGGTAATATGAAACTGAACTGCACTGCCTGGCCTACAATACTCTGCACACATACTGCCCAGACAATGTATGAGTGTATACACTAGAGTTGTATACTAGTCTAAGAGCACTACATACCAATTTTCAGGGCAATTGGAGCATATTGGATTAAGGTAGAATCGGACTCCAATCAAAAATAAAATAAATCTGATAAAATTTTAAGACTCTCTAATCCTAAATCAAACTATAGTGTAAATTAAGCAACAATTTATTAGGCTTTTAAACATTTATTTTGCTCAGGTCTACAAAGCATGAATATATGAAGTCATGAACACCAAGATTAACAAGTATAAACCTGTGCATTCTCCATCAGAAGTGCAGCAGATGGTCTTAAAGAAAAGAAAAAGCCATTCACACTGCTTCTCTAGTCAGCACGCTTCCCACAGATCAGAGCAGAAATTCCACATCCTTTTTCATAGAACCTGAGGGATGCATTATAAAACACCTGTCCAGATAGTCCTAAGAATTGTTTTCTCCTTCAGATTACCATCAGATTTAGATTACAGCCATCTGTTGCACACCTGAGGAACTCAGCAGAATGTATGTACTGCACACTTGGGAACCGTCTGAAAACAAAATCTATTCTACCTGGATTGTACTAAAATAATTATTTTCTTAACTAAATGCTTTTACATATGTAACAATCACATATAAAGTAACACAAAAACAGGTTAAAAAAAAATTAAAATCTAATGCAGACTAGTTGTTATTTCCACCTACAAGTAATGCCTCATTCACACATCAAGTGTTTTGGTCAGTGATTTCCATTGGTGATATTGAGCCATAACCAGGTGTGGCTCTAAACACAGAACAGGGATGCTCAACCTGCGGCCCTCTAGCTGTTGCAAAACTATAACTCCCAGTATGCCCGAATCTCTGTAGGCTGTCCAGGCATGCTGGGAATTGTAGTTTTGCAACAGCTGGAAGGCTGCATGTTGGGCATCCCTGCCTAAAGCCTCATTCACACGTCGATGTTTCACTGACGTGTGCTGCACGTGTTCTCAACGGATAGCACACGTCCCCATTCATTGTGTGTATTCAGACAGTGTTTTAGCACTGTCCGTGGGTCCGTGTTTTTAGCACGGATGCATGCTCTATTTTTTCCGTGTTCACAGATCCATCACGTCCATTATAGTCTATGGGTCCGCGAAAACCACTGATGTAACACGGATGCTATTCGTGTTGCATCCGTTTTTCACTGATAATTAAGAAGAGATGCTTTCAAAATAAATTTTCAGCTGTTCAGTGTCAGTGAAACACTGATGCAACACGGACAGCAAAAAACTGACACACTGACCCAACACGGATGCATCACTGACCACGGATTTGAGCACGGACACGGATGTGTGAATGAGGCTTTATACCCCATGTATGTGGAGGCTCCAATCCTGGTTCTGGCTCACAATCACTGACGTGTGAATGAGGCTGCCCACTGAGCCACAACATTTCTCACAGCTGCCTTTTCTACCACATCTTAGTTCTCCGTGGCAGTTAGCCAACAGCAGGCATGCAGATTTTTGCCAAATAAATGGAATGGGGGAGGGGTTCTCTAATCTTGTAGAATCTAAATCATGACCTGGTAATACGTATTTGATCTCAACCCACAGAGATGAGGCTTACCGAGTGGAATGAGGTCAAAGGTGTCTGTATAGTTTTCAATTGCCGTTTATTGTATTGTTATGCACATTTTCTAGTATTAGGATCACTGTTGGATTATTTTGCTATTTTTCTGTGCCTTTTTTGTGGTTGGCATTTATATGCACATGTTTATTAGCCTCACCCAGGGTCTACTGGTTTTGGTCATTTATCCATATATTTTAAGACAGGAGGGTTGGTGGAGGGTTTGTGCTTATGGCACTCCTCTTCGTGTAGCACATATTGTAGGTGTTGTTTTAATGGTTTTCGCTTTTTAGCTCTTGTCTACAATTGGAATATAGTAATAAAGGTTAATTATTTTTTTAGAAAGTTTTTAGATGTGCTCAAGGTACATATTACCACTTTTTGCTGTAAGATTTTGGAGTGTTTTCATTTTTCAGTTATGACGTTTGTATTTTAATAGTTCAGGCATTTTGGGACACGGCAATACCTATAATCTTTATCATATATTCATTTTTCTTTTTAATATGGGGAAGGGGGTGATTTGAACTCAGTTATGTTTTAAAAACTTTTAAATGCTCACCAACTTTTCAAATAACTTCTTAAAGTCACTTTAGTTGACCCTGAACAAATCTTTAAATCATTGTGATTAAAAATGTTTAGGTTATCCACCCTAAAAACACTTAAAATCCCTGCCACTAGGGATCTTCCTTCTAGCAATTTTGCTGTTCACTTACTGTTGCTAGGTAAATCCCGTCCTTAACAGCAAGGAGAGCTAAACGGAATGATGGCAGTGTGTGTGGGGGTGTCTCCAGAGCTCAGTGAGATTCTGAACTCAATGCAGAGGCCCTCCTCCCCATCCAGAGCTTAGCGCTTAAACACTGCAGAATGTTTAACATCTCAGACTACTGTTTTCTGTGTATAAGATTGGTTTTTCCAGCTCACCTCCTTGGCCTTTGCTCTCCCGTGTGTCCCAGTATAGCAGGAATAAAGTAGAAAAAATAGTTTCGGCACTAAAGTTGTATTCCAATAAAAGCTGTTATTGGATTACAACTTTAGTGCCAAAACCATTTTTTTCTACTTATTCCTACTGTTTTCTGTGTCTGGACAGCCACATCTCCTCTCCAATATACAGCAAATGCATTTGTTACCCCAGTCTTAATAGAATACATTTATGAACTGCTTTCGTGCCTATGCATATTTTCGTTTAAAACCACAGAAACCCATTAGCTATGACACCACTCAGTAAATGCCATATTTAAGGACCAGACTTCAGCCATACATGTACAGCAGATGTCAGTAAGAGGTTTAAATTTTTTTATTTATAATTTTTTACTACTCATCCCGATTTAAATATGTATTCCATGGACAAGGCTCACAAATCTGTATCTGTTTCAATGTATGCATGCCTTTAACAGCCATTTGAGGGTGAATATTTATGGGGTAAATAAGCATGTTGTGGAAGTCCAGGTTTTAGACCTAAACGTGCCGCTTGCAATACTCAGAACCACTGTAAACCTGAAGTTTAGAGTCCACTGAGCAGACAATGGCTGGGGCCAGAGGGTGGAGGAGGACAAGATCAGGACCCAGATTGTCAGTAGCTAGGTAAATGGTAAAAGAAGTGGTAGGAGCAAGTGCAAGAGTGGCTAGTCCTGACCTACCACACACTAGTAAATATGCCCGTTTGGCTGATATTAGGGATACAAGTGCAAGGCCAGCATCACAACAGCAAGCACTGCTCCTGGCAACCATGTGGATGACTGCTGTAGAAAGGATGGGATGACTGCAGCAGAGCTCCGATAGATGCTGGTGGTAGGGACTCTTATTAGGCAGATAGGGTCATCTTCTGAAAAGTGCGTTTTCTTCGGGTTGCTCAAGTTTGGCATTTTGCAGATTTGACAGATTGAACATTTTTGCGCAAAGGAAGCTTAAAACAGGAATAGAACAGGTTCACGTAAAGTGGTTGTGTCATCTGGACATACCACCTCTTGGAGAGGAGGGAGACATGAACCGTGAACAGGCGGCACTGCATGCACTGAATACGCCTTGCAAAAACCGAGCCAGATGCAGTCAGGAACACTTCAAAACGTGGTGCTCAGCAAAATAGTGTATAGTATACCCCATGATCTTGGTTTGAGGGCTGTTGACACAGTCCTGAGCAGAAGCAATAAGAGTGCGGTTTTCATTGAATTCGTCCACAGGGCATTGGACCTTGTTTTGTCAAACAACGTCTTTCAATTTGATGGACAGTGGTACCGCCAGGTACTAGGTACGGCAATGGGCACGCCTGTTTCGTGCACATTCGCCAACCTGTACCTGGCGGTATTTGAGGAGACCTATATTTTCGCGGTGGATAACCCCTATGTGAGACACATTAGCCTATTTCTGAGATATGTGGACGACATTTTTCTGGTCTGGTCGGGGAGCGAGGAGTCTTGTCGTGCATTTGTCGACCATCTTAACGTATGTAACCACATGAACATGAAGTTCACCATCAATTTTGGTGGTGAAGTTCTGGATTTTCTAGATGTACATGTTATGGTTAAAGATGGAGCGATACACACCTGTGGTTATCGCAAGCCGACAGCGACTAACTCGCTCCTCCACCAGACCAGTTTCCATCCAGCATCCGTCACACGCGCAGTCCCATACGGGCAGTTTGTCCGTCTGCGTAGAATCAATGACACGGACGAAGGTTTCCTTCGCCAAGCTGAGGAACTCAGGGCTAGGCTCATTGATGGGGGTTATCCGCCGCGAGAAGTCTCCACAGCTTTATTAAAAGCATCCACACTTGAACGTAATTCGTTGCTCACTGAACGGAGCAACAGTACCAAACCTTCACGCTTCGCTTTTACATTCCAATATAGTCCGGTTGCCGAAATGGTCCGGCAGAGTATCAATCGAAACTGGGACCTCCTCAAGGGAGACCCCACTCTTAATAGCTTCACTGAAAATAGACCATTGGTCACATTTAAAAGATGCCCCACAATCAAAGACAAATTAGTCAGAAGTGTTTTCTCTTCACCAAGAGATGAAATTTGGTTAAAGAAACCGATGGGCAATTTTAGATGTGGCCATTGTTCCTTCTGCACACTTAATGTCTGTTCCAGGAATCTACAAATAGGCAGTGTATCACATACAGTACGGGACTTTATTAACTGCCGTACGTCATACGTGGTATATGTAGTTTTCTGTCCCTGCAGACGCTTCTACATTGGAAAGACAATTCGCCCCCTTTTTGAGCGCATTCGCGAACATGTTGGTTCCATTCGATCAGGCAAAGGCAGCCCTCGCCTCATTGAACATATCCGCACGGCCCACGACGCGTATCCGCGTTGTCTCTCCTTTGCGGGCGTAGAGCATGTCCGCCCTATCCCTCGGGGTGGTGACCGGCATCGCCTACTCCTGCAGAGGGAGGCAAGGTGGATTATGCGTACGGAAGCCATGCGTGCGGTAGGAATGAATGACAGAAATGACATGTCTGTATTCTTGTGACATTCCAGGCGCCCATATATGGAGGGACTTTGTGGCGATTTGTCTTTCCCATGTAGAAGCAGATCCTCCCTTTTCATCCCTTGCAGCAAAAAGCTTTGTAGCTGTTCTATCAGGCCTTATACACGTACCGCGGACTTTGGTCCATGTTAAAGCATTCTGATCCATTACCGTAGCTTAGACCAGTTATCTCATTTTCGAATCTCTTACATGCTCTAATATGTATTTTGCAACATTCGTCCTCTCTATGTATATGCTCCCTTTATTTGTCCTAATTCTGGCCCAATTAACCATATGATTGTAACCTAACCTGTCGTTTTGCATGTAATTTTAACACGTCATATCCGTGGGAGTGAGATACTTGCTGACGGCGTCGGCCGTCCCCTCATCCACTTTGCATAAAGCGCACATATGCGCAATGACGTAATCAGTGGCCTGAGGAAGCGCGTCTGAGCGCGCGAAACGGCCGTCGCTGCTCGCAACTATGTGTCCGCCCTGGATCCCCACTGCTACCTGTTGAGGAAGCTACAATAAAGGATACTTTTTGATACACTTCGGTGAGTGCCGCAACTTTGTTTTTCACTTCTCTCTCCAAGTTGCCATACCACCTCTTGGACCCACTCCTACCTCAAGAATGGAGACTGTCAGACACAGAGGTGGCAGAGCAAGCGTGACTCTCCCCTTACTCCAATAGGCCTTCTGAAAATGGCCATGCATGCTATTTTTTTTATGTCTTATTAAAGTGAATGAATAAAGCCATGCTTGTGTAGGCACCTCTCTGTTCCTTACAGGGCACAAAGAGGCAACTGCAGATCACACCTGTGGATATGCCATAAATGTCCAAATGACACAATCCCTTTAAGGGTCCATTCACACGTCCGTAATTTGGGTCTGCATTCGTTCCGCAATTTGCGGACCCATTCACTTTCAATGGGGCTGAAACAGATGCAAATCCACATTTCCTGGATCCGCATCAGTTTTTACGGGATCCGCAATTTCGTTCCTGGAAAAAATAGAACATGTCCTATTCTTGTCCGCAATTGCGGACCAGAAAAGGCATTTTCTATTATAGTGTCTGTGATGTGCGGATCCGCAAATTGTGGATCGCACATTGCAGGTGTCCTTGTTTTGCGGATCCGCAAAACACTTACGGACGTGTGAATGGACCCTTATCACACGTCCGTATGTGTTTTGCGGATCCGCAAAACAAGGACACTTACGCAAAACACTTACGGACGTGTGATAAGGGTCCATTCACACGTCCGTAAGTGTTTTGCGGATCCGCAAAACAAGGACACCTGCAATGTGCGATCCACAATTTGCGGATCCGCACATCACAGACACTAATAGAAAATGCTTTTTCTGGTCCGCAATTGCGGACAAGAATAGGACATGTTCTATTTTTTTCAGGAACGAAATTGCGGATCCCAAAAACACGGATGCGGATCCCGAAAATGCGGATGCGGATCCAGGAAATGTGGATTTGCATCCGTTCCAGCCCAATTGAAAGTGAATGGGTCTGCAAATTGCGGAACGAATGCGGATCCAAATTACGGACGTGTGAATGGACCCCAAGTCTGTTGCTTTACAGTTTTAGATTCTATAAAGCACTTGTTACAAGTTATACAGGGAGTTCTGGAAGAAAGTGTAACAAATGCAATACGATAACCCAATAATCAATGGCTGAACAGTCTCATGCAGAATCATTTTCAGACGTAACAAATTGACACCTGAGGTCAATTAATGACACACAGATTAGCAAAAAAAATGCAGAATAGATTAGTTCATAGACCAATTATATAGATCAACATACATCAAAAATACAGTGATTAAACAAGTTATTGATCTGTCAATTAAAAACTACAATTAGAACATCCCTGATCAATCTAACTTTGCATCAGATCTTTAAAGAGGAGCAGCAAAAGCGAAGACCAATAGATGTTGCTAGGAGTTTACTTGAAGATACGCAATAAAGGCTTGTAACCAGGGATTTATTCTTAAGGTGCTGGCCCACAGTGCAGTTCTGCCATGCTTTCAGGATGCAGTTTTCAGTTTAGCCAGTTAGCAGCCTCATTAAAGCCTGGTGTTCTGCATAGTGGGAATAATGTACCCAGCTAGCTACAATAAATAAAAAAATAAAAAACACTGCATCCTGAATGCATCTCATAACTGCACTGTGTGCCAGCACCCTTAGAGCTTGTTCACACAACCGTGCCGTGTTTTACGGTGCGCAAATTGCAGATCCGCAAAATACGGAATACGTCCGTGTGCCTTCTGCAATTTGCGGAACGGAACAGGCGGCCCATTATAGAAATGCCTATTCTTGTCCGTAAAACAGACAAGAATAGGACATGTTTTAAAATTTTTGCGGGGCCAGGGAAGCGAGCAACAGATGCGGACAGCACACGGAGTGCTGTCCGCATCTTTTGCGGCCCCATTAAAGTGAATGGGTCCGCACTATAGCCGCAAAAGACGCGGCTCGGATGCGAAAATAACACCACGGTCATGTGAATGAGTCCTTAGGGAGGGGTTACTATCAGAACTACAGAAAATACTTAAAGGGGTTGTATCATAAGACAATAGGGGCATATTACTAGGATGTGCCCCCATTGTATGATGGTGGGGGTTGCATCTACCTCGTAATCGGAGGTGGGACCTGCACCTATCATACAATGGGGGCACAGCCTAGCAATATGTTCCCATTGTCTGAGATGATAAAACCCCTTTAAATTACTAATTTAGAGCAAATTTAGTTCTTGCGCAAATAAGGTTACATCATATAAACAAATATAATAAGGCCATGTTCTGATAAGCTAGATTTAGGATTCTGCACGGATAATACACAAACTACAGTACAATATATGTGAATGGGTTTTACAAAGAGCAAAATCCATGTCGTCTTTCTGAGGTTTTATGGGAAAATTGGAAATAGATTTTTTTTCTCACCCTGTCTCACCTCCATCAATCTACCCTATCTGTTTAACCACCTCCCGACCGCCTAACGCAGGGATGCATCCTGCGGGCGGCCGGGTTATTCCTCCTGGACGCATATACGAGAGATGACGCGCATATGCGGCCCGCACATGCGCAGTGCGGGTCGGCAAAAGGCGCAGAAGGAGTTGGTCACCAGCCTGCCAGCCAATGATAGTCGCTGGCAGGTTGGTGACTTTTAAAATAACGAACCACCAGACATAACACATTATATTTATAAATATAATGTGTTAAATGGCTTCTGTGCTCTCTGCTGGGTCCTTTTCGTTGGTTGGTCCCAGCAGAGAGCACAGATCACAGTGAGTACACCAAGCACTACATATTTAGCCCCAGATCACCCCCCCAATTAACCCCTTGATCACCCCTGTCAATCACTAGTGAAAGGGAAAAAAGTGATCAGTGTAAACTGTCACTTTTTTTTTTCTTCACCAGTGTTGACTGTTAGGTTTAGGTTAGTTTAGGCCCCATTTGGTAGGTAGTCAGCTTCAGTTAGAGCCCAGCCCACCGCACACAGTCACTGATTCGCTGATTAGCGTATCGCTAATCAGCATTGGTACTTTATAGTATCTGTAAGTGATCAGAACTGATCACAGTCAGATCTATAATAGTATTAGTGTCACCTTAGCTCGCCCTCCACCCAAAATGCAGTGTTTGCCCGATCAGGCCTGATCGGTCGCCCACACGTGCGTTCACCCACGCCCGCCCCAGTGACAAATTTTTTTTTTATCACTGCACAATCACTACACAAACGCTGTGGCGATAAAAAATATCAAAACTGATTTATTTATTTTTATCGCCACAGCGGCTTCCTGTACTTCGCTAGCCTCCCATTTGTAAGACAGGCTTGCTTTTTTTCTTGGGTAGTCTCAGGGAATACCCCCTAAATTTAGTTGACCAAATGGCAAGGAAGGGGTATTCTTCTGAAGAGGCCTACAGGCTTCTGACCCAGTCAGATGAGGAGTGGGAACCCTCATCTGACGAATCCAGCGGGTCAGAATACGAACCTGTAGAAAGCAGTGGCAGTCTGACCCAACGTTCGGACGATGAGGTTGAGGTCTCTGATACCACCAGGCGTACCCGGCCCCGTGTTGCTAGACCACAGGTTGCGCAGGATCCGCTTAAGGGCAGCAGAGTGGGGCTGGCGCTGTCTGATTACGTGGTGAGGCATACACCAGCAGCGCAGCCCATCCTGGACCTAGTACCAGCACTGCTGTAGAACATGGTGAAGTGGCGAGCACCAGAAGGGCAGTTGAAGCTGGTACGGTGGCACGTGCATTAGTTCCCCCGTTGCAGCCACCGCACAGACAGGCCCGTAGATCCCCTAGAGTCCCTGAGGTGCTGGCAAACCCTGATTGGCAGCCCAACCCTGATTGGCAGCCCCCAACTTCAGCCACACCAGTAGTTCCCCCTTTCACCGCCCAGTCTGGAGTTCGGGTTGAGAGAGCTCAGGTCGGATCGGCACTGGGGTTTTTTGAGCTATTCTTCACTGCGGAGCTCTTTGACTTAGTCGTGGCAGAAACAAACCGGTATGCCACTCAATTTATAGCCGCCAACCTGGGAAGCTTTTATGCCCAGTCTTATGCCAAGTTTTCGAATTTAAAACTTTTCTGGGCCTTCTCCTTAACATGGGCCTGACAAAAAAGCATGAATTGCGGTCATATTGGTCCACGAACCGAATTCCTCACATGCCCATGTTCGCTGCTGCCATGTCCAGGACACGATTTGAGACCATCCTGCGTTTCCTGCACTTTAGTGATAACAGCACCTCTCGTCCCAGAGGCCACCCAGCTTTTGACCGGCTCCACAAAATTCAGCACCTCATAGACTACTTTAACACCAAAATTTGCAGATTTGTATACCCCTGAGCAAAACATCTGCATAGACGAGTCCCTGATACATTTTACCAGGCGCCTTGGCTTCAAACAATATGGGGTCAAATTGTATAAGCTCTGTGAAAGGGCCACAGGCTATACGCACAAATTTCGTGTCTATGATGGTAAAGATCAGACCCTGGAGCCGGTCGGTTGCCCTGACTACCTGGGGAGCAGTGGGAAGACAGTCTGGGACTTGGTATCACCCTTATTTGGCAAGGGGTACCACCTTTATGTGGACAATTTCTACACAAGTGTATCCCTCTTCAGGCATTTGTTTCTAGAACAGGTCATGTCACTTACCAGTAGGAGGAGCTCCCGGCCGGATGCAGACATCGCAGCTCGCAGGTAAGTATAATGGTTCTACAAGTTGCTAAGTAACCATGGCAACCGGGACTGCAGTATCGTCCTGGTTGCCATGGTTACCGATCGGAGCCCCAGCGATTAAACTGGGACTCCGATCGGTACACTCCGCTGCCACCAATGATAGGGGGGAGATTTTAATTAGGAGGGGGAGGGAGGGGAGAAGGCCCACTGGCCACCAATGAGTTAACTACAGGGGAGGGAGGGGGGGGGGCGGCCGCACTGGCCACCAATGAGTTAACTACAGGGGAGGGAGGGGGGCCCACTGGCCACCAATGTGTTAACTACAGGGGGGGGGCTGCCAGGCAGCAGGGGGCAGTCATGTACACAGTTCTTTTAGTATATTCTAACCTGAAGCGTCCCCATCACCATGGGAACGCCTCTGTTAGAATATACTGTCGGTTCTGAGTTTTCACGAAGTGAAAACTCAGCTATGAAAAAGCTTTTATGCAGACGGATCTTCGGATCCGTCTGTATAAAAACTAACCTACGGCCACGGATCACGGACACTGATGCCAATCTTGTGTGCATCCGTGTTCTTTCACGGACCCATTGACTTGAATGGGTCCGTGAACCATTGTCCGTCAAAAAAAAATAGGACAGGTCATATTTTTTTGACGGACAGGATACACGGATCACGGTCTCGGCTGCAAAAATGGTGCATTTTCCGATTTTTCCACGGACCCATTGAAAGTCAATGGGTCCGCGAAAAAAAACGGAAAACGGCCACGGATGCACACAACGGTCGTGTGCATGAGGCCTAAGGAGAACAGCAGAAACTCCTAATGCTGGCCATACATGTAATGATTGTGGAGACCCTCAAATGCCAGGGCAGTACAAACACCCCACAAATGACCCCATTTTGGAAAGAAGACACCCCAAGGTATTCGCTGAGGGGCATATTGAGTCCATGAAAGATTGAACTTTTTGTCCCAAGTTAGCGGAAAGGGAGACTTTGTGAGAGAAAAAAATAAATAAATAATAATTATATATTATATATATATAGCTTGACAAAGGCTCCATTGAGAGGGCTGAAATGCTGCATTGCGTTTGGGTGTGAATAAAATATCACCTATTTTCTACCACAAGACCGGAGTGCTGCTCATTTTCTATATATATATATATATATATATATATATATATATATATATATATATATATATATTTTTTTTTTTTTTTTTCTCTCACAAAGTCTCCCTTTCCGCTAACTTGGGACAAAAAGTTCAATCTTTCATGGACTCAATATGCCCCTCAGCGAATACCTTGGGGTGTCTTCTTTCCAAAATGGGGTCACATGTGGGTATTTATACTGCCCTGGCATTTTTGGGGCCCTAAAGCATGAGAAGAAGTCTGGAATTCAAATGTCTAAAAATGCCCTCCTAAAAGGTACTCATTGGAATTTGGGCCCCTTTGCGCACCTAGGCTGCAAAAAAGTGTCAAACATGTGGTATCGCCGTACTCTGAGAAGTAGGGCAATGTGTTTTGGGGTGTCTTTTTACATATACCCATGCTGGGTGAGAGAAATATCTCTGTAAATTGAGAACTTTATTTTTCTTATTTTTTCTACAATGTTCTCAATTTACAGAGATATTTCTCTCACCCAGCATGGGTATATGTAAAAATACACCCCAAAACACATTGCCCTACTTCTCCAGAGTACGGCGATACCACATGTGTGACACTTTTTTGCAGCCTAGGTGCGCAAAGGGGCCCAAATTCCAATGAGTACTTTTAGGATTTCACAGGGCATTTTTTACGCATTCGGATTCCAAACAACTTCACACGCTTTAGGGCCCCTAAAATGCCAGGGCAGTATAAATACCCCACAAGTGACCGCATTTTGGAAAGAAGACACCCCAAGGTATTTCGGGAGGGGCATGGCGAGTTCATGTAAAATTTTATTTTTTGTCACAAGTTAGTGGAATATGAGACTTTGTAAGAAAAAATAAATAAATTCAAATTCCGCTAACTTGTGACAAAAAATAAAAACTTCCATGAACACACTATGCCCATCAGCGAATACCTTAGGGTGTCTACTTTCCGAAATGGGGTCATTTGTGGGGTGTTTACTGTCTGGGCATTGTAGAACCTCAGAAAACATGACAGGTGCTCAGAAAGTCAAAGTGCGCAAATTAATTTTTTTGCACCATAGTTTGTAAACGCTATAACTTTTACCCAAACCAATAAATATACACTTATTGCATTTTTTTTTAATGAAGATCATGTATAAAAATAAATTTAGAGAAAAATTTATATAGAAATGTAGTTTTATTTGAAAAATTTTACAACAAAAAGTGAAAAATTTCATTTTTTTTGCAAAAATTTCGGTCAATTTTGATTAATAGCAAAAAAAGTAAAAATGTCAGCAGCAATGAAATGAAATTACCACCAAATGAAAGCTCTATTAGTGAGAAGAAAGGGAGGTAAAAGTCATTTGGGTGGTAAGTTGTATGACCGAGCAATAAACCGTGAAAGTAGTGTAGTGCAGAAGTGTAAAAAGTGGTCTGGTCATTAAGGGGGTTTAAGCTAGGGGAGTTGAGGTGGTTAAAATTGTAAACTTTCTTAAAGTGGGGAAAAAATTATAATTTTAAAATAATTTCTCAATATGCCATGAAAAAAAAAAAAAAAAGTTGGTTTGCTATATAAAAGACATACATACAAAACATGCAAATTAGCAAAGTGATACATTTTAGCAAGTTGAGTGCACCTTGAACATAGGGGATCATTTATAACTGACATACGCCATACATCTTTCGCAGATTGCGGCGCAAAGGTTATTTGTGCTGCAATCTGAGACTTTTCCACGCTCACACCAGGTCTTAAAAAAAAAAAAAAGTAAAAATGTTTTTTCAAACTTGCATTGAAAATGGTCTTCTAGAGGACTGCTCCTCACACAGAGGACAGATTAGAATAGTTAAACTGTAATATTAATTACTGTATTAACATGGTAGTTAGTAGGTTGCAGTGTTCTACAATTATCTCCCCTTCGTATCTCACTCTCTCCATTGTGTGAATTTTTTTATGCGATTTACCTCAATAAAGCTAATATTTTATCATTTCTTGTTAGCGATATGGACCTTATTGTAGGATTGTCAGCCAATTTGGGTTTGTACTATATAATACCTAATCTGCTCCGAGAGCACAATTCCTGATCGAGATTTACATTGGGCCCAGATATAGTAACAGCAGACCTTACCTGATTGTTCTGAATTGTTCCCATGTTTGAAGGAGGATTTATTGTTTTGACCAAACCAGGAATTTCACATAACCCTTGGGCTCCTTGGAAAGGAGCAATTTTATTCTCATTCAACTGCTTGTTAAGCCAGGAAATAACTGGAAGTTAAAAACAAACTATAAATTCAGTGATTTGATAATAATCAAAGCTTAAAATGATAAAATCTATCCCTGTATTTTATCATACTTCAAAACATCTTATCTACACTATAACACTATCTTATAGTAACTATAATAATACAGAAGAGAATGAGCGATCATATAGAGGTCTCTGGTATGGCTATAGAAGGGCATGTAGAAAGTAGGTAGTGAAGAGAGGGGGAAAAAAAAAAAAAAACTACAGCAGCTAAGAATATCAAGTGACATTCACCAATAAATAGTGCTATACAAATAGTTTTACAACACTTGCCATTCTCATTGGTTTTCAACAGTTGCTTGCTCTCTTCCAGTTTCTCAGTTGTACACTCTAGTTGCTTTTGTAACTTCAACACCTAAGAAATGGATTTTAAACAAATAAATGTATGTGTACCTCATGGTATCCACTACACACAAAGGCCAATTGTTGGCATTTTTGATGTGCCGTTATTGCTGCAGCTGAGTAAGCAAAGCAGACAGGGGGAATGGCTGTGGATTTACCAGGTGAATACTGCACATTATTTTATTCAATTTCCACCTTGAGCAAATTGTGATAAATCTATGGGGGGGAGGGGGGAGAGTAACATTTAAGAGTAGATTCACCCTTGTGTTAAATGGATCCGACAGGCTGTTCTTGCAGAAGTTCACCAGATGCAGCTTAGCCGGATACTGCCATTTACAGTCAGACCCCATTGACTATAATGGCATCCAACCGCTTTTTAAAATGTTTTACATTAAATCGGATAAAAAACGTGAATGAGAAAAATACTGCTTATAGTTTAAGTCTTTTGGGGTGGTTTAATCCACACTTTTGCCAAGAGAATAATGGATGTGTTTTTTTTTTTTTTTTTTTTAGGGGAGCTACACAAGCCCTAGCTTGCGTATGTAAAACAAATCAATCAACAAGGGAATGCAGTTTAACCCTCCTCTTATGTTAGGGTCAGAACCGACCCGTTTTCAGGTTTTGAATGTCTATAAGTATCACATAAATTTGTTTATTGCATCAAGATTTTTTTTACTTTGTCAGGAACCTCTATTTAAACAATGTAATAGAAAAAGAATCCTTTTCACTAAATTATAAAATACTGTGGTGAAAATTAAGACGTTTATGGTGTTAGGGTCAATTCTGACCCAGTTATAATATAGGATTATAGGACACTAATAAGTGCCAAAACTGAAATCCTAAACACTCTCTGCTTAGTAACACTGACAGCCAATCACATCTCAACCCTGTGAGCTGTAGTTAGGGAGGGGCCTATCTCTTTGCCTGCTTGTCTGCTTCTCTAATAAAGTAAATAGTCTATTAAGATTTATTTTACCATTTCTTAAATTTGAAAATGAGAGGTATGCTATCAAAAGGTCTAAAAGGTCACACCAAAAATATTAAAACCAATCTTTTCAAGGATAAAGAAGCCTAACAAGGTAACCAAGAGGTAAGAAACAAATCGGATGATAAATAATTGTTCAGAGGGTATTTTATGGCTGATTTAAGACACGGGTCAAAACCGACCCGTTAACATAATGGATAGTAACAGAAAGCTAACATAAGAGGAGGGTTAAGGGTATGAAAAGGGGGTTAAAGACAAAGCCTGGAAACAATAGGCTGGTAAGTTTAACATCTGTTGTGGGTAAACTGTTTGAAGGTTTTCTAAGAGATGCTATCTTGGAGTACCTCAATGAAATTAAGCGAATAATGCCGTATCAGCATGGCTTCATGAGGGATCGGTCATGTCAAACAAATTTCATCCGTTTCTATGAGGAGGTAATTTCTAGACTTGACCAGGGTGAGTCAAATGTACTGTATTTCATATCTTGACTTCTCCAAAGCATTTGACACTGTACCACATAAAAGGTTAGTATATAAAATGAGAATGCTCGGACTGGGAGAATACGTCTGTATGTGGGTAAGTAACTGGCTCAATGATAGAAAACAGAGGGTGGTTATTAACGGTACATACTCAGATTGGGTCACTGTCACTAGTGGAGTACCTCAGGGGTCAGTATTGGGCCCTATTCTCTTCAATATATTTATTAATGATCTTGTAGAAGGCTTGCATAGTAAAATATCAATTTTTGCAGATGACACTAAACTGTGTAAAGTAATTAACACTGAAGAGGACAGTATACTACTACAGAGGGATATGGATAGATTGGATGCTTGGGCAGATAAGTGGCAGATGAGGTTTAACACTGACAAATGTAAAGTTATGCACATGGGAAGGAATAATGCAAGTCACCCGTACATACTAAATGGTAAAACACTCGGTAACACTGACATGAAAAAGGACTTCAGAATTTTAGTAAACAGCAAACTAAGCTGCAGAAACCAGTGTCAGGCAGCTGCTGCCAAGGCCAATAAGATAATGGGTTGCATCAAAAGGGGCATAGATGCCCATGTTAAGAACATAGTCCTACCACTTCACAAATCACTAGTCAGGCCATACATGGAGTACTGTGTACAGTTCTGGGCTCCTGTGAACAGTGCAGACATGGCAGAGCTGGAGAGTGTTCAAAGGAGAGCAACTAAAGTAATAACTGGAATGAGTGACTACAGTACCCTGAAAGATGATCAACATTAGGGTTATTCACTTTAGAAAAAAGATGACTAAGTGACGATCTAATAACTATATATAAATATATCAGGGGTCAGTACAGAGATCACTCCCATCATCTATTTATCCGCAGGACTGTGACGAGGGGACATCCTCTGCATTTGGAGGAAAGAAGGTTTGTACACAAACATAGAAGAGGATTCTTTACGGTAAGCGCAGTGAGACTATGGAACTATCTGCCAGAGGAGGTGGTGATGGTGAATTGGCTAAAAGTTCAAGAGGGGCCTGGATGTATTTTTGGAGTGTAAGAATATTACAGGCTATAGCTATCAGAGATGGGCCGTTGATCCAGGGAATTATTCTTATTGCCTGACTGGAGTCGGGAAGGAATTTATTTTCCCCTAAAGTAGGGAAAATTGGCTTCTAACTCACAGGGTTTTTATTTGCCTTCCTCTGGATCGAATTGCAGGATAGAAGGCTTACCCATGTTACTATAGCAATGATCGATTTGGTGTGCATTAAAATGTCATTCCTAAAAGTATGAAACAGAACCGAACAAGAATGAGTAAAAACTGTAAACTACTGCAGGTTATCTGTATGGGTTTCATTATGCTGGTTCATGGCATCATGGCACACATCAAGTAAAACCAGTAATGCAGGCATTATTGCACAAATTTTTTTTTTTAATCTACTGTTTGTAACAGTCCAGAAATACCTCATCTTCTTTCATCTTCAGGCTATGCTTTACATTAGCTAGCTCAGTTTTCTCTTTTTGAAGCATCTGCTCCTTGCCTCCCAAAAGCTTTTCTTGCTGCATTGTTACAGCATTTTTTAGCTTCATTTTGTCTACCAATTTCTTCATATCAGTTTGCAACTTTTTTATAATTTCATTTGCCTATAAAGGAGAACATAAATAGAAACAACTTGTAGTGCAAGAAAGACAGCAAGGACAAACAGAAATCTATAAAAATATTGAAAAAAATAAAAAATTTATTACTTTTATCAACTCCTCAGAGAGTGATTTGATGGTTGTTTCAAGCTTCACAGTTTGTAGTTGTTTATGTTCAAGAGATTCTTCTAACTTTTTCTAGGAAAAAAAAAAAAATGAAGCAGACACTTGCTTAGTAATTATGTCAACTAAAAGACAAGGCATAAAAATAACTGTACATAATGTTTTTTTTTTATTACATATTTGCAAGTCTCAGGAAAAGTTTTTAGGAAAAATGTTTCTAAACAAACCTCATGTTGTTGAGCACTTTCACAGGCATCTGTGCTTTTTATTACAACTTCCTCTTTAGCCTTGACTTCCTGTTCTAGAACAGCTGTTCGCATTTTATACTGGTTTAGGAGTTTCTCTCTCTCATGGCACTCAGAATCCAGAGCACTAGTCTCTCTTCGGAGAGAGGCTATCTCCTGTTTTGCTCTATGATTTTCCTGGGGGGAAAAATAAAAAATAAAAACATTTCACAAATTAAGGCATTACATGCATTGAGAAACAAAAATCACAAATGGAGACATTTACACTTACAAAGCAAATTATATTTTTGATGGAAAATAGTGTTTATATGTTTATTACAGTTAAAGGGGTTTTTGCCAAGTATGAAAGTTATGCCCTCCACAGGTAAAGGGATAACTGGTTGGTGGGGTGGCAACTCCTCGGACTCCCACAGACCCAAAGAATGGGGCTCCCATGTTTCTCAATGATGAAGCGACGAGGCCAAGTATGCATTCTGCCATTCCATTCTCTATGGGAGCGGAGTACAGAGCTCAGCTATTTCCAACAGCCCCATTGAGATGGAATCAATCATCAGGGCGCATTCTTGAGATTAGTGGGGCTCTGACTGAAGGGACCCCCACCAATCAGTTATCCCTTACCCTGTGTGTAGGGAGATAAACTTTCATACAACTGCTTAAAAAAAAACACAAAAAAAAAACAAATAACTAGGGATAAGCGAATAGACTTCGGATGAAACATCCAAAGTCGATTCGCATAAAACTTAGTTCTAATACCGTACGGAGCAGGAGCTCCGTACAGCATTAGAATGTATTGGCTCTGATTAGCCAAAGTTATTGCTTTGCGAAGTCTTGCGAGACTTCGCGCAAGATCATAAATTAATTTGTACTGTAAAAAAAAACATTTCCCGAACTCTAGTACAGTATTAGAACGAAGTTTTATGCGAATCAACTTCGGATATTCCATCTGAAGTCGATTCGCTCATCCCTACAAAAAATAAAAAATAATCATACTAAACTATATCTAATGATGTGGTTTAAGGGGGTATTCTGGTTATATAATGTTATCCCCCATACACAGTGAAGGTCCTATTGCTGGGGCCCGCACTTAAAACAAGAATGGAGACCGTATAGCCCATAGATCCCTCCAAAATGAACTGAGTGGTCGGTCAGGCATGCACGCAGCTGCTCTACTGATTTCTTTGGGAGTTTGAGACAGCCGACAGCAGTACTTTTCTATCTTTGGAACTCCCACTGAAATCAGTGAAGGACCCTTGCCAACCTAATAGCTTTCCCATATCTGGTTTAAAATTAATTAAATAAACCCCCCCCTTTTTTTTTATCAATCATGTTGTTCAACTGATGAGCACACCATCAAAAAGCTGTAATTTATGGCGGATGTCTTTCACGGTCATGCTGGACCACAACAGAGAATGAGTAGGCTGCTTGTGTAATGTACAAGCAAGCCAGGTCATACGCATTAATAGACTTTTTCGTAGTTGTCTTTTGTACTGGCTAAAGATCCCAAAATGGGGGAACCCCTCCATCAAACCATAATTCCCTAATACAGTATTTAAAGAATAGCTATGATTCCTAAATGCTAAATAGAACTTTCAAAATAATCTTTCTTAAAAATTTCCTACCATTTTGCTTCTGCAGACTGAGTGTGTGTTTTTGTGTTTGTAAGCCTTTAACATAGCTGCTGGTTCTGCTCAACTCGACATCTATCGGTGCTCTGTTTTTGACAGCCCTCTCCCTTTGTCTAAATGTTAGAGATACAACAGGAAGGTTGTACACTGCAGATGTGTATGAAGGGGGATAGAATCAATGGAGGAAAGCTTACACAGGCTGAAGATGGGGAGGAAAGCAGACACAAAGTAGTTTGCATGTGGAAGGCAGCAGCATCCTAGACACACAGATCCATCATGTATTACTGGCAGGGAAAAGTCAACATGACAAAATTCTGAAACTAGGTAGGTTGCTAACTGAACATTAGGATTTTGTGGAAACAAATGAAGGATGACTGCAGTCCAAAATCAGTGCAACTAATAACCACTGCAAGGCATTTTTGAAAGCAAAACCTGCTGCAACTTACATATTTTTATTTATTAACACCCCACTCAAACTGAGAATAACTCTCAGCAGCAACCATCATTTAGGTCATAACACATGAAAAACATGCATACATTGATATTAAACTTCAGGATAATGGGGATATTAAAGTTTGATCATGTTTAGGCTACTTTCACACTTGCGTTCAGAACGGATGCGTCTGCATTAAAACTTAGAAAATTTTCTAAGTGTGAAAGTTGTCTGAGCGGATCCGTTCAGACTTTACATTGAAAGTCAATGGGGAACGGATCCGCTTGAAGATTGAGCCATATAGTGTCATCTTCAAGCGGATCCGTCCCCATTGACTTACATTGTAAGTGTGGACGGATCCGCTCGGCTCCGCACGGCCAGGCGGACACCCGAACGCTGCAAGCAGCGTTCAGGTGTCCGCTCACTGAGCGGAGCGGAGGCTGAACGCTGGCAGGTGGATGCATTCTCAGTGGATCCGCCTCCACTGAGAATGCATTGGGGCCAGACGGATGCGTTCGGGGCCGCTCGTGAGCCCCTTCAAACGGTGCGCACGAGCGGACACCCGAACGCTAGTGTGAAAGTAGCCTTATCCAATTATCCCATTTGTTCAATTTTTACTAGTTTAATTGACGTTCTAATAACCCAACTGCAATTAAAGAGGTTTTTCAGGTTCCTGATATTGACGACTTATCCTCCGAATAGGTCATTAATATCCGATGGCAGAGGCTCCGACACCCCGCATCCTCACCAATCAGCCATACCCTGCAGCCTCCTACTCAGGAACTAGAGCAGGAAGCACAGCTCCTTTCAAAGTGTAGTGGTCATGTATGGTTACTGCCGCATTGAAATCAAAGGTTCAGCTGCAGTAACCCTGTACAGCCACTACACATTGAATGGAGTAGTGTTTACTACTCCATCAAAGGGTTAGTTCTCCAGTCAGAGGCTGGAGGGAACAGCTTATCAGTGGGGTACAGGTTGTCTGACCTACACTGATTGGATATCGATAACCTATCCTGGGGATAAGTCATCAATATTTCAGGAGCCCGGAAAACCGCTTTAACTGCAATTTTGTTATTTACATAAAAAAAACTGATGAGACAAGATAAACCTCAAACTTTCTTATTCTTCCCCAATATCCTAAAGTTTAATATAATAAAGTGTTTTTCATGAGTTCGAACATAAATTATCTGGGAAAACACCTTTAATAGAATCAAACATGGACTTCTGCCCTAGACCACACACCTCTTCCACTACTGCTAGTTTGCCTTTGATTTCTCGAATACATGATTCTGACTTATATTTTCTCTCCGTGAGGTCTTTGTTAAGTGCTTCCAACTCAGATACTCTGCTTTCCAAGTGCTGTATTGTTCGGTTACTTGACGATTCCAACTCCTTCTTTTGCTGTTCATATTGATGCTGGTACTGTGTTTGAATCTGTCAAGAATTGAAATTTGTTACCATAACTAAAGAAACATTGTTTGAAATACACTGTATAATAATTCTTTAGCAGTAGATAAACTAACTACACTACAAGCTAGACAACAGACAAAATGGTTACAACATTATTGCATTATACATAGCGCATCTATTGCCCATTAGTGAAACTGCAGTGACACAAACTTTAATTTCCACACTACAAAGCGCTTTTATAAACAACATGACTGAACACATGTATCATGCCGTGTATTCTCCACGGAATAAAAAGGTTTGCCTTTCACACTCACAATTCCAGAATTCAATTGAATAAAATGACACACTAAAAGTCAAACCTGTAAGACCTTCTCCCTTTCAGCAGTGATTTCTTGTGTATGCCTACTGGTTAAAAAAGATGTCTGTGATGTCCATTCATTCCTCAACTTACTGAGTTCTGTACATTTTTCTTCGAGACCCTGTAAAAATGTAGATGTAAGCAAACTTAAATTGAACTACGTTTATATTTAGTATGATATGCTTTTGGAAAGCAAGAATATTTCTATAAAAACCATAACAAAAGCTGCCATCACTGAAGATGGGCTTTATGTGCTTTCAATTTGGGCTTCCATCTGAATGAGTCTTACAAATTAGCATTAAAGAGGTTTTCCAGGTGTTCTACACTGATGACTATGGTTCAGCGAACTGTGTTTCAAGTTCGGCGTACCTTGTACGCCGAACTTGAAACACAAAGTTTGCACAACCCTAATGATGACCAATCCTCATGATAGGTTATGCTTATCTGATTGTTGGGGTCCGACTCCTGGCACCTTGCCAGTCAGCTGTTTGAAGAGGCCATGGTGCTCTGGTGAACGATGCGGCGTCCTCTCAGCTTACCAAGCACAGCACCGTCCAAATGATATCGGCTGTGATTGGGTTCGCCGCTGCTCAGCCCCATTCCAGGAGTCTGACCCGAACTGAACAGATGCCGATAACCTATTATGAGGATAGGTCCTCAGTATAAAACACTCAAGTTTCCCAGCAACCAACTAACAGTAGGATCACTAGTAATGCACCTTTTGGCATTGAAAAAATGTACTTCAGATGTATATAGCTTTGTATCTGGAGTGATTAAAGGGATTCTCCCATAGGGCATGTCTAGTATTGCAGTTAAGCTCCATTGAAAAGAATAGGGATCAGTTGCATTAGCAGACACTGACCACAGAATGATATATCTCAGGTTACCCATACTACTCCTTTTAAGTTGCAGGTTATTGGCAGATTCCTGTATTGCTTCACCAGCTCAGTGGGCAGCTGAACCATGCTCTCAGACTTAGAGATTATTAAATTGGATTTACAGGGCAACTGGTGGGAAATTCTAATTTTCATGCTTTACTATGTAAACTCTCATATTCAGGAGAGCAATAGCAGGTATAATATAGTACTGAAAACAGCCACAGTTCTCCGATATTCTAACATAAGTAGACCAATCAGGAGACATGTTGTAGAGATATACAATTTACAGCCAGGAGAAATAGTGCACATTTATAACAAACTTATAATTAAGCAAACATTTTAGCTGATATTTGTAATGCTTACTTATTACTGTTAATATTTTAAAAGTACCAACCTGTTGTAGCAAGCATATCTTCTGAGAAAAATCCTCTTCAGAGCTCACTAGTTTTCCCTTTAGGAGACAATTTTCTAACTAAAAGATATGCAGAAAAAAAAAAAAATGCAGCTCAAGACTGGATATTCAAAATAGCTTGTTAGTAAAGTAAAATAACCAGTTAATATTGCCTTATTTCATTTGCCTGTATGTTAGTGCGGAAGAAAGCTTATGGCCATTTCTTTGCAGAATTGCTTAAGTTAGCAAATTAGATTTTAATAGGGTACTTTCACACTAGCGTTAAAGTTTTACGGTATTAAGTTCCATCATAGGGGCTCAATACCGGAAAAAAAAAAAGCTTCCGTTTTGTCCCCATTGATTGTCAGTGGGGACAAAACTGAACAGAACAGAACAAAATGCTCCAAAATGCATTTCGTTCCATTTAGTTGACCGGAGAGCAAACCGCAACATGTTGTATTTTGCTTTCCGTCCTGGGAAAAAAGGATCAGTCATGACCCCCAATGCAAGTCAATGGGGACAGAACCGTTTTCTCAGCCTCAATAGAAAACTGATCCGTCATCCATTGACTTTCAATGGAGTTCAAAACGGATCAGTTTTGGGAATGTTAAAGATAATACAACCGGATCCGTTCATAATGGATGCAAATGGTTGTATTATCAGTAACGGAAGCATTACGCTAGTGTGAAAGTAGCTTAAACTTCTCCGGTATCTAGTTCCATCCTAGGGGCTCAATACCAGGAAAAAACTGATCAGTTTTATCCTAATGCATTCTGAATGGAGAGCAATCCGTTCAGTATGCATCTTGACGTCTTCAGTTCAGTCACTGTACGGTTTTTGGACGGAGAAAATACCGCAGCATGCTGCGGTATTTTCTCCGTCCAAAATTCCGGAAAACTTGCTGGAATGCCGGATCCATTTTCCATTGAAATGCATTAATGCCGGATCCGACCCAAAGTGTTCCGGAAAAAAACGGATCCAGTTTTGGGGTCTGCTCACGCACAGACCTTTGAAAATGTGAAAGATAAATACCGGATCCGTTTTTCCAGATAACAACCGGAAAAACAGATCTGATAATGCATCCACATCTGGATCCGTCTACAAATGGTATCCGTTTGCATACAGATTGCCGGCAGGTAGTTCTGGTGACGGAACTGCCTGCCGGAATCAAACAACGCGAGTGTGAAAGTACCCTTACACAGGGCCAGTTGGTGGCAATTAACTAAATGGTATGATCATTTAGAAACTATCGTCAGTTCATTCAGGAAATTCCACATTGGATCACTATGAACACTGACCAGCGGAAAATGTTTCTTTATCACTTGCAGGTTGATCAGAGTTCTAATCATAATCCTGGTACTGTGAAGACGGATCAGTGGCATTTTAAAATAGGGCACTATACAGTACTTCTGTTCAAGTCTAACCTTACTTGTGGTTTGAACCCTGAGATAATTTAGTGTAAATGTTCCAGTCAGTGTGCAGTCTAATACAAGAGGTAGTAAAAGTGTTTTTGTAGCCTGGAGCCCTGACTTGTAAAGCCTTTGAATGACTCATATGCCTCTGCATTTCTATAGCGGTATGTGAGCTTGTTTTCACATGATTATGTCATTTTTAAAAAAAACAACAACAACATGTACCTGCTGAACCAGGTTTACTTTAGAAAAAGTGACAAAGACAAGTTGAAAAACAAACCATTTAGGCAGTTTTAATAGACATAAAATTACTGCCATTACTAACCTTTAAGCTCTTAATGCAGTCAGCAAGATATTTTTTTATGTCGCTGTCATTCCCTTCTAAAAGTTTTAATGAGAGGTGAACAAGGTGCTTGAATGGATTTGTTTCAATTACATTCAGGCTTGCAGACATACAGTCAAGTCCACTGGAAGATGTTAGAAGCTGTAGCAAAAACCTTTAAAGGACAAATATATAGTTATTAAGTGATTAAAAATGAAAGGCTGGTACTGTATGAAATGGATTCAACTGACTAACAGCCTTGGACAAAAATAATTTTCCTTCTAACAAATAAAATCACCTCCCTGTTAGAATCTTCTTTGTGACAAAAGCAGCATGTAGAAGGCATAAATCCTTTTCTTGGCCCAGCATGAATGTTTCACAGCAAAGTAATCAATTTGTATATGCCTCCAGATAAACACCATGTAATCTTATCACTCGCAACCACTCTAAGCAACTGCTGAAGAAACATTAGAAAAAAAAAGTGCAAAAACGACTGAACTGTAAAGAGTAAATAGTTTCCCCTACAGAAGGCGGCCCATAACCCACGTCCAACCACATGCAGACTTCTTTTCCTAAGGTGTTAAACTTGAAAGAGAAGGCTTCCAAAGGAGAGATGACCGTGGGCAGAATTAAGTGTGCTAGCAATCTTCCAGCAGATCGATACAATGAGCGAAACTACACAATAAAACCTTGTACTCTAGAGAAGTCTCTGAGCGTCTTATTTTTCACATAACAAATTTTGACAGCAATACTTCAAATGTAATCTGAACTTCATATCTCCCTTAAAACATCGCTGCTGGACTGGACACTGATGAGCCTCTTAGTGGAAAGTTTCCTGCACCGCTATATGCTGTGAATCCTGGACAAATCTTCTGCACTTGTGGTTAAAAACCTCCAAATCTTTATTTCAAAAGCACAAAAACATCAACATGCAATACAAAAAAAAATTAAAATAAAAGCATTTATGCATTTTTTTGTTTTCTTGTATTGTATGATAATTTTTTTTATGCACTTAGATTTGGAGTTTTTAACCACAAGTATCAGAAGATTTGTCCAGGATTCACAGCATAAAGGGTGGACTGAACTGACACAACCAAGCACAGTGGAGATCCAAGAGGTGCAGTACTGCTGCAAAACTGAGTGAATACACGTCTATTTATCTATATTCCTAACTAGGACACCCTATAGTCTTATATAACTCTTCCTTTCCTTGTGCATCTATTTTAACAAAATGTCCATCATCACCACCTGACATATTAAAAGCTACAAATTAGAAAGTGCTTTTGGTACTCAGCAGTAAACCTCTGGATACAATTCTAAATCTTGCCTTAAGATTGAAGTACATAATAATCCTATGTACTCTAATATGCAAACCTGGTCTTAGATCTCTTACCAAGACACGCCACAGCTTTTTTGATCACAGAATAAATGAAATTTGAATTCAATAAAAGTAGTAGCAAAATTGAATGCGGCTGCACTTCTTGATTAATTATAAATAAGTGCATCAAGGTTTAGAACTTGGTAGAGAAAAATCTTAAGGGTATGGTGAGGTGCTGGGAGGTGTTCCTCCGCATAGGCAATAATTGTCAATTGGGTGGAAACACCTTTCACAAGTATATTAAAGACAACAGACCCATGGTACCCCACTAAAAAGATGACCCAATCAGAAAGTAGAAACCCATTAAAAGAGAAGCTCCCGGAGCACTTCGTAAGAGGCATCTTTCCATTGTAAGGTGACAAGCTCACAGCTCAAATTGTTTAGAGCATAAACAAAGGTTCCCTGGTTTCATGTTGAGAAGCACTCTGGTTACATCTCAGTGATTTACTAATCAACTACTTATTCTGCCTTTATACTTACGGAGTTTGACCGTTTTATACATTATTGCAAGTACATACTACACAAGTAACTAAAGTCCCGTATGCAATCACTTACCTAGGTACGGACTTTTCTTGTTCAGATATACACTGCTCCAAAAGCTCTATGAACCTCTGTGGAAATGCTGAATATTCCACTAGTAATCCTTGCTGGTTCTTGAGGCTAGAATGAAAAAAGGCCATACTTACACACGAAGGGCATTCCAAATGTTTAGAGCATATCCAAAGGTTGTATCAAAAATGTCTGCCAATCGGTTAAAACACTGATCATTAATATTAAAGGGGTTGTCAGGGCTACAGATGTTGATGACCTACCCAAAGAACAGGTCATCAATATCAAGTCAGTGAGGGTCAGACTTCTGGCACCCCGCCAGTCAGCTGTTTGAAGGGCCCTTCACACCATCTACTTTGTAGCTGTGTGCAATGTAATGACAGCTTCCTCTAACACTAGCCTGAATGGGACGAAGAGCTGTAAAATTGCACTGTACCGCCACTGCAGAGTAGTAGATGTGCAGGTACAAATAAGGAGGACGCTCCGCTGCGACCGCTTTAAACACCTCACTCTAGGCAATGCTGTCCACCTGAAACTGATGACTTGTCTTGAGGATAGGTCAATATCTGTAGACCAGACAGTCGCTTTAACTGATACCCGTTTTTTCCCCTCAGTGTATAATGCACTGTATACAAGGTTGACAAAGTACAGGCCTTAATCTAACACTTAAGCACTGGCTCTTATCTGTAACCCGACGTATAAAAACGTTACATTGCTATATGCCAGCGGCCCGTGACGGCAGGGAGCGCTTTTTCTTATTAAGAGCACCACCAGCTGGCTTTAAAATGAAATGTAAGCCTGCAGGCTGGGAATTAACCTTTTCCTGCCTTGACTGTGGCAGAAAGGGGTTAATTCACTTTAGAAAAAGAAAATAAATAAAAAATTAAAATAACACAACCTTAAAATGTCCAAATTTCCCCAAGATGAATAACATTAAAAAAGTCCCTTTGAAGGGGCTTGTAACATTTTGGCACTGTACAAGATTTTTCTGGCAGTATGGTTCTATAGAACCAGCAATAGAAAAATAGGCCATCAAATCCAAAATGGGCTCCAGTCTTTTGAAGTCTAGCGGTGGGCCCAGACAGTAGATACATTACATAAATAGCGTCCATTTTCAGGGTACAAGCGTATGGGAATGGTTTTAGAAATGTTTTGTCTTGAAACCTTTTGTAATATTTTTTTTTTCATAATTTAAGAGCTTTTCCTTAAATATAATTTTTTTTTATTATATCCATTATCTAATGGCAAAAAAGAAAGGTCGAAGGTGTCCAGAGAAAAATATCAAATACATGTAGGCTGGCTCAAAATGAATCAGTTATTTGCAGTTATATAGGCCCAATGTTATACGGAAAAACTGGCCTGGTAAACACTGCGGTAATGAAGTGGTTAAGTTTACCTTATAAAATCTTCTTCCCCTAGAGTGAGATTGTACAGGAAAAATGGATCCGCGTCATCCGAAAGACGAACAATAAGGTCCTAGCCAAAAATATGCAAAAAACACACATTAACAGATGATCAAATACAGCTTTATTATTTTCTTTACAGTTAATTAACTGAGATTTCTTATTATTTTCAATAAAATATCGACTAGCACAAACTCTTCTCTATAGGAGCATGAGTTCCCTACATTGGAAAACTTATGACTGGCATACAGACAGGCACATTCACAAAAAATGCCTTAGTTACTCTGACATAGGGCAAATAATTATGCATCAGTTGCCAATTGTAAGAATTAGGAAAAGCAGTTCTTTCAAACATCTACAAACAGGAATGTGAACCATTATTTGCCCCTGTTTGTGTGCTCAGGTCATACTAACATTTAAATGGGCTCTCCAGGCCTTCAGGGCGCTGACAATCAGCACAACATAGAGAACTGAACACACAGCCGTTTGTACAGAAAAGCTGAAGTGTCTGCATAATAAAAAAATAAAAAAAATGGGAGGAAAGGCCATCAAATGTATAAGTTCAGGAGAACCCCTTTAACACAAGAAACTCAGGATTCGATCCTTGCCTACATGCAATCTGCTAGGTAAACAAACTTAAAGGGCTTGCCTCACTTCAGCGAGTGGCATTTATCATGTAGAGAAAGTTATACAAGCCACTTACTGATGTATTGTTATTATCCATATTGTCTCCTTTGCTGGGCGGATTAATTTTTCCATGACTTTATACACTGCTTGTTTCCATGGTTACGACCACCCTGAAATCTATCAGCTGTGGTCGTGCTTGCACACTGCTTACCACCAGAGAGGTCGGCCGAGAGCGTGCAAGCACGACCACCGCTGATGGATCGCAGGGTGGTCGTAACCATGGAAACAAGCAGTGTATAAAGTGATGGTAAAATGAATCCAGCCAGCAAAGGAGACAATATGGATAATAACAATACATTAGGAAGTGCTTTGTATTAACTTTCACTACATGATAAATGCCACTTGCTGAAGTGACACAACCCCTTTAAAGGGATTCTGTCACCTGCTTTTACCATTTTAAGCTGGCACCATCGCTATGTTGACTAAAGTACCTTATTTCCAGCAGTCTTCTTTTTACTTATTTTCGTTTGGTAGTTTTGATATAAAAGCGATTTTTATGTTATGCTAATTAGGGTCCAAGGTGCCCAGAGGGGCGTTTTTTTCACTCTCCGGAGCCCAGTGACGCCCTCCTGCAGTGCCCAAGAACGCCTCCTGATCATCAAATAACCTCCCACAGCCCCGGCATACGGTTCCGCCCCCTCCCCACATCATAGTCTACCTTATAGAAATGCCCCGTCCTTCTTCCCGTCTGCGGCCAGAAAACTCGCGCAGGCGCAGTTCTGCCAGCGGCCTGCGCGATCATCAACGTCCTGAGGGCAACAGCGCTCAGGTCACATCACTGGGCTCGGCGCATGCCCAGTGAGACTTTTGAGGCTGTTGCCCTCAGGAGGTTGATGGTCGCGCAGGCCGCTGGCAGTACTGCGCCTGACGAGTTTTCTGGCCGCAGACGGGAAGAAGGACGGGGCATTTCTATAAGGTAGACTATGATGTGGGGAGGGGGCGGAACCGTATGCCGGGGCTGTGGGAGGTTATTTGATGATCAGGAGGCGTTCTTGGGCACTGCAGGGGGGCTTCACTGGGCTCCGGAGAGTGAAAAAAACGCCCCTCTGGGCACCTTGGACCCTAATTAGCATAACATAAAAATCGCTTTTATATCAAAACTACAAAACGAAAATAAGTAAAAAGAAGACTGCTGGAAATAAGGTACTTTAGTCAACATAGCGATGGTGCCAGCTTAAAATGGTAAAAGCAGGTGACAGAATCCCTTTAAATTCTTGAAACCAAACAATACTGACATACCTTCTTATATGCAGGTTTTGAAAAACAGTGTGTTTCTACAGTCAGTCTGACAGTGGATCGCCTGTTAGAAGATAAATGTAGATAAAATGATATGCATATCTGTCTCGATATCTACATACAGTACATTCACACACAGCATAGACAAAATAAAAGTATATGAACACCACTCCTGAAACTTTACTGGGTTGACCACCCTAAGGCTCCATTCACACGTCCGCAAATGGGTCCGCATCCGTTCCGCAATTTTGCGGAACGGGTGCGGACCCATTCATTTTCTATGGGGACGGAATGGATACGAACAGCACACAGTGTGCTGTCCGCATCTGCATTTGCGGAGCGCGGCCCCGATCTTCGGGTCCGCAGATCCGCAAAAGATAGAACATGTCCTATTCTTGTCCGCAGCTTGCGGACAAGAATAGGCATTTCTATAGAGGTGCCGGGCGGGTGTGTTGCGGATCCACAATTTGTGGGTCCGCAACACATCACGGACGTGTGAATGGAGCCTTAGTATCAAAAATTTAAAGTGCCCTCCTAGACAATAGCCAAAACCATGAAGTATTTATATCATGTGAAATGTACTGGCTATATATCATTTTTCTAACCTGTTCACCATGACATGTTCCCCTTATGAGCTCCTCAGACCAGCTGTGTGGGAGGAGCAGCGGCAAAGCGAAAGTAAAAATCCCAGCATGGTTTGCAGCAAGCATGTTCAGAGGAGCGGTCACATGACATCCCCGCCCACCTGTGTTTCCATAGAGACAAGAACCCCTCAGATAATATCAATAACTCAGTCATCAGTGAATAACTGCTGTACAGACATAGCAATAGGAAGTACAGCCCAGTCCCAGCAGCACACAGGAATATGATGCTAATGTATCATACATATGTTACTGGGGGAGGGAGGGCCCAGTCATTTCTAGATGCACCATTTTACTTAAGCCATGAACAGAATGAATAAAGGGGGAGATTTCTCATTTCCCTTGTTTGTGAAAAGTGGCGTTAAAAAGTTGCAAACTATGAGTTTGTGACTTTTTAACTGTGCCTTTAACCCCTTAAGGACTCGGCCCTATTTCACCTTCTGGACTTGCCCATTTTTTGCAAATCTGACCAGTGTCACTTTAAGTGCTGAAAACTTTAAAACGCTTTGACTTATCCAGGCCATTCTGAGATTGTTTTTTCGTCACATATTGTACTTTATGACACTGGTAAACTGAAGTAAAAAAAATTCATTTTTAATTTAATTTACCAAAAATTTGTAAAAAATAGCAAATTTCCAATTTTCAATTTCTCTACTTCTATAATACATAGTAATACCTCAAAAAATAGTTATTACTTATTCCCAAAATGATCCAAACATGAAGTAGACATATGGGGAATGTAATTAATTTTTTTTGGGGATGTTACAAGGCTTAGAAGTTTAGAAGCAAATCTTGAAATTTTTTTAGAAATTTTCAAAAACTCAATTTTTAGGGACCAGTTCAGGTCTGAAGTCACTTTGCGAGGCTTACATAATAGAAACCACCCAAAAATGACCCCATTCTATAAACTACACCCCTCAAGGTATTCAAAACTGATTTGACAAACTTTGTTAACCCTTTAGGTGTTCCACAAGAATTAATGGAAAATAGAGATACAATTTAAAAATTTCACTTTTTGGGCAGATTTTCCATTTTAATAATTTTTTTCCAGTTACAAAGCAAGGGTTAACAGCCAAACCAAACTCAATATTTATGGCCCTGATTCTGTAGTTTACAGAAACACCCCATATGTGGTCGTAAACAGCTGTATGGGCACACGGCAGGGCGCAGAAGGAAAGGAATGCCATACGGTTTTTGGAGGGCAGATTTTGCTGGACTGGTTTTTGACACCATGTCCCATTTGAAGCCCCCTGATGCACCCCTAGAGTAGAAACTCCAAAAAGTGGCCCGATTTTAGAAACTACGGGATAGGGTGGCAGTATTGTTGGTACTAGTTTAGGGTACATATGATTTTAAGTTGCTCTATATTACACTTTTTGTGAGGCAAGATAACAAGAAATAGCTGTTTTGGCACAGTTTTTATTTTTTGTTATTTACAACATTCAGGTTAGATCATGTGATATTTATATAGAGCAGGTTGTCACGGATGCGGCGATACCTAATATGTATCCTTTTTTTTTATTTTATTTATGTAAGTTTTACACAATGATTTCATTTTTGAAGAAAAAATAAATAAAAATCATGTTTTAGTGTTTCCATAGTCTGAGAGCCATAATTTTTTCAGTTTTTGGGCGATTACCTTGGGTAGGGTATGATTTTTGCGGGATGAGATGATGGTTTTATTGGCACTATTTTGAGGTGCGTGTGACTTTTTGAGATGTAAGATGACGAAAAATGGATTATTTAGCACAGTTTTTATTTTTTATGGTGTTCATCTGAGGGGTTAGGTCATGTGATATTTTTATAGAGCCGATCGTTACGAACGTGGCGATGCCTAATATTTATACTTTTTTTTTCACCTATTTTTTTTAACTTTATTTGGGGAAAATGATGTTTATTTTTACGTGAAACTTAATTTTTTGGGGGGGAAAACTTTATTTTTGAAACTTTTTTTTTTCACTTTATTTTTTGTCCCACTTTGGGACTTGAACTTTGGGGGTCTAATCCCCTTTACAATGCATTCCAATACTTCTGTATTGGAATGCATTGGCTGTATGAGTAATACTGTGTGTATTACTCATACAGCTTCCGGCCTGTGAGATCCAGGGGGCTGGATCTCACAGGCTCGTCACCGGAAGGCAGCGCAGATGCCTCAGGAAGGCATCATGCTGCCTTCCATGCCATCGGGTCCCCCCCACAGCCCCATGGGGACCCGATGGCACCACCGCCGCACCAGGTAAAAGCCGCAAAACGCAGGTCTGAATTGACCTGCGGTTCGCGGCGATCGCTGACACGCAATTAGCCGAGGTGCCTGCCCAATGATTTGAGCAGGCACGTTGTTCCGATCACCGCTGGGCGGCGGTGATTGGAACAACACATGACGTACCGGTACGTCATGGGTCCCTAAGGGGTTAAAAATAAAAATTAAAAAAAAGGGCGTGACAATGGCAGGGAGGGGGGCGTAACCAGTCGCACCAACAAATTTATGTTAATTTTCACCAGTTTTCTGACTCCAATAAAGGCAGAAATCCAAGGCAGCTCTAAGCCGTCATAGATTTCTGTTTAGCTGCATGGACTGCCATAGGAGGGGGCTGTTGAGCTGGGGGACAGATTTTTGTTGCACAAGAGCTCTGATGAATACATTTGTACAAATCGATCTGCTCACATAGAGAGGAGCATGCTGTCTATCATCACACAACTAAGGCCCCTTTCACACGAGCGAGTTTTCCGCGCGGATGCGTTGCGGGAGGTGAATGCATTGCATCCGCACAGAATCCTGACCCATTCATTTCTATGCGGCTGTTCACATGAGCGGTGATTTTCACGCATCACTTGTGCGTTGCGTGAAAATCGCAGCATGCTCCTCTTTGTGCGTTTTTTCACGTAACGCAAGCCCCATATAAATGAATGGGGTTGCGTGAAAATCGCAAGCATCCACAAGCAAGTTGCTAGGAGACGATCGGGATGGAGACCCGATCATTATTATTTTCCCTAATAACATGGTTATAAGGGAAAATAATAGCATTCTGAATACAGAATGCATAGTAAAACATCGCTGGAGGGGTTAAAAAAAACAAACAAAAAAAAAAAACACAATCATTTAACTCACCTTAATCCACTTGATCGCGATGCCGGCATCTCCTTCTGTCCCCTTTACTGAATTAGACCTGTGGTGAGCATTAATTATAGGTCAAGGACCTTTGATGACGTCACTCCGGTCATCACATGGTACGTCACATGATCTTTTACCATGGTAAAAGATCATGTGACGTACCATGTGATGACCGGAGTGACGTCATCAAAGGTCCTTGACCTATAATTAATAATCACCACAGGTCTAATTCAGTAAAGGGGACAGAAGGAGATGCCGGCATCGCGATCAAGTGGATTAAGGTGAGTTAAATGATTGTGTTTTTTTTTTTTGTTTGTTTTTTTTAACCCCTCCAGCGATGTTTTACTATGCATTCTGTATTCAGAATGCTATTATTTTCCCTTATAACCATGTTATAAGGGAAAATAATACAATCTACAGAACACCGATCCCAAGCCCGAACTTCTGTGAAGAAGTTCGGGTTTGGGTACCAAACGTGCGATTTTTCTCACGCGAGTGCAAAACGCATTACAATGTTTTGCACTCGCGCGGAAAAATTTCGGGTGTTCCCGCAACGCACCCGCTACGCCCGTGTGAAAGGGGCCCAAGGCTACTTTTACACTAGCATTAGCAGGGTCCAGCAGGCTGTTCCCCTGCCGGATCTACGCTAACGCTAGCCCACAAGTACCGTCGGAAGTCCGCTCCGGACCCATTCACAATCACTGATGCCCAGCACGCTGCGTTTTTTGTCCAGCCGCCTCTCGGCCTGTTTGCCGTGCTGCGGCCGCATCCCTGACATGATCCTATTAAAGTGAATGAGGCCGGAGTGGACTTCCGGCGGCACTCGTGGGCTAGTGTTAGCACAAATCACTGTATACAGGGGGTCACAGATCTCTATATGCAGTGGTAGGGGTCACATATCACCATATACAGAGTGCAGGAAGGAGAGGGCACACAATTATAGATGGTGAGACCAGTGACTGCTGCTATCACTGACCTCAGCCATACTGACAGCTCACCAGGGGTTAAAGCACATGAACTGTTTGTCTGGCTGCAATATCACTTCTGTGATAAGAATACAGAGCAGACGGGCCATAAACACGACAGACACTGGGATTGCTCACAGTTTATGGTCCACAGTGCTTCCCTGGCTCTGCTGCATCCTCACATGTTGGCAGGATCCTCTCAGTACAGGGGAAACAGAGGGCACCGAGCCCGCAGTCAGATCAGCCCTCACAGCTTCTCAGTCTCCCTTCCTCCTGCAAAATTTTCTTTATTTCAGCTTTTAACAAGTGCCCCTGCTAAGCCTCTGCCAGCCCTGCACAGCCAGGAGTGCCAGTCACAGAAATAAAGCACCTCTGATACAAGCAGGGTGCTTTAGGACCCAGACAGCAGCACACTCCTTCAGGCATGGACAAGGTTGCTCCATGGCAGTGCAGGGATGGTGGAGACAGGAGGGGGGCGTGGTGAGGGCCAGGACAGGAGGGGGGCGTGGTGAGGGCCAGGACAGGAGGGGGGCGTGGTGAGGGCCAGGACAGGAGGGGGGCGTGGTGAGGGCCAGGACAGGAGGGGGGCGTGGTGAGGGCCAGGACAGGAGGGGGGCGTGGTGAGGGCCAGGACAGGAGGGGGGCGTGGTGAGGGCCAGGACAGGAGGGGGGCGTGGTGAGGGCCAGGACAGGAGGGGGGCGTGGTGAGGGCCAGGACAGGAGGGGGGGGTGGTGAGGGCCAGGACAGGAGGGGGGCGTGGTGAGGGCCAGGACAGGAGGGGGGCGTGGTGAGGGCCAGGACAGGAGGGGGGCGTGGTGAGGGCCAGGACAGGAGGGGGGCGTGGTGAGGGCCAGGACAGGAGGGGGGCGTGGTGAGGGCCAGGACAGGAGGGGGGCGTGGTGAGGGCCAGGACAGGAGGGGGGCGTGGTGAGGGCCAGGACAGGAGGGGGGCGTGGTGAGGGCCAGGACAGGAGGGGGGCGTGGTGAGGGCCAGGACAGGAGGGGGGCGTGGTGAGGGCCAGGACAGGAGGGGGGCGTGGTGAGGGCCAGGACAGGAGGGGGGGGTGGTGAGGGCCAGGACAGGAGGGGGGCGTGGTGAGGGCCAGGACAGGAGGGGGGCGTGGTGAGGGCCAGGACAGGAGGGGGGCGTGGTGAGGGCCAGGACAGGAGGGGGGCGTGGTGAGGGCCAGGACAGGAGGGGGGCGTGGTGAGGGCCAGGACAGGAGGGGGGCGTGGTGAGGGCCAGGACAGGAGGGGGGCGTGGTGAGGGCCAGGACAGGAGGGGGGCGTGGTGAGGGCCAGGACAGGAGGGGGGCGTGGTGAGGGCCAGGACAGGAGGGGGGCGTGGTGAGGGCCAGGACAGGAGGGGGGCGTGGTGAGGGCCAGGACAGGAGGGGGGCGTGGTGAGGGCCAGGACAGGAGGGGGGCGTGGTGAGGGCCAGGACAGGAGGGGGGCGTGGTGAGGGCCAGGACAGGAGGGGGGCGTGGTGAGGGCCAGGACAGGAGGGGGGCGTGGTGAGGGCCAGGACAGGAGGGGGGCGTGGTGAGGGCCAGGACAGGAGGGGGGCGTGGTGAGGGCCAGGACAGGAGGGGGGCGTGGTGAGGGCCAGGACAGGAGGGGGGCGTGGTGAGGGCCAGGACAGGAGGGGGGCGTGGTGAGGGCCAGGACAGGAGGGGGGCGTGGTGAGGGCCAGGACAGGAGGGGGGCGTGGTGAGGGCCAGGACAGGAGGGGGGCGTGGTGAGGGCCAGGACAGGAGGGGGGCGTGGTGAGGGCCAGGACAGGAGGGGGGCGTGGTGAGGGCCAGGACAGGAGGGGGGCGTGGTGAGGGCCAGGACAGGGGGGGGGCGTGGTGAGGGCCAGGACAGGAGGGGGGCGTGGTGAGGGCCAGGACAGGAGGGGGGCGTGGTGAGGGCCAGGACAGGAGGGGGGCGTGGTGAGGGCCAGGACAGGAGGGGGGCGTGGTGAGGGCCAGGACAGGAGGGGGGCGTGGTGAGGGCCAGGACAGGAGGGGGGCGTGGTGAGGGCCAGGACAGGAGGGGGGCGTGGTGAGGGCCAGGACAGGAGGGGGGCGTGGTGAGGGCCAGGACAGGAGGGGGGCGTGGTGAGGGCCAGGACAGGAGGGGGGCGTGGTGAGGGCCAGGACAGGAGGGGGGCGTGGTGAGGGCCAGGACAGGAGGGGGGCGTGGTGAGGGCCAGGACAGGAGGGGGGCGTGGTGAGGGCCAGGACAGGAGGGGGGCGTGGTGAGGGCCAGGACAGGAGGGGGGCGTGGTGAGGGCCAGGACAGGAGGGGGGCGTGGTGAGGGCCAGGACAGGAGGGGGGCGTGGTGAGGGCCAGGACAGGAGGGGGGCGTGGTGAGGGCCAGGACAGGAGGGGGGCGTGGTGAGGGCCAGGACAGGAGGGGGGCGTGGTGAGGGCCAGGACAGGAGGGGGGCGTGGTGAGGGCCAGGACAGGAGGGGGGCGTGGTGAGGGCCAGGACAGGAGGGGGGCGTGGTGAGGGCCAGGACAGGAGGGGGGCGTGGTGAGGGCCAGGACAGGAGGGGGGCGTGGTGAGGGCCAGGACAGGAGGGGGGCGTGGTGAGGGCCAGGACAGGAGGGGGGCGTGGTGAGGGCCAGGACAGGAGGGGGGCGTGGTGAGGGCCAGGACAGGAGGGGGGGCGTGGTGAGGGCCAGGACAGGAGGGGGGCGTGGTGAGGGCCAGGACAGGAGGGGGGCGTGGTGAGGGCCAGGACAGGAGGGGGGCGTGGTGAGGGCCAGGACAGGAGGGGGGCGTGGTGAGGGCCAGGACAGGAGGGGGGCGTGGTGAGGGCCAGGACAGGAGGGGGGCGTGGTGAGGGCCAGGACAGGAGGGGGGCGTGGTGAGGGCCAGGACAGGAGGGGGGCGTGGTGAGGGCCAGGACAGGAGGGGGGCGTGGTGAGGGCCAGGACAGGAGGGGGGCGTGGTGAGGGCCAGGACAGGAGGGGGGCGTGGTGAGGGCCAGGACAGGAGGGGGGCGTGGTGAGGGCCAGGACAGGAGGGGGGCGTGGTGAGGGCCAGGACAGGAGGGGGGCGTGGTGAGGGCCAGGACAGGAGGGGGGCGTGGTGAGGGCCAGGACAGGAGGGGGGCGTGGTGAGGGCCAGGACAGGAGGGGGGCGTGGTGAGGGCCAGGACAGGAGGGGGGCGTGGTGAGGGCCAGGACAGGAGGGGGGCGTGGTGAGGGCCAGGACAGGAGGGGGGCGTGGTGAGGGCCAGGACAGGAGGGGGGCGTGGTGAGGGCCAGGACAGGAGGGGGGCGTGGTGAGGGCCAGGACAGGAGGGGGGCGTGGTGAGGGCCAGGACAGGAGGGGGGCGTGGTGAGGGCCAGGACAGGAGGGGGGCGTGGTGAGGGCCAGGACAGGAGGGGGGCGTGGTGAGGGCCAGGACAGGAGGGGGGCGTGGTGAGGGCCAGGACAGGAGGGGGGCGTGGTGAGGGCCAGGACAGGAGGGGGGCGTGGTGAGGGCCAGGACAGGAGGGGGGCGTGGTGAGGGCCAGGACAGGAGGGGGGCGTGGTGAGGGCCAGGACAGGAGGGGGGCGTGGTGAGGGCCAGGACAGGAGGGGGGCGTGGTGAGGGCCAGGACAGGAGGGGGGCGTGGTGAGGGCCAGGACAGGAGGGGGGCGTGGTGAGGGCCAGGACAGGAGGGGGGCGTGGTGAGGGCCAGGACAGGAGGGGGGCGTGGTGAGGGCCAGGACAGGAGGGGGGCGTGGTGAGGGCCAGGACAGGAGGGGGGCGTGGTGAGGGCCAGGACAGGAGGGGGGCGTGGTGAGGGCCAGGACAGGAGGGGGGCGTGGTGAGGGCCAGGACAGGAGGGGGGCGTGGTGAGGGCCAGGACAGGAGGGGGGCGTGGTGAGGGCCAGGACAGGAGGGGGGCGTGGTGAGGGCCAGGACAGGAGGGGGGCGTGGTGAGGGCCAGGACAGGAGGGGGGCGTGGTGAGGGCCAGGACAGGAGGGGGGCGTGGTGAGGGCCAGGACAGGAGGGGGGCGTGGTGAGGGCCAGGACAGGAGGGGGGCGTGGTGAGGGCCAGGACAGGAGGGGGCGTGGTGAGGGCCAGGACAGGAGGGGGCGTGGTGAGGGCCAGGACAGGAGGGGGCATGGTGACCAATAGCAGGAAAACCAGACAGATCTGCTTAAGTAGATATATTAGTGAGTGTAATATCTCCCTACTTTCTTAGTTTTAATAAGTGCTAACAGAGTGGTCAACCCCTTTAAGGATGCTGATACCTGGTAAACCCTGGCCATGGGTACTAGATGCAGATTACCACTAATTGCCAGGCTGCACCTATACTTGCCATCTGCAACAACAGCAAGTACAGATGCAGGCGGTAACTAGAGCTGAGGCCTGGCAATTAGTGGTAGTGTTGGGGCTGGGTTGGACCATGTATAGGTCAGCCAAGGCAGGTAAAAATGGCCCATCCTCTGCTATCTTACCTACTGGAGAGATCCAAACTGCCCCTGGAGCTGTCCGATTCCCTTTAAGATTGCTGCAAGCTTCCTACTTTTAGCAACAGTTTGGGCAGTTCTTTCCCTATTCCGGCATCCATTAAGATATGGTTTGACAGAGTCACCGAACCCTTTTAGGGATGAACTGGATTGCTCATAGAATGCTAAACCTTCTCATCCAAAATGAGACGACCCTAAAAAAATCTTTTGGATGAATGAGCATAAATTCCCAAACACACACAAAGTCTTGTGGAAAACCTTCCAAGAAGGCTGCAAAAAGAGGCCTAACTCCATAGTAAGTGTCATGGCTGTTCACATTGGAAAATATTTGCTGAGGATTTTGCAGCAAACCTGCAAAAATCAGGTGCAGAACCTGTAATTCTGACAGAGATTAACACTATACATTGTAAAAGGGTGGAATGCACAGTCAAAATATGATACCAAACCGACATCCTGAGATACAAAAAAATCCAGGGCATTTTATTTTTTATTCAACATTTATTTTTTCTGCTACTCATTAAGAGGATTTATGCACAGAAAGTAAATTAGTTACATAAAACAAAAGGATCTTTCGTGCTGCAGCTGCATCTGAATGCAACTACGTTAAACTGATCCATAGGCCCCCATTACAGCAATGGAGGCCAAGTTATTATTATTATTTTTTCCCATTTAGCCATATACAATGTTTTTAAATGTGTGTTTTTTATGCCAAGCAGAGGCATTTTAGGGGTCCATTTAACACTATACCTCCTGTATCCCAAGGATGTGCTCACATATTGTATTCAAACTGAGATTTGATTGAGACATGTGAACAAAGCGGTAAATCAAATAGAATGAATAAAATCATGCTACACCCCAACATTTCAGGTAAAATACATTTTAAAATGGTTTCAATTAAAGTTCAATATTTTACAAGATCAAGCTGGTCACACACTTCAGCCATGTCAGCTATCCCTCCCGATCTCCCACACGCACCTCAGCCACTTACACTGTCTGTCCAAAAAAAAACCTGTGCCACCTGGATTTAACTAAGCAAACAGGTATGAGCCTCCTATTGGAGAATTACTGCATGGGCGATTATCTTTCAACTGGCAATAGGTTATTTAACCCCAACTGGTGCAATGAGTTTCTTCTCATTTCTTAAACAACCATGTCGAAAGACACATCTCGTGGTCGTGGAAAAGATGTTAGTCTGGTTGAGAAGGGTCAAATCATTGGCATGCCTCAAGCAGAGAAAACATCTAAGGAGATTGCAGAAACTACTAAAAATGGGTTAAGAACTGTCCAACGCATAATTAAAAACTGGAAGGATAGTGGGGACACATCGTATTCGAGGAAGAAATGTGTCGGGAAAAAAATCCTGAATGATCGTGATCGGCGATCACTTAAACGTTTGGTGAAATCAAATCGAAGAAAAACAACAGTAGAACTCAGTGAGGCAAACCAGAAAAAAAGGCTTCAATTTGCTAGGGAGCATAAAGATTGGACTCTGGAGCAATGGAAGAAGGTCATGTGGTCTGATGAGCCCAGATTTACCCTGTTCCAGAGTGATGGGCGCATCAGGGTAAGAAGAGAGGCAGATGAAGTGATGCACCCATCATGCCTAGGGCCTACCGTACAAGCCTGTGTGGGCAGTGCTATGATCTGGGGTTGCTGCAGTTGGTCAGGTCTAGGTTCAGCAACAGTATGTGCTCCAAGAATGAGGTCAGCTGACTACCTGAACATACTGAATGACCAGGTTATTCCATCAATGGATTTTTTCTTCCCTGATGGCACGGGCATATTCCAAGATGACAATGCCAGGATTCATCAGGCTCAAATTGTGAAAGAGGGGTTCAGGGAGCATGAGACATCATTTTCACACATGGATTGGCCACCAGAGTCCAGACCTTAACCCCATTGAGAATCTTTGGGATGTGCTGGAGAAGGCTTTGCGCCACAGTCAAACTCTACCATCATCAATGCAAGATCTTGGTGAAAAATGTATGCAACACTGGATGGAAATAAATCTTGTGACACTGCAGAAGCTTATCGAAACAATGCCACAGCGAATGCGTGCCATAATCAAAGCTAAAGGCGGTCCAAAGAAATATTAGAGTGTGTGACTTTTTTTTTTTTGGACAGGAAGTGTATTTCCCATGAGAACAAACAGGATTGGGCTGGTTGAAATCCAGCAGACCATTCCCTGATGGAGTCATCTCCACAACATTGACAGAGAGCTAAAACTTCAGAGTGCAAATGTAATGGTGTTAAAATTACTTGACATAGAAAAAAAAAAAAAAAAGAGATAAAAAAAACAAAAGAGCAACTGACTGTGCACTGAGATCATGCAAATATTGAAAGATAACCAGCGCTCCATGAAAAAAAAAAATTGTCTAACCAGTGCATGCCTAGGCATGGGTTAAGTCCACCCTGGCCACAAAGACGATCCACAAACATAAGGGAGGCAGTAGACATAACCTGAAGGTAAAAATTATGTAGCATTTATCCTGGTAACATATCCAGTGATACGAATCTCTTTTGCATTCAACATATATCTGCTGTCCTCCTTCTTATAGTTGTGCATAGTGATAAGTGCTTACAAAGGTTCTCCAGGAATGATTGCATCCTTTCACTACACTGGTCTACAACAGATGGTAATGATGTTATCATGCCTATGATATGCCATCATGGCTGAGCAGTCTGACAGGAGCATTCACTTATGTGTAGTATATGCAAATGCTAGTGAATATTGTGTAGTGACGCACCACCATTTCACCCCTCTAAGCAGCTCTGCAAGAGGAGGCAACCTGTCCTACTCACATTCTAGAACAGGTTGTTAGCGGCCATTTTAGATAATTCCCGGCGAACCCTTTAAAGACGAAAGAGAGAAAAAAATGATGTCTACTTTAACCACCTCAGGACCGCCGAGCGCAGGATTGCGTCCTGGCGGCGGCCCTGTTATTCCTCCTGGACGCGCCGATGCGTCCTTTCGCGAGACTTCCTGTGAACGCGCGCACACAGGAGCGTGCGTTCACAGGATCGGGAGGTAAACGAGTACATGTACAGCCTGCCAGTGGCGATCATTCGCTGGCAGGCTGTAGATGAGATTTTTTTTAACCGTAAAAAGGTATATTAGACGCTGATTTGTTAACAGGGTCTAATATACCTGCTACCTGGTCCTCTGGTGGTCCCTTTTGCTTGGATCGACCACCAGAGGACACAGGCAGCTCTGTAAGTAGCACCAAACACCACTACACTACACCTCCCCTGTCACTTATTAACCCCTGATCACCCCATATTAGACTCCCTGATCACCCCCCTGTCATTGATCACCCCCCTGTAAGGCTCCATTCAAACGTCCGTATGTGTTTTGCGGATCCGCAAAACACGGACAACGGCAATGTGCTTTCCGCATTTTGCCAGAAATATATAGAAAATGCCTTTTCTTGTCCGCAATTGCGGACAAGAATAGGACATGTTCTATAGGCTCTACAAAAGTCTCATATTCCACAAAAAATAAAGTCTCACATGAACTAGGGTTGTTGCGGGTATCGAAATTTCGATACCCAATCGATACTTTTGTCCCGGTATCGATACGATACCGGGATTTCCGTTTTTTCGATACTGGGCTGCGCTTCTGCGCAGTCTAGTATCTCTGAACATGAGCGCGCTGCTATCGGCGCGCTCATGTTCTCTCTCAGCAGCACGGGGAGAAGGAAGCTGTCCTCCCTCCCCCTGTGCTGCTGCCACCAATGAGAAGAGAGGGGCGGAGGAGGGGCGGCAATGAGAAGAGAGGGGCGGAGGAGGGGCGGCAATGAGAAGAGAGGGGGTGGAGGAGGGGCGGCAATGAGAAGAGAGGGGGTGGAGGAGGGGCGGGCGCACTGCGCCACCAATGATAGGATTACTATCGGAGCGATGGGAGGAGACATCAGCTTCACTAGTGGGCGTTCCTTTTCCCTGCGCTGCGATTGGACAGCGCTACAGCCAGGGAGAAGGAACGCCCACTAGTGAAGCTGATGTCTCCTCCCATCGCTCCGATAGTAATCAGCAGCATGTGGAGCAGGAGAGGAGACAGTAATGGGGCACTGCGGGCGAACGGAGCGGCGCCCAGGACTAAATGGTGAGTGCTGAGACATCGCTGGGCGCCGCTCTGTGTGGCCTAATAGTGAAAGTCTGGACTCATATACAGTAGTCAGTCTTTAACACATACAGGAGGCGGGTGCCGGCAGCAGAATCGCATTGCCGGCACCCTGCCCCTGACAGGGAGCTGCGATCAGCGGCAGTTAACTGCCGCTGATCTGCTAGTACCCGCCTCCTGAATAAAGGGGTAAAATCATTGGTGGTGCAGTGTGCCCCCCCCCCCCCCTCAATCCCCCCATCCCATTAAAATCATTGGTGGCACAGTGCGCCGGCCCCTCTCAACCCTCCAGTATTAAAATCATTGGTGGCAGTGGCCACAGGGACCTCTCCACTCCCCCCTCATTGGTGGTGCAGTGGCAGCTTCTGATCGGAGCCCCAGCTGTGTAAGCCTGGGGCTCCGATCGGTTACCATGGCAGCCAGGACTGGTTGCCATGGTAACATCCCTGATGCTGTGTGCACAAAGCACAGAGCAGCAGGGACAGTGTGGAGTCCTATTCACCCTGATAGAGATCTATCAGGGTGAATAGGAAAAGGGATGAAAGATCCCAGGTTCTAGCCCCTAAGGGGGGAAATAGTTATTAAATAAAAAGTGAAAAAAAAAAAAACACTAAAATATGAAGTATAAATCACCCCCCTTTTCCCAATTTCACATATAAAATATATAAATAAACATATTACATCGCCACGTCAGAAAAGTCCAAACTATTAAAATATAAAAAAAAAATCTAGGTGGTGAATGCCGGAACAGAAAAAATAAAATAAAAACTGCGCGATTCGCCATTTTTAAAAATGAGGAATGCACGTGGCTTTTTTTGTTTATTTTTTTCGCGTGGTATCGAATGGTATCGAGTATCGCAATACTTTTTCATGGTATCGAAACCGAATCAAAAATTTGGTATCGCAACAACTCTAACATGAACTCACCATATCCCTCACGGAATCCAAATGCGTAAAAAAAAATTGACATTTAGATTCCAGACGCTTTAGGGCCCCTAAAATGCCTGGGCAAGTATAAATACCCCACATGTGACCCCATTTTGGAAAGAAGACATCCCAAGGTATTTCGTGAGGGGCATGGCGAGTTCATGTAAAATTTAATTTTTTGTCACAAGTTAGTGGAATATGAGACTTTGTAAGAGAAAAAAATAAAAAATAAAAATAATAAAAAATATTTTTTCACTAACTTGTGCCAAAAAAAAAATATTCTAGGAACTCGCCATGCCCCTCACGGAATACCTTGGGGTGTCTTCTTTCCAAAATGGGGTCATTTGTGGGGTATTTATACTGCCCTGGCATTTTAGGGGACCTAAAGCGTGAGAAGTAATTTGGAATCCAAATGCGTAAAAAATGCCCTGTGAAATCCAAAAGGTGCTCTTTAGAATTTGGGCCCCTTTGCGCACCTAGGCTGCAAAAAAGTGTCACATAGGGTATCGCCGTACTCAGAAGAAGTTGGGCAATGTGTTTTGGGGTGTCTTTTTACATATACCCATGCAAAACAGGACAAGTTTTTTTTTTTTTTTGCAGGGCCACGGAACAGACTTACGGATGCGGACAGCACCGATGTGCTTTCTGCATATTTTGCGGTTCCATTGAAGTGAAGGGGTTCACATCCAACCAGCAAAAATGCGGATCAGATGCAGACCAAAAATGTTTGTGTGCATGAGTCCTTAGGGCGAATACACATGGGGCGAATTAAGTGTGTTTTTTTCTGAACGGATTTCGTGCAGAAAAATCACTGCGTAATACAGTACCAGCAAACTGATTTCACAAATCTCACATGATCTTTTACCATGGTGATGGACCATGTGATGATCGGCGTGACGTCACCACAGGTCCTTTTCCTGCACACAGCTAAGATGAAGACAGAAGGAGATGCCGGGCTGCGCGATCAAGTGGATTAAGGTGAGTTAAATTATAATTATTATTTTTTTAACCCCTCGAGCGCCATTTTACTATGCATTCTGTATTAAGAATGCTATTATTTTCCCTTATAACCATGTTATAAGGGAAAATAATAAAGATTGGGTCCCCATCCCGATCACTTAGCAACCATGCGTGAAAATCGCACCGCATCCGCACTTGCTTGCGATTTTTACGCAGCCCTATTCACTTCTATGGGGCCTGCGTTGCATGGAAAACGCACAATATAGAGCATGCTTCGATTTTCACGCAGCGCACATGTGTACAGCCCCATAGAAATGAATGGGTCCAGATTCAGTGCGGGTGCAATGCGTTCACCTCCCGCATTGCACCCGCGCGGAATACTCGCCCGTGTGAACTCAGCCTAACTCCATTCAATAGAGCTAAACCAAGAGCAGGACTACAGCATTCAAAATGAAAAGCCACAATCAAAATCCAACATGTGAACTACCCTTATGCCCCTTGCAGACAAGTGTGTCCGGATGCGTTGCATCTGCGATCAGGGAAAAACGTGCGAGTAGGTACGCAATTGCAGTCCGTTTTGATTGGGTTCTTATGTCCAGTTTTTATCGTGCGAGTGCAATGCGTTTTGCACGCTCGTGATAAAAAAACTGACTGTGGTACCCAGAATCGAACCCGGACTTCTTCCCTGAAGTTCGGGTTTGGGTTAGGTGTTGTGTAGATTTTATTATTTTCCCTTATAACATGGTTATAATGGAAAATAATAACATTCTTTAATTCAGAATGCTTAGTAAAAGGTTCATTGTGGGGTTAAAAAAAATATCGAATTCCCCTCATCCACTTAATCGCACAGCCGACATAGAAGAAGAAGAAACAAGACTATGTCAGCTGTGCGATTAAGTGGATGAGGGGAGTTCGATATTTTTTTTAACCCCACAATGGCCCTTTTACTATGCATTCTGAATTAAAGAATGTTATTATTTTCCCTTATAACCATGTTATAAGGGAAAATAATAAAGTAAAAACCATGCGTGAAAATCCCATTGCATCCACACTTGCTTGCGATTTTCACGCATCCCCATTCATTTCTATGGGGCCTGGGTTGGGGGAAAAACGCAGAATATAGAACATGCTGCGATTTTCACACAACGCACAAGTAATGCGTGCAAAAAGAAAAATCACTGCTCATCTGTACAGCTCCATTGAAGTGAATGGGTCCGGATTCAGTGCGGGTGCAATGCGTTCACCTCATGCATTGCACCCGCGCAGAATTCTCGCCCATGTGAAAGGGGCCTTAGACCGTGAATTTCCTTCTGTAGGTGGAGGCCATTGTTAAGTCTTTGGTTGAGATAACCTCTCCGTAACACACAATGATGTGGAAGGGGCAGAGGGACCAGAAAAAGTAGATTTTTCTGATATTCTAATGAGCCATCACAAGTGTGTTCCCGAAAGTCCACCCGGCCCCATTCACTATAATGGGGAGCAGTGGAGAGCCGGCCGCAACACGGCAAAAATGCTGAGAGGCAGCCGGACAAATACCTCTGTACGGTCAGAATTTTAAATATCCAATGGATATTCTAATGACTTAACATTTTTAAAAAATGATACGATCTGCAGACTGCACTGTATACACCCCAACCACATGGTTTTAACCTTCAAATGGATCCCCTGTATATTTTTGAAAGCCACAGCACCTGTCCCACATGATCTGAACCATGCTCCTTGGACTACAGATCCCAGAATTGCTCTTATGCATTCCCCATATGTCATAAGGGGAAGGAACTGCATATTCTGGAGTGTCAGCACTCACACCCAGCTTACCCTGAGGGTGCTGTAGAAGACTTCACTGTGGACCGTAGTAATGGTCAACTACCCAAGGCTGGGAATCAAAATATCCTGGGGGGCCCCAAAGAAAATAGCTTTGGTAGCATTAAGAGAGGACAGAGCCTACCACTGCACTTGAGAGACCATATACCGGTATTACCACTGTGCCCTGTGAACCTGTATTCTGATTGGAAATCCTTAGTAACATGGCTAGCTGTGCCCAGTGATTACAACCCTCCGGCTTCATTGTGCACCACCATCAAGGACACCCCACTACTATCAATGTCATCTGCAGCAACCCCTCCCCCACATTGTCATTGCACCAGTCTTTGCCGTGTGTGAGGAAAGCTGAACAAACACAGGGAGAACATATTCCATGTAAGGCATCGTTCACATTTCTGTTCTGTCCACGGACAGCACACCTACCCATAGATTTTAATATGCTTGTTCATAAATCAGTATTTTTCTGTGACAGTGGATCAGACCCTCTAAGGGATATGAGCCCGCTACAGAGAGGTTCCTAGGGCTCCATAGGATCATAGCGAATCTCCCATATACTGCAATGGTAAGTCACTGCAATCTATGGGAGAAGCCATCACATGTTCAAGTCCCCTAAGGAAACTTAATAATAGTGTAACAAAATAAATAAACGTTATACAAATTAATAAATACGCATAGAAAAGTTCAAATCACCTTCCCATATTAAACAAAATACTAAAAAAAAATTTTTAAGTATTTATCCTGTTAGGTGAACCCTGTAACCAAAAAAAAAAAAAAAAAAAAAGGAACCACTTGAAACCGAACCAAAGTTCGGGAAAAGGTTTTTAACAATAGTCATGAGACTTTGATAAGTAATAACTTCAGCTCATTGGAGCCAATACATTCTAATACTGCACGGAGCGCTCGCTCTGTACAGTATTCAAACGAAGTATTATGCAAATTGACTTTGGATGTTTCATTCCGAAGTCGATTTGCTCGCCCCTAGCTCTGGGAAATCAGGGAGTAAAAAATGAAAATGCAAAAACAAAAAAAATAAAACAAAGTCACAGGGTCAGGAAGGGGTTCATACAGTAAAAGGGGTGCGGTATTCTAGCCTGTTCGTGCACAGGGCCCCGGCCATATAACTGATGCTCTGGAGAAGCCAGGTGGCGCAGAGAACACCACCAGGGCAGGTACCAGGCTCTGCACAGGTCAATGACCCGCCTCTCATCCTGTACCACATGTACAGTATGTATTCCAGCATACAGAGACATTATATTCTAATAGACATGGCCTGCTTAGAACTATTAATACACACATTTCTAGGGCCCTGTAGCTCACAGGTGTATGAGGGGGTCCTGTGCAGTCTACAGGTGTATGAGGGAGGGGGCCCTATGCAGCACACAGGTGTATGAGGGGGGCCGGCCCTCTCCAGCACACAGGTATATGAGGGGGGCACTGTGCAGCACACAGGTGTATGAGGGAGGGGGGCCCCTGTGCAGTCTACAGGTGTATGAGGGAGGGGGGCCCCTGTGCAGTCTACAGGTGTATGAGGGAGGGGGGCCCCTGTGCAGTCTACAGGTGTATGAGGGAGGGGGGCCCCTGTGCAGTCTACAGGTGTATGAGGGAGGGGGCCCTGTGCAGCACACAGGTGTATGACGGGGGCCGGCCCTCTCCAGCACACAGGTATATGAGGGGGGCACTGTGCAGCACACAGGTGTATGAGGGAGGGGGGCCCCTGTGCAGTCTACAGGTGTATGAGGGAGGGGGGGGGGGCCTTGTGCAGCACACAGGTGTATGAGGGGGGCACTGTGCAGCACACAGGTGTATGAGGGGGGCCCTGTACAGCACACAGGTGTATGAGGGGGGCCCTGTGCAGCACACAGGTGTATGAGGGAGGGGGGGGGGGGCCCTGTGCAGCACACAGGTGTATGAGGGGGGCCCTGTGCAGCACACAGGTGTATGAGGGGGGCCCTGTGCAGCACACAGGTGTATGAGGGGGGCCCTGTGCAGCACACAGGTGTATGAGGGGGGCCCTGTGCAGCACACAGGTGTATGAGGGGGGCACTGTGCAGCACACAGGTGTATGAGGGGGGCCCTGTGCAGCACACAGGTGTATGAGGGGGGCCCTGTGCAGCACACAGGTGTATGAGGGGGGCCCTGTGCAGCACACAGGTGTATGAGGGGGGCACTGTGCAGCACACAGGTGTATGAGGGGGGCACTGTGCAGCACACAGGTGTATGAGGGGGGCACTGTGCAGCACACAGGTGTATGAGGGGGGCACTGTGCAGTCTACAGGTGTATGAGGGGGGCACTGTGCAGCACACGCCTTACCTCTCCTCACAGTCCCGGCATTTGATGATAATGGTCACAAGTTTACAGAAGAGCTCCTCCATCATGGTGACGTCCTTCTCTCCTCCACGTACATATCCCGCTGCCTCTCACATGGAGCGGCACCTGTTAGCAGCAGTCAGCCTGGCCGGCACCATGCTCCCGAGTTACCAGTGAGGCGCCTCACCTTGCCCGCTCTGCTCCTCCTCCCTCTTGACCTCCCCCCTTCTTCCCTCACTCCCGTGGGGATTCGCGCCACCTTCCCGCCGCCCGCAGCTCCGGGGTGTGAGGCGCACAATTGAGCAACTGCAGATCACCTGAGGGCAGGTGTGCGAACACAGGAAGCCCAATCCTAGCAGCAGACAGGCCATTACTAGTCCTCATCTCAGGCCATGTAGTGAGTTGGACATGTCTGCAGCCTCTCCTAGTAACCTCTGAAGCAGGTGATTTAGGGACAGGACCAGCGTTGCCATACAGAATTTTTCTTTTTTCTGGAAAACTTAACCCAAAATCATTGACAGGCAACATTTTTTACTTACAAATTGGAAACCCATAATAAATGATAAAGAGTACTACACGTCTATAACTCATTATACTGATTAGAACTCATTACCAGAATTTACTGTGAGCTGGAAAATGATGATAATTACCACCAAAATAATCTAATCACGGACATGTCTATTTTTTATCCACTTCAGCCCCCATAGTTTAAACACCCTTAAAGACCAGACCACTTTTTACACTTCTGACCTACACTACTTTAACCGTTTATTGTTCGGTCATGCAACTTACCACCCAAATGAATTTTACCTCCTTTTCTTCTCACTAATAGAGCTTTCATTTGGTGGTATTTCATTGCTGCTGACATTTTTACTTTTTTTGTTATTAATCGAAATTTAAGATTTTTTTGCAAAAAAATGAAATTTTTCACTTTCAGTTGTAAAATTTTGCAAAAAAAACGATATCCATATATAAATTTTTCTCTAAATTTATTGTTCTACATGTCTTTGATAAAAAAAAATGTTTGGGTAAAAAAAAATGGTTTGGGTAAAAGTTATAGCGTTTACAAACTATGGTACAAAAATGTGAATTTCCGCATTTTGAAGCAGCTCTGACTTTCTGAGCACCTGTCATGTTTCCTGAGGTTCTACAATGGCCAGACAGTACAAACACCCCACAAATGACCCCATTTCGGAATGTAGACACCCCAAGGTATTCGCTGATGGGCATAGTGAGTTCATAGAACTTTTTATTTTTTGTCACAAGTTAGCGGAAAATGATTTATTTTTATTTTTTCCTTACAAAGTCTCATATTCCACTAACTTGTGACAAAAAATTAAAACTTCCATGAACTCACTATGCCCATCACGAAATACCTTGGGGTGTCTTCTGTCCAAAATGGGGTCACTTGTGGGGTAGTTATACTGCCCTGGCATTTTAGGGGCCCTAATGCGTGAGAAGTAGTTTGAAATCAAAATGTGTAAAAAATGCCCTGTGAAATCCTAAAGGTGCTCTTTGGAATGTGGGCCCCTTTGCCCACCTTGGCTGCAAAAAAGTGTCACACGTGGTATCGCCGTACTCAGGAGAAGTTGGGCAATGTGTTTTGGGGTGTCTTTGCCCATGCTGGGTGAGATAAATATCTCTCTAAAAGTCAACTTTGTATAAAAAAATGGGAAAAGTTGTCTTTTAGAGAGATATTTCTCTCACCCAGCATGGGTATATGTAAAAAGACACCACAAAACACATTGCCAAACTTCTCCTGAGTATGGTGATACCACATGTGTGACACTTTTTTGCAGCCTAGGTGGGCAAAGGGGCCCAAATTCCAAAGAGCACCTTTAGGATTTCACAGGGCATTTTTATACACGTTTTGATTTCAAACTACTTCTCACACCTTAGGGCCCCTAAAATGCCAGGGCAGTATAACTACCCCACAAGTGACCCCATTTACGAAAGAAGACACCCCAAGGTATTCCGTGAGGGGCATGGCGAGTTCATAGAATTTTTATTTTTTTGGCACAAATTAGCGGAAAATTATGATTTTTTCTTTTTCTTTTTTTTCTTACAAAGTCTCATATTCCACTAACTTGTGACAAAAAATAAAAACTACCATGAACTCACTATGCCCATCACTAAATATCTTGGGGTGTCTTCTTTCCAAAATGGGGTCACTTGTGGGGTAGTTATACTGCCCTGGCAATTTAGGGGCCCTAATGCGTGAGAAGTAGTTTGAAATCAAAATGTGTAAAAAATGCCCTGTGAAATCCTAAAGGTGCTCTTTGGAATTTGGGCCCCTTTGCCCACCTAGGCTGCAAAAAAGTGTCACACATGTGGTATCGCCGTACTCAGGAGAAGTTGGGCAATGTGTTTTGTGGTGTCTTTTTACATATACCCATGCTGGGTGAGAGAAATATCTCTATAAAAGACAACTTTTCCCATTTTTTTATACAAAGTTGGCATTTGACAGAGATATTTATCTCACCCAGCATGGGTATATGAAAAAAGACACCCCAAAACACATTGCCCAACTTCTCCTGAGTACGGCGATACCACATGTGTGACACTTTTTTGCAGCCTAGGTGCGCAAAGGGGCCCAAATTCCTTTTAGGAGGGCATTTTTAGACATTTGGATTCCAGACTTCTTCTCACGCTTTAGGGCCCCTAAAAATGCCAGGGCAGTATAAATACCCCACATGTGACCCCATTTTGGAAAAAAGACACCCCAAGGTATTCCGTGAGGGGCATGGCAAGTTCATAGAAGTTTTTTTTTTTTGGCACAAGTTAGCGGAAATTGTTTTTTTTTTAGTTTTTTCTCACAAAGTCTCCCTTTCCGCTAACTTGTGACAAAAAGTTCAATCTTTCATGGACTCAATATGCCCCTCAGCGAATACCTTGGGGTGTCTTCGAATACCTTGGGGTCACTTGTGGGGTATTTATACTGCCCTAGCATTTTAGGGGCCCTAAAGCGTGAGAAGAAGTCTGGAATATAAATGTCTAAAAATGTTTATGCATTTGGATTCCGTGAGGGGTATGGTGAGTTCATGTGAGATTTTATTCTTTGTCACAAGTTAGTGGAATATGAGACTTTGTAATAAAATAAAAAAAATAATAAATTTCCGCTAATTTGTGAGAAAAAAAAAATAATCTTCTATGAACTCGCCATGCCCCTCAAAAGTGATCTTTATAGCGCCGCAGCGATTTTACGGTGTTTTTGCAGTGATCAGAAAAAAATATATTTCTGTCACTGCGGTGGGGCGGACTGAACGCAAGTGTGCGCACAAGATCAGGCCTGATCGGGCGAACACTGCGTTTTTTTTGTAGAGCCTATAGAACATGTCCTATTCTTGTCCGCAATTGCGGACAAGATAAGGCATTTTCTATATAGTTCTGGCAGTGTGCGGATCCGCAAAATGCGGAAAGCACATTGCCGGTGTCCGTGTTTTGCGGAACCGCAGTGTCCGTGTTTTGCGGATCCGCAGATCCGCAAAACACATACGGACGTCTGAATGGAGCCTTACAGGGGGGTGATCAATGACAGGGGGGTGATCAGGGAGTCTATATGGGGTGATCACCCCCCTGTAAGGCTCCATTCAGACGTCCGTATGTGTTTTGCGGATCCGTGGGTCCGCGGATCCGCAAAACACATACTGACGTCTGAATGGAGCCTTACAGGAGAGTGATCAATGACAGGGGGGTGATCAGGGAGTCTATATGGGGTGATCACCACCCTGTAAGGATCCATTCAGACATCCGTATGTGTTTTGCGGATTCGCAAAACACATACGGACGTCTGAATGGAGCCTTACAGGGGGGTGATCAATGACAGGGGGGTGATCAGGGAGTCTATATGGGGTGATCACCCCCCTGTAAGGCTCCATTCAGACGTCCATATGTGTTTTGCGGATCCGCAAAACACATACGGACGTCTGAATTGAGCCTTACAGGGTGGTGATCAATGACAGGGGGTGATCAGGGAGTCTATATGGGGTGATCACCCCCCTGTCATTGATCACCCCCCTGTCAGGCTCCATTCAGACGTCCGTATGTGTTTTGCGGATCCCCGGATCCGTAAAACACATACGGACATCTGAATGGAGCCTTACAGGGGGTGATCAATGACAGGGGGGTGATCAGGGAGTCTATATGGGGTGATCAGGGGTTAATAAGGGGTTGATAAGTGACGGGGGGGGGGGTGTAGTGTAGTGGTGTTTGGTGCTACTTTACAGAGCTGCCTGTGTCCTCTGGTGGTCGATCCAAGCAAAAGGGACCACCAGAGGACCAGGTAGCAGGTATATTAGACGCTGTTATAAAAACAGCGTCTAATATACCTTTAAGGGGTTAAAAAAATCAGATCTACAGCCTGCCAGCGAATGATCGCCGCTGGCAGGCTGCAGATCCACTCGATTACCTGCAGTTCCTGTGAACGCGCGCGCCTCTGTGCGCGCATTCACAGGAAATCTCGCCTCTCGCGAGATGACGCGCCGGCGCGTGAGTGTGCCTGAGCCAGCCGCCTCCGGAACGCAATCCTGCGTTAGGCGGTCCGGAGGTGGTTATCACGGCCACAGGAAAAAAGTTGCCCCTTTTTTACTGACTTGGCAACGCTGGACAGGATACACAGCAGACAAGATTAATGTAAAGCGAACTTGCGTTTTAGGTTTCAGGTTAAATAAGAATTCCGTTACGGATTCCACTACCACGGACCATAAGTTATGATCCGTGGTAGCAGAATCCATAACGAAATTCTTGGATAACCCGAACCTTGTATGCCGAACTTGAAAGCACAAGTTCACTCATCCCTAGGCATCAGGGTTGCCAACCGTCCAGACATTTCTGGACAGTCCATAAAAATCGGCAACTATTTTGCTGTGTCAGTTAATTTTTTTGAGGCTTGTGGTACTTGACTAAATTATTTTGGTGGAAATTATCATTATTTTACAGCTCACAGTAAAAGCTGGTAATAAGTTGTTAAAGGTAATATTGAGCTATAGACATATATTACTTGTAATTTTTATCATTCATTATGCTTTTCCTATTTGTCCGTAAAAAAATGTTGGCTGTCCGTGATTTTGGCATAAGAAAAAACTCTGGTTGGCCACCCTGCTAGCCATTTTTCCTCTCAGGTGTCATGTGACTCGTTAGTATTACCAGGTCTCAGGTGTGTGAATGGGGAGCAGGTGTGTTACATTTAGTGTTATCGCTCTCACACTTTTTCATACTGGTCACTCATGTCAAAGAACTCTGAGGATATGCAAAAAAGAATTGTTGCTGTACATAAAAAAATGGCCTAGGCTATAAGAAGTTTGCCAACACCCTGAAACTGAGCTGAAACACGTTGCACACAGGTTCCACTCAGAACAGGCCTCACCATGGTCAACCAAAGAAGTTGAGTGCACGTGCTCAGCGTCATATCCAGAGGTTGTCTTGTTGTCTTTTCAAAATAGAGGTATGAGTGCTGCCAGCATTGCTGCAGAGGTTAAAGGGGTGGTGGTCAGCCTGTCAGTGCTCAGACCATACGCCGCACACTGCATCAAATTGGTCTGCATGGCTTTTGTCCCAGAAGGAAGCCTCTTCTAAAGATAATGCACAATAAAGCCTGCAAACAGTTTGCTGAAGACAAGCAGACTTAGGACATGACTTACTGGACCTATGTCTTGTGGTCTGATGAGACCAAGATAAATTTATTTGGTTTAGAAGGTGTCAATTGTGTGTGGCGGCAACCAGGTAAGGAGTACAAAGACAAGTGTGTCTTGCCTTCAGTCACGCATGGTGGTGGTCATGGTTTGGGGCTGCAGGAGTGTTGCCGGCTGTGGGGAGCTACAGTTCATTGAGGCAACCATGAATGGCAACATGTACTGTAACATACTGAAGCGGTGCATGATGCCCTCCCTTCGGAAACTAGGACACAGGGCAGTATTCCAACATGATAACGACCCCAAACACACCTCCAAGACGACCACTGCATTTCCAAAGAAACTGAGGGTAAAGGTGCTGGACTGGCCAAGCATGTCTCCAGACTTAAACCCTATTGAGCATCTGTGGGGCATCCTCAAACAGAGGGCGGAGGAGCACCAGGTCTCTAACATCCGCAAGTTCTGTGATGTCATCATGGAGGAGTGGAAGAGGATTCCAATGGTAATCTGTGAAGCTCTAGTGAACTCCATGCCCAAGAGAGTTAAAGAGGTTGTCCGGGTTTAGAGCTGCCCCCCTGATGTTGGCATCGGAGCATCTCATGCACGGGCTCTTTTTTTTTTCAATAACACACTGCCAGACGGAAACTTCCGCCTGGCAGTGTGTTCGGTGACGTCACCGGCTCTGATGGGCGGGCTTTAGCGCTGCCCTAGGCGATTTACTGGCTAGGGCAGCGCCAAATCCCGCCCATCAGTGCCGGTGACGTCACCGGGGTTCCTGGCAGCCCCATGGAGAGCCCCGTTACGTCACCGGATCTCCAAAAAATTCCTTTGCCCTGCGCGATTTAGCGCAGGGCAAAGGAGAGCATCGGAGCAGGAACTGCTCCGATGCTCATGTCAGGGGGGCTGCCGGGGTGAAAATGGAGGTATGTCCGGGCACAATTTGGCCATTTTCACTTAGGGGGGTACTCACTTTTGTTGTTTAGACATTAATGGCTGTGTGTTAAGTTTTTTTTGAGGGCACACCAAATTTACACTGTTATACAGTAGACTGAATACTTTACATTGTATCAAAGTGGACCCATCTTTATCCAGCTATCGTCCCATTTCACTGCTCCCATTTGCATCCAAACTCCTAAAATAACATGTCCATCTCAAATTGTCCTCTCACCTCTCATCCCACTCACTTTTTGATCAGTTCATCAATATTAGCTCGCTGGGGGTCTGACACATGGCACCCCAACAGATCAGATGTTTTCATCAGCCTCCAGTGTAAAACAAACAGAGGATGTAGCCTAAAAGCAGAAGGCTTCGTCCACTGTGTATGGGTCATGCCTGCGGACTGCAGCTTTTAGCTCCCATTCATTTGAATCACATTAGCAGCACAAATCTCTCAAGTGTTCTGCTATTATTACAGTGTAACAGTGTATCAGCCTGACGTCTAGGCTATTTAGCACTCCACTGATTGATTGTCAGTACAAGTTTGTGGCTAGCAAATCTTATACAGGTTAAGGCCTCTTTCACACGACCGTATGGCTTTTTCAGTGTTTTGCGGTCCGTTTTAAACGGATCCGTTGTTCCGTTTTTTTGTTTCCGTTGTGTTTCCGTTTCCGTTCCGTTTTTCCGTTCCGTTTTTCCGTTCCGTTTTCCGTATGGCATATACAGTATACAGTAATTTCATAGAAAAAATTGGGCTGGGCATAACATTTTCAATAGATGGTTCTGCAAAAAACAGAACGGATACGGAAGACATACAGATGCATTTCCGTATGCATTCCGTTTTTTGCGGACCCATAGACTTTAATGGAGCCACGGAACGTGATTTGCGGCCAAATATAGGACATGTTCTATCTTTAAACGGAACGGAAAAACGGAAATACGGAAACGGAATGCATACGGAGTACATTCCGTTTTTTTTTGCGGAACCATTGAAATGAATGGTTCCGTATACGGAACGCAAAAAACGGTCCGCAAAACGGGAAAAAAAAAACGGTCGTGTGAAAGAGGCCTAAAGGTTTTTTTTCGGGCCATATATATTAATGATCTATCCTCAGGGTAGGTCATCAATATCTGATTGGCATGGGTCTGACACCTGCCATCTAATATTGATGATGACCTATCCTAGGTATATGTCTGAGCTGTTAAATTCTGGAGAAACCCTCGCAGTAACACTAGGATGAAAGTCAAATTTGAATACGTTGTTTCCATTTTATTGTAGATCAGCACTACCTATTGTGGGTGAAAGTGGCTCACAACTAGAGATGGGCGAAGTTCTTAAAAATCCGATTTGACTGCTTCGCACTCCCACCAAAATCAGTTCATGTTTGAAGAGGAGGCGTCTCAGAAGTGCAGTGTAATACAAGTACTCGGTCCATTCAAGTGGGAACTTGTAATTAAACTATGCCGCTGCTCCAGAGGAGACGACTTGTACTGTAGAAACGAGGAAGTGGAGCTCGCATGGAGTGCCGTCTCCTCATTAAACAGCTGATCGGCAGGAGTGCTAGGTGTCGTACCCCCACCGATCAGATATTGATGACCTATCCCCAGGATAGGTCATCAATATATACTGTAGAGCAGGACAACCCCTTTAATCAAACTCTTGACCATAGCATATTATAGTATGTGGGCCTTTTCCTTGTACCTTATTCTAGTTTACTCTTTAAAGAGGACCTTTCACCGATTCTTACCCTATGAACTAAGTATACATACATGTGGAGCGGCGCCCGGGGATCTCTCTGCACTTACTATTATCCCCGGGCGCCGCTCCGTTCTCCTGCTATGTCCTCCGGTATCTCCGTTCCCTAAGTTATGGTAGGCGGAGTCTGCCCTAGCGCTGGCCAATCGCATTGCAGAGCTCACAGCCTGGGAGAAAATAACCTCCCAGGCTGTGAGCTCTGCGCTGCGATTGGCCAGCGCTAGGGCAGACTCCGCCTACCATAACTTAGGGACTGGTATCTCCGCCTACTATAACTTAGTGAGCGGAGATACCGGAGGGCATAGCGGGAGAACGGAGCGGCGCCCAGGGATAATAGTAAGTGCAGGGAGATCCCCGGGCGCCGCTCGACATGTCTGTATAGTTAGTTCATAGGGTAAGAATCGGTGAAAGGTCCTCTTTGAGAATAATGTATTCTCTACTATATTGTTAGAAATGGAAATGTATTTCGAAAGAAGCACTGAGACAGCTAGTAATTCAGTGAAATGAAGCTCATTTACAGCCTGTGTGTTATCTTAAAGTACTATAGGAAGCATTGAGTTTAATGCATGAGCAAAGGTTGTGTTTAAAGTTAGTGTGCCATGGTAACTACAGATGAGTGCTTCCTCCTGAACCTATAATTACATACACAGTAGATACAATTAGCCAAGCCACCTTCTCACTCCTTTACTGTGGAAGGTGTGCTGGAAAAGATCAAGTAGCAAATGAAGTTCACAAACTTATTTCAAATCAAAAAGTTTAACTTTAAACTGATTGCCCATTGCTGCCACTGTTGGTGGTCTCAAAATATCTTTATGAGGGCATAGTGATATGACTAGGGGCAATCACGATTTTGATAATTTACAGGTCAAACCATGCTTTAACATAAAAGTAACAATGATTGTGCAACTGAAAGTGGCTGCTTTCCAGGATTTTAATATCAATGACCAACATTTTGCATAGACCGTCAATATCAGAAGCAGGTGAACAGTTTATTCAAACAGCTAATGGGCAGAGGGGTCAGATAATTGGATCAGTCTAATATTAAAGACTAAGGCCTTATGCACACGAAAGTATTTTCTTTCCGTGTCCGTTCCGTTTTTTTTTTTGCCGACCTTATATGAAACCATTCATTTCAATGGGTCCGGAAAAAAAAAAAAAAAAGTTACTCCGTGTGCATTCCGTTTCCGTATGTCCGTATTTCCGTTCCACCAAAAAACAGAACATGTCCTATTATTGTCTGCATTACGGACGTGGATAGAACTGTTCTATTAGGGGCCAGCTGTTCCATTCTGTAAAATACAGAATGCACACAGACGTCACCCGTATTTTTTGCGGATCCATTTTTTGTGGACCGCAAAATACATGCGGTCGTGTGCATGAGGCCTAAGAATAGGTCATCAATATTAACCCCTTCTAGACCCGGCGATTTTCAATTTTTGTATTATCGTTTTTCTCGCCTTTCCTTCCGACAGCCATAACATTTTTACAGGGAGTGCAGAATTATTAGGCAAGTTGTATTTTTGAGGATTAATTTTATTATTGAACAACAACCATGTTCTCAATGAACCCAAAAAACTCATTAATATCAAAGCTGAATATTTTTGGAAGTAGTTTTTAGTTTGTTTTTAGTTTTAGCTATTTTAGGGGGATATCTGTGTGTGCAGGTGACTATTACTGTGCATAATTATTAGGCAACTTAACAAAAAGCTAATATATACCCATTTCAATTATTTATTTTTACCAGTGAAACCAATATAACATCTCAACATTCACAAATATACATTTCTGACATTCAAAAACAAAACAAAAACAAATCAGTGACCAATATAGCCACCTTTCTTTGCAAGGACACTCAAAAGCCTGCCATCCATGGATTCTGTCAGTGTTTTGAGCTGTTCACCATCAACATTGCGTGCAGCAGCAACCACAGCCTCCCAGACACTGTTCAGAGAGGTGTACTGTTTTCCCTCCTTGTAAATCTCACATTTGATGATGGACCACAGGTTCTCAATGGGGTTCAGATCAGGTGAACAAGGAGGCCATGTCATTAGATTTTCTTCTTTTATACCCTTTCTTGCCAGCCACGCTGTGGAGTACTTGGACGCGTGTGATGGAGCATTGTCCTGCATGAAAATCATGTTTTTCTTGAAGGATGCAGACTTCTTCCTGTACCACTGCTTGAAGAAGGTGTCTTCCAGAAACTGGTAGTAGGACTGGGAGTTGAGCTTGACTCCATCCTCAACCCGAAAAGGCCCCACAAGCTCATCTTTGATGATACCAGCCCAAACCAGTACTCCACCTCCACCTTGCTGGCGTCTGAGTCGGACTGGAGCTCTCTGCCCTTTACCAATCCAGCCAAGACTCACTCTCATTTCATCAGTCCATAAAACCTTAGAAAAATCAGTCTTGAGATATTTCTTGGCCCAGTCTTGTGTGTCTTGTTCAGTGGTGGTCGTCTTTCAGCCTTTCTTACCTTGGCCATGTCTGTGAGTATTGCACACCTTGTGCTTTTGGGCACTCCAGTGATGTTGCAGCTCTGAAATATGGCCAAACTGGTGGCAAGTGGCATCTTGGCAGCTGCACGCTTGACTTTTCTCAGTTCATGGGCAGTTATTTTGAGCCTTGGTTTTTCCACACGCTTCTTGCGACCCTGTTGACTATTTTGAATGAAACGCTTGATTATTCGATGATCACGCTTCAGAAGCTTTGCAATTTTAAGAGTGCTGCATCCCTCTGCAAGATATCTCACTATTTTTGACTTTTCTGAGCCTGTCAAGTCCTTCTTTTGACCCATTTTGCCAAAGGAAAGGAAGTTGCCTAATAATTATGCACACCTAATATAGGGTGTTGATGTCATTAGACCACACCCCTTCTTATTACAGAGATGCACATCACCTAATATGCTTAATTGGTAGTAGGCTTTCGAGCCTATACAGCTTGGAGTAAGACAACATGCATAAAGAGGATGATGTGGTCAAAATACTCATTTGCCTAATAATTCTGCACGCAGTGTATTTTTCCATTCATATAGATGATTGAGGGCTTATTTTTTTGTGGGAAAAGTTGAAGTTTCTAAATCCACCATTTAGTATTTCATACAACATAGGGAGAAGCTGAAAAAAAAAATCCAAATTGGGAAAAAAAACACAATTCCACAACCAGTTTACGGGTTGTATGTATGGGTACTGCATAGTCGTGTTGCCTATGCAATAAAACAGACTTTCATTCTCCAGGTTAGTACGATTACGGCAATACCAGATTTATATAGTTTTTCTTGTGCTTTAAAGGGTTTATCCGAGCCTGGAAATGCCCGGGCTCCTCACACTGATTCTACTTAGCTGGTTCCCCACTTCCTGCGCCTCTCCTGGTCCCCACCGCTGCTTCTTCCAATGCGCGGATGAAAACACCTGGTGTCCGGGGTGGGGTTGGGGGGCAGCCAATAGCAGGCGGTTGTGGGGATGAGCCTCCCTAACATCGCAAGTGACACTCGTCCCCGTTTCCTGCCTGTCAATGGCTGCGCCCTTTTTTTCCCCCTGACACTGGATGTTTATGGAGCGGTGCAGGGAGCAGGAAGCCAGGTAAGTAAAATCAGTGTCCCAGGTATATGGAGGGGGGCATTTCCAGGCTCAGATAACTCTTTTAATACAGTAATTCTTTTTTTATGCGACAATGTTACGTTTTTATTTATACAATTATGGTGTGTGTGAGATTTTTTGGTCACTTTCTAGAAATTTTTTTGGGGAGGTGAAGTGCCTAAAAAATGGTAATTCGTCCATTTTTATGGGATTTTTTTGTTCTCTACTCACCCTATGGAATAACTTTTTATTTATTTTTTTAAAGTAAGGGTGTGTTTGCACATGGTGATGCTCATGATGTTTATTTTTTTCAGTATTTATTTTTATTCAGGGGAAAGGGGGGTGATTTTATTTTTTAAATTTTTTTACATTTTTTATGTTTGTAAAATATGTTTTAACTTTTTTTTCTACATTCTTTCTCTTAGGCCCCCAAGGGGCTAACATTATACAGTTCTTACCCACTTCTATATATAAATGGAAATAAATCACGCCTGTCCTTTCACAGGAAGATAATGGCTCCCTCTGTTTGCTGCAAGGTGGAACCGTTTCTGGGTTTTGCACTCTCAGATGGTGCGGCCACATTTGTCCATGGCATCTAAGGATTTTGATGCCTGCAATCAGCATTATAATAACTTGAAATAATTTACATACCACAGGGTCATGCCTGATCTTTAACTGCTTCTGAACTACCCATTGATTATATACAGTACATCCAGGCAGTCCATGGTTATCTCTGCCAGGATGACCCTTAGGCCTCTTTCAGACGGGCGTTGCGGGATACTTTGCGGGAACATGCGCGATTTTTCCGCGCGAGTGCAAAACATTGTAATGCATTTTGCACTCGCGTGAGAAAGATCGCGCATGTTTGGTACCCAAACCCGAACTTCTTCACAGAAGTTCGGGTTTGGGTTAGGTGTTCTGTAGATTGTATTATTTTCCCTTATAACATGGTTATAAGGGAAAATAATAGCATTCTAAATACAGAATGCTTAGTAAAATAGCGCTGGAGGGGTTAAAAACATAAAAAATAAAATTTAACTCACCTTAATCCACTTGCACGCAAAGCCGGCATCTCTTCTGACTTCTTTCTTTGCTGTGCGCAGCAACAGGACCTGTAGTGACGTCACTCCGGTCATCACATGGTCCATCACATGATCCATCACCATGGTAAAAGATCATGTGATGGATCATGTGATGACCGGAGTGACCGGAATTATTTTAATTTTTTTTTAACCCCTCCAGCGCTATTTTACTATGCATTCTGTATTCAGAATGCTATTATTTTCCCTTATAACCATGTTATAAGGGAAAATAATAATGATCAGGTCTCCATCCCGATCGTCTCCTAGCAACCATGCGTGAAAATCGCACCACATCCGCACTTGCTTGCGGATGCTTGCGATTTTCACGCAACCCCATTCATTTCTATGGGGCCTGCGTTACATGAAAAACGCACAAAATAGAGCATGCTGCGATTTTCACGCAACGCACAAGTGATGCGTGAAAATCACCGCTCATGTGAACAGCCCCATAGAAATGAATGGGTCGGGATTCAGTGCGGGTGCAATGCGTTCAACTCACGCATCGCATCCGCGCGGAATACTCGCCCGTGTGAAAGGGGCTTTAATGTCTTTGCAGAGTTGACAGCTGCAGGCTAATCATGCAGAAGTGCTCCCCATAGAGAAGGCAGGATTTTTTTTTACCATCCCTGCCATCTCCATAGCTTTATAGACAGTGCTCAATGAGTTCTGTATATACAGATCAGGAAGTAGGAATGTTGCCGCTTCCTTTCCGGTCCAATCGATCATGATCACTGGAGGCCGGGTGTATGAACAAGCTGCTGGGTCTTAGACTGAGACCAGCTCTGCAGTGAAGCTTTGAAGCACTCTAAAGCATCTGAGGTCTGTATTTTTGTATTTGCACTGTAACTAGACCTAATATGGAGAAATCAAAAGGAGAAATTATCAATAAAAAAATGTAATGTTTATAGTTCCCAAAAGGTTTTGCATGACCTTTGGGAGGCAACAAAGTGTAAAAAGTTTAAAGAAAAGACAAAATAAATAACAAATGCCACCACACGCCACAGTGCAGCTTCTAGCCCCACCCCCAGTGGCCTCAACCCATACATCCCCCGATATCAAAATGACCATTATAAAAAAGGGATAGAATTTTCAAAAAGTATTTTAGTTGCACTTTGTGTGTTACGGCAGCGGAGGTGGAACATTGCATTATCCAACCGATTTGATTTAAGATTAATCAATTTAGCAATTTGATAAACAGTCAGAGGTCAAGGCAGGCACCGAAGGCTCAATACAGAGGTTAGGCCCAGGTCAGGCAGCGGAGGGCCTTACTGGCAAAACGGGAGAGAACTCCTGGCAGCATGCTGCTTGCAAAAGAGCAAAAAATCCTATTGATCATATGTGGTTAATCCTCAAAAAGAAGATGGGGAAGCAAAAAAATACCCAGAATTTGGAAAAACTCCAAGCACTGATTAAGAAAGAATAGATTGCCATCAGTCAGGATTTGACTCAGAAGCTGATATCCAGCATCCCAAGGTGAATTGCAGAAGTCATGAAAAAGAAGGGTTAACACTGAAAATATTGAGGCTTTGCATTAAAGATTTTTTGGTCACTTTCTAGAAATTTTTTTGGGGAGGTGAAGTGCCTAAAAAATGGTAATTCGTCCATTTTTATGGGATTTTTTTGTTCTCTACTCACCCTATGGAATAACTTTTTATTTATTTTTTTAAAGTAAGGGTGTGTTTGCACATGGTGATGCTCATGATGTTTAGAGCTGAAACCGGACAAACCTCTATTTTCACCCACACAGCCCCCCTGACTTGAGCATCGGAGCAGTTCATGCTCCGATGCTCTCCTTTGCGCTACGCTAAATCGCGCAGGGCAAAGGTTCTTTTGTTTACAATAACACACTGCCTGGCGGAGGCAGTCTCTGCCCTAGCCATTTTACTGGCTAGAGCAGCGCTAAAGATGCCCATCAGTGCCGATGACGTCACCGGGCTCCCTGAGCAGCCGGAAGAAGAGGCTTCAGCACTCCTGCAAGGGACCCGGTACATCACAGAGTCTAAGGCTACATGCACACGACAGTAAAAAATTGCCGTGTGACCACCGTCTAAGTAACGGCCGTCACACGGCCATTTTAAGCACCAGTGAAAGTCTATGGGGCTATTCACATGGCTGTTCTTTTAACAGCCAGTGAATAGCATTCGTCCAAAAATAGAGACATGTCCTATTTTTGGGACCGTTTTTAACGGCCGATTGACAGGAGTACACCCATCCAACAGCCATTAAAAACGAGTACACAAGCTATTTAGGGGTAAAAAAAAAAAACTCACCTCATCCACTTGCTCGCCATGCGGCAGTCTCTTCTCTCTTCATTGAGCAGGACCTGCCGAAAGACCTGCGATCTGCGTGGTGACGTAACCACGTGGGAGCGCACACCTTCGGCAGGTCCTGTTCTGTGAAGAGAGAAGAGACTGCTGCAGTGCGAGCAAGTGGATAAGGTGAGGGTTTGTTGTTTTTTGGGGGGCTGCGGGGCGCATTATATAAACCATGGGGGACATTATAAAGCTGGGGGCCCTAAAAATAAAAAAGAAACACACTATGGGGGACATTATTTAAGATGGAGCCCTACATTGGAGGCATTATTAAAGCTAGGGGCAGTTAAAATGATATACACTGTGGGGAACATTTATTTAGCTGGGGGCCTACATGGGGGCATAATAAAAGCTAAGGAGACTATAAAAAAATGTATATACACTGTGGGGGACATTTATTTAGCTGGGGGCCTACATGGGGGCATTATTAACCACTTAAGGACCACAGGTTTATACCCCCCTAAAGACCAGGCCCTTTTTTACAAATCGGCACTCCACAACTTTAGCTATTTATTGCTCGGTCATGCAACTTACCACCCAAATGAATTTTACCTCCTTTTCTTCTCACTAATAGAGCTTTCATTTGGTGGTATTTCATTGCTGCTGACATTTTTACTTTTTTTGTTATTAATCGAAATTTAACGATTTTTTTTGCAAAAAAATGACATTTTTCACTTTCAGTTGTAAAATTTTGCAAAAAAAACGACATCCATATATAAATTTTGCTCTAAATTTATTGTTCTACATGTCTTTGATAAAAAAAAAATGTTTGGGTAAAAAAAAAATGGTTTGGGTAAAAGTTATAGCGTTTACAAACTATGGTACAAAAATGTGAATTTCCGCTTTTTGAAGCAGCTCTGACTTTCTGAGCACCTGTCATGTTTCCTGAGGTTCTACAATGCCCAGACAGTACAAACACCCCACAAATGACCCCATTTCGGAAAGTAGACACCCTAAGGTATTCGCTGATGGGCATAGTGAGTTCATAGAACTTTTTATTTTTTGTCACAAGTTAGCGGAAAATTATGATTTTTTTTTTTTTTCTTACAAAGTCTCATATTCCACTAACTTGTGACAAAAAATAAAAGCTTCCATGAACTCACTATGCCCATCAGCGAATACCTTGGGATGTCTTCTTTCCAAAATGGGGTCACTTGAGGGGTAGTTATATTGCCCTGGCATTCTAGGGGCTCAAATGTGTGGTAAGGAGTTTGAAATCAAATTCTGTAAAAAATGACCAGTGAAATCCGAAAGGTGCTCTTTGGAATATGGGCCCCTTTGCCCACCTAGGCTGCAAAAAAGTGTCACACATGTGGTATCTCCGTATTCAGGAGAAGTTGGGGAATGTGTTTTGGGGTGTCATTTTACATATACCCATGCTGGGTGAGAGAAATATCTTGGCAAAAGACAACTTTGTATAAAAAAAATGGTAAAAGTTGTCTTTTGCCAAGATATTTCTCTCACCCAGCATGGGAATATGTAAAATGACACCCCAAAACACATTCCCCAACTTCTCCTGAATACGGAGATACCACATGTGTGACACTTTTTTGCAGCCTAGGTGGGCAAAGGGGCCCATATTCCAAAAAGCACCTTTCGGATTTCACTGGTCATTTTTTACAGAATTTGATTTCAAACTCCTTACCACACATTTGGGCCCCTAGAATGCCAGGGCAGTATAACTACCCCACAAGTGACCCCATTTTGGAAAGAAGACACCCCAAGGTATTCGCTGATGGGCATAGTGAGTTCATGGAAGTTTTTATTTTTTGTCACAAGTTAGTGGAATATAAGACTTTGTAAGAAAAAATAAATAAATAAAAAAATCATCATTTTCCACTAACTTGTGACAAAAAATATAAAATTCTAGGAACTCGCCATGCCCCTCATGGAATACCTTGGGGTGTCTCCTTTCCAAAATGGGGTCACTTGTGGGGTAGTTATACTGCCCTGGCATTTTCCAGGGGCCCTAATGTGTGGTAAGTAGGTAAATGACCTGTGAAATCCGAAAGGTGCTCTTTGGAATATGGGCCCCTTTGCCCACCTAGGCTGCAAAAAAGTGTCACACATGTGGTATCGCCGTATTCAGGAGAAGTTGGGGAATGTGTTTTGGGGTGTCATTTTACATATACCCATGCTGGGTGAGAGAAATATCTTGGCAAAAGACAACTTTTCCCATTTTTTTATACAAAGTTGGCATTTGACCAAGATATTTCTCTCACCCAGCATGGGTATATGTAAAATGACACCCCAAAACACATTCCCCAACTTCTCCTGAGTACGGCGATACCAGATGTGTGACACTTTTTTTGCAGCCTAGATGCGCAAAGGTGCCCAAATTCCTTTTAGGAGGGCATTTTTAGACATTTGGATACCAGACTTCTTCTCACGCTTTGGGGCCCCTAGAATGCCAGGGCAGTATAAATACCCCACATGTGACCCCATTTTGGAAAGAAGACACCCCAAGGTATTCAATGAGGGGCATGGCGAGTTCATAGAATTTTTTTTTTTTTGGCACAAGTTAGCGGAAATTGATATTTTTATTTTTTTCTAACAAAGTCTCCCTTTCCGCTAACTTGGGACAAAAATTTCAATCTTTCATGGACTCAATATGCCCCTCACGGAATACCTGGGGGTGTCTTCTTTCCGAAATGGGGTCACATGTGGGGTATTTATACTGCCCTGGCATTCTAGGGGCCCTAAAGCGTGAGAAGAAGTCTGGAATATAAATGTCTAAAAAATTTTACGCATTTGGATTCCGTGAGGGGTATGGTGAGTTCATGTGAGATTTAATTTTTTGACACAAGTTAGTGGAATATGAGACTTTGTAAGAAAAAAATAATAATTTCCGCTAACTTGGGCCAAAAAAATGTCTGAATGGAGCCTTACAGAGGGGTGATCAATGACAGGGGGGTGATCAATGACAGGGGGGTGATCAATGACAGGGGGGTGATCAGGGAGTCTATATGGGGTGATCACCCCCCTGTCATTGATCACCCCCCTATAAGGATCCATTCAGATGTCCGTATGTGTTTTGCGGATCCGATCCATGTATCCGTGGATCCGTAAAAATCATACGGACATCTGAATGCAGCCTGACAGGGGGGGGTGATCAATGACAGGGGCGGTGATCAATGACAGGGGGGTGATCAGGGAGTCTATATGGGGTGATCACCCCCCCCTGGAAGGCTCCAGGGAGACGCCTGTATGCGTTTTGCGGATCCGATCCATCTATCAGTGGATCCGTAAAAATCATGCGGACGTCTGAATGGAGCTTTACAGGGGGGTGATCAATGACAGGGGGGTAATCAATGACAGGGGGGTGATCAGGAAGTCTATATGGGGTGATCACCACAGTCATTGATCACGCCCCTGTAAGGCTCCATTCAGACGTCCGTGTGCGTTTTGCGGATCCGATCCATCTATCAGTGGATCCGTAAAAATCATGCAGACGTCTGAATGGAGCTTTACAGGGGTGTGATCAATGACAGGGGGGTGATGAGGGAGTCTATATGGGGTGATCAACACAGTCATTGATCACGCCCCTGTAAGGCTCCATTCAGACGTCCGTGTGCGTTTTGCGGATCCGATCCATCTATCAGTGGATCCGTAAAAATCATGCGGACGTCTGAATGGAGCTTTACAGGGGTGTGATCAATGACAGGGGGGTAATCAGGGAGTCTATATGGGGTGATCACCACAGTCATTGATCACGCCCCTGTAAGGCTCCATTCAGACGTCCGTGTGCGTTTTGCGGATCCGATCCATCTATCAGTGGATTCGTAAAAATCATGCGGACGTCTGAATGGAGCTTTACAGGGGTGTGATCAATGACAGGGGGGTGATGAGGGAGTCTATATGGGGTGATCAACACAGTCATTGATCACGCCCCTGTAAGGCTCCATTCAAACGTCCGTGTGCGTTTTGCGGATCCGATCCATCTATCAGTGGATCCGTAAAAATCATGCGGACATCTGAATGGAGCTTTACAGGGGTGTGATCAATGACAGGGGGGTAATCAATGACAGGGGGGTGATCAGGGAGTCTATATGGGGTGATCACCACAGTCATTGATCACGCCCCTGTAAGGCTCCATTCAGACGTCCGTGTGCATTTTGCGGATCCGATCCATCTATCAGTGGATCCGTAAAAATCATGCTGACGTCTGAATGGAGCTTTACAGGGGTGTGATCAATGACAGGGGGGTGATGAGGGAGTCTATATGGTGTGATCAACACAGTCATTGATCACGCCCCTGTAAGGCTCCATTCAGACGTCCGTGTGCGTTTTGCGGATCCGATCCATCTATCAGTGGATCCGTAAAAATCATGCGGACATCTGAATGGAGCTTTACAGGGGTGTGATCAATGACAGGGGGGTAATCAATGACAGGGGGGTGATCAGGGAGTCTATATGGGGTGATCAGGGGCTAATAAGGGGTTAATAAGTGACGGGGGGGGGGGGTGTAGTGTAGTGTAGTGGTGCTTGGTGCTACTTTACTGAGCTACCTGTGTCCTCTGGTGGTCGATCCAAACAAAGGGGACCACCAGAGGACCAGGTAGCAGGTATATTAGACGCTGTTATCATAACAGCGTCTAATATACCTGTTAGGGGTTAAAAAAATCACATCTCCAGCCTGCCAGCGAACGATCGCCGCTGGCAGGCTGGAGATCCACTCTCTTACCTTCCGTTCCTGTGAGCGCGCGCGCCTGTGTGCGTGCGTTCACAGGAAATCTCGGCTCACGCGAGATGACGCCAATCGGCGTTAGTGTGACCTGGGAGCGCCGCAGAAATGACGCCTTTCGGCGTTAGTGTGACGGTAAGTGGTTAAAGCTAGGGGCAGCAAAAATAAATAAATTCCTACAGTATGGGGGACATTATTTTAGCTGGGGGCCTACCGTCCTGTGGGTGTATTTATCCATTTTTCATGTCCGTTTTTAACAGACATGAAAAACTGATGCAAAACGGACATTAAAAACGGACACACGGCCAGAAAATGGATACACACACTGATGCAAAATAGCCATGAAAAACTGACAGTGTGTCTATTTTTAACAGACGTTTTTTTTTAACTGTCATGTGCATGAGGGCTTAGAATTTAAATAGTATCGCAGGTATACACCCCTAAATTGAGTATGCTGACAAGGAAAAAGGGATGTTAAAAAGGACCAAAACAAAAATCTTTATTGAGTCACTAGGTAGTGGGGGTAAACAAATAAATAAAACTACGCTTTGTTACTACCCTACAGCATCATTGTCCTCGCAGGCTGGGGTATTGTTATCATAGCCACAGGGTAAGAAACGCCATAGACCCTGGGCCAACCTATGCCCCAGCCAATCTGGACAATCACTGCTGAAAGGTCTAGCTCATTAACAACTGGTCTGTAGCTAATACATGAAGTGTGTCCCGCTACAATGTCTGAGCAGCAGGAGCAAAGTGCAAACCGTCACACACGCTGCTATAAGAGCAGCTGACAGGCTGCAAGAATGCTTGGACCTAACGAGATACTAGTACAGAGGTCCTATCTGGTCTAGGGCAAAAAATCTAATTACTGATACAACTCTACATATCTAAGTACTGGTACAGCTCTGCTTGGTACGGCTCTACGCGTTTCAACATCAGAAACAATGTCACATCAGGAGCCCGGACTGTAACCAAGACTGCAACTTTGTTTTAATGTACATAGAGATAGAAGGTGTGCGGTCCCTCTCTAACAGGAACCACGCTCCGGCGCTATGGTGGCCCTGAAACGGCCGCTCATGTGCTGGCTATTTAACATAAGGTAGCTCCACCTACCCCCGCCGGTGAACTAAGAGCGGTCCGCCCCCACAGTGAGTCCGAGCCATGTCACATGGGCCGACAAAAAAGTCACGTGACCCGCATGGATCGGCGCACTGTCAGAGAAGGGGGAGGAACCGCTTAGAGACAGCGCTCTATAGGTAAAACAGGGACAAGAAGGCCGATAATATACAGTACAGACCAAAAGTTTGGACACACCTTCTCATTCAAAGAGCTTTCTTTATTTTCATGACTATGAAGGCATCAAAACTATGAATTAACACATGTGGAATTATATACATAACAAACAAGTGTGAAACAACTGAAAATATGTCATATTCTAGGTTCTTCAAAGTAGCCACCTTTTGCTTTGATTACTGCTTTGCACACTCTTGGCATTCTCTTGATGAGCTTCAAAGGGTAGACCCCTGAAATGGTCTTCCAACAGTCTTGAAGGAGTTCCCAGAGATGCTTAGCACTTGTTGGCCCTTTTGCCTTCACTCTGCGGTCCAGCTCACCCCAAACCATCTCGATTGGGTTCAGGTCCGGTGACTGTGGAGGCCAGGCCATCACTCTCCTTCATGGTCAAATAGCCCTTACTTTCAAAGTTTGCCCAATTTTTCGGCTGACTGACTGTAAAGGGGGAATATTTATCACCAATATTTATGCAAATATCAATAATTAATTAATATTCATAAATGGGAGGAGCCATCTATTGATGACTCCGCCCATTTATACCTTTATATAACAATAATACAATACTTTTACTATACTTTGCCTTACGCTAATCACTAAGCTAGCTGCATGCGCCCTACTAAACTATCGCTAATAACTACACGCAATACACTAACTAAGCACGCAATACACTAACAATACAGCACTAAATATACAGTACTAAACTACACTACACATTCCCAAATTCCACCCATAAACTATCTATACGGTTCACACATACATGTATTAGTAGCCCACCCCACCTGACTTATTCTATCCCTAAGAGAACGACGAAGGGTTAAACGGTGGCACTGCAGGAGTGTATGCAGTCCACAGACACTAATACAATAATAGGGGTGAGGTACAGTGGGGGTCATCGGGGCTACACAGCAATGCAAGGGTTAACACCCTGCAAGTGTAACCCAGGGGATCAGGGACACGACAATGATATCCAAGGGAGTAGGGGTTTGGAACCAGGGGTGTGGGGGTTAATCAGGGGAGGTGGTGTAGGGATAGGGGTTTGGGACCAGGGGTATTGGGGTTAATCAGGGGAGGTGGTATAGGATCGTTGGTGGGATAGGGGTTTGGGCTCAGGGTTGTAAGGGTTAAATGTAGGGGATCAGGGATATCGTTGGTGGGGTTGGGGTGGATAAAGGGGGTGATACTTAATGTTTGTTGCTCGTTCGTCTAGGGGGTTGCTATGCTCCTCCTGAGCGCTGATTGTGCTCTCCTTCAGAGGGGGGGGCCGGTCGGGGTCCTCGTCAGCTGGGGAGGACCGCTCCCAATCCTGAGCGCCGATCGCGCTCTCTTATCATTGTGGGGTACGGTCAGCCCTCTCTCTCTGCCGGGGGGGGGGAGACTGCCGCCTGAACGCCGATCGCGCTCTCCTATCAGGGGGGGGGTCCGGTCCACTCTCTCTTGTGTGCAGGGCTGCCGGGCTTTATACCCTGCAGCCCGCAGCCCCCATGACATCACCGCGCCAGCCCGCGCGTCCCTGCACGCGCACAGCGGGGCTGCGCTTCCAGCAGACAGTCGGGAGAAGCCTTTGATCTCCCGCCTGCAGCACCTGCCATTCCGGACAGTAATCGCACTTTCGGAATGTGCATAATGGAAGGAGGGGAGGTTTCTCCCCCTCTTCCAACATGCATAATCATCTCCAGCGGCGCTGGAGATAATTAGAACAAAGGCCTCAGATTCTGTTGAATCTGAGCTCTTTGTATCCATCAGGATGACCGGACCCTACTCCGGTCATTCTGATGCAATTAGCCAGATTGCATTGGTGTGAATGCTTGGGGCCCATTCACACCAATGCACCTGGTTACAGCCTATGGAGATGGGGGGGGGGGATATAATATATATATATATATATATATATATATAATATACATGTGCATGGATGCTTGGGGCACATCCATACACATGTACACATTGATCACATATATTATGAAGGAGGATGTAAGGGACATAGTTACATCCTATAAGGGGGCACAGCCCCTATACTATAAGAGGGCAGAGCCTCTACACTATAAGGGAGCACAGCCCCTATCTTATAAGGGGGCACAGATCTCCCACAGGGGCCACCATGAGCCCCTGTGGGCCACCAAGGGCAGATGTGCGCAGATGCTTGGCACATCTGCGCACATCACCCTATAGAGTGACCATTAATGCATGCATATATATCATATATGCACGCACGTGTTTGCATGCATATATGTATATATATGCATGTGTCTCAACCCTTCCTCAACAATCCCCCTGTTGTCAAAATTTTACAATATCTTGTGTAAAAAGGGTTGAGATATTTGCCCCCCCCCCTCAACCCCATCCTTGGTGGAAGTTCAGGAAGAACTGTAGTGCACACTGATCTTTAGGTACTTAGACATCCCTCATCCAGCTTCCTCCGACCTGCCCTTCGCCGTAACCTGCTTCTCCGTCCACAGGGTACACCGTCTTCGGGAACTTTCTTGACATCTTTAGAGTCTTCCAGTGTCGGCAACTCCCCACGTTTGGAGTGGCCACACACCCACAGTCTCTCGGTAGTTGCTGATCTTCAGGTGTCGTCCCCCCCCACCCCCCAAATCTGGAGCGGGTTCACCCTTGCAGTCTTTAACTGGCCTTTCTTTAACAGTCTTTTAGTGTCGGCCACCCCCACTTTGGAGTGACCACACCCCCACAGTCTCTTGGTAGTTCTGCCGATCTTCAGGTATGGCCCGAATCTGGAGCGGGTTCACCCTCACAACCTCAGTCCCAACTTTCTTTAATCACGACTTTCGTCCAACATCTGTTTCCATCTCGACGGGTGCGGTTCTCCCGTGGACAGATTAATAGGTCTTTACAAGGCAGGTCAGACTCTTAAACGGTGATGTCATAGTACCTAAATTCTACTGCAGAGAACACCTCCGCCACACTACACATCCAGCCCTTCCCTTAAGAACTTCACTGTTCCAGGGTTCAAGGTGGCAAATGGCAAACAAAGGATGCCTGTCCCTATCGTGTCCTAATCTTATCCCCAATCACACAAAACCAGGCCACATCTCTCCCAGCACAACCAAATTCCATTATATGTATGTGTACTCATAGAGACTCATGCAACCTGGCATCTCTACCCCTCCAAAGACACAGGTAGGTCACAGACCCCCGTGGCAATGGGAAATGACTATAGGATGCAAATGTGTACAGCCAAATAATAACTCACCACCGTGTGTTGGGCGAGTTTCTGGGCTGTCACACATTTGTACCTAGAGTGTCTATGGGTACACCATCGACCGACAAACAAAATCAATAAATGTACAATGTGCTATGGGGTTTCAGGGTAGTACAAGTTATACGTCCCGAACCCTCATAGGAAACAAAGTGTGTCCATACAATATTTGGCTACAGGAACAATGTTTGAGTTATGTCCTGAGCCTCCTCCTTCGGTTAGTTCGGTAAAGTTCTGTCTGGTTCTGGTGTATTTGGTCAATAAGTCCCATGACCCTCCGATATGACGATGACCAGAACCAGAAGAAGTTTCACTGGGTGAAACAAGCGATCGTAAGCTCTTCCACCCGAACGTCTCCAAGTCTTCCTCCAGAGCCTGAGATAATGCTCCCGCTGGATTGTGGCCCAGTCTTCCATCTCTAGAACACCTCTAGACAGCGGTCGCTTGATTGCCAAAATCCAGTGGGATCCTCTGGAGCCTCACAAGAGTGTCAGGGGGAATAGCTGGTCTCTTCTGTGGCATCTCCTGGGTTTTTCTTCCACTTCATATTAAACACAAGTATGGCAGAAGAAAATACCAGGCGCTCCCGGGGGAATCTCTCCCCTCACAATTAAATGTCATAAATTCCCAGCACCAATGCCTTCGACCCATGGGTAGAGAAAGGTATTGGGCTGCCCTTTATCTCACAGGACTCCTCGTTATCCCAACACTGGTGTCTGAACACCCTACCTTCAGAGGATTGCGTCCTCTGCTACACATCCCTCTGCGACCAACAGATAAGGATGGCCATCCTACTAGGTTAGGATAACTAAAGTGCTGTGGACAAAACACCTTGTTATTGATGGCACCATATCCCCGTCCACTCATGTGTACCCAGGCTGATTTCCCCCTGTGATCCCGTCTTGTGGAGGCCCGCAGAACCAATGGCATAGTCATGCCCTGGCTCCCCAGGACCCCACAACACAAGAACACAGTCCACACTCTGCTGCCAAACACTCTGCGTCCAATCCCTATCAGAGCTGTGCTACCTGCTCGGACTAGAATTAAGTGCGCAGCACAACATTACACCAATGTTGTCTGTCCGCCCCAGTCCCCAGCGCAACACAGCCCTACCGAAAACCTTGAGCACAACAGTGTTATCTGTATCGATCTGAGACCCTGGCTGCCCAGAATAAAATCACATCATCCTTTGTGCAGGATTTCCCGTGTGAAATTATCTGCTCGCGAACCTATACGTTCTCGATCCACAGTATAACACTGTTCCACTCCAAGGGGACACAGAATGAAACACAAACAGCAGACGGGACTTACAACAAACTACATAAATCAGCATGGTAGAACACATCCGTAGACAAGGACTACCACCATCAACATCAAGAAAAACTTACAAACATATAACAAAAACACACAACATGGGCATACACAGGGAACAAACGGTGTAACAAATAGCACAGGGGTGTCAAATGTTGCCTAGCCTAGCTTGGCCATTCTGACCCCTCAACAGCTGGTGATGCTGCCGAGAGGTAACTCCTTTATGGCCAAGCTGACTAGACCCCACTGCACAATTTGTTACCTGGCTGATACTGTTGGACACATTGCAATTACTTGCACAAGGGCAATTCCTTGCAATGTGTCCTTTGTTCCCACACCTGAAACACGTGACTTGGTTTCCTGTCCTGTGTGTTATGTTCCTATCTGTTTTGCAGTGTCTTGCTATGTGACCTAGGCCACCACATGCAAAACATCTGATGTTTGCTCTATATGGCCCAGGTCCATCTACACTGCAGCCGTGCTCCCTTCTCCTGAATTGTTCCATCCTCAGGGAGGCACTCTTCACAACAGTTCTTTTTCCCAAAGTCAGGGAAAAATCTCTGTTAGTCTGGACCGGCTTGACCTGATGATTTGACCGGTCACAGACTACTCTCCCCCTTTTTGCCCTGCACAGGGCAAAGTTTTGGGAGATTCTGACCCTGACTTTACGGAAAAAGAAAGGGCCGGCACCAACTTGGTGATAACCTGTTGCATGCCAAACATTAGCTGGGACCTTACAGTAACCTCAGCCTTCAATTTGGCTACCGTCACGTCAGTAGAGGCAGTCTGCTCCTTGAAGGCCTTGACCTCAGTATTAGACTGAGTCAACTTAGCTTCAATTTCCTCCTTCTGCCTCTGCAGCTCTACTAACTGTGACTCTATATTAGCCACCTGCGCATCTCGGTCAACAGTAGACTGTACATTCTCTGCCAGCTGTGCCCGCAATACCGAAACCTGGTCCGAGTTACTGGCACAGCACTGGGAGTGAATGGCCGGAGGAATTGTCTCCGTTGACTGAGACACCAGCGCCACTTCCATTGGCTTACAGATGCTAGCCTCAAACGTATGAACGAGTTTGGCTAGCATCCGAAGCCGTTTGGTGGCCTTGTTCAACACCGTCCGTTTGTTAACACATAGCTTGTCGTAACTACAAGCCTGTGCTAACAAATCGGACCACAGCATTTCTGCTGACTTGTATGTGGTGGGGAGGATGGGGTTAAATGTGCTGTGTCTGCTCAAGTGTTGCAGTGTGGGGAAGTCCATACTCACCGTTTGCTGAGCGTCCATCTTCTCATTGGGGCCGTACCTCTTCGTCCTAACAGCTGCTTGGAAGAAGTCCTTTTTCTTCCGGATCGCTTCTTCCCGACCAGCCGGACTTGTACGCTGCTCCAACGAAGATGGATCTCTTTCAGTGACGTGTCCTCTTCTCCCTCGCAATCACTTGAGCGATGCAGGGACCGTGTAAAGCAAATAGCAAAATATTAGTTCACAGATAGACAATAGATTCTCTGCTAAAGATTTTTGATCCGTGTTTGGTGCTGTAAGGAAGAGTCGCGTTACCTGTCCGAATTATCAGGTCTTAGATGCTCAGACCACTGACCGCGTCTCTCTTGCCTGATAATTCACAGTATAACCGACCTCTAGCCTCAAACCACTATAAGGAAGAGTCGCGTCACCTGTCCGAATTATCAGGTCTTAGACGCTCAGACCACTGACCGCGTCTCTCTTGCCTGATAATTGACAGTGTAACGGACCTCTAGCCTCAAAACCGAACACAGATTTCAAAATCTAAGCAGTGAGCCTGGCTCGCCAATGTAAAGGGGGAATATTTATCACCAATATTTATGCAAATATCAATAATTAATATTCATAAATGGGAGGAGCCGTCTATTGATGACTCCGCCCATTTATACCTTTATATAACAATAATACAATACTTTTACTATACTTTGCCTTACGCTAATCACTAAGCTAGCTGCATGCTCCTTACTAAACTAACTATCGCTAATAACTACACGTTACACGGATAGTTGTACATAAAACACAGTATTTATTAACACCTAATACACTAAGCACGCAATACACTAACAATACAGCACTAAATATACAGTACTAAACTACACTACACATTCCCAAATTCCACCCATAAACTATCTATACGGTTCACACATACAGTTGCAAGAAAAAGTATGTGAACCCTTTGGAATGATATGGATTTCTGCACAAATTGGTCATAAAATGTGATCTGATCTTCATCTAAGTTACAACAATAGACAATCACAGTCTGCTTAACCACTTACCGCTACGCTAACGCCGAAAGGCGTCATCACTGCGGTGCTCCCAGGCTACACTAACGCGATATCTGTAAGTGATCAATACTGATCGCAATCAGATCTATATAAGTACATTAGGGTCACCTTAGGTTCTACAAAAACGCAGTGTTCGCCTGATCAGGCCTTGTGTGACCAAGAACTGCTCGCGGTGAAGTGGAGGGACAAGAGGGACGTTTACCTTCTGTCCACCATTCACGCAGACACGACTGTCCAAATTGAACGGGCAACTGGAGTCATTGTGAAACCCCTCTCTGTCCACGACTATAACCTTCACATGGGAGGGGTGGACTTCAATGACCAGATGTTGGCTCCCTATTTAGTTTCCCGATGCACCAGACGCTGGTATAAGAAGGTGTCTGTTTATTTAATTCAATTGGCGATGTATAATAGTTTTGTTCTCTAGAGTAAGGCTGGGAGAACAGGATCCTTCCTAAAATTCCAGGAAGAGATCATTTCGGAACTCCTGTATCCAGGAGGGTCCGTGCCCCAAGTTCCTGATGTAGTGAGCCGGCTACATGGCAGACACTTCCCGTCTGTCTATCCTGGTACCCCAACTCAACGTTCCCCAAGAAAAAGATGTCGTGTCTGTAGCAGGGGTGGAATAAGGCGTGACACCAAATTTTTTTGTCCTGACTGTCCTGACCAGCCTGGCCTATGCATAGGGGAGTGTTTCCGCAAGTTCCACACTCAGGTACACTATTAGTGTAGGGATTGCGTCACACTGGACAGGCACACAGCGGTCTTAGGGCCCAGGGGCGTAACTATAGGGGAAGCAGGGGAAGCAGCTGCTTTGGGGCCCTGACCCAGAAGGGGGCCCATCCAGGAAGAGGAGGACTAAAAGATTTTGTCAGGGCCCCCTCAACAGTATTACACAATGAAATTATATACAGTGGCAGTATAGACAGTGTAGAAAACGGATGGAACAGCTGCTGGGCCTGGTCTGAGAGAGCGATCTTTACTAGCCACAGGAATGGGGGCGGCATGAAAGGAAGGGGTTGCAAAAAAATTACTGGGGGAGGGGGGCCCCATTCAAAAATTTACTGTGGGGCCCAGTCATTTCTAGCTACGCCACTGTTAGGGCCCTTTCACACAGAGCTGCCACAAACCTCTACTTTCACCTGGGACAAAGTGCATAATGTACTTCGCCACATCTCTGGGCGATTTGCGCTTTGCACATTGTCCCATGGGAAAGGAGAGGTTTGTCCTATAAAGGTAAAAAAAAAAAAAAAAATCACCGGTAAGCAAAAAAGTTATTGTTCTGTTTCAAAAGTTTATAAAAGTTGATGTTCTCTAAAGTTAATGTTAATAAATTTATTGCGTTGCGGCCTGTTTTTTTTTTTTTTTTTTTACCTTCTAGGTGGAACAAGCGATCAAGCAGCTGCAGCACTGATGTGCATTCTGACAGAAGCATTGCGCTGCTGTCAGATTACACAAAATTCGGTGTATGCGGCGCTGCAAGACGAGATTTCTCCTCTGCAGTAAAAGATACGTTTGCCGAGACATATGAGCTGAGGAGGCGGCGGTGTTCATATGCTTTGGCAAACACTTTGTATATACAGTACAGACCAAAAGTTTGGACACACCTTTTCATTCAAAGAGTTTTCTTTATTTTCATGACTATGAAAATTGTAGATTCACACTGAAGGCATCAAAACTATGAATTAACACATGTGGAATTATATACCTAACAAACAAGTGTGAAACAACTGAAAATATGTCATATTCTAGGTTCTTCAAAGTAGCCACCTTTTGCTTTGATTACTGCTTTGCACAGTCTTGGCGTTCTCTTGATGAGCTTCAAGAGGTAGTCCCCTGAAATGGTTTTCACTTCACAATGGTTTTCACTTCACAGGTGTGCCCTGTCAGGTTTAATAAGTGGGATTTCTTGCCTTATAAATGGGGTTGGGACAATCAGTGGCGTTGAGGAGAAGTCAGGTGGATACACAGCTGATAGTCCTACTGAATAGACTGTTAGAATTTGTATTATGGCAAAAAAAAAGCAGCTAAGTAAAGAAAAACGAGTGGCCATCATTACTTTAAGAAATGAAGGTCAGTCAGTCAAATGGGGTGCTGCGCCAGATGACCTGGCCTCCACAGTCACCGGACCTGAACCCAATCGAGATGGTTTGGGGTGAGCTGGACTGCAGAGTGAAGGCAAAAGGGCCAACAAGTGCTAAGCATCTCTGGGAACTCCTTCAAGACTGTTGGAAGACCATTTCAGGGGACTACCTCTTGAAGCTCATCAAGAGAACGCCAAGAGTGTGCAAAGCAGTAATCAAAGCAAAAGGTGGCTACTTTGAAGAACCTAGAATATGACATATTTTCAGTTGTTTCACACTTGTTTGTTATGTATATAATTCCACATGTGTTAATAGTTTTGATGCCTTCATAGTCATGAAAATAAAGAAAATTCTTTGAATGAGAAGGTGTGTCCAAACTTTTGGTCTGTACTGTATATAAAAAAAAAAAAAATCCCGGCAATGATTTATTCATCCACATCGATTGATGTGAATGGAGAAATCTGGTTTGCCAGGGCATACGAGCTAAGTGGGTATGGATGTTGGGCGGAGCTCCTATGTCCTGGCAGACGCCTTTCCCCTCCTTTTTCTTTTTGGCAGAGACGTTTTCATCCACATTGATCGATGCGAATGAAGAAATCTGTGCCGTTCATTTTTTCTTTCAGTCCAGAGGCTGAACGGAAAAAAAAAAATCTCATTACCCGTATGCTCAATATAAGGAGAATAGCAGAAACTCCTAATGCTGGCCATACATGTAATGACTGCAGAGACCCTCAAATGCCAGGGCAGTACAAACACCCCACAAATGACCCCATTTTGGAAAGAAGACACCCCAAGGTATTCGCTGAGGGGCATATTGAGTCCAGGAAAGATTGAAATTTTTGTCCCAAGTTAGCGGAAAGGGAGACTTTGTGAGAAAAAAAATAATAATAATTTCCGCTAACTTGTGCCAAGAAATAAATATTTATTTGAACTCGCCATGCCCCTCATTGAATACCTTGGGGTGTCTTCTTTCCAAAATTGGGTCGCATGTGGGGTATTTATACTGCCCAGGCATTTTAGGGGCCCTAAAGCGTGCGAAGAAGTCTGGGATCCAAATGTCTAAAAATGCCCTCCTAAAAGGAATGTGGGCCCCTTTGCGCATCTAGGCTGCAAAAAAGTGTCACACATGTGGTATCGCCGTACTCAGGAGAAGTTGGGGAATGTGTTTTGGGGTGACATTTTACATATACCCATGCTGGGTGAGATAAATATCTTGGTCAAATGCCAACTTTGTATAAAAAAAATGGGAAAAGTTGTCTTTTGCCGAGATATTTCTCTCACCCAGCATGGGTATATGTAAAAAGACACCCCAAAACACATTGCCCAACTTCTCCTGAGTACGGTGATACCACATGTGTGACACTTTTTTGCAGCCAAGGTGGGCAAATGGGCCCACATTCCAAAGAGCACCTTTTGGATTTCACAGGCCATTTTTTACAGATTTTGATTTGAAACTACTTCGCACGCATTTGGGCCCCTAAAAGGCCAGGGCAGTATAACTACCCCACAAGTAACCCCATTTTGGAAAGAAGACACCCCAAGGTATTCCGTGAGGGGCATGGCGAGTTCCTAGAATTTTTTATTTTTTGTCACAAGTTAGCGGAAAATGATGTTTTTGTTTTTTTTCTTACAAAGTCTCATATTCCACTAACTTGTGACAAAAAATAAAAACTTCCATGAACTCACTATGCCCATCATAAAATACCTTGGGGTGTCTTCTTTCCAAAATGGGGTCACTTGTGGGGTAGTTATACTGCCCTGGCATTTTAGGGGCCCATATGCGTGGTAAGTAGTTTGAAATCAAAATGTGTAAAAAATGGCCTGTGAAATCCGAAAGGTGCTCTTTGGAATGTGGGCCCCTTTGCCCACCTAGGCTGCAAAAAAGTGTCACACATGTGGTATCGCCGTACTCAGGAGAAGTTGGGGAATGTGTTTTGGGGTGTCATTTTACATATACCCATGCTGGGTGAGATAAATATCTTGGTCAAATGCCAACTTTGTATAAAAAAATGGGAAAAGTTGTCTTTTGCCGAGATATTTCTCTCACCCAGCATGGGTATATGAAAAAAGACACCCCAAAACACATTCCCCAACTTCTCCTGAGTACGGCGATACCACATGTGTGACACTTTTTTGCAGCCTAGGTGGGCAAAGGGGCCCACATTCCAAAGAGCACCTTTAGGATTTCACCGGCCATTTTTTACACATTTTGATTTCAAACTACTTCTCACGCATTCGGGCCCCTAAAATGCCAGGGCAGTATAACTACCCCACAAGTGACCACATTTTGGAAAGAAGACACCCCCAGGTATTTGGTGATGGGCATAGTGAGTTCACGGAAGTTTTTATTTTTTGTCACAAGTTAATGGAATATGAGACTTTGTAAGAAAAAATAAATAAAAAATCATCATTTTCCGCTAACTTGTGACAAAAAATAAAAAATTCTAGGAACTCACTATGCCCATCAGCGAATACCTTAGGGTATCTACTTTCCGAAATGGGGTTATTTGTGTGGTTTTTCTACTGTCTGGCCGTTGTAGAACCTCAGGAAACATGACAGGTGCTCAGAAAGTCAGAGCTGCTTCAAAAAGCGGAAATTCACATTTTTGTACCATAGTTTGTAAACGATATAACTTTTACCCAAACCATTTTTTTTTTACCCAAACATTTTTTTTTATCAAAGACATGTAGAACAATAAATTTATAGAAAAATTTATATATGGATGTCGTTTTTTTTGCAAAATTTTACAACTGAAAGTGAAAAATGTCATTTTTTTGCAAAAAAATCTGTAAATTTCGATTAATAACAAAAAAGTAAAAATGTCAGCAGCAATGAAATACCACCAAATGAAAGCTCTATTAGTGAGAAGAAAAGGAGGTAAAATTCATTTGGGTGGTAAGTTGCATGACCGAGCAATAAACCGCTAAAGTTGTTGAGTGCCGATTTGTAAAAAAGGGCCTGGTCTTTAGGGGGGTATAAACCTGTGGTCCTTAAGTGGTTAAACTAATAACACACAAAGAATTAAATGTTAGCATGTTTTTATTGAACACACCATGTAAACATTCACAGTGCAGGTGGAAAAAGTATGTGAACCCTTGGATTTAATAACTGGTTGAGCCTCCTTTGGCAGCAAAAACTTAAACCAAACATTTCCTGTAGTTGCAGATCAGACGTGCACAACGGTCAGGAGTAATTCTTGACCATTCCTCTTTACATAACTGTTTCAGTTCAGCAATATTATTGGGATGTCTGGTGTGAATCGCTTTCTTGAGGTCATGCAACAGCATTTCAATCGGGTTGAGGTCAGGACTCTGACTGGGCCACTCCAGAAGGCGTATTTTCTTCTGTTTAAGCCATTCTGTTGTTGATTTACTTTTATGCTTTGGGTCGTTGTCCTGTTGCAACACCCATCTTCTGTTGAGCTTCAGCTGGTGGACAGATGGCCTTAAGTTCTCCTGCAAAATGTCTTGATAAACTTGGGAATTCATTTTTCCTTCGATGATAGCAATCCGTCCAGGCCCTGGCACAGCAAAGCAGCCCCAAACCATGATGCCCCCACCACCATACTTCACAGTTGGGGTGAGGTTTTGATGTTGGTGTGCTGTGCCTCTTTTTCTCCACACATAGTGTTGTGTCTTTTTTCCAAACAACTCAATTTTGGTTTCATCTGTCCACAGAATATTTTGCCAGTACTGCTATGGAACATCCAGGTGCTCTTGTGCAAATTGTAAATGTGCAGCAATGTTCTTTTTGGACAGCAGTGGCTTTCTCTGTGGTATCCTCCCATGAAATCCATACTTGTTTAGTGTTTTACGTATCGTAGATTTGCTAACAGGGATGTTAGCATATGCCAGAGACTTTTGTAAGTCTTTAGCTGACACTCTAGGATTCTTCTTCACCTCATTGAGCAGTCTGCGCTGTGCTCTTGCAGTCATCTTTACAGGACAGCCACTCCTAGGGAGAGTAGCAGCAGTGCTGAACTTTCTCCATTTATAGACAATTTGTCTTACTGTGGACTGATGAACAGCAAGGCTTTTGGAGATACTTTTATAACCCTTTCCAGCTTTATGCAAGTCAACAATTCTTAATCGTAGGTCTTCTGAGAGCTCTTTTGTGTGAGGCATCATTCACATCAGGCAATGCTTCTACCAAATGGCGACCGTGTGCCTTTTTCTCGAAGAAACTCTCCTCCACAGAGAGAAATTACGATGTGGGAGATAGGGAGTTGTTGGTTATCAAGTTAGCTTTTGAGGAATGGCGCCATTGGCTAGAGGGAGCCAGACACCCTATTACCGTGTTTACTGACCATAAGAATCTGGCCTACTTGGAGTCAGCCAAGCGTCTGAACCCGAGACAGGCCAGATGGTCTTTGTTCTTTTCAAGGTTTAATTTTGTTGTCACCTTCCGCCCTGGGGTTAAGAATGTGAAGACGGATGCCCTGTCACGTTGTTTTCCGGGAGGTGGGAATTTTGAAGACCCGGGTCCCATTTTGGCTGAAGGTGTGGTGGTCTCTGCTCTATATCCTGAATTGGAGGCAGAGGTTCAGGTAGCCCAGTCAGAGGCTCCTGATCTTTGTCCTCCTGGGAGGTTGTTTGTGCCTCTCGCTTTAAGACACAAGATTTTTAAGGAGCACCACGATACTGTCCTTGCTGGGCACCCGGGGGCAAGAGCCACAGTGGATCTCTTCGCTCGGAGATTCTGGTGGCCGGCGCTTCGTAAGTCGGTTCAGGGTTTTGTGGCAGCCTGCGAGACCTGCGCTCGTGCCAAAGTCCCTCATTCACGGCCATCAGGTCCTCTCCCTCCGTTACCCATTCCTTCCCGTCCTTGGACACATCTGTCCATTGACTTCATTACGGACCTGCCTCGTTCCTCGGGGAAGACTGTGATTCTGGTGGTGGTGGACCGTTTTAGCAAAATGGTGCATTTCATTCCTTTTCCTGGCTTGCCCAATGCTAATACGCTGGCGCAGGCATTTATTGATCACATTGTCAAATTGTATGGTATTCCTTCAGACATAGTCTCTGATAGGGGCACACAGTTTGTTTCTAGTGTTGAGCGCGAATATTCGAATTGCGAATTTTTTTCTCGAATATCGCAATTTCGAGATTTCGCGAATATTTAGAATATCGTTCTATATATTTGCGAAATCGAATATTCTTTTTTTTTCTTTTTTTTTTTTATTATATTTTTTTCTTTCCCACTTCCCTAAAGTTGTTCTTACCTGTCCTTTGGATTCCTGGCTTCCTGGCTGCTCCAGTCAGTGGCGTTTTCAACTTACTGCTATATTCCATATTAGCTAAATTACAATCTAATCCATATGTGTATTTTACGAAATTTCGCAATAGTCGCAATTGCGATGCGAGTAATATAACACGAAATATTCGCATGAAGATTTCAACTTAGCACTGCTATACTCCATATTCTAGCCTAATATGGAATATAGCTGTGCTAAGTTAGCACTGCTATATTCCATATTAGGCTAGAATATGGAGTATAGCAGTGCTAAGTTGAAATCTTCATGCGAATATTTCGTGTTATATTAGTCGCATCGCAATTTCGACTTTTTCAAATGTTCTTAATATTGCTCTAACTTCGTCTTTTAGAAATTTCGTAATATTGCTCTAACTTCGTCTCTTAGAATATTACGAATATTCTAAAAGACGAAGTTAGAGCAATATTACGAAATTTCGTAAAATACACATATAGATTGTAATTTAGCTAATATAGTGCTATAATCCCTTTTTTTTCCTGTAATTTTTTTTTGCCTCTTCTGAACTTAAGTTTTGTAAAATATGTACACTATTAAAAATTATTACTATAGCAGTATATTAGCTTAAATACAATCTATGTGTATTTTACGAAATTTCGTAATATTGCTCTAACTTCGTCTTTTAGAATATTACGAATATTCTAAAAGACGAAGTTAGAGCAATATTAAGAACATTTGCAAAAGTCGAAATTGCGATGCGAGTAATATAACACGAAATAGTCGCATGAAGATTTAAACTTAGCACAGCTATATTCCATATTCTAGCCTAATATGGAATATAGCAGTGCTAACTTAGCACAGCTATATTCCATATTAGGCTAGAATATGGAATATAGCAGTGCTAAGTTTAAATCTTCATGCGACTATTTCGTGTTATATTACTCGCATCGCAATTTCGACTTTTGCAAATGTTCTTAATATTGCTCTAACTTCGTCTTTTAGAATATTCGTAATATTCTAAGAGACGAAGTTAGAGCAATATTACGAAATTTCGTAAAATACACATATTAGCCTAGCCATAGTCATTAGCATAGGAACGTTGCCTTATACATCAAGATAAATTTTCGCAATATGCGAAAAAATAATTTCGCGATAATTGGAATAATTGCGAATATTCAATTTCGACGCATATAACACGAATATTCATGCGAATATTCGCGAAATATTGCGAAATCGAATATGGCACCTCCCGCTCATCACTATTTGTTTCCAGATTCTGGAAGGCTTTCTGTTCTCGCTTGGGGGTTCGGTTGTCATTCTCTTCTGCTTTCCACCCGCAGTCGAATGGTCAGACAGAGCGCGTCAATCAGAATCTGGAGACATATCTGCGCTGTTTTGTGGTGGAGAATCAGGAGGATTGGTGTTCTTTTTTGTCCCTTGCTAAGTTTGCTTTAAATAACCGTCGTCAGGAGTCCTCTGATAAGTCACCATTTTTTGGTGCATATGGGTTTCATCCGCAGTTTGGGACATTCTCTGGAGAGGGGTCTTCTGGTTTGCCTGATGAGGACAGATTCTCCTCATCTTTGTCATCGATTTGGCAAAAGATTCAGGATAATCTAAAGAGCATGAGTGAGAGATATAAGCGTGTGGCGGATAAGAGACGTGTGCCTGGTCCGGACCTGAATGTTGGTGATCTGGTGTGGTTGTCTACTAAGAATATCAAATTGAAGGTTCTCTCCTGGAAGTTGGGTCCTAAGTAGAGTTGAGCGAACACCTGGATGTTCGGGTTCGAGAAGTTCGGCCGAACTTCCCGGAAATGTTCGGGTTCGGGATCCGAACCCGATCCGAACTTCGTCCCGAACCCGAACCCCATTGAAGTCAATGGGGACCCAAACTTTTCGGCACTAAAAAGGCTGTAAAACAGCCCAGGAAAGAGCTAGAGGGCTGCAAAAGGCAGCAACATGTAGGTAAATCCCCTGCAAACAAATGTGGATAGGGAAATGAATTAAAAAAAAAAATAAAAAAAAAATAAATGACCCAATATCAATTGGACAGAGGTCCCATAGCAGAGAATCTGGTTTCACGTCAGCAGAGAATCAGTCTCTTCATGCCATAGCAAAGAATCTGGCTTCATGTCAGCACAGAATCAGTCTCTTCATGCCATAGCAGAGAATCTGGCTTCATGTCAGCACAGAATCTGTCTTGATGTCAAAGCAGAGAATCAGGCTTCACGTCACCCACCACTGGAACAGGCCACTGTCACACATTTAGGCCCCGGCACCCAGACAGAGGAGAGCGGTCCCGTAACAGAGAATCTGGCCTTATGTCAGCGCAGAATCTGTCTTCATGTCATAGCAGAGAATCAAGCTTCACGTCACCCACCACCACTGGAACAGGCCACTGTCACACATTTAGGCCCAGGCACCCAGTCAGAGGAGAGAGGTCCCGTAACAGAGAATCTGGCTTGATGTCAGCACAGAATCTGTCTTCATGTCATAGCAGAGAATCAGGCTTCACGTCACCCACCACTGGAACAGGCCACTGTCACACATTTAGGCCCAGGCACCCAGGCAGAGGAGAGAGGTCCCGTAACAGAGAATCTGGCCTGATGTCAGCGCAGAATCTGTCTTCATGTCATAGCAGAGAATCAGGCTTCACGTCACCCACCACTGGAACAGGCCACTGTCACACATTTAGGCCCAGGCACCCAGGCAGAGGAGAGAGGTCCCGTAACAGAGAATCTGGCCTGATGTCAGCACAGAATCTGTCTTCATGTCATAGCAGAGAATCAGGCTTCACGTCACCCACCACTGGAACAGGCCACTGTCACATATTTAGGCCCAGGCACCCAGGCAGAGGAGAGAGGTCGCGTAACAGAGAATCTGGCTTCATGTCAGCACAGAATAAGTCTTCATGTCATAGCAGAGAATCAGGCTTCACGTCACCCACCACTGGAACAGGCCACTGTCACACATTTAGGCCCAGGCACCCAGGCAGAGGAGAGAGGTCCCGTAACAGAGAATCTGGCCTGATGTCAGCACAGAATCTGTCTTCATGTCATAGCAGAGAATCAGGCTTCACGTCACCCACCACTGGAACAGGCCACTGTCACACATTTAGGCCCAGGCACCCAGTCAGAGGAGAGAGGTCCCGTAACAGAGAATCTGGCCTTATGTCAACACAGAATCTGTCTTCATGTCATAGCAGAGAATCAGGCTTCACGTCACCCACCACTGGAACAGGCCACTGTCACATATTTAGGCCCAGGCACCCAGGCAGAGGAGAGAGGTCCCGTAACAGAGAATCTGGCCTTATGTCAGCACAGAATCTGTCTTCATGTCATAGCAGAGAATCAGGCTTCACGTCACCCACCACTGGAACAAGCCACTGTCACATATTTAGGCCCCGGCACCCAGACAGAGGAGAGAGGTCCCGTAACAGAGAATCTGGCCTTATGTCAGCGCAGAATCTGTATTCATGTCATAGCAGAGAATCAGGCTTCACGTCACCCACCACTGGAACAGGCCACTGTCACACATTTAGGCCCAGGCACCCAGGCAGAGGAGAGAGGTCCTGTAACAGAGAATCTGGCCTAATGTCAGCACAGAATCTGTCTTCATGTCATAGCAGAGAATCAGGCTTCACGTCACCCACCACTGGAACAGGCCACTGTCACACATTTAGGCCCAGGCACCCAGGCAGAGGAGAGAGGTCGCGTAACAGAGAATCTGGCTTCATGTCAGCACAGAATAAGTCTTCATGTCATAGCAGAGAATCAGGCTTCACGTCACCCACCACTGGAACAGGCCACTGTCACACATTTAGGCCCCGGCACCCAGACAGAGGAGAGCGGTCCCGTAACAGAGAATCTGGCCTTATGTCAGCGCAGAATCTGTCTTCATGTCATAGCAGAGAATCAAGCTTCACGTCACCCACCACTGGAACAGGCCACTGTCACACATTTAGGCCCAGGCACCCAGTCAGAGGAGAGAGGTCCCGTAACAGAGAATCTGGCTTGATGTCAGCACAGAATCTGTCTTCATGTCATAGCAGAGAATCAGGCTTTATGTCACCCACCACTGGAACAGGCCACTGTCACACATTTAGGCCCAGGCACCCAGGCAGAGGAGAGAGGTCCCGTAACAGAGAATCTGGCCTTATGTCAGCGCAGAATCAGTCTTCATGTCATAGCAGAGAATCAGGCTTAACATCACCCACCACTGGAACAGGCCAGTGTCACACATTTAGGCCCCGGCACCCAGACAGAGGAGAGCGGTCCCGTAACAGAGAATCTGGCCTTATGTCAGAGCAGAATCTGTATTCATGTCATAGCAGAGAATCAGGCTTCACGTCACCCACCACTGGAACAGGCCACTGTCACACATTTAGGCCCAGGTACCCAGGCAGAGGAGAGAGGTCCCGTAACAGAGAATCTGGCCTGATGTCAGCGCAGAATCTGTCTTCATGTCATAGCAGAGAATCAGGATTCACGTCACCCACCACTGGAACAGGCCACTGTCACACATTTAGGCCCAGGCACCCAGGCAGAGGAGAGAGGTCCCGTAACAGAGAATCTGGCCTGATGTCAGCACACAATCTGTCTTCATGTCATAGCAGAGAATCAGGCTTTACGTCACCCACCACTGGAACAGGCCACTGTCACACATTTAGGCCCCGGCACCCAGACAGAGGAGAGGTTCATTCAACTTTGGGTTGCCCCGCAATATAATGGTAAAATGAAATTAAAAATAGTATTGAATGAGGAAGTGCCCTGGAGTAGAATAATATATTGTTAAGGGGAGGTAGTTAATATCTAATCTGCACAAGGGATGGACAGGTCCTGTGGGATCCATGCCTGGTTCATTTTTATGAACGTCAGCTTGTCCACATTGGCTGTAGACAGGCGGCTGCGTTTGTCTGTAATGACACCCCCTGCCGTGCTGAATACACGTTCAGACAAAACGCTGGCCGCCGGGCAGGCCAGCACCTCCAAGGCATAAAAGGCTAGCTCTGGCCACGTGGACAATTTGGAGACCCAGAAGTTGAATGGGGCCGAACCATCAGTCAGTACGTGGAGGGGTGTGCACAGGTACTGTTCCACCATGTTAGTGAAATGTTGCCTCCTGCTAACACGTTCCGTATCAGGTGGTGGTGCACTTAGCTGTGGCGTGGTGACAAAACTTTTCCACATCTCTGCCATGCTAACCCTGCCCTCAGAGGAGCTGGCCGTGACACAGCTGCGTTGGCGACCTCTTGCTCCTCCTCTGCCTTCGCCTTGGGCTTCCACTTGTTCCCCTGTGACATTTGGGAATGCTCTCAGTAGCGCGTCTACCAACGTGTATTTGTACTCGCGCATCTTCCTATCACGCTCCAGTGTAGGAAGTAAGGTGGGCACATTGTCTTTGTACCGGGGATCCAGCAAGGTGGCAACCCAGTAGTCCGCACACGTTAAAATGTGGGCAACTCTGCTGTCGTTGCGCAGGCACTGCAGCATGTAGTCGCTCATGTGTGCCAGGCTGCCCAGAGGTAAGGACAAGCTGTCCTCTGTGGGAGGCGTATCGTCATCGTCCTGTGTTTCCCCCAGCCACGCACCAGTGATGGGCCCGAGCTGCTTTGGGTGCCACCCCGCTGTGAACATGCTTCATCCTCATCCTCCTCCACCTCCTCCTCATCCTCGTCCTCCTCGTCCTCCAGTAGTGGGCCCTGTCTGGCCACATTTGTACCTGGCCTCTGGTGTTGCAAAAAACCTCCCTCTGAGTCACTTTGAAGAGACTGGCCTGAAAGTGCTAAAAATGACCCCTCTTCCTCCTCTTCCTCCTGGGCCACCTCCTCTTCCATCATCGCCCTAAGTGTTTTCTCAAGGAGACATAGAAGTGGTATTGTAACGCTGATAACGGCATCATCGCCACTGGCCATGTTGGTGAAGTACTCGAAACAGCGCAACAGGGCACACAGGTCTCGCATGGAGGCCCAGTCATTGGTGGTGAAGTGGGTCTGATCCGCAGTGCGACTGACCCGTGCGTGCTGTAGCTTAAACTCCACTATGGCCTGCTGCTGCTCGCACAGTCTGTCCAGCATATGCAAGGTGGAGTTCCACCTGGTGGGTACGTCGCATATGAGGCGGTGAGCGGTAAGGCCGAAGTTACGCTGTAGCGCAGACAGGCGAGCAGCGGCAGGGTGTGAACGCCGGAAGCGCGAACAGACGGCCCGCACTTTATGCAGCAGCTCTGACATGTCGGGGTAGTTGCGAATGAACTTCTGCACCACCAAATTCAGCACATGCGCCAGGCAAGGGATGTGCGTCACAACTCCTGTGCGGTGTGGGGCCTGTCCCCCAAACATATGAGTTTCAGAATGGCCTGCTGACGTTTACCCCGGGCTGTGCTGAAGTTGGTGGTGAAGGTGTGTGGCTGACTGGATGAGCAGGTGGAAGAAGAGGAGGAGGAAGCTGAGGAGGAGGAGACAGGTGGCAAAGAATGTTGCCCTGCGATCCTTGGCGGCGGAAGGACGTGCGCCAAACAGCTCTCCGCCTGGGGCCCAGCCGCCACTACATTTACCCAGTGTGCAGTTAGGGAGATATAGCGTCCCTGGCCGTGCTTACTGGTCCACGTATCTGTGGTTAGGTGGACCTTGCCACAGATGGCGTTGCGCAGTGCACACTTGATTTTATCGGACACTTGGTTGTGCAGGGAAGGCACGGCTCTCTTGGAGAAGTAGTGGCGGCTGGGAACAACATACTGTGGGACAGCATATGACATGAGCTGTTTGAAGCTGTGTGTGTCCACCAGCCTAAATGACAGCATTTCATAGGCCAGTAGTTTAGAAATGCTGGCATTCAGGGCCAGGGATCGAGGGTGGCTAGGTGGGAATTTACGCTTTCTCTCAAATGTTTGTGAGATGGAGAGCTGAACGCTGCCGTGTGACATGGTTGAGATGCTTGGTGACGCAGGTGGTGGTGTTGGTGGTACATCCCATGTTTGCTGGGCGGCAGGTGCCAACGTTCCTCCAGAGGCAGAGGAAGAGGCCGAGGCGGCGGCAGCAGCAGCAGAAGAGGCCGAGGCAGCAGCAGAAGAGGCCGAGGCGGCAGCAGCAGAAGCGGCAGCAGGGGGAGCCTGAGTGATTTCCTTGTTTTTAAGGTGTTTACTCCACTGCAGTTCATGCTTTGCATGCAGGTGCCTGGTCATGCAGGTTGTGCTAAGGTTCAGAACATTAATGCCTCGCTTCAGGCTCTGATGGCACAGCGTGCAAACCACTCGGGTCTTGTCGTCAGCACATTGTTTGAAGAAGTGCCATGCCAGGGAACTCCTTGAAGCTGCCTTTGGGGTGCTCGGTCCCAGATGGCGGCGGTCAGTAGCAGGCGAAGTCTCTTGGCGGCGGGTGTTCTGATTTTGCCCACTGCTCCCTCTTTTGCTACGCTGTTGGCTCGGTCTCACCACTGCCTCTTCCTCCGAACTGTGAAAGTCAGTGGCACGACCTTCATTCCATGTGGGGTCTAGGACCTCATCGTCCCCTGCATCGTCTTCCACCCAGTCTTGACCCCTGACCTCCTGTTCAGTCTGCACACTGCAGAAAGACGCAGCAGTTGGCACCTGTGTTTCGTCATCGTCAGAGACGTGCTGAGGTGGTATTCCCATGTCCTCATCATCAGGAAAAATAAGTGGTTGTGCGTTAGTGCATTCTATCTCTTCCACCCCTGGGGAAGGGCTAGGTGGATGCCCTTGGGAAACCCTGGCAGCAGAGTCTTCAAACAGCATAAGAGACTGCTGCATAACTTGAGGCTCAGACAGTTTCCCTGATATGCATGGGGGTGATGTGACAGACCGATGGGCTTGGTTTTCATGCGCCATCTGTGCGCTTTCTGCAGAAGACTGGGTGTGAGATAATGTGAACGTGCTGGATCCACTGTCGGCCACCCAATTGACTAATGCCTGCACCTGCTCAGGCCTTACCATCCTTAGAACAGCATTGGGCCCCACCAAATATCGCTGTAAATTCTGCTGGCTACTGGGACCTGAGGTAGTTGGTTCACTAGGACGTGTGACTGTGGCAGAACGGCCACGTCCTCTCCCAGCACCAGAGGGTACACTAACACCACCACGACCATGTCCACGTCCGCGTCCCTTATTAGATGTTTTCCTCATTGTTCCCGTTCACAACAATTTTGAGAATGGCAAATTTGGGAATGCTTTTTCAACCCAGAACAAAAAGTCTGCTTTTACGGTCACTACAAATAACTTGACCAGCTAAAACTGTGCAGATTTGGTTGAATAGAGATGTGAGACCTGTTTTTTTTTTGCGCTGTGCGACAGTTATAGGTTTAATCACAGAATGACACTTCTATCAGCACGCTAGCGTGTGTCTTAGGTTTTTCTGAATCACACTATCATTACCTTCAATGTAAGATTTTCTTTTTGGGATAGATTTCAAGTAGGCCTCAAATACCACAAACTAGTTATTTTCAGAATGGCAAATTTGGGAATGCTTTTTCAACCCAGAACAAAAAGTCTGCTTTTACGGTCACTACAAATAACTTGACCAGCTAAAACTGTGCAGATTTGGTTGAATAGAGATGTGAGACCTGTTTTTTTTTTGCGCTGTGTGACAGTTATAGGTTTAATCACAGAATGACACTTCTATCAGCACGCTAGCGTGTGTCTTAGGTTTTTCTGAATCACACTATCAATACCTTCAATGTAAGATTTTCTTTTTGGGATAGATTTCAAGTAGGCCTCAAATACCACAAACTAGTTATTTTGAGAATGGCAAATTTGGGAATGCTTTTTCAACCCAGAACAAAAAGTCTGCTTTTACGGTCACTACAAATAACTTGACCAGCTGAAACTGTGCAGATTTGGTTTAATAGAGATGTGAGACCTGTTTTTTTTTGCGCTGTGTGACAGTTATAGGTTTAATCACAGAATGACACTTCTATCAGCACGCTAGCGTGTGTCTTAGGTTTTTCTGAATCACACTATCAATACCTTCAATGTAAGATTTTCTTTTTGGGATAGATTTCAAGTAGGCCTCAAATACCAGAAACTAGTAATTTTGAGAATGGCTAATTTGGGAATGCTTTTTCAACCCAGAACAAAAAGTCTGCTTTTACGGTCACTACAAATAACTTGACCAGCTAAAACTGTGCAGATTTGGTTGAATAGAGATGTGAGACCTGTTTTTTTTTTTGCGCTGTGTGACAGTTATAGGTTTAATCACAGAAGGACACTTCTATCAGCACGCTAGCGTGTGTCTTAGGTTTTTCTGAATCACACTATCAATACCTTCAATGTAAGATTTTCTTTTTGGGATAGATTTCAAGTAGGTCTCAAATACCACAAACTAGTTATTTTCAGAATGGCAAATTTGGGAATGCTTTTTCAACCCAGAACAAAAAGTCTGCTTTTACGGTCACTACAAATAACTTGACCAGCTGAAACTGTGCAGATTTGGTTGAATAGAGATGTGAGACCTGTTTTTTTTTGCGCTGTGTGACAGTTATAGGTTTAATCACAGAATGACACTTCTATCAGCACGCTAGCGTGTGTCTTAGGTTTTTCTGAATCACACTATCAATACCTTCAATGTAAGATTTTCTTTTTGGGATAGATTTCAAGTAGGCCTCTAATACCACAAACTAGTAATTTTGAGAATGGCAAATTTGGGAATGCTTTTTCAACCCAGAACAAAAAGTCTGCTTTTACGGTCACTACAAATAACTTGACCAGCTAAAACTGTGCAGATTTGGTTGAATAGAGATGTGAGACCTGTTTTTTTTTTGCGCTGTGTGACAGTTATAGGTTTAATCACAGAATGACACTTCTATCAGCACGCTAGCGTGTGTCTTAGGTTTTTCTGAATCACACTATCAATACCTTCAATGTAAGATTTTCTTTTTGGGATAGATTTCAAGTAGGCCTCAAATACCACAAACTAGTTATTTTCAGAATGGCAAATTTGGGAATGCTTTTTTAACCCAGAACAAAAAGTCTGCTTTTACGGTCACTACAAATAACTTGACCAGCTAAAACTGTGCAGATTTGGTTGAATAGAGATGTGAGACCTGTTTTTTTTTTGCGCTGTGTGACAGTTATAGGTTTAATGACAGAATGACACTTCTATCAGCACGCTAGCGTGTGTCTTAGGTTTTTCTGAATCACACTATCAATACCTTCAATGTAAGATTTTCTTTTTGGGATAGATTTCAAGTAGGCCTCAAATACCACAAACTAGTAATTTTGAGAATGGCAAATTTGGGAATGCTTTTTCAACCCAGAACAAAAAATCTGCTTTTACGGTCACTACAAATAACTTGACCAGCTAAAACTGTGCAGATTTGGTTGAATAGAGATGTGAGACCTGTTTTTTTTTTGCGCTGTGTGACAGTTATAGGTTTAATCACAGAATGACACTTCTATCAGCACGCTAGCGTGTGTCTTAGGTTTTTCTGAATCACACTATCAATACCTTAAATGTAAGATTTTCTTTTTGGGATAGATTTCAAGTAGGCCTCAAATACCACAAACTAGTAATTTTGAGAATGGCAAATTTGGGAATGCTTTTTCAACCCAGAACAAAAAGTCTGCTTTTACGGTCACTACAAATAACTTGACCAGCTAAAACTGTGCAGATTTGGTTGAATAGAGATGTGAGACCTGTTTTTTTTTTGCGCTGTGTGACAGTTATAGGTTTAATGACAGAATGACACTTCTATCAGCACGCTAGCGTGTGTCTTAGGTTTTTCTGAATCACACTATCAATACCTTCAATGTAAGATTTTCTTTTTGGGATAGATTTCAAGTAGGCCTCAAATACCACAAACTAGTTATTTTCAGAATGGCAAATTTGGGAATGCTTTTTCAACCCAGAACAAAAAGTCTGCTTTTACGGTCACTACAAATAACTTGACCAGCTGAAACTGTGCAGATTTGGTTGAATAGAGATGTGAGACCTGTTTTTTTTTGCGCTGTGTGACAGTTATAGGTTTAATCACAGAATGACACTTCTATCAGCACGCTAGCGTGTGTCTTAGGTTTTTCTGAATCACACTATCAATACCTTCAATGTAAGATTTTCTTTTTGGGATAGATTTCAAGTAGGCCTCAAATACCACAAACTAGTAATTTTGAGAATGGCAAATTTGGGAATGCTTTTTCAACCCAGAACAAAAAGTCTGCTTTTACGGTCACTACAAATAACTTGACCAGCTAAAACTGTGCAGATTTGGTTGAATAGAGATGTGAGACCTGTTTTTTTTTTGCGCTGTGTGACAGTTATAGGTTTAATGACAGAATGACACTTCTATCAGCACGCTAGCGTGTGTCTTAGGTTTTTCTGAATCACACTATCAATACCTTCAATGTAAGATTTTCTTTTTGGGATAGATTTCAAGTAGGCCTCAAATACCACAAACTAGTTATTTTCAGAATGGCAAATTTGGGAATGCTTTTTCAACCCAGAACAAAAAGTCTGCTTTTACGGTCACTACAAATAACTTGACCAGCTGAAACTGTGCAGATTTGGTTGAATAGAGATGTGAGACCTGTTTTTTTTTTGCGCTGTGTGACAGTTATAGGTTTAATCACAGAATGACACTTCTATCAGCACGCTAGCGTGTGTCTTAGGTTTTTCTGAATCACACTATCAATACCTTCAATGTAAGATTTTCTTTTTGGGATAGATTTCAAGTAGGCCTCAAATACCACAAACTAGTAATTTTGAGAATGGCAAATTTGAGAATGCATTTTTAAACACAGAAAAAAAATTCTGCTTTTACGGTCACTACAAATAACTTGACCAGCTAAAACTGTGCAGATTTGGTTGAATAGAGATGTGAGACCTGTTTTTTTTTTGCGCTGTGTGACAGTTATAGGTTTAATCACAGAATGACACTTCTATCAGCAAGCTAGCGTGTGTCTTAGGTTTTTCTGAATCACACTATCAATACCTTCAATGTAAGATTTTCTTTTTGGGATAGATTTCAAGTAGGCCTCAAATACCACAAACTAGTTATTTTCAGAATGGCAAATTTGGGAATGCTTTTTCAACCCAGAACAAAAAGTCTGCTTTTACGGTCACTACAAATAACTTGACCAGCTAAAACTGTGCAGATTTGGTTGAATAGAAATGTCAGGTCTATTTTTTAGGCGCTGCGTGACAGGCTCAACTTGCCCCTGATGTAATATATGGCCAAAAAATAACCACACTTTTGATGGTTAAATGCACTTGGGTGACACAGGCTCAGCCTGCACCAGATGTAGTATACGGCCAAAAAATAACCAGACTGTTGATGGTTAAATGCACTTCTTTGACACAGGCTCAGCCTGCAGCTAATGTAGTATATAACCAAAAAATAACCAGACTGTTGATGGTTAAATGCACTTCGGTGACACAGGCTCAGCCTGCAGCTGATGTAGGATATAGCACAAAATAACCACACTTTCGATGGTAAATACACTTGGTGATAGCTCGTGCTGGCGCACCACAAGTCACAAAATGGCCGCCGATCACCCCAGAAAAAAAGTGATCTAAAAAACGCTCTGGGCAGCCTCAAAAAAGTGAGCAAGTCAATAATAGCACTTCAATGATCCACAGCTGCAGATCGATCACAGAATGAAGTCTTTTGGAGGAGTTAATCTGCCTAATCTCGCCCTAACGTCGCAGCTGCAACCTCTCCCTATACTGATCATAGCAGAGTGACGTGCGGCGCTACGTGACTCCAGCTTTAATAGAGGCTGGGTCACATGGTGCACTGGCCAATCACAGCCATGCCAATAGTAGGCATGGCTGTGATGGCCTCTTGGGCCAAGTAGTATGACGCTTGTTGATTGGCTGCTTTGCAGCCTTTCAAAAAGCGCCAAGAAAGCGCCAAACACCGAACCCGAACCCGGACTTTTACGAAAATGTTCGGGTTCGGGTCCGTGTCACGGACACCCCAAAATTCGGTACGAACCCGAACTATACAGTTCGGGTTCGCTCATCCCTAGTCCTAAGTTTATTGGGCCTTACAAAATCTTGTCCGTCATCAATCCTGTTGCCTACCGTCTTGATCTTCCTCAGACTTGGAAGATCCATAATGTTTTTCATAAGTCCTTATTAAAACTTTATGTCCAACCCATTGTACCCTCGTCTTTGCCTCCTCCTCCGATTGTGGTTGATGGTAATCTTGAATTTCAGGTCTCTAGGATTGTGGATTCTCGTGTTGTCCGCGGTTCTCTCCAGTACCTCGTTCATTGGGAGGGTTATGGTCCTGAGGAGAGGATGTGGGTCCCAGTGACGGACATTAAGGCCACTCGTCTCATCAGGGCTTTCCATAGGTCCCATCCTGAGAAGGTGGACTCTGAGTGTCCGGAGTCCACTCGTAGAAGGAGGGGTACTGTCACCACCAGACATCTGAGAAGCTCTGACAGACGTCCTTCAGAACCTCCTCCTTGAGGTTCCTTTTGTTTTGCTTTCATTTTCTCATCTCGTTAGCCTCTTTCAGCTGTCATGTAGTTGCACTGATTGCATCCCTTTAAATCCCTTCCCATACTGCTTCACTTTGCGGTTTATACAACTTCCTAGAGTGTATGCATGCTGGATGCTACTACTGAGTCTTCTACAGATAAGTTTTGTTCATTCATTTGTATTTTCCTGTTTGCTGGATCCAGGTGACCCTGACTCCCTCCGTATCAAGTGTAGGGAGCCGGTGGTCGTGTCCCCTCACTATTATAGGGTGTTCAGGGGTTAGGCTACTTTCACACTTGCGTTCGGGGCTCCGCTTGTGAGTTCCGTTTGAAGGCTCTCACAAGCGGCCCCGAACGGATCCGTCCAGCCCTAATGCATTCTGAGTGGATGCGGATCCGCTCAGAATGCATCAGTTTGGCACCGTTTGTCCTCCGCTCAGCAGGCGGACACCTGAACGCAGCTTGCAGCGTTCGGGTGTCCGCCTGGCCGTGCGGAGGCAAACGGATCCGTCCAGACTTACAATGTAAGTCAATGGGGACGGATCCGTTTGAAGATGACACTATATGGCTCAATTTTCAAACGGATCCGTCCCCCATTGACTTTCAATGTAAAGTCAAAACGGATCCGTTTGCATTATCATGAACAAAAAAAATATATATATATTTTTTTTTGTTCATGATAATGCAAACGGATCCGTTCTGAACGGATCTAAGCGTTTGCATTATAGGTGCGGATCCGTCTGTGCACATACCAGACGGATCCACACATAACGCAGGTGTGAAAGTAGCCTTATACAGTCGAGGTACGAGGATATGCGATCTTCTACCATTGAGAATTTTGCATAGGCTGATCAGTTAGGGAGAGAGCCAGGTCTGTTGCAGGGCTATCCCTTTGATTCCTTAGTTTTGGATCCAGTCAGTCGGATCTTCCTTTTGTGTCTTCTAGTTTGCTGTACACCTTCCGTGACAGCATAATCATCTCCAGCGGCGCTGGAGATAATTAGAACAAAGGCCTCAGATTCTGTTGAATCTGAACTCTTTGTATCCATCAGGATGACCGGACCCTAGTCCGGTCATTCTGATGCAATTAGCCAGATTGCATCGGTGTGAATGTTTGGGGCCCATTCACAACGATGCACCTGGTTACAGCCTATGGAGATGGGGGGGGATATAATATATATATATATATATATAATATACATGTGCATGGATGCTTGGGGCACATCCATACACATGTATACATTGATCACATATATTATTAAGGAGGATGTAAGGGACATAGTTACATCCTATTAGGGGGCACAGCCCCTATACTATAAGAGGGCAGAGCCTCTACACTATAAGGGAGCACAGCCCCTATCTTATAAGGGGGCACAGATCTCCCACAGGGGCCACCATGAGCCCCTGTGGGCCACCAAGGGCAGATGTGTGCAGATGCTTGGCACATCTGCGCACATCACCCTATAGAGTGACTATTAATGCATGCATATATATCATATATGCACGCACGTGTTTGCATGCATATACAGTACAGACCAAAAGTTTGGACACACCTTCTCATTCAAAGAGTTTTCTTTATTTTCATGACTATGAAGGCATCAAAACTATGAATTAACACATGTGGAATTATATACATAACAAACAAGTGTGAAACAACTGAAAATATGTCATATTCTAGGTTCTTCAAAGTAGCCACCTTTTGCTTTGATTACTGCTTTGCACACTCTTGGCATTCTCTTGATGAGCTTCAAGAGGTAGTCCCCTGAAATGGTCTTCCAACAGTCTTGAAGGAGTTCCCAGAGATGTTTAGCACTTGTTGGCCCTTTTGCCTTCACTCTGCGGTCCAGCTCACCCCAAACCATCTCGATTGGGTTCAGGTCCGGTGACTGTGGAGGCCAGGTCATCTGGCGCAGCACCCCATCACTCTCCTTCATGGTCAAATAGCCCTTACTTTCAAAGTTTTCCCAATTTTTCAGCTGACTGACTGACCTTCATTTCTTAAAGTAATGATGGCCACTCGTTTTTCTTTACTTAGCTGCTTTTTTCTTGCCATAAAACAAATTCTAACAGTCTATTCAGTAGGACAATCAGCTGTGTATCCACCTGACTTCTCCTCAACGCAACTGATGGTCCCAACCCCATTTATAAGGCAAGAAATCCCACTTATTAAACCTAACAGGGCACACCTGTGAATTGAAAAACATATCAGGGGACTACCTCTTGAAGCTCATCAAGAGAATGCCAAGAGTGTGCAAAGCAGTAATCAAAGCAAAAGGTGGCTACTTTGAAGAACCTAGAATATGACATATTTTCAGTTGTTTCACACTTGTTTGTTATGTATATAATTCCACATGTTCATAGTTCATAGTTTTTATGCCTTCAGTGTGAATCTACAATTTTCATAGTCATGAAAATAAAGAAAACTCTTTGAATGAGAAGGTGTGTCCAAACTTTTGGTCTGTACTGTATGTATATATATGCATGTGTCTCAACCCTTCCTCAACACTGACTGACCTTCATTTCTTAAAGTAATGATGGCCACTCGTTTTTCTTTACTTAGCTGCTTTTTTCTTGCCATAATACAAATTCTAACAGTCTATTTAGTAGGACTATCAGCTGTGCATCCACCTGACTTCTCCTCAATGCAACTGATGGTCCCAACCCCATTTATAAGGCAAGAAATCCCACTTATTACACCTGACAGGGCACACCTGTGAAGTAAAAACCATTTCAGGGGACTACCTCTTGAAGATCATCAAGAGAATGCCAAGAGTGTGCAAAGCAGTAATCAAAGCAAAAGGTGGCTACTTTGAAGAACATAGCATATGACATATTTTCAGTTGTTTCACACTTGTTTGTTATGTATATAATTCCACATGTGTTAATTCATAGTTTTGATGCCTTCGGTGTGAATCTACAATTTTCATAGTCATGAAAATAAAGAAAACTCTTTGAATGAGAAGGTGTGTCCAAACTTTTGGTCTGTACTGTACATAAGGCAAAACTAAAGAGGAGCGGACTGACAAGGGACAATTGGACAATAAAACATATGGGAAATGCCGGTAAGTGAAAATTAACACAGCACATATTTTAAGTATGTGTGTAAAAAATGGGATACAAAGAATTACATCCTGAGATTAACCCTTGGGAATTGGACTCACAAGGGACAGTTGGACAATAAACAATTTAGGGATAATAATAGTATGTGAAAAATGACACAGCACATACTATAAATATGAATAAAAGCTTGGGTACAATGAATAACATCCAGAGATTAACCCTTGCCATAGTATAGCATATATATCCTATCATGACCCAGGAGGGTATAGCATATACATCCTATCATGACCCCAGAGGGGACATGAAACATATCCCTCCTGGAAGCCAAGGTCATGACCCAGGATAAGGAAATGGCACTGAGTGCCAACCAGAAAGATGGCTGCCTCTTAAGGCTGTATGATGATCGGATATCCTAAGAGGTCAAAAAATACAATGAGCCTCACTCATCCAGCAAGTACCTATGTGGATGTAATCTTGAGACCATTTGTCATTGCAAAATGGACATTAAAAACAGATGCAAAATGGACATTAAAAACGGACACACGGCCAGAAAATGGATGCACACACTGATGCAAAATGGCCATGAAAAACTGTTGTGTGCATGAGGCCTAAGAAAAGTTCACTTCCGACAAAGAATTTCCTATAAAAAAACAGGGCTTCAGAAACATGTGGAAAAGGTAGGACATGGATGTATATTACACTGCGTGCAGAATTATTAGGCAAATTAGTATTTTGACCACATCATCCTCTTTATGCATGTTGTCTTACTCCAAGCTGTATAGGCTCGAAAGCCTACTACCAATTAAGCATATTAGGTGATGTGCATCTCTGTAATGAGAAGGGGTGTGGTCTATTTACATCAACACCCTATATTAGGTGTGCATAATTATTAGGCAACTTCCTTTCCTTTGGCAAAATGGGTCAAAAGAAGGACTTGACAGGCTCAGAAAAGTCAAAAATAGTGAGATATCTTGCAGAGGGATGCAGCACTCTTAAAATTGCAAAGCTTCTGAAGCGTGATCATCGAACAATCAAGCGTTTCATTCAAAATAGTCAACAGGGTCGCAAGAAGCGTGTGGAAAAACCAAGGCGCAAAATAACTGCCCATGAACTGAGAAAAGTCAAGCGTGCAGCTGCCAAGATGCCACTTGCCACCAGTTTGGCCATATTTCAGAGCTGCAACATCACTGGAGTGCCCAAAAGCACAAGGTGTGCAATACTCAGAGACATGGCCAAGGTAAGAAAGGCTGAAAGACGACCACCACTGAACAAGACACACTGTCACGGAACCATGAACCAGACGTACAACAAGAGATAAGTGAAAATAAGAAGGCTTTATTGAAAATAAAGCTGTAAAGCAAAAGTCCAAACGGATGGTGAAACCGAGCAGAGTCTTTGCGAAGCCAGAGGTCAGGAACCAGAAGGGTAGTCAGACGAAGCCAGGATCAGGAACCAGCAGGGTAGTCAGACGAAGCCAGGATCAGGAACCAGCAGGGTAGTCAGACGAAGCCAGGATCAGGAACCAGAAGCAGCAGCAGTCTTAGAAGCATGTGAACACAAGAGGACCAAGCAAGGAACTGAAGCCACAGACCTCCTATATATATGAGCTAGGCATCCAGCTCCTCCCAGGGGAAGGAGGAGCCGCAGGGTGGAAGGCTACAAGAAACCAAGATGGCCGCCAGCACATGTCAAACGAAGGAGAGCAGCAAGCAGGTAAGACCATGACAGTACCTCCCCCTCAAGGGCCCCTCCTCCGCGGAGCACAAAACGGTTTCTGAGGGAAGCGTGCGTGGAAGGCTCGGAGCAAGGCAGGAGCATGGACATCTGCGGAGGGAACCCAGGAACGCTCCTCTGGACCATAACCACGCCAATGGACCAAAAACTGGAACCGACCGCGGACCAGGCGTGAGTCCAGGATATTGCTCACCTCATATTCCTCACGATTGCCCACTTGGACCGGACGAGGCCGAGGAACCGAGGAAGTAAAACGATTACACACCAGTGGCTTCAACAGGGAGACATGAAACACGTTGGAGATCCGCATGCCAGGAGGAAGCGCAAGGGCATAGGCTACCGGGTTTACCCTGCGAAGCACTCGGAAGGGACCAACAAAGCGAGGCGCCAGCTTGGGAGTGGGCACTCGAAGGTTGAGGTTGCGGGTGGACAACCATACACGGTCTCCGACCTGGTAGGAAGGAGCAGGCGCTCGTCTGCGATCAGCCTGGAGTCTTTGGCGCTGTGCAGAGACCTCAAGGGACTTCTGGATCTGTACCCAAGAAGCACGTAGGACGGAAAGGTGATCCTCCACAGCCGGAATATCCTGGGGAGAGAATACCTCCGGTAACACGGCAGGTTGGAACCCATAATTGGCCATGAAGGGAGACGTCCCAGAGGAAGAGTTCACCGCCGTGTTCCTGGCAAACTCAGCCCAAGGCAGGAGGTCAACCCAATTGTCTTGGTGATCGGAGACATAGCAACGAAGGAATTGCTCCAAGGCCTGATTGGATCGTTCTGCGGCCCCATTGGACTGAGGGTGGTAGGCCGAGGAGAAGGAGAGATGAATCCCCAACTGGGAGCAAAAGGCGCGCCAGAACCTGGACACAAACTGACTCCCCCGATCCGACACAATCTCCTTAGGCAAACCGTGCAACCGGAAGACCTCCCTGGCAAAAATCGTGGCCAACTCTTGTGCAGAGGGTAACTTCTTGAGAGGAACACAGTGGCACATTTTGGAAAACCGATCCACAATCATGAGAATGACCGTATGGCCTCGGGATGCAGGGAGGTCCACAATGAAATCCATCCCCAGGTGTGACCATGGGCGCTCCCCGGTGGCTATGGGTTGCAGAAGGCCCAACGGAAGGTGCCGAGGGGACTTACTCTGGGCACAAACGGAGCATGCCGCTACATATGCGGCGATGTCGGAACGTAGGGAAGGCCACCAGAACAGACGTGAAACAGCCCAGGACAGCTGATTCTTTCCAGGATGCCCCGCGGTCTTGGAGTTATGGTAGGTTCGCAACAACCGAGTGCGCAACTCCTCAGGCACAAAACATCTGCCGTTGGGTCTCCCAGAGGGAGCACCAGATTGAGCCGCCAAAATCTGCTCACCCAGGGGAGAGGTCAGGCTGGTGCGAATGGCGGCCAGGATCTGATTCAGAGGTATGACCGAAGTCGGAATCGACTCCTCCCTGGACAGCTCGGAGTACTGCCGTGATAAGGCATCCGCCCTGATGTTCTTGGAACCGGGTAGGTAGGAGACCACGTAATTAAAACGTGACAAGAACAGAGCCCATCTGGCCTGACGTGGTGTCAATCTCTTGGCCTCAGAAAGGTAGGTCAGATTCTTGTGGTCCGTCAGGATGAGAACCGGAACCACCGAACCCTCGAGCAAGTGCCTCCATTCTTTAAGGGCCTGCACGATGGCCAATAACTCCCTGTCACCAGTCTGATAGTTGCACTCCGCGGAAGACAGTTTCCGGGAGTAAAACCCACAAGGAAGCAGAGGACCCTCTGGTGTTCTACGCTGAGACAGAAGGGCGCCTACTCCCGTCTCAGACGCGTCCACCTCGAGGACAAAGGGCAACCCAGGGTTGGGATGCGACAGAATCGGAGCCGACACAAAGGCGGACTTTAGGGCCTCAAAAGCTCGGATGGCCTCGAGCGGCCAGACCTGGGAATTACTGCCCTTCCTGGTCAGATCCGTGAGAGGCTTGGCCAGCATGGAAAAGTCCCTGATGAACTTCCGATAATAATTGGCGAAGCCCAAAAAGCGCTGCAGGGAACGAAGACCACTGGGCTGGGGCCACTGTAAGACAGCCGAAACCTTCTCAGGATCCATGGAGAACCCCTCAGCGGAAATGATGTAACCTAAGAAGGTTACCTGGGATCGGTGAAATTCGCATTTCTCAAGCTTACCGAACAGCTTGTTCTCTCGTAACCGTTGCAACACTCGTCTGACATCCAGAATGTGGGCCTCCATGGATTCAGAATATACCAAGATGTCATCCAAATAGACTACCACACACTGCTGCAACAGGTCACGGAAAACATCGTTGATGAATTCCTGAAAGACTGCGGGCGCATTGCACAACCCAAAGGGCATAACCAAGGATTCGTAATGACCGGTCCTGGTGTTAAACGCGGTCTTCCACTCATCGCCCGCCTTGATCCTTACCAGGTTATATGCCGCCCTCAGGTCGAGTTTGGTAAAGACCGTGGCCCCTTTAAGGCGATCGAACAGCTCGGAAATCAAGGGTATCGGGTAAGCGTTCTTGATCGTGATGCGATTGAGACCCCTGTAATCGATGCAAGGCCTCAACTCACCGCCCTTCTTTTTCACAAAGAAAAATCCAGCCCCTGCCGGGGACGAAGATTTGCGAATGTGTCCGCGTGAAAGCGCCTCCCTCACGTATTCCTCCATGGCCTCATTCTTCGCTACCGACAGTGGATAGACTTTGCCACGAGGAGGAACGGCACCAGATTGTAACTCTATGGCACAATCGTATGGGCGGTGCGGAGGTAGGGCAACCGCGCGCACCTTATCGAATACATCCCGGTACTCCTCGTATTCAGGAGGCAACAGAGAGTCAGAGGAAGTACACAGCAACTTGACAGACCCATGGATGCAACTAGCCCCACACTGCGGTGACCACGAGAGGATCTCGACCGATCTCCAATCGAAAGTCGGATTATGCTTCTGGAGCCAGGGGTACCCCAAGACCACCGAGTAGTGTGGAGACGAAATAACCTGGAGGCAGACCGACTCTCTGTGAACGGCACCAATGGCTATCCCCACTGGAAGGGTCTCATGAGTCACGTGTGGCGGCAGAAGGGGTCTGCCGTCTATCGCCTCAAGAGCCAGTGGGGAACCTCGAGCCTGCAGAGGAATGGAATTGGCGGCAGCGAACACACTATCAATGAACAAACCACCAGCACCAGAGTCCACCAACGCCTGGGTCGTCACCGAGCCCCCGACCCAGGAGAGGACAACAGTGATCAGTGGTTTGTCAACACGGGAAACCGGGGACGAGGAGACTCCACCCAAGATCTGCCCCCGACAGGATCTCAGGGTACGAGCGTTTCCCGGACGGTTCGGACATGCCAACCGAAAATGCCCACCGAGACCACAGTACATGCATCGGCCCTCGCGTCTCCGGAGTGCCCTCTCCCCCTCGGACAGGCGAGCAAACCCCAGCTGCATGGGTTCACCCCCAGACAAGTCATCCCCAGGAGGCGTGGGAGGAGAGGGAGGCACGGGTGGGACAGCAAACGTAGGCACCAATCTGTTAGAAGACCTCCGCAGGTTCTCCTTAAAGGAAGGTCTCTCCCTGAGTCTGGTGTCAATCAAAATCAGGAAAGAAATAAGAGACTCGAGCTCAACTGGTAGTTCCTTAGCTGCAACCTCATCCTTCAAGGCATCCGAGAGACCATGAGAGAAAGCAGCGACCAGAGCCTCATTATTCCAGCCCACCTCTGCTGCCAGGGTACGAAACTCAATGGCATATTCAGCTACGGATCGTGAACCCTGTCTGATGGACATAAGGAGCTTCGCAGCAGAGGCAGCACGAGCCGGCACATCGAATACCTTCCGAAGAGAAGCAACAAAACCGGAAAACTCGGCAACCACCGGATTGTTGTTCTCCCATAAAGGGCTGGCCCAGGCCAAGGCCTTGTCCGAGAGCAGCGAGATCAAGAAGCCCACCTTTGATCTCTCAGTAGGAAAGGCATGTGGCAGCAACTCGAAATAAATGCCCACCTGGTTAAGGAAACCTCGGCACTGAGTTGGCTTTCCCCCAAAGCGCTGTGGAAGAGGGGCAGAACCGATCATACCCCGAAACACCGCAGGCGCAACAACAGGTGTCTGTCGGGGTAGACTCTGGCGCAACAACCGGAGCGGCAGTAGGAGCGAGCCCAGGAGCGACAACCGACCCATCGGCAACGGGAGCCAAATGAGCCGTGCGTTCAAGCAGGGTTTGCAACGCCACAGCGAACCGACCCAACAGGTGATCCTGCTGATCAAGTCTGGCAACCAGCGTGGGTAGCGAGGATGGCCCTGTACCGTCAGAATTCATGGCTTGGTCCTAATGTCACGGAACCATGAACCAGACGTACAACAAGAGATAAGTGAAAATAAGAAGGCTTTATTGAAAATAAAGCTGTAAAGCAAAAGTCCAAACGGATGGTGAAACCGAGCAGAGTCTTTGCGAAGCCAGAGGTCAGGAACCAGAAGGGTAGTCAGACGAAGCCAGGATCAGGAACCAGCAGGGTAGTCAGACGAAGCCAGGATCAGGAACCAGCAGGGTAGTCAGACGAAGCCAGGATCAGGAACCAGAAGCAGCAGCAGTCTTAGAAGCATGTGAACACAAGAGGACCAAGCAAGGAACTGAAGCCACAGACCTCCTATATATATGAGCTAGGCATCCAGCTCCTCCCAGGGGAAGGAGGAGCCGCAGGGTGGAAGGCTACAAGAAACCCAGAAACCAAGATGGCCGCCAGCACATGTCAAACGAAGGAGAGCAGCAAGCAGGTAAGACCATGACACACACAAGCTGAAACGTCAAGACTGGGCCAAGAAATATCTCAAGACTGATTTTTCTAAGGTTTTATGGACTGATGAAATGAGAGTGAGTCTTGATGGGCCAGATGGATGGGCCCGTGGCTGGATTGGTAAAGGGCAGAGAGCTCCAGTCCGACTCAGACGCCAGCAAGGTGGAGGTGGAGTACTGGTTTGGGCTGGTATCATCAAAGATGAGCTTGTGGAGCCTTTTCGGGTTGAGGATGGAGTCAAGCTCAACTCCCAGTCCTACTGCCAGTTTCTGGAAGACACCTTCTTCAAGCAGTGGTACAGGAAGAAGTCTGCATCCTTCAAGAAAAACATGATTTTCATGCAGGACAATGCTCCATCACACGCGTCCAAGTACTCCACAGCGTGGCTGGCAAGAAAGGGTATAAAAGAAGAAAATCTAATGACATGGCCTCCTTGTTCACCTGATCTGAACCCCATTGAGAACCTGTGGTCCATCATCAAATGTGAGATTTACAAGGAGGGAAAACAGTACACCTCTCTGAACAGTGTCTGGGAGGCTGTGGTTGCTGCTGCACGCAATGTTGATGGTGAACAGATCAAAACACTGACAGAATCCATGGATGGCAGGCTTTTGAGTGTCCTTGCAAAGAAAGGTGGCTATATTGGTCACTGATTTGTTTTTGTTTTGTTTTTGAATGTCAGAAATGTATATTTGTGAATGTTGAGATGTTATATTGGTTTCACTGGTAAAAATAAATAATTGAAATGGGTATATATTTGTTTTTTGTTAAGTTGCCTAATAATTATGCACAGTAATAGTCACCTGCACACACAGATATCCCCCTAAAATAACTAAAACTAAAAACAAACTAAAAACTACTTCCAAAAATATTCAGCTTTGATATTAATGAGTTTTTTGGGTTCATTGAGAACATGGTTGTTGTTCAATAATAAAATTAATCCTCAAAAATACAACTTGCCTAATAATTCTGCACTCCCTGTATATGTATGTCTGTCTTGACTAATGTAACAAAGTCCTCAATCCCAGACAACCTCTTTAACTTGATATATTTGTCAATAAAAGTTATAAAACATATGAAATGCTTATAATTGTACTTCAGTATACCATGGAAACATCTGACAAAAAGATCGAAAAACACTGAAGCAGCAAACTTTGTGAAAATCTAAATTTGCGTCAGTCTCGAAACTTTTGGCCACAGCTGTATACAGTATATTTGGTATTTAGATTTTGAGTAGTGATGAGTGAATTCCTGCTTATGAAATTCGTTCACACTTCGTTTGTTGGGTAAAGGTGAATTGCGTTATGGATTCCGTTACCCCGAACCATAACGCAATTCTATGACGGAATGCATAACGGAATGCCTTTAGAGGCATTCTGTTATTCATTCCGTCATAATAGAAGTCTATGGGCTGCAAAACGGATCTCTCTAGTTTCCGTAATGCAGGAAAGGACATTCCGTCATAGAATTGCGTTATGGTCCGTGGTAACGGAATCCATAACGCAATTCACCTTTTACCAACAAACAAAGTGTGAACGAATTACAAAATATGAAATTCGCTTATCTCAAATTTTGAGCTATTTTAAGACATTTTTCCATCGTATATACATCTAGTACAAAAAATAATCTATATACCAATTAGAGCTTTTCTGAAGCTGTATGTTCTGACATGTGAGATGATTTTCTTCCTTTACTTTACCTTGTTTACTTTAACTATGGAATGTAGTCGTTGATGTTAAAATACAGGAGGATTGCATGGTCTAAATAAAGGTGGGGAAGGCAAACATTGCTTCCTGAGACTGTAAATGAATGTCAATGGCCTTTAAACATACTGTTTGTTTCGAGAACATTAATAACACTCTCACTGACACAAGAGTATTGTGAAGACATCAGCACATTGCCAAAATATTAGATTTAAGTGTCTGAGCTGTATGAGTACTTATTCATGTGTCTATACTGTACTTGAGAGAAATGTTTATCTTTGTATATTAAGGTCTACAGGTTTTTTAAAGATTTCATGTAGTTATCTCAAGCCTTGTGAACTCTTGTAAGCTCAGATTCCATGACTTGACACCACTTAAATTTTGTCTCTATAAGGCACATGCAATTTGCAGTCCGCAGCAGGGCACCAATCATGTGGCCGCTGTCTGCGAACGCGGACCCATTCACTTGAATGGGGCCCGCGATCTGCATCCAACGGTCCACACCGCAAAAAAAAGTAGTGCGTGCATCATCCTGGCATTGTTTTCCACAGAATAGTGTTGGAAAAGCTTGATAAATATGTCACATGGCGTGTGACTCGAACATTTTTCAGTGCCTTTATCCCAGACAAAAGTTGTGAGTATGTTCATATAGCTTTCTCAATGCCACAGTATATTGCATGTGAACAGTATCACTAATCACCCTCTCATTTTGAAGCAGTTTAATATGAAACGATTTTTCAGTACAATGAAGGCTTTTCCACAATTACACTCTCCCCTTCAAGATCATGCGTTTTTACATTTTTGATTTTACTCTCTGCCTTCCCAGAACCAAAACCTTTTTCTTTTTCAATTTAAATCAGGGGCGGACTGGGCCAGGGGGCAGGAGGACACATGTACCCCGGGCCGGTGGATGTCCAGGGCCGCTGCATCCACTAGATGCAGATACAATTGTGATTGCAGCAGCCAGCGCCGGCTGAACAAGGTTGCCTGCTACTCTAGTTCTGGGGGCCGGTTCACTGATGTGAATTAGGTGGCGCGACTGCCTGCACTGTTCCTTAGGAGCAGACCCGCCAGAAGAGGCCGAGTCTGCATCATGGGACCGCGCCGGGACAGGTAAGTATAAAATGCCCTGAGTGATGCTCCCCTATTCTCTCCATATGCCGCCCTAACCCTCATACTGCTCCCCTTAGTACTGACCCCCAATACTGGCCCTGCCTGACCCCTAACCCTAATACTGGCCCCTGACCCCCTAGTACTGACCCACAATACTGGCCCTGCCTGACCCCTAACCCTAATACTGGCCCCTGACCCCCTAATACTGAGCCCCAATACTGGCCCTGCCTGACCCCTAATACTTGCCCTGCCTGACCTCTAACCCTAATACTGGCCCTGCCTGACCCCTTACCAGAATACTGGCCCCTGACCCGCTGGTACTGACCACTAATACTGGCCCTGTCTGACCCCTAACCCTAATATTGCCACCTGACCCTTATACTGGGCCTATCTGACACCTAACCCTAGAACTGACTTCTAACCCTGGCCTCTGACCCGTAACCCTAGTATTGACCCCTAACCCTAATACTGATCCCTAATATTGTCCCTAACCCTAATACTTACCTGACACATATAAGAGGTGGTATACATAAAGGGGGCACATGTAAAAGGTACTATACATACAGGGGGCGCATATAAGAGGGGCTATACATAAAGGGGCACATATAAGAGGCACTATACATACAGGGGCACATATAAGAGGCAGTATACATACATGGGGCACATATAAGGGGCACATATAAGGGGCACAATACATACATGGGGCATATATAAGAGAGGACTATACATACATGGGGCACATATAAGAGGCGCTATACATAAAAGGGGCACATATAAGAGGCACTTTTTATAAGGGGCACCAAGCATGTGGTACTAGCATTAGGGGCACTGTGTGTGGCACTATAAACAGAGGGCACAGGGCATATGACATTATAGACAGAGGGCACAGAACATGTTGCACTATATACAGAGGGTACAGAGCATGTGGCACTATATACAGAGGGCACAGAGCTTGTGGCACTATATACAGAGGGCACAGAGTATGTGGCACTATATACAAAGGGCACAGAGCATGTGGAACTATATACAGAGGGCACAGGGTGTGTGGCACTACCATTGCTGCCCATGTGTATGGCACTAATGCTGCTGTTATATTCAGGGCACAGCATGTGGCACTAAGAGGAGTTTGTGTTAGTATGCAGGGTGCCAATGTGTTGGCAAAGAAAGAAGCTGAAGACATCTCGGCAAAAACTGCAGAGCTGAATAGTGGCCGGGAGATGTCATCATGGTGTTCTGAACCAGATGGGTAAGAACATCACCTGTAAGTCACTAAATGGAAATTATTATTCTCCCACTGACTATGTATGATGAGTGCTGTAGTCACCTGGATGATCTACAGCTGATGATGGGTGGTAGCATAATGTTTTGTGGAACAACAACTCTTAGCATCCCTTTACTGCTGTTCAGGCCATACTGGGAGCTGTAGTTTCACACCCTACAAGCTTACATGGCAAGGCTTGATCTGACTACTCAGATGGTATCTGTACTGAACTTTTAAAATCTGATAATGTATATATGTACTGCACATGGTTCTGGTGCTGTAGTTATGTAGTGAACTTGGTTCTGGTGCTGTATTTTGCTTATGAGTTTAGTTCTGGTGCTGTATTTATGTAAGTGAGCTTGGTTCTGGTGCTGTATTTGACTTATGGGCTTGGTTCTGGTTCTATATTTCTTGTTGATTTTGTTGCTGTATTTGACATATGGGCTTGGTTCTGGTCCTATATTTCTTGTTGATTTTGTTGCTGTATTTGACATATGGGCTTTGTTCTGGTGTTGTATTTATTCAGTGAATGTGGCTCTGGTGCTGTGTTTGACATATAGGCTTGGTTCTGGTGCTGTATGTAAAGTCAGGTCCATAAATATTAGGACATTGACACAATTCGAACATTTGTGGCTCTATACACCACCACAATGGATTTGAAATGAAACAAACAAAATATGCTTTAACTGCAGACTGTCAGCTTTAATTTGAGGGTATTTACATCCAAATCAGGTGAACGGTGTAGGAATTACAACAGTTTGCATATGTACCTCCCACTTTTTAAGGGACCAAAAGTAATGGAACAATTGGCTTCTTAGCTGTTCCATGGCCAGTCCAAAATGGGGTCACTTGTGGGGTAGTTATACTGCCCTGGCATTTTAGGGGCCCTAATGCGTGAGAAGTAGTTTGAAATCAAAATGTGTAAAAAATGACCTGTGAAATCCGAAAGGTGCTCTTTGGAATGTGGGCCCCTTTGCCCACCTAGGCTGCAAAAAAGTGTCACACATGTGGTATTGCCGTACTCAGGAGAAGTTGGGAAATGTGTTTTGGGCTGTCATTTTACATATACCCATGCTGGGTGAGAGAAATATCTTGGCAAAAGACAACTTTTCCCATTTTCTTATACAAAGTTGGCATTTGACCAAGATATTAATCTCACCCAGCATGGGTATATGTAAAATGACACCCCAAAACACATTGCCCAACTTCTCCTGAGTACGGTAATACCACATGTGTGACACTTTTTTGCAGCCTAGGTGGGCAAAGGGGCCCACATTCCAAAGAGCACCTTTAGGACTTCACCGGTCATTTTTTACACATTTTGATTTCAAACTACTTACCACACATTAGGGCCCCTAGAATGCCAGGGCAGTATAACTACCCCACAAGTGACCCCATTTTGGAAATAAGACACCCCAAGGTATTTTGTGATGAGCATAGTGAGTTCATGGAAGTTTTTATTTTTTGTCACAAGTTAGTGGAATATGAGACTTTGTAAGAAAAAAAAAAAATCATAATTTTCTGCTAACTTGTGACAAAATATAAAAAGTTCTATGAACTCACTATGCCCATCAGCGAATACCTTAGGGTGTCTACTTTCCGAAATGGGGTGTTTGTACTGTCTGGCCATTGTAGAACCTCAGGAAACATGACAGGTGCTCAGAAAGTCAGAGCTGCTTCAAAAAGCGGAAATTCACATTTTTGTACCATAGTTTGTAAACGCTATAACTTTTTCCCAAACCATTTTTTTTTAACCCAAGCATTTTTTTTTATCAAAGACATGTAGAACAATAAATTTAGAGAAAAATTTATATATGGATGTCGTTTTTTTTGAAAAATTTTACAACTGAAAGTGAAAAATGTCATTTTTTGGCAAAAATTTCGTTAAATTTCGATTAATAACAAAAAAGTTAAAATGTCAGCAGCAATAAAATACCACCAAATGAAAGCTCTATTAGTGAGAAGAAAAGGAGGTAAAATTCATTTGGGTGGTAAGTTGCATGACCGAGCAATAAACCGTGAAAGTAGTGTAGTGCAGAAGTGTAAAAAGTGGCCTGGTCATTAAGGGTGTTTAAGCTAGGGGGGCTGAGGTGGTTAAACTTGGCCTGATACAGCAGAAAACAATTATTTAGGGAATTGCTAAGTTGGGAATTGTATTCAACCCAGAACAAAAACTGTGCTTTGGCAGACACTAAATAACTTTGCCAGGCACAGCAGTAACCACAGATTTAGCTGAGTATAAATTGTAGGCCTAGTATTTTGGCGGTGGATGACAGGTATACGTTTACGGACAGAATTAGACTTGGTGATGCACGGTAGCGTTTGAAGTTATTGAGAATGACCCTATCTGCACCTTCAATCTAATATACCCTTTTATGGATACATTTAAACTTGGCCTGATATAGCAGAAAACAATTATTTAGGGAATTGCTAAGTTGGGAATTGTATTCAACCCAGAACAAAAACTGTGCTTTGGCAGACAGCAGACAGTATTACAATTGGCTAGCCACAGCTGAAATACCAGATTTAGGGTACTGCTATTTTGGCCAATTGTATTTTACCCCTCAATAAAATAGCAAGCACAGCCAAGCCCCTGATGTAGGATATAGCAAAAAAAACAACACACTATTGATGGTTAAATGGAATTGGTGGCAGCTTGTGCTGGTGCACCACAAGACACAAAATGGCCGCCGATCACCCCAGAAAAAAGTGACTGAAAAACGCTCTGGGCAGCCTTAAAACAGTGAGCAATTGAATAGCAGAGTTTGTATGATACACAGCTGTACATCGATCACTTCAGTAAGTAAATCACTGCCTAATCTCGCCCTAACAGCAGCAGCTGCATCCTATCCCTACACTGATCAAAGCAGAGTGACGTGCGGCGCTACGTGACTCCAGCTTAAATAGAGGCTGGGTCACATGCTGCACTGGCCAATCACAGCCATGCCAATAGTAGGCATGGCTGTGATGTCCTCTTGGGGCAAGTAGTATGACGCTTGTTGATTGGCTGCTTTGCAGCCTTTCAAAAAGCGCCAAGAAAGCGCCGAACACCGAACCCGAACACAGACTTTTACGAAAAGGTTCGGGTCCGTGTCACGAACACCCCAAAATTCGGTACGAAGCCGAACTATATAGTTCGGGTTCGCTCATCCCTAATTATGAACAAACGAATATGGGAAAAGTTTTTTTTTTTTATTGTCAGGCTTAGGTACATGGCAGACCTTTAGAGGCCTGCAAAAGGTCTCGGCTGCCATGGCAGCCTTTCTGATGCTGCCATTGCAGTGGGAGAGGGAGCTTCCTCTCTCTATTAACCTCTTACATGTATTGGTCACTACTGACCGCTATAGGGCAAAGGGAGCCCCACAATCTTAGGGCTCATGCACACGGCCGTTGCCGGCCGTGGCTAGTATTGCTTTCCGCAAACAGCAGGTCCGCAATACACGGGCACCAGCCGTGTGCACCCACATTCATTTGAACGGAGGCACGGAACCTCTGGAGTGCTACTGTGGGGTTTTTCTTTGTGCCTTTACACCACAAAAAAATAGAACCTTACATTTTTTTTGCGGTGCAGACAGATCACAGACCCATTCAAGTTGAATGGATCTTGATCCGTCTGCAGAATCCGCACAGATGTTGCCCGTGCTTTGGAGACCTCAAATTGCGGTCCCCAATGCATTGAACGGCCGACCAACAGCCATGTATATGAGCCCTTATTATTACATACAGAGAATTATACAATAACATAGTAATATAAGCATCATTATATTGTTTCATACACCCTACAAATATATGATAGAACTGTCTATACCCTATTCATGAGATAGAATCCTGTATAAGGAACAAGTCAAAAAGCAAAATAATAACCTAAATAAAAAACAGGATCCACTGCCTGATTAATTTGTATATGAGGAGTGCTGGCTTTTTATTTGTACCATTTTGGGGTGCATGCAACTTTTTGATCACTTTTCATGAAATTAAGAGTATGTGAGTAATTTTTTAAGACCGGTGTTTTAGATGCTGGTCTTGAGAAAGCTGCTGCTCTGGAGGTGGATCGCCGAAGTAGTGAACAGGGGCTGGCCTCCCCATAACTTCGGTGTATTCAGCGCCGCTTCTTAATATAAGCTAGCTACGGTACCTAACTGGCTAAGGCTACTTTCACACTAGCATTCGGGTGTCCGCTTGTGAGTTCCGTTTGAAGGGGCTCACAAGCGGCCCCGAACGCATCCGTCCAGCCCTAATGCATTCTGAGTGGACGCGGATCCGCTCAGAATGCATCAGTCTGGCTCCGTTTGTCCTCCGCTCCGCTCAGCAGGCGGACACCTGAACGCAGCTTGCAGCGTTCAGGTGTCCGCCTGGCCGTGCGGAGGCAAACGGATCCGTCCAGACTTACAATGTAAGTCAATGGGGACGGATCCGTTTGAAGTTGACACAGTATGGCTCAATTTTCAAACGGATCAGTCTCCCATTGACTTTCAATGTAAATTCAAAACGGATCCGTTTGCATTATCATGAACAAAAAAAATGGTAATGCAAACGGATCCGTTCTGAACGGATCTAAGCGTTTGCATTATAGGTGCGGATCCGTCTGGGCACATACCAGACGGATCCGACCTAAACGCAGGTGTAAAGGTAGTAGCCTTACATTTAGACCATTTTCTGCTGCTAGCCCATCCCCTTCCCCACACACGCCTTCTTTTTTAGAACTGGCGTGAGCCGGGAAAGGTTGCATATTGAGCCTGAAATACGCAGAATATAGTCGTATTTCAAGTAATAAATCACCCCCTATATTTTTATATGAACTTCTAAAGAACTATTCCCTGCAAAATGGCTTTCATTAATCATATATAAGTTAATCACCTATGTACCAGTTGATCATGAATGAATTTCAATGTGAAACCAGAAAAAATATCTATATTTTGAATGCATGACAGTCCTGTTTCCTTAACTTCTATCTCTACTATGAAATAATTGCTTGAAAAATGCTTTGATTAATAAAGTAGGTACTGGTTATTAATTGTGCATCACACAATAATGAGAGGAACACTATAGGCAAATTGCATTGCTTTGACATATTATTTATTTTTAAGTAACAGAAAAATATTTGAATCTACAGTAGAAATAATACAGCAAATTACCAAATACTACAGATGTAAGCAAACTTTAAAGCAGGTTTACTATCGATGACCTGTGCTTAGAATAGGTCATTAATATATTGTTGGTACACGTCCAGCTCCTGACAACCCTGCAATCAGCTGTTTTCAGAAGCTGCTGTTCCTGGAACCAAGCACTGGATTGCCATAGCTCCATACACTGTGTAGTGACTGTGCCCGGTTACTGCAGCACATTCAAGTGAATGGGAGCATCACTTTATTAACCAGACACGGACAATACGTAGCTGTGGTGATCTGGTGCCTGGATCCTTCCACAGGAGCTCCTGAAAACAGCTAATTATCTGGAGTGCAGGAGTTGGACCTCTGTCAATCTGGTATTGATGACCTATCCGATGGATAGGTAAACAATAGTAAACTACTCGAAAACGCCATTTAAGTTGACCATGCATTAAATACACTGTACATTGCAGAATATGAACTTTACAAGCAAGTGTTCTTAACATATATATACACATCTTACACTTTTTAAAGCCTGTATCGTAGGTAACAAACGTGCATGTCATGTTGATTTGTACAACAGTGAATTTAAGTAAATAAAACTGTAAAAATGTATTATACACTCAGCAATATCATAATTGAAGCTTAGTTAACAATACTATTATTATGATATTCATGCTAGAAAACCCCATTTTACAATGTCTTTCTTTTGGAGCAGAGCTGATCATGAGAGGTTCAGATGCTGGAACTTTCAACTGTTAACTGCGAAGTTAATGGCCGCTATGCTCTTGTGATGTGTCATCAATAAAATGTTAGTATGTCACCCAGAGACGCAGACTAAGGAATAGAGTATAGAATCCACTGAAATGAATTGGTTTTCGTTGTGTTTAGTGAACACTGACTGCCCCCAACTGCAACATTATTGCTTGGCCTTCTGTTGTAATAGAGGAAGTTGCCATCAGGGGATCCTATGTTATTTTTCCAAAATCCACTATTGAGGCATATGGTATTGCCAATGCCAGAAGCCTATCTGACATCAACAAAACTCTACCAAGCTAATTATTTTATTTAATTAGTTATTTAAAAGTTATTTCTATAACAAAAGAAATGTGAAGCAACTTTAAATTAAACTCTTAATAGTAGTCAAAAATCTCTTTTTGTTTTGCTGATTCATTTTCATGACAAGAAAGTTGTCCATCACCATGTTAAAGTGCAATAGCTACGAGTTGTAAATATATCAGAAACACATGAATTATGCATTGGGGAATTATGCACTTTGCAAGAATATATCTCTCATAAAGCAAGTAACCTAATGAATAACATAATGTTGCTCAAGGGTTAATATTGCATATTATGCAATCTTTCATATTAGTAAATTCTTCAAATGACTAAGATATGCACCTTTCAGTCCCTAAGACGTCTGAGGTGACCCTCTGCAGATGCTGTAGACTCATTTTAAAACATTTCATTCATTTTTATAATAAATCTTTTAAAATCTATAGCTCTATTTTTACCCTTGGAGTTAAACATCAGAAAAGCGTGGCACAAAATAAGATGCCGCATTTGTAGGGCATTCTGCCTATAAACATAGCACTAGATATGATGGACAGCTGTAGCGCCGTCATGTTTGTTATGCTTGACTTAGATTGTTGAGTCAATTCTTTCAATTTCTGCTTATGATGCACTCTATCTAATTTAAATTTTATCAAAATGACCTTTATGAAAAAGTCTTCCCCAGCCAGGTCACTTAACTTTAAAGACAGGTAGCATAAAGTTTTAAAGAAACACTAAACCTAGAAATAAATGATAAAAGTAAACAGGTCATCCATACTGTTTGTCAGCATTTTCTGCATGTTCCTGAGACAAACTTCTAGAAATGCTGCAGAGAATATCGGGATTAATCTTCAGCTGATCTGTTTCATTTTTGACTAGAAACCGACTGAGGGTTTAGGACATAGAGCGGGGCTTAATTATGGAGCTGGCCTTAATTATACACTGCTCACAAAAATAAAGGGAACACAAAAATAAAACATCCTAGATCTGAGTTAATTAAATATTTTTCTGAAATACTTTGTTCTTTACATAGTTGAATGTGCTGACAACAAAATCACACAAAAATAAAAAAATGGAAATCAAATTTTTCAACCCATTGGGGTCTGGATTTGGAGTCACACTCAAAATTAAAGTGGAAAAACACACTACAGGCTGATCCAACTTTGATGTAATGTCCTTAAAACAAGTCAAAATGAGGCTCAGTAGTGTGTGTGGCCTCCACGTGCCTGTATGACCTCCCTACAACGCCTGTGCATGCTCCTGATGAGGTGGCGGACGGTCTCCTGAGGGATCTCCTCCCAGACCTGGACTAAAGCATCTGACAACTCCTGGACAGTCTGTGGTGCAACGTGACGTTGGTGGATAGAGCGAGACATGATGTCCCAGATGTACTCAATTGGATTCAGGTCTGGGGAAAGGGCGGGCCAGTCCATAGCATCAATGCCTTCGTCTTGCAGGAGCTGCTGACACACTCCAGCCCCATGAGGTCTAGCATTGTCTTGCATTAGGAGGAACCCAGGGCCAACCGCACCAGCATATGGTCTCACAAGGGGTCTGAGGATCTCATCTCGGTACCTAATGGCAGTCAGGCTATCTCTGGCGAGCACATGGAGGGCTGTGCGGCCCTCCAAAGAAATGCCACCCCACACCATTACTGACCTAATGCCAAACCGGTCATGCTGGAGGATGTTGCAGGCAGCAGAACGTTCTCCACGGCGTCTCCAGACTCTGTCACGTCTGTCACATGTGCTCAGTGTGAACCTGCTTTCATCTGTGAAGAGCACAGGGCGCCAGTGGTGAATTTGCCAATCTTGGTGTTCTCTGGCAAATGCCCAACGTCCTGCACGGTGTTGGGCTGTAAGCACAACCCCCACCTGTGGACGTCGGGCCCTCATATCACCCTCATGGAGTCTGTTTCTGACCGTTTGAGCAGACACATGCACATTTGTGACCTATTGGAGGTCATTTTGCAGGGCTCTGGCAGTGCTCCTCCTGTTCCTCCTTGCACAAAGGCGGAGGTAGCGGTCCTGCTGCTGGGTTGTTGCCCTCCTACGGCCTCCTCCACGTCTCCGAATGTACTGGCCTGTCTCCTGGTAGCGCCTCCATGCTCTGGACACTACGCTGACAGACACAGCAAACCTTCTTGCCACAGCTCGCATTGATGTGTTATCCTGGATAAGCAGCACTACCTGAGCCACTTGTGTGGGTTGTAGACTCCGTCTCATGCTACCACTAGAGTGAAAGCACCACCAGCATTCAAAAGTGACCAAAACATCAGCCAGGAAGCATAGGAACTGAGAAGTGGTCTGTGGTGACCACCTGCAGAACCACTCCTTTATTGGGGGTGTCTTGCTAATTGCCTATAAATTCCACCTGTTGTCTATCCCATTTGCACAACAGCATGTGAAATTGATTGTCACTCAGTGTTGCTTCCTAAGTGGACAATTTGATTTTACAGAAGTGTGATTGACTTGGAGTTACATTGTGTTGTTTAAGTGTTCCCTTTATTTTTTTGAGCAGTGTATTTTTGTCTGTAGCCAAGGCATTGAAAAGTGGTTCCTGCTCTAGCCAGTTGTCCTAAAGTCAGACAGAGAAAAGAAAGGAGGAGTGGATATGGCTGATAACAGGACATATAGAGAAGATTTCTATATATGCTGTATTTCTCAGTTTTAATTGTAATGTGAGACAAATAGGATAAAAGGAATGGAGGAGATGAAGTGGGGTTGCTGCTCTTATATATATTTTTGTTCATTTTCTATGCTAAGTGCTTTTTTAACCAGACTGCTCAATTCACTTAATTGCCTGTACATTTATTTCCTCTTCTTTGTGGAGTGACCTTGCAATGCCATAGGATTATCTCTAAGCCAGCAAAGGGAGATGTCCTAGATATGTGCAGCAATCAGGAGAAAACCAGGACCCAAATGCGAGAGGTAGATGTATGCTGTGTAAGGCAGTTCGAACTGGGCTGTGCAAGGAGCTCTGGCTATGCTAGCAACAGAGCAGGCCAACGATTTGGGTGAGAGCTGGACCAGGAGATTCCTATGTTTGTTCACTGACAGGGACAAACTGGTGACCCATGCAGTTCATACCTTGGATCACCAAGGAATTTATTGAGGACCACATGAGGGCTGTTGGACGTAATGACACACCCGTGCAGGCAACAGAAGGTGAGGGTAACCTTAAAGGGTTTCTGTCACCCCATTAAACAGTTTTTTTTTTTTTTCATTAATAATAATCCCTATAGTGCGATCTCTTGATACATAATAAAATTAATCATTTTGATTCAGTAGATTTAGCTAAAAAACGATTTTTAAAATATGCTAATTACCTTGCTACCAGCAAGTAGGGCGGCTACTTGCTGGTAGCTGCCGCATCCTCCGTTCGTAATAACGCCCCCTCGGCATGCTGATTGACAGGGCCAGGGAAGGGAATCCTTCTCTGCTGGCGCTGTTCGAATTCGAAATCTCGCGCCTGCGCCGTACCTGGCTTCAATCGGCGCGAGATTTCGAATTCGAACAGCGCCAGCAGAGAAGGATTCCCTTCCCTGGCCCTGTCAATCAGCATGCCGAGGGGGCGTTATTACGAACGGAGGATGCGGCAGCTACCAGCAAGTAGCCGCCCTACTTGCTGGTAGCTAGGTAGTTAGCATATTTTAAAAATCGTTTTTTAGCTAAATCTACTGAATTAAAATGATTAATTTTATTATGTATCAAGAGATCGCACTATAGGGATTATTATTAATGAAAAAAAAAAAAAACTGTTTAATGGGGTGACAGAAACCCTTTAACCGGTGTGGAAATTATTCTCACTATAGTGTTTGGGTGTGTAAAAGGAACCAATCATCATTTTATCTGCCTAAAGTTAGTAATTTATTCAGATATAACATAAGCAGCCCCTAAGTCCCTAGTTGTTATTTAAGGGATATTGTGCAGAGATACACAAGCGTGCAACTGAAGACAGGGATAATCTCAGATTGGATAGCCTGAGAGACTATTGGGGTCATTTATCAAACTGGTGTAAATTTGAACTGGCTTAGTTGCAGATAGCAGCCAATCACATTCCATCTTTCATTTTCCAAAGGAGCAGTCAAAAATGAAAGGTCGAATCTGATTGGTTGCTGTGGGCAACTAAGCTAGTTGTACTTCACACCAGTTTGATAAATTACCCCATATGTGTGAGAGAAAGGGATACTCCTCTCACATAGGCGTGCAGCTGAAGACAGGGTTAACTCAATATTGTTTGCTGAATTTTTATTCACTGTTTACTGCTGGTTTCACAATAATGTCTTATCTTAAAGCCAGAAACCATCATATTCTTTTCCACGTGTCTTGCTTCTTACAACCTCTATTGTCCCTTGATTTATTCAGTGCATTTCTATAAGACTTATATTTGCAATGATGCCAAAAATAGCATCTGATGATTTCCAAATGTTGGACTTTTTGCGTTTTACTATTCATAACATATGAATAACATATACATGAAAAATGATTACAAAATGCCCTGCTGAACTTCTGTCTCTGAAACACTTGTGAAATGCAAGGTACTCAGAGATCTTGTAGATCATAGATCTTGTAAAACTATTATTCATTGTCTTCAAAAACAGCTAAAATTAAATTGAAGTATTTTGTCTCAACTAACCATCAGTCTCCTTCTGATCTCTCCATTATTACAGTAACAGGTGTTCAGGAAGCCATGATGGTCTTGTGTGAGTCCTCACACTGGAACGGTGGTTTATGAGGCTCTGCTAAAACTGGCATAATGGTTCCTTTTTGTCCGATTTTCTTTGCTGCTCATGGGTAGCATATCATACTCTGCTACGCTATGCTGCCCATCAAACACATTTCCTGGGAGTAGGTTATTGATGGACTATCCTTAGAATACATTATTAATATCTGATAAGTGGGGCGCACAACATTCTACACTGCTTACCGATCAGCTGTTTAAAGAGACTGTGTAACTTTGGTCAGTGTAGCGGTCTCCTCACAGCACTCCAAGCGTAGTGCCCAATACTGTATAACAGGAAAATTTAGACTGGCATAGCTGCATATCCATAAAGCAAACATAATTAATAAAAAAAATAATGGCTGCACACACATACAGGGAGTGCAGAATTATTAGGCAAGTTGTATTTTTGAGGATTACTTTTATTATTGAACAACAACCATGTTCTCAATGAACCCAAAAAACTCATTAATATCAAAGCTGAATATTTTTGGAAGTAGTTTTTAGTTTGTTTTTAGTTTTAGCTATTTTAGGGGATATCTGTGTGTGCAGGTGACTATTACTGTGCATAATTATTAGGCAACTTAACAAAAAACAAATATATACCCATTTCAATTATTTATTTTTACCAGTGAAACCAATATAACATCTCAACATTCACAAATATACATTTCTGACATTCAAAAACAAAACAAAAACAAATCAGTGACTAATATAGCCACCTTTCTTTGCAAGGACACTCAAAAGCCTGCCATCCATGGATTCTGTCAGTGTTTTGATCTGTTCACCATCAACATTGCGTGCAGCAGCAACCACAGCCTCCCAGACACTGTTCAGAGACGTGTACTGTTTTCCCTCCTTGTAAATCTCACATTTGATGATGGACCGCAGGTTCTCAATGGGGTTCAGATCAGGTGAACAAGGAGGCCATGTCATTAGATTTTCTTCTTTTATACCCTTTCTTGCCAGCCACGCTGTGGAGTACTTGTACGCGTGTGATGGAGCATTGTCCTGCATGAAAATCATGTTTTTCTTGAAGGATGCAGACTTCTTCCTGTACCACTGCTTGAAGAAGGTGTCTTCCAGAAACTGGCAGTAGGACTGGGAGTTGAGCTTGACTCCATCCTCAACCCGAAAAGGCCCCACAAGCTCATCTTTGATAATACCAGCCCAAACCAGTACTCCACCTCCACCTTGCTGGCGTCTGAGTCGGACTGGAGCTCTCTGCCCTTTACCAATCCAGCCACGGGCCCATCCATCTGGCCCATCAAGACTCACTCTCATTTCATCAGTCCATAAAACCTTAGAAAAATCAGTCTTGAGATATTTCTTGGCCCAGTCTTGACGTTTCAGCTTGTGTGTATTGTTCAGTGGTGGTCGTCTTTCAGCCTTTCTTACCTTGGCCATGTCTCTGAGTATTGCACACCTTGTGCTTTTGGGCACTCCAGTGATGTTGCAGCTCTGAAATATGGCCAAACTGGTGGTAAGTGGCATCTTGGCAGCTGCACGCTTGACTTTTTTAAGTTCATGGGCAGTTATTTTGCGCCTTGGTTTTTCCACATGCTTCTTGCGACCCTGTTGACTATTTTGAATGAAACGCTTGATTGTTCGATGATCACGCTTCAGAAGCTTTGCAATTTTAAGAGTGCTGCATCCCTCTGCAAGATATCTCACTATTTTTGACTTTTCTGAGCCTGTCAAGTCCTTTTTTTGACCCATTTTGCCAAAGGAAAGGAAGTTGCCTAATAATTATGCACACCTAATATAGGGTGTTGATGTAATTAGACCACACCCCTTCTCATTACAGAGATGCACATCACCTAATATGCTTAATTGGTAGTAGGCTTTCGAGCCTATACAGCTTGGAGTAAGACAACATGCATAAAGAGGATGATGTGGTCAAAATACTCATTTGCCTAATAATTCTGCACGCAGTGTATAAGCAGTAAGGCCTATTGCACACGACCGTATGTCTTTTTCAGTGTTTTGCGGTCCGTTTTAAACGGATCCGTTGTTCCGTTTTTTGTTTCCGTTGTGTTTCCGTTTCCGTTCCGTTTTTCCGTTCCGTTTTTCCGTATGGCAAATACAGTATACAGTAATTTCATAGAAAAAATTGGGCTGGGCATAACATTTTCAATAGATGGATCCGCAAAAAACGGAACGGATACGGAAGACATACGGATGCACTTCCGTATGCATTCCGTTTTTTTGCGGACCCATAGACTTTAATGGAGCCACGGAACGTGATTTGCGGCCAAATATAGGACATGTTCTATGTTAAAACGGAACGGAAAAACGGAAAAACGGAAACGGAATGCATACGGAGTACATTCCGTTTTTTTTGCGGACCCATTGAAATCAATGGTTCCGTATACGGACCGTATACGGACCGCAAAAAACGGCCAGTAAACGGGAAAAAAAAACGGCCGTGTGAAAGAGGCCTAAAGCTGAGATATGGGTAGCATTCTAAATTCAAGTGGTATAATACCTATTATAAGTGGATCAATGGAAGCTGATAATGTGGACTTGGATAAGTCCAACAGAGGCGGTATATTAGTGATAAGGTGGCTTCCGCAGACGGGTCCCGTACGCTTGGTAGATGGGACCGACACAAGTTTGATCAAAATGTGCACTAAGAGCTTCCATTGATCCACTTATAGTAGGTATTATACCACTTGAATTTAGAATGATTCCCATTTCTCAGCTTTACTGCTTATATGTGTGTGCAGCCATAATTTTTTTTTATTATGTTTGCTTTATGGATATGCACCTATGACTATGAATAAGAGTATGCCAGTCTAAATTTTCCTGTAATATTTATTTGAGGGTAGCGCCTCTTTTAGACTGAGCACACGCCCATCTGCCTGGGGCTTCTGAGCAAAGTACAAATGTAGCTGGTTCCTTCACTGCCCTGATAATGTGGACTTGGATAAGTCCAAGAGAGGCGGTATATTAGTGATAGGGACCCGTCTGCGGAAGCCACCTTGACGCTTGGTGGATGGGCCTGACACAAGTTTGATCAAAATGTGCGCTAAGAGCTTCTATTGATCCATTTATAGTAGGTATAATACCACTTAAATTTAGAATGATTCCATTTCTCAGCTTTACTGCTTATATGTGTGTGAAGCCATTATTTTTTTTATCAATACTGTATAACGACTGTCCTTCGTATTGCAGCCTAGGCCAGAACAGCTGAATGACACTGAGCTGCACATAGGCCATGTTACTGAGGAATGTGACATCATTGGGCTAGGAAGAGGCCGTAATGCTCACTGGAGCACTGCAGCCTGTACAAACAGCAGATCAGTGGGTGTGCTGGGAGTCGGACTCCCTCTTAAAAATAACTTAGACTATATTTGAAAGTCAAGGGATCTAATATGAATCATCATTTGATGAATCCTAGATTAAAGGAATTCATGACATCAGTGTCAACACTGCTGTAGCTGTCCCTAATGCTCATGGAATTGACTACAATTCGGTTACCAATAAATCTATTTCCCCAAGCAATAGGCTTGTTAAAAGTGAACCAAAATCATTCCCTGTAGTTCCAGCATTTTACGATATATTAAATTCACTAGCTATTTCCTTGTTCCCCCATGCCAGTTCCTTAGAAAGAGGAACAGCTAAATTTACTCTCCAGTGCGACCACTCCCCAGACTCTTGCCAGTAGGAAATTAGTTTGTAATAACATTTAGATAAGTATGTACAGAAATTAATTATGGAAAGTACTCATTTTATATTTTTCATTTGGAGAGCTTTTTTATTTTATCACAAATGTTTCTGAAGCCTCATGTTTTATAGCCCTAAGCCATTAAAATGACTGATCTTATATCTGTATATCTGAATATCAGGCAAGTAGATGATATTTTTGCTAGACACTTCTGGTGTTTGTTAATTACACAACTACAGCAGTCACCCTTTTTTTTCAAATTTAAGACATAATATGTTAGTAATAACAATGTTATAATTACAACACAAATTAACCTTAAAAGACAGTTTTAATGGGTTTCAGAGAGAAATTGCCAACGCACAGCTGTTTTTTGGTCTTGCATCTTCTAAATCTGCACATTAAACGACACTTTTGTGGTATATCTGGGTGTAGAATCTGAAAAAAATAAATAAATATGGTCATTAAAGGAAACATTATAGTGATTCTATACAGTTCAACAACATTTTCAAAGGTCAAGGATACTAGTAATAGTGGTGGCAAACCTATGATACTTGTCAGTGGTGGCAAACTATGATGCGTGTTCCAGAGGGGGCATTCAAAGCCCTCTCTGTGGGCACATGTTTCTGTGTGGGCCGTGCGTAGGGTTGCCACCTGTGTGCTATTACTAATGAGCACTTCCATTGTGTACAGCCTTTGCCCCCCTCTTCTGCTGTGTTAAAAAAAATAAAAAAATCACCTTATCCATTTGATCACGCCACGGGGAACACTCGCGGTTTAATAGATGCGCAGGACATAACTTGCTCTCCAGTGTGATGACGTTTTGCAGCATCAACTGGAAGCAGCAGAATCTGCGACACATCATCATACTGGAGCTCAGGTATTTTACTGCACATCCAATGAGCAGCAAGTGTTCACTGCGGTGTGATAAAATGGATGAGGTGAGTTTCATTTTTTATATATTTTTTTTTTGTACAAGAAGACTGGGGAAGGGGGCATTAATAATTCTGTGGTCTCTAATAGGGGCATTATTAATACTGGGTACCCCCACAGCTTAACTTGGCTGATATTTTTTAGTATTCAGGTTAAATTTCCGTGTTGGCACGATAAATAAATGGGTTTTGCGTTTACAGTTCGGGCACTTGGTCTCCAAAAGGTTTGCCATTACTGTGATAGGTGATTAAGGTGGTTCTACACCTCTCACTGGTTCACCTGGATTATTAATATGTACAGTTACAGGGTGCAGATGGTCCTGAAGAGGTGTATAGTCAATATTTTTATAGTATGTTCGGGAAAACCTTATCAAAAGTCTCATCTCACACTGATCACAGTATCTCCAAATTCTAATACCCAGAATATCTGGGATTACGGATTTATTTTTAAGATTATTCACTTTTTTTTAGAAAAGTGCCATACAAAGCTCTGAGACGTTTCACACTTTTTTTGACTGTGATTGTTTTGGGCCTACATATCCAGAGGAAATTGAATTGTTTGGATGCTGAATTCTATTTTTTTTTTATTTCTCGGCATACCTCCATTTTTTTATTTTAAACATATGGATTTGTAATTATTTAAAATTTTCACAATGAAGAATATTTAATCCAAAAATTATTCCTCTAATTTTCCTGTGAGTAGAGATGCCAAATATATGTGCACTGGGTAATGAATGCAAAATAATGCGAAAACATGGAAAAAATTGCTGGTCCATGACCTGGTAATTATTCTGTGTTTGGGGTAGTGTAAATTCTATTTTAAAGGCACTTTAAAAGGCAGAACTACATGAGTAGTACTGGTGATACTGACCTTGGATCACTAATTAATATTTTGAGTCCCTCCACCCCGTTCCCCCACAGGAATACATTGTCAGGTCTGCTGAGCTTGCACAAATAATGGAGATGGCCTCCTGGTATGAACTCAACAGTAGTGTTTAAAGTATGGAGCTTTATGGCAGCACATCCAATGACCGATAGGTGAATAAAGATATTAATTAGTGATCCAAGGTCAGTGTAAATGGATGCAAGTATATTCCTTACATTTACAATGTGTATTTTTGCTGGCCTTAAAAATATGTTTCAAAATATGGCCATAGAATGAACACTGCTCCTCAAAGAATCTTTTGGGTACTAAATTTTGGAATATTGGATTTGCTGGCATTCAGCGTTTGGTTTACAAGTAACAGGAAACAACCCTGCTACACAAACTCTATGCCCACTAAATTATTAATGTTACAGCCAAATTGCCTGTAGAGTCTACTGTAAGATTACTTTTATAAGTAGGTGGTATTGGTATGAGTTTTTGTAATTTATACCTTTGTATCCACTCCTCCCTGATCTAACAGGTAGAACTCTTAGCTAGCTTGCTGCTCCGTAGCAGAATGCTGCTGGTCATTATTATTGGTGACACACCAACTTGAGAGTCATTTATTCATTGTATTTTGCCTTAAATTCTCTTAACTACGTATTTCAGAGCTACCAATAAATAATTCAGCCACATTACCTATTTTTCGGCATTGGCATTACCAACTTTCAAATTAGAGTTAACAAGTATGTAAATGTGTAATAACTGAGACAGATTCTAAATTATGAATTATTATAGATAATGTAAGTGGTTTGTAATTTAGAAAGACTTATAAAATCCATTTTCAAATACCCTATCTTAGTAACTAGACTGAAATAAAATGAGCATAAATGTGTGAAATTAAATAAATAGTTTTCTGAGTTACAAGTGTTCCCTCAATTAAACTGCAGAGGGTGGCAACAAAGAGTGTCTCACCATCAGTATACTTATTCCAGAAGACTTGTAATTTTAATGCATTGTTTTAAAGTGAATCTGTCACCATGAAATTCACTGTTAAACCAAGCATAATGCCTTTTAGGGCTAGCTCAGCCAAATGTAATGATACCTTTCACTTAATGACCCAATGACTTCATTGTGGAAAATAAAAAAAATACGGTATGTTTTATTGATATGTAAATGAACAGTTAAGGGCATCACAGATGGGCCCATGCCAATCTTTGCAACCTTTCTCCTCCTGCTTCTTCTGCCAGTCCCTCCCACTCCCTTTTGATTGACAGGGCCAGGTTCTGCACAGTAATCTCACCTGACTCTTGGAGGGTCCTGGAAAAGGTAGGATTAAAAAAAGTCAACTTTTTAACAAAAACAGCAAAACACCTGTACACAGGTTGTGCGTTTTTGCACCTCAGCCCATTCACTTTATTAAACCCAGTCTTTAATACCTTTAGGTAGCTACTCTTTTTGCTTTTTGAATATTTTTAGTAATAAATTAGTGTCCGATAGCTGCTGTCACCTCATGTGGCAACTATTAGGGTGCTGTCTGCTAGTTCCAGTCCTTACTGCTTAAAGGCAATATACTTTTAGAAACCAGCGAGAAGGCAACACACTCGAGACCGGTCTCCGCAAAAATGCTGTGCAATCTGCAATATGCAGGTTATAGAGCAGGAAGAGCTGAGCTAATTGATATAAAGTTTTGTGGTAAAATATTTAGCGATACTTGTAATTTATACATTATGCTATGCGGGTGACCTGTGTCTGTCACTTCACACACCATGTGTCTGTCCTGTGGGGAGGTTTGAATAGGAGATTAGTTCATTGTTTCTCTGCTCTGTGTCACAAACCAGCAGGTGTGAACCCACTGTGCCACATGTCCTACCTTCTCTAAGGGCGTTGTCTAAGTGAACCCCCCGTTTTTCACAGTACCCCTGATGGTGGGGATAGACTTTCCCGAGGGGAACACCAGGTCGCTACCTCTTGAGGAGGATTGACACACGAGGCAGCTGGTCCAGGCGGACCAGGAGGTACCTGAGCAAGGTACCAGAGGTATAGGCGTTGTCAGTAGGACGAGTTGTAACCAGGAACAACAGTACAGGACCAAAGGATGAGGCAGAGGCAAAGTCAAAACAAGCAATAGGTCATGGCAGGCAGCACAGGTACAGGTCAGCTTGCCCGATCGGCAACAGGAGAGTCAAGTCAAGCAGGCAGGAATCAAACAGGTAGCGGAGTCCAGAAACACAAGCACAGGTCAGGTACACAGGAACACAAGCAGAGATATGAGCAACCTTTGCAGGACACAAATACCTTGAAGCTCAGGCATCTGGGAAGGTTGCTGAGCCACTTAAATACGTCTAGAAGGGCTAGGATTGGTCAGTGAAGTCACATGATCTAATCCATAAAGCAAAGGAAGTGACGCGCGCTGGCTCTTAAGGAAGTGCTGCAGGGAACAAGCAGCAAGCATGCTGTAGCCAGGGCTGAAAGGAAACTTTGGAGGTGATCCCAGAACAAACAGCACCCAAAAAGACAGAGATCAGGACTGCAGCAGTGAATGGGGAAGCACTGGCAGCAGATCACCACTGAACACATTGCCCGTGACCGCGGCGGTAAGTAGGGGAACAGTGGCGCAAGGCAGCCATTGTTACACTGTTTCAGAACTACAAGGACTTCACTCTTCCCTCCTTGTTCTGTGTTCTGCTGTCAAGCCGCTGACTAATGGACTCATTTACTCCTCTATATATATGCTGGGCTCCATGTCCCATCCATTGCCTGATTTACAGGTTCTGTTTGGTTCTGCTAGACCTTGCTAAAAGAGCTATAATATGTTTGTTTTTATGCAGCAACTGCTGCTGGATTCCTGGACTTTCTAAGTATTGTCTGACCCCCTGGTGCCTCGCATTGTTGTCTTTGATTCCTGCAGGTCAGCAGCCTACCACTCCTGGTGGTTGGCACAGAGGATCCGCATCCACAGACCATAACACATTTAAATCTGTGCTCTTTCTGATTTCAATTGTACACGAGGGACGTGTACAATGATAGCATTCTCTGTATAAGTGTCTAGAAATACATATCAGTCACTGGTAGTTGTAGATGGTTGAGATGTGTATATATACAGGGGATATAAAAAGTCTATGCACCCCTGTTAAAATGTCAGGTTTCTGTGATGTAAAAAAATGTGACAAAGATAAATCATTTCAGAACTTTTTACACCTTTAATGTGACCTATAAACTGTACTACTCAATTGACAAACAAACTGAAATGTTTTAGGTAGAGGGAAGAAAAAATTTCAAAATAAAATAATATGGTTGCATAAGTGTGCACACCCTTAAACTAATACTTTGTTGAAGCAACTTTTGATTTTATTACAGCACTCAGCTTTTTGGGTATGAGCCTATCAGCATGGCACATTTTGACTTGGCAAGCTTTGCCCACTCTTCTTTGCAAAAACACTCCAAATCTGTCAGATTTCCATGGTATATCTAATGCCTTGGAAATTCTTTTGTACCCTTCTCCTGACTGATACCTTTTAACAATAAGATCCCTCTGATGCTTTGGAAGCTCTCTGTGGACCATGGCTTTTCCTGTGGGATGCGACTAAGAAATTTCAGGAAAGACCAACTAGAGCAGCTGAACTTTATTTGGTGTTAATCGGAGGCACTTTAAATGATGGCAGGTGTATGCTGACTCCTATTTAACATCATTTTGAATGTGATTGCTTAATTCTGAACACAGCTGCATCCCCAGTTATAAGAGGGTGTGCACACTTATGCAACCACATTATTTAAGTTTTTTTTGTTTTCTTCCCTCCACCTAAAAGATTTCAGTTTGTTTTTCAATTGAGTGGTACAGTTTAGAGGTCATATTAAAGGTGGAAAATTTTCTGAAATGATTTAATGTTGATAAGTGCAAGATAATGCAGTCCTAACCTCAGTATCTGAGGAAAGGAATTTAGGGGTCATCATTTCAGAAGACTTAAAGGTAGGCAGACAATGTCATAGAGCAGCAGGAAATGCTAGCAGAATGCTTGGGTGTATAGGGAGAGGCATTACCAGTGGAAAGAGGGAGGTGCTCATGCCGCTCTACAGAGCACTGGTGAGACCTCATTTGGAGTATTGTGTGCAGTACTGGAGACCATATCTCCAGAAGGATATTAATTCTTTGGAGAGAGCTCAGAGAAGAGCTACTAAACTAGTATATGGATTGCAGGATAAAACTTACCAGGAAAGATTAAAGGACCTTAACATGTATAGCTTGGAAGAAAGACGAGACAGAGATAGAAACTTTCAAATACATAAAGGGAATCAATAAGGTAAAAGAGGAGAGAATATTTAAAAGAAGAAAAACTGCTACAAGAGGACATAGTTTTAAATGAGAGGGGCAAAGGTTTAAAAGTAATATCAGGAAGTATTACTTTACTGAGAGAGTAGTGGATGCATGAAATAGCCTTCCTGCAGAAGTGGTAGCTGCAAATACAGTGAAGGAGTTTAAGCATGCATGGGATAGGCATAAGGCCATCCTTCATATAAGATAGGGCCAGGGGCTAGTCATAGTATTCAGTATATTGGGCAGTCTAGATGGGCCAAATGGTTCTTATCTGCCGACACATTCTATGTTTCAATCTTTGTCTAATTTTTTTACAGCACAGAAACCTGACATTTTAACAGGGGTGTGTATACTTTTTATATCCACTGTAATATATATATATATATTTACACACACACACACACACACACACAGTGGACTGAAAGTAAGTGTCACGAGGGTGTCGAGGACCACGCCTGACTCCGTTATACCCGGGGTCAGGAAGTCGCAGCGGTTGGCTGCACGCTCTATTTAAGATAGGGCTGTTTTCCTTATGGTAGCTTTCTGGGTTTGCTTAGCAAACCCTTTTGGCTCACTCAGGGATCCGTAGCTCCTTCTCCTCAGCTGTTCCTTGTCCAGCACTCCCAGACCTCCTTATATTTCTCTCTCACACTTCTCTGGTTGCCAGAGATAGAGCTTCCTGCCTGGACATCTATTCTGACCTTCTGGAGCTGTGTTGCTGCGTTCGCTGGTAGTTGGTCCAGTACGCTACCCTCCAGATCCCTGTTGGACCTTTTTGGTTTATTGTGGTCGCCCACCTGGGTGTATGTGTTTGTATGTTTTGTCTGTCCTCTCCCTGGTGTTTCCCTCTTAGTGATAGTGGTGTGGACTAGCGATCCCACCGGCCTGTTCACTATCCAGGGCTCATATTAGGGAAAGCCAGGGTTTAGGCACGCGATCGCCGCACGGGTGAGGAACCCGTCTAGGGACGTCAGGGCAGTCAGGTGCCAGCCGCAAGGTGAGTTAGGGGTCACCACCTTTCCCTCTCCCTTGGGCAGGGCTTTCCCTGTTTTCCTCCCTGTGCGTGTCGTCGGTCATTACATTATCTCTGGCCCTTATTTTGTGTAGGTAAAAAAATAATAATTTTTTACCTACTTAGAATCCAGTATGGATCAAATTGCTGCTCTGTCCAAACAATTTCATGGCCTGTCTTTGGAGGTGGTAGGATTGAAGGCGTCGGTCCTCCAGCAACAGCAGCAATTACAACTGACTGCAAGCCCAGCGGTTGCTACTGGTAACCAGGTTGTTGCGGAACCCAAGGTCCCTCTCCCTGACAGATTTTCTGGGGGAAGGGACAAGTTTTTGACATTCCGTGAGGCCTGTAAGTTATATTTTAAACTGCGCCCTTACTCCTCTGGTAATGAAGATCAGCGGGTGGGGGTTGTTATTTCCCTGCTGCAGGGGGATCCGCAGTCCTGGGCATTCTCTTTACCTACTGATTCCCAGGCTCTTCGGTCAGTGGATGAGTTTTTTGGGGCCTTGGGTCTCATATATGATGACCCTGACCGAGTCGCCCTGGCTGAATCAAGATTACGGAGACTCTTACAAGGAGAGCGGCCGGTAGAGGAGTATTGCTCTGAATTCCGTAGGTGGGCTACGGATACCCAATGGAACGACCCGGCTCTCAGGAGTCAGTTCTGCTCTGGGTTATCCGAAAGGGTTAAGGATGCGCTTGCATTATATGAGACCCCCTTTTCCCTTGATGCGGTTATGTCCCTTTCTATCCGAATAGATAGACGCCTTAGGGTCAGGTTGAAAAAACCGGAGCAATTGGTAACCCCTCCCAAGCAGCAGTTAGTCTGTACGGACTTAGACGAGCCTATGCAGCTAGGAGGAACTACTTGTCAGGTCCGTCCTCCTGAGGCTCGCCGTAGGAGTGGGGTTTGTTTTTTTTGTGGGGAGAGGGGTCATTTCATTAATGTCTGTCCTTCTTTCCTCAGAAACAAAAGACCGTCGGAAAAACTACTAACCCCAGGCTGTGTGGAGGATGTCAGCCGGGGGGTATACGTTTCCTCCATACGTACATCGCAATTTGTGTTGCCAGCGGTTATTATTTTTGGTGATAAGACGGAGACTATTTCTTTCTTTCTAGACAGTGGAGCAGGGGTAAATTTGATAGATGCCCATTTTGCCCGCACTTTGGGTTTGTCTCTCTGTACTTTACAGAGACCCATTCCCATATTCGCTATTGATTCTGCTCCCCTGTCTCAGAGAAACCTCACGCACATGGTTCATAATTTACACCTTCGGGTAGGGGACCACCATAACGAGATGCTTTCAGGTTATGTTCTGGAGGGGCTTCCCACTCCGGTAGTGCTGGGTCTTCCCTGGTTGGTAGCGCACAATCCAGTGGTGGATTGGCAGGCCAGGGAGATATTGGAGTGGAGTGAGCAGTGCAGAGAAAATTGCTTAAATAGCAATTGCTTAGTCGCCTCCATAACTACCCTACCTACATTTATTTCGGACTTTGAGGATGTTTTTTCTGAAAAGGGTTGTCAGAAGTTACCACCTCATCGTCCTTATGATTGCCCGGTTAACCTTATTCCCGGCGCAAAATTACCCAAGACCAGGTTATATAATCTTTCGGGTCCAGAGAGACAAGCCATGAAAGATTATATCTCCGAGAGCTTGGCTAAGGGACACATCAGACCCTCTTCTTCACCTGTGGCTGCAGGGTTTTTCTTCGTTAAAAAGAAAGATGGGGGCCTGCGTCCTTGCTTAGATTTTCGCGAATTAAATCAGATAACCATCCGAGACCCATACCCTCTTCCTCTCATTCCTGACCTGTTTAATCAGATTGCGGGTGCTAGGTGGTTCTCCAAACTTGATCTTAGGGGTGCCTACAATCTGATTCGTATTAAGGAGGGGGATGAGTGGAAGACAGCGTTTAACACCCCTGAGGGGCATTATGAAAATCTAGTTATGCCTTTCGGTCTGACCAATGCTCCTGCCGTCTTTCAACATTTCGTTAATTACATTTTTAGTCATCTAATCGGCAGGTTTGTGGTAATATACCTAGATGATATTTTAATTTATTCGTCCGATCTGAAAACACATGAGGTGCATGTCAGACAAGTACTGCAGGTCCTACGGACGAATGAATTATATGCTAAAATTGAAAAATGTGTCTTCGCCGTTCAGGAGATACAATTCCTGGGTTATTTTTTATCTGCGTCAGGTTTCCGTATGGATCCTAGGAAGGTCCAGGCAATTTTAGATTTGGATCTTCCTGAGAACCTCAAAGCACTACAACGGTTCTTGGGCTTCGCGAATTTCTATAGGAAATTCATTAAAAATTATTCACTTATTGTAAAACCGCTTACTGACATGACTAGGAAGGGGACTGATTTTTCTAAATGGTCTGACGCCGCTAAAGTTGTTTTTTCCTCTCTAAAAGAGAGGTTTACCTCAGCACCTGTACTGGTCCAACCTGATGTCTCTCAGCCTTTTATTGTTGAAGTCGATGCGTCAGAGGTGGGAGTGGGGGCGGTGCTGTCTCAGGGTCCGTCTCCTGGCAAATGGCGTCCTTGTGCTTTCTTTTCTAAAAAACTATCTGCAGCAGAAAAGAACTACGATATTGGCAATAGGGAACTATTAGTTATTAAACTTGCGTTTGAGGAGTGGCGTCATTTCTTAGAGGGGGCAGTCCACCCCATCACTGTAATTACGGACCACAAAAATCTTCTGTACCTCGAATCAGCTAAGCGTCTCACCCCTAGACAGGCTAGGTGGTCGCTATTTTTTTACCAGGTTTAACTTTGTGATTACCTATCGTCCTGGGGCAAAGAACACCAAGGCTGATGCACTATCTCGTTGTTTCCCTGGAGGGGGTAATGTGAGTGATCCGGTACCCATTCTTCAAAGAGGAGTGGTTGTTTCTGCGGTACACTCTGTTTTGGAGGGGAAGGTGTTAGAGGCCCAGGGGGACGCCCCGGTCTCTTGCCCCTCAGAGAAATTGTTTGTACCGTTGAACTTACGTTTCGAATTATTAAAGGAACATCATAATTCGGCACTTGCTGGGCACCCGGGTAGTAAAGCAACCTTGGAACTATTGTCTCGTCGTTTTTGGTGGCCAAGGTTGCGTCAGGATGTATTGGATTTTGTGTCTTCTTGTTCTACCTGTGCGCGCGCAAAAGTTTCACATACACGTCCTGCAGGGTCTCTATTACCACTCGTCATTCCCAATAGACCGTGGACACATCTGTCAATGGATTTTATCACTGACTTACCTTTGTCTGCGGGTAAAACAGTTATTTTGGTAGTAGTGGACAGGTTTAGCAAAATGGTACACTTCATTGCGTTACCCGCACTACCTAATGCTAAGACTCTTGCTCAGGTATTCGTCAGTGAAATCGTGAAGCTTCACGGGGTCCCCTCCGATGTTGTTTCGGATCGGGGTACCCAGTTTATTTCTAAATTTAGGAAAGCTTTTTGTTCTCGTTTGGGGGTACACTTGTCCTTTTCCTCTGCTTTCCATCCTCAGTCGAATGGACAGACTGAGCGTATCAACCATAACCTTGAGACATATCTAAGATGTTTTGTGTCTGAAAACCAAGAGTTGTGGTCATCATATTTACCGTTAGCTGAGTTTGCCATAAATAATCGTCGTCAGGAATCCACTGGCAAGTCACCATTTTTTGGTGCATATGGTTTTCATCCCCAATTCTGTACTTTCAAAGAGGGGGGGTCTTCTGGGGTTCCCGAAGAGGAACGGTTTTCGTCATCTCTTTCATCGGTATGGCAGAAGGTGCAAGCTAACTTGAAAAATATGGGAGGTAAATACAAATGCATGGCTGATAAGAGACGGTCGCCAGGTCCGGACCTAGGAGTGAATGACTATGTGTGGTTGTCTACTAGGAATATTAAATTGAAGGTTCCCTCTTGGAAACTGGGTCCTAGGTTTATTGGCCCTTACAAAATTGTAGCCATCATCAACCCCGTGGCTTTTCGCCTGGAGTTACCTCAGACTTTTAAAATTCATAATGTTTTTCATAAGTCGTTACTCAAAAAATATGTTCCACCTCTAGAACCATCACCGCTGCCACCCCCTCCTGTTGTCGTGGATGGTAACCTAGAATTTCAGATATCCAAAATTGTTAATTCTCGTCGGGTCCACCGCTCTCTTCAATATCTGGTGCATTGGAGAGGTTACGGTCCCGAGGAAAGAATGTGGGTTCCTGCGTCTGAGGTAAACGCCGACAGGTTAGTTCGGGTTTTTCATGCCTCTCATCCTGGGAGACCTGGTCCTGAGTGTCCGGAGGCCCCTCGTAGAGAGGGGGGTACTGTCACGAGGGTGTCGAGGACCACGCCTGACTCCGTTATACCCGGGGTCAGGAAGTCGCAGCGGTTGGCTGCACGCTCTATTTAAGATAGGGCTGTTTTCCTTATGGTAGCTTTCTGGGTTTGCTTAGCAAACCCTTTTGGCTCACTCAGGGATCCGTAGCTCCTTCTCCTCAGCTGTTCCTTGTCCAGCACTCCCAGACCTCCTTATATTTCTCTCTCACACTTCTCTGGTTGCCAGAGATAGAGCTTCCTGCCTGGACATCTATTCTGACCTTCTGGAGCTGTGTTGCTGCGTTCGCTGGTAGTTGGTCCAGTACGCTACCCTCCAGATCCCTGTTGGACCTTTTTGGTTTATTGTGGTCGCCCACCTGGGTGTATGTGTTTGTATGTTTTGTCTGTCCTCTCCCTGGTGTTTCCCTCTTAGTGATAGTGGTGTGGACTAGCGATCCCACCGGCCTGTTCACTATCCAGGGCTCATATTAGGGAAAGCCAGGGTTTAGGCACGCGATCGCCGCACGGGTGAGGAACCCGTCTAGGGACGTCAGGACAGTCAGGTGCCAGCCGCAAGGTGAGTTAGGGGTCACCACCTTTCCCTCTCCCTTGGGCAGGGCTTTCCCTGTTTTCCTCCCTGTGCGTGTCGTCGGTCATTACAGTAAGAGGACTGAAACATCTCTGTTTCTGGTGAATAAAGGACAATTCATTTGAACTGCAATTGGAAGTTCTGCAGATTATTTCGTTTTATTGCTCTGGATGAAGGTTACTTTGGCTTCTTTGTGCTGCTCGGATTCTGAAATATATATATATATGCTCAGCTTCTCCTGCTCTATAACATGGCTGCCTGCAGCTTACACTGCATTTTGTGGTGACAGGTCCTCTTTAACGTAAATCACAACTGAGCTTTTCTATTTACGTCAACGTGGACCATATTAAATATGTAGGAAAGTTTGTACCAAGTCTTTTGGGCCAGCATACAGTAAGATAGCAACTGAATATTTTTCGTAGGCCTGTCCAAAGAAATGTCATCACAATTTCTTACCATCTCCTGATTGGAAAAAAGTAGATGAAAATTAACTGGTAAATGCAGTTTTATTTCATGCCAGTTACCTCTTTCAACAAGATCTTTAATGTAGGATTTCATGAATTCTTTCTCAAACTGTTCACGATCTTGATTATTTTCTTCTTCATTTTCAGAATCCAAGCTTTCATTTCCTTCAATGGGATTATCAAGTAGCTTGACATATCTGAGACGTGAATGCAATAATTTGGATTTTATAAACCATTTTTTTTATCTAAACAATACTCAACAATCTCACTAAGAAAATGGCCTACTGTCTTCTGTTTTTAAATAAGCCAATAGACTTTGTGTTACCCGGTATTTCCATCTTCATAATGTACAATTATTCGAGTCACAGGTAAGGGTTCACATCTGTGTAAATATTTCCTTTGTTCTGCTCCATTATTTGAGCAGAATAATAAAAATAATAGAATCCCCTAAGTTCATCAGATGACTGACATGAGTGGTGCATGACTATCTCCACTGACTATAATGGTATCTGTCAGGTTACAAGACAAATGAGCACTGCATGCTGTACTATTCTGTCCGACTTTTTTTGTCAGAATTTTCTGGAACCTTTAACGTAGATGTGATCACAGTCTTAGGCCCCTTCCACACGAACGAGTTTTCCGCGCGGGTGCAATGCTTGATGTTCCCGCATTGCTCCCGCATGGAATCCGGACCCATTCATTTAAATGGGGCTGTGTACATGTGTGTTGGTTTTCACTCATCACTTGTGCGTTGCGTGAAAATAGCAGCATGTTCTATATTCTGCGATTTTCACGCAACGCTGGCCCCATAGAAGTGAATGGAGCTGCGTGAAAATCGCATCGCATTTGCAAGCAAGTGCGGATGCGTTTTTCACGGATTGTTGCTAAGAGATGTTGTTTGTATACCTTCAGTTTTTTATCACGCGCATGCAAAACGCATTAAATCGCTTTGCACCCGCGTGATAAAAACTGAACAACTGAACGCGATTGCAGACAAAACTGAATGACTTTGTTTGCGAAATCGCACATTTTTAGCCCTGCGCCAAATCGGTTAGGTGGAGCAATAGGTCCACGCTCACTGATCCTTAACAAAAGGTTATTTTTACAAGAAAACGAGTTAATTAGTCAAATGGCTAGATATTATGAGAAGAATACATGATGATATAATAGTAAATTGATAGTCTAGGATTATAAAAAAAAGGATTTGCTTTTTTTTCCCAGGAAGTAGTACCACATTTGACCATATGCTGCATTTATTGTCACAGCTTATCCCCATTCATGTGATTGACTCTGAACTACAATAGCAGACACAACCCATGAACAGACATGTTGCTGATTCTAGAAAAAAAAAGTAGATCATATTTTATAATCCATCCTGGACAACCCTATTAAATATTTTATATTGTATGTTATGTATGGATAAGCACTAATGAACAGTACATATGTAGTTTCAATATGCTATAGTTCAGAATCTTTATTTCATATTTTCTAGCCTTTAGTTTGCAGTCTGTTTAAAGACTATTGTACAATATGTGTTTAGTTAATTACAGAAGAGAAATCATAGGCAGTTTTCATATTTACGATTTTAATAAATGTGGCAAAGAATTTCTGCATAAATAATTTGCATACATACATATGCAACGCGTGCACACACAAGCTGTGAGTTGGGGTGTTTTACCATACTCACAACATGTTTTAGCATATTTATTTCATTCCATTATCTATAACTTTTAATGTATTGCAGTACTTAATCTGTGTCATACATAATCTCAGATTCCAAATCTGTCAACAGATATGATTTGTACAATGGTCACATGTAATAAAAAGAATATATTAGTACAAAGCTTTCTGAATTACAGTAATATTTTATGGAACATACATATGTTTGACAATAAATGAAATATATTCACATATGTTTTTTTTTTATTATTATTTGATATTTACCTGCTCATTTATAGCAAAGAGCAATTATTCTCAAAAAGTGCACATGCAATTTTTCTTGTTCTATCTCACCCGTGGAAAGTCCACTGGAATACTATTTGGGGTAAGACATCCTAAAGTCTATTTTTACTTGTACTACCTCAAGTAAAAATGGACATATTTCTTTCTGTTCAAGTCTATTAAACCTTCAAAACTTACTTCAGAGAGGGGTTTTCTATAAGTGCAGAGGGTATTTCCACCAACTTGTCACCGCTGACAACTAATAATTTCAGATGAGAAAGATTGGTAAGTGCAGATGGCAAGTAGGTAATTATGTTTTTATGCATCAACAAGGTCTCAAGTTCTTCTAATCTGCAAAATAAAATACAAGTTTACATCAATCTAAAAGATAAAGGATGCAGACAATGTGCAGTTTTTACAACATGAGTAGCCTGTAGATAACAAAATATTAGATGGTGACCCTACTGTTCTACTTCGCTCTGCCACCTTGTCTTTTTCCCTGAATGTATTCTTGTGCCATCTGTTCCCCAAATAAGCATCGCACACACTCTGCCGTCCTCACAATGTATAGGAAAACATGATTCATTGTGTTTAGAGTTGTGCACTGGTGAATGATCTGCTCTTTTGTATTTTTTTTTATTCCAAAGTAGGAACAGAACACAGCATGTACTATGGTATGCTATATTAATGGCAGAAAGTGCTGTGCCCCACTGTGTTGATTGAGTAGCACATTGACTATCAAGGTAACGCTTTCCATATTTGTAGATTATGCTGCCCTAAAAATATTGTGCTGTTTTGCTAATACAGCCTTTAACCATTAGGATACCAGCGCTGTACATGTACGGCCCTGGGAATTAGGTCTGAAATCCCAGCGCCGTACAGCTATGGCGCACTGATCAGGCAGGCACAGGAGCTGCGCCTGCCCAATCAGCTTCAGGGGTCCAGCAGTCACTGATAGCCGGACCCCTGCTGTATACGCATTAACCCTGTCAGCGCTGACGCGGCATGTGCGGTATCCTGACGGATCCCAGGTGTCCATCGAGTCCCCGCGCTTCTATGACGGGGACCCAATGGCTTGTACGGCATCCCGATGCCTTCCTTTGGCATCGTGGCTGCCATCCCTGTAAGCCTGTGGGATCCAGCCCCATTAAGTAATACACTTACAGCCAAAGCATTACAATACAGATGTATTGTAATGCATTGTAAAGGGGAGCAGACCCCCAAAAGTTGAAGTCCCAGAGTAGGACAAAAAAATTAAGTTAAAAAAAAAAGTAAAAAAATCAAAGTTTTACAAAATAAAAAACTAAAACTTTCAAGTAAAAAAAAAGTGTCCTTTTTCGAAGATAAAGTTAAAAAAAATTGTAAAAAATAGGGAAAAAGAGAAAAGTAGACATATTAGGTATCACCACATCCATATCGACCGGCTCTACAGCTCTATAAAAATATCACATGATCCACCCTGTCAGGTGAACGCCGTAAAAAAATTTCAATAAAAACAGTGCCAAAACAGCCATTTTCTGGTCACCTTGGCTCACTAAAAGTGTTATTGTCACGGTCCCCCCAGTGACAGAGGTTAGAAGATTTAAGAGACTGGCTGCATATTAGGTCATCTGACAGCCTATCTGTTTTGTTTTGTTTTCACTTGTTGCAGTGTTGTTGTTGGTAATGACCACACCTCTTGTCTCAGGTGTAGCTTGTGGTCATTACTGCTCCTCTATTTAGTCTGAACTAACACTTCATACCATGCGGTTGATATTCTCTGCCTGGTGTTGGAAGAGCTGGTGTGTGGTACTCTTCTGAGTTCCTGCTCATATACAGTCAGGTCCATAAATATTGGGACATCAACACAATTCAAAATTTTTTGCCTATATACACCACCACAATGGATTTGAAATGAAACGACCAAGATGTGCTTTAACTGCAGACTGTCAGCTTTAATTTTAGGGTATTTACATCCAAATCAGGTGAACGGTGTAGGAATTACAACAGTTTGCATATGTGCCTCCCACTTGTTAAGGGACCAAAAGTAATGGGACAGAATAATAATCATAAATCAAACTTTCACTTTTTAATTCTTGGTTGCAAATCCTTTGCAGTCAATTACAGCCTGAAGTCTGGAACACATAGACATCACCAGACGCTGGGTTTCATCCCTGGTGATGCTCTGCCAGGCCTCTACTGCAACTGTCTTCTGTCCTGCTTGTTCTTGGGGCATTTTCCCTTCAGTTTTGTCTTCAGCAAGTAAAATGCATGCTCAATCGTATTCAGGTCAGGTGATTGACTTGGCCATTGCATAACATACCACTTCTTTCCCTTAAAAAACTCTTTGGTTGCTTTTGCAGTATGCTTTGGGTCATTGTGAGAGTTGAGCGGACACCTGGATGTTCGGGTTCAGCAGGTTCGGCCGAAATTGAAAAAAAAGTTCAGGTTCGGGACCCGAACTTGACCCCGAACCCGAACCCCATTGAAGTCAATGGGGACCCGAACATTTGGGCACTAAAATGGCTCTAAAATAGTTTTGGAAAGGGCTAGAGGGCTGCAAAAGGCATCAAAATGTTTTTAAGAGCATGGCAACTGTTCTGCAAACAAATGTGGATAGGGAAATAACTTAAAATAACATAAAATACAGAAAAATTCTAAATAACAATCTGGATCTAAGAGTAGGAGGTTGAGGAGGCGGTGGATGTGGCGGTGTAGGTTGACGTGGCGGTGTAGGTGGAAGCGGCGGTGAAGGAGGAATAGGTAGCCAACACTGATTTGTGTTATTTTTTATTTTTAAATTGGGGTATCCCCCAAAATATTGGGACATATAACAAAATAAAACAAAGAATAAGTGCACTTGAGTACAAGAATGGATGGTTGAGGCTGGTATAAATGTCTATTCTGCACAAAGTACGGACAAGTCCTGTGGGATCCATGCCTGGTTCATTTTAATAAACGTAAGCTTGTCCACATTGGCTGTGGTCTGTAATAATGCTCTCTGCCGTGCTAAACACACGTTCACACTATACGCTGGCTGCAGGGCAGGTCAGCATCTCCAAGGCTGACAAAGCTTTTCCACATTTGGGCCATGCTAACCCTGCCTTCTCAGGTGCTGGCGATGCCCCAGCTGCGTTGGTGACCTCTTCCTCCTCCTCTGCCTTTGCCTTGTGCTTCCACTGTGCCCCCGATGTCAGGTGGGAATGCCATCAGCAGCGTGCGCTTGTAGTCGCGCATCTTCCGATCAGCAACAGATATTTTTACTAAATTTAGTTCCCTGTCAGCAATGCAGAGCAGGGGTTCATTCATGGCAAAAGGGGGTTCTTGTCACCCAGCAATAGAACAGAGGATTTTGAGAGATTTAGGCCCCTGTCACCCAGGCACAGCAGGGGTTCATTCACGGCAAAAGGGGGTTCATGTCACCCAGAAATAGAACAGAGGATTTTGAGAGATTTAGGCCCCTGTCACCCAAGCACTTTTTTGCATTAAAATGGCTCTAAAATAGTCCTTGAAAAGGCTAGAGGGATGTAAAAGGCAGTAAAATGTGCTTAAGAGCATGGCAACTGCTCTGCAAACAAATGTGGATAGGGAAATAACTTAAAATGAAATAAAATAACAAGAAAATAAAAATTATTAGCCTGCAACTCAGAGAAAGAGGTGAATATGGAGTCGGAGGTTGAGGAGGCGGTGAATGTGGTGTTGTAGGTGGAGGCAGCAATGGACGAGGAGGAGGTAGCCAGCAATGTTTTTTTTTTTTTTTTTTATTGGGATAGGTAGCCTCCAAAATATTGGGACAAATAAAAAAATAAAAAAACAAAGAATCATTGCACTTGACTTGAGTACAAGAATGTATGTATGATGGTGGTATAAATGTCTATTCTGCACAAGGTATAGACAAGTCTTGTGGGATCCAAGCCTGGTTCATTTTAATGAACGTGAGCTTATCCACGTTGGCTGTGGACAGGCGGCTGCGTCTGTCTGTAATGACGCCTCCTGCTGTGCTAAATACACGTTCAGAGAGTACACTGGCTGCAGGGCAGGCCAGCACCTCCAAGGTATACAGGGCAAGCTCTGGCCATGTGGACAATTTGGAGACCCAGAAGTTGAATGGGGCAGAACCATCAGTCAGTACGTGTAGTTGTGTGCACAAGTACTGTTCCACCATGTTGTTCAAATGCTGCCTCCTGCTAACACGCTCCATATCAGCAGTTGGGGCCGGTTGTTGCGGCGAGGTGACAAAGCTTTTCCACATGACGGCCATGCTAACCCTGCGTTCTGAGGTGCTGGCACTGACACAGCTGCGTTGGCGACCTCTTCCTCCTCCCCTGCCTTCGCCTTGTGCTTCCACTTCTCCCCCGGCGTCAGTCGGGAATGCTCTCAGGAGAGCGTTTACCAGCGTGCGCCTGTAGTTGCGCATCTTCCGATCACGCTCCAGTGAGGGAATTAAGGACGGCACATTGTCTTTGTAACAGGGATCTAGCAGGGTGGCCACCCAGTAGTCAGCACACGTTAAAATGTGGGCAACTCTGCAGTCGTTGCGCAGGCACTGCAGCATGTAGTCGCTCATGTGTGCCAGGCTGTCCAGAGGTAAGGACAAGCTGTCCTCTGTGGGAGGCGTATCGTCTGCGTCCTCCATATCCCCCCAGCCATGCACCAGTGATGGGCTCGAGCTGCGTTGGATGCCACCCCGCTGTGAACATGCTTCATCCCCATCCTCCTCCTCCTCCTCATCCTCCTCGTCCTCCAGTAGTGGGCCCTGGCTGGCCAAATTTGTACCTGGCCTCTGCTGTTGCAAAAATCCTCTTTCTGAGCCACTTCTAAAAGACTGGCCTGAAAGTGTTAGAGATGAACCCTCTTCCTCCTCCTCATCCTGGGCCACATCCTCTTCCACCATCGCCCTAAGTGTTTTCTCAAGGAGACATAGAAGTGGTATTGTAATGCAGATAACGGCGTCATCACCACTGGCCATGTTGGTGGAGTACTCGAAACAGCGCAACAGGGCACACAGGTCTCGCATGGAGGCCCAGTCATTGGTGGTGAAGTGGTGCTGTTCCGCAGTGCGACTCACCCGTGCGTGCTGCAGCTGAAACTCCACCATGGCCTGCTGCTGCTCGCACAGTCTCTCCAGCATGTGCAAGGTGGAGTTCCACCTGGTGGGCACGTCACATATGAGGCGGTGAGCAGGAAGGCCGAAGTTACGCTGTAGAGCAGACAGCCGAGCGGCGGCAGGATGAGAACGCCGGAAGCGCGCACAGACGGCCCGCACTTTATGCAGCAGCTCAGACATGTCAGGGTGGTTGTGAATTAATTTCTGCACCACCAAATTCAGCACATGCACCAGGCAAGGGATGTGCGTCAAACCGGCTAGTCCCAGAGCTGCAACGAGATTTCGCCCATTATCGTACACCACCAGGCTGGGCTTGAGGCCCACTGGCAGCAACCACTCATCGGTCTGTTGTTCTATACCCCACCACAACTCCTGCGCGGTGTGGGGCCTGTCCCCCAAACACATCAGTTTCAGAACGGCCTGCTGACGTTTACCCCTGGCTGTGCTGAAGTTGGTGGTGAAGGTCTGTCGCTGACCGGATAAAGAGGTGGTAAAAGAGGAGGAGGAAGCCGAGTAGGAAGAGGAGGCAAAGAATGATGCCCTGTGATCCTTGGCGGCCGAAGGATGTGAGCCAAACAGGTCTCCGCCTGGGGCCCAGCTGCCACTACATTTACCCAGTGTGCAGTTAGGGAGAATATAGCGTCCCTGGCTGTGCTTACTGGTCCACGTATCTGTGGTTAGGTGGACCTTGCCACAGATGGCGTTGCACAGTGCACACTTGATTTTATCCGATACTTGGTTGTGCAGGGAGGGCACGGCTCTCCTGGAGAAGTAGTGGCGGCTGGGGACGACGTACTTTGGGACAGCAAGCGACATGAGCTGTTTGAAGCTTTCCGTCTCCACCAGCCTGAATGACAGCATTTCAAAGGCCAGCAGTTTAGAAATGCTGGCATTCAGTGCCAGGGATCGAGGGTGGCTAGGTGGGAATTTACGCTTTCTCTCAAAGGTTTGTGAGATGGAGAGCTGAACGCTTCCGTGTGACATGGTGGAGATGCTTGGTGACGGAGGTGGTGTTGTTGGTGGCACATCCTCTGTTTGCTGGGCGGCAGGTGCCAACGTTCCTCCAAAGGCGGAGGAAGATACCGAGGCAGCAGCAGAAGAGGGAGCAGGAGGGGCCTGAGCCCTTTCTTGGTTTTGAAGGTGCTTACTCCACTGCAGCCCATGTCTCGCATGTAGATGGCTGGTCATGCAGGTTGTGCTAAGGTTCAGAACGTTAATGCCTCGCTTCAGGCTCTGATGGCACAGCGTGCAAACCACTCGGGTCTTGTCGTCAGTACATTGTGTGAAGAAGTTCCATGCCAGGGAACTCCTTGAAGCTGCCTTTGGTGTGCTCGATCCCTGGTGACGCTGGTGACGGTGGCCAGTAGCAGGCGAACTGTTTTGGCGACGGCTGCTCTGCTTTTGCACCCTGCTCCCGCTTTTGCTACGCTGTTGGCTCGGTCTCACCACTGCCTCTTCCTCCAAACTCTGAAAGTCAGTGGCACGACCTTTATTTCATGTGGGGTCTAGGACCTCATCGTTCCCTGCATCGTCTTCCACCCAGTCTTCCTCCCTGACCTCCTTTTCGGTCTGCACACTGCAGAAAGACGCAGCAGTTGGCACCTGTGTTTCGTCATCATCAGAGACGTCCTGAGGTGGTATTCCCATGTCCTCATCAGAAAACATAAGTGGTTGTGCGTCAGTGCATTCTATGTCTTCCACCAGTGGGGAAGGGCTAGTTGGATGCCCTTGGGAAACCCTGCCAGCAGAGTCTTCAAACAGCATAAGAGACTGCTGCATGACTTGAGGCTCAGACAGGTTCCCCGATATGCACGGGGGTGATTTGACAGACTGATGGGCATGGGTTTCAGGCGCCACCTGTGCGCTTTCTGCAGAAGACTGGGTGGGAGATAATGTGAACGTGCTGGATCCACTGTCAGCCACCCAATTGACTAGCGCCTGTACTTGCTCAGGCCTTACCATCCTTAGAACGGCATTAGGCCCGACCAAATATCACTGTAGATTCTGGGACCTGAGGTAGTAGGTTCAGTAGGACAAGTAGCAGAACGGCCACGTCCTCTCCCTGCACCAGAGGCTCCACCAACACCACGACCATGACCGCGTCCCTTATTAGATGTTTACCTCATAGTTAGCGTTTACAAAGCAAAGTAAAAAGTGGTTAAGTCTGTTAAAAATAATTAACCGCCAATAAAAACCCTGATGTAGGGCATTGCACAATTTTTTTTTTTAACTCTATATGACAGCGTTATTTGTGGCCTAAATGTGACACTGACTTATTCTCGTCTTATCCCAGATGTGCAGTATATCAGAGGGTTTTTTCACCCCAGTAACCAAAAAGCCGTATTTCTGGCCTAAATGTGACAGTCACTTATGCACGTTTTATCCCAGATGTGCAGTATATTAAAGGGTTTTTTCACCCCAGTAAGCAAAATATGTATTTCTGGCCTAAATGTGACAGTCACTTATGCACGTCTTATGCCAGATGTGCAGTATAGTAAAGGGTTTTTTCACCCCAGTAAGCAAAAGATGTATTTCTGGCCTAAATGTGACAGTCACTTATGCACGTCTTATCCTAGATGTGCAGTATATTAGAGGCTTTTTTCACCCCAGTATGCCAAAGCCGTATTTATGGCTTAAATGTGACAATCTTTTATGTACGTGTAATCCCAGATGTGCAATATATTAGAGGCTTTTTTCACCTCAGTAACCAAAAAGCCGTATTTCTGGCCTAAATGTGACAGTCACTTATGCTTGTCTAATCCCAGATGTGCAGTATATTAGAGGGTTTTTTCACAACACAGCTATGCATTTAAGTCATCAGGTTCCCCGCTTTCATCCTAAAGGCTATAGACACCTTTGTGCACTAAAAATCAATAAACCCATATCTTACTTATGCAGCACATAATAAAATTGCTCTTGTTTGTTTACTGGTATCTGCTTTGCTTCACATGCTCTCAGAAATGCTCTTATATGAGTTTTATTCAGTGATGTCATCTCCTGTGAGAATCTGTGGGCATTCCTGTTGATTTTACATGCACCAGCACATGCTCTGCTGCCCGCCCCCATATCCTGTTACACAGCACAGCAAGCAGCCACTTACATATAGGCTGCTGGAACTACCAAGTAACTTGGTAGTAAGGTTTCATTTCAATCCACAACATAGTGAGTCTTACAGTATGCTACAACCTGTAATCAGCATATCTATTTCTCACTTTCCATTCTATAGAAAGTCCACTATTTGTAGACACAATAGGTATTTCTGCTGGTAATGTTAGTGCAGCGATTTACAGTCAGAACCATGGCGTTATAAGCAGGATATAGATCTCATTACTGACGCTCTCACTACATGCACTCTCTTCTGAATACAGTATTGTGTACAGTCCGCACAGTGAGTGGTCACTTGTCCCACACAGATTAGTATAGTGTGACGACACACAATGCTATGTACACATATAGGTACACAGTGGGGGAGATTTAGCAAAACTGGTGTAAAGTAGAACTGGCTTAGTTGCCCATAGCAACCAGATTCCTCCTTTTATTTTTCAATGAAGCTGTGAAAAATGAAAGGTGGAATCTGATTGGTTGCTATGGGCAACTAAGCCAGTTCTACTTTACACCTGTATGATAAATGACTATATATATAAAAGAGAAAAATGACAGCACTCTCAAACACTTTCTTCACCCCTGTGGTCGCAATGTTTTCAGCTCATTCACAGAGTCTTTTCAAGATATGAGCTAAAACGTTGCGACTAGTGTTGAGTGAACTTATGCTTCAAGTCGGCGTACAAGGTTCAGGTTATCTTAGAATTCCGTTATGGATTCCACTACCATGGACCATAAGGGTCTATTCACACGTCCGCAACTGTTTTGCTGTCTGCAAATTGCGTACCCGCAAAGCACATACACAAGCCACGTGCGTTCCGCATTTTGCGGACCATACATGGCTGGCACTATGATAGAAATCCGTGGCTGTGGACAAGAATAGGACATGCTCTACTTTTATTTCAGGGCTGTGGAATGTAAGTGCGGATTCGGACAGCACATGGTGGTGGTGTCCTCATCTTTTGCCCCCCCATTGAAAATGAATGTGTCCGCACCGCTTTAGCAGAATTGCAGAACGGATGTGGACCCATTATGCGGACGTGTAAATGGACACTTAGTTATGGTCCGTGGTAGCAGAATTTATAACGGAATTCTTACATAATCCATACCTGAACCTTGTACGCTTTTTTACACCTTTTTGTGAGAGTGCTGCCATTTTTTTAAATTCTTATATTGTCCTGGATTTGTTGCCGGATCCATTGGCCTGCACCTCCATATTTATATTTGGCCTGATGTGCTGCCATTAAGTATATATATATATTGTGGGAACTCGCTCTGGTATACAGGATTAGCAGAAGCAGTACAGAGGCAACAACAAGTTCTTTGGATCAAACAGTTCAGTGTTTTTCAAGTGACAAAACAAGCAGTCATATTCAAGTAAAAAAGTCACCTTGCGGTGTTGGCGGTAATTCACACCATGCAGCAATTGTGCCTCAAAGAGTCCTTGCTGATGGCAGCACCAACCTGTTTTCACGCCACACAGGTAGCAAGCCTTCATCCATACACAAGGCTCCCAGATCCCAAAACAGAGACCTGTCTTCTGAACCCAGCTGACTATTTAAGGACAGCAAGGTGGTGCCAAAACCCGGATCGGCATTTAAAATCTGGTCCGGTATTTGACCCCACCTGGATGTAAATCAGCCCAGCAGCACATGCTGGGAGGAATATACCTGTTTTCCCAGACCAAACCTCTCACTGTGTCACATACACCCCCTTTGTTCAACCCTGAGGGGGTGAACAAAGGACAGACAGTGTACCCGAGACAGGGCATCTGCATTTCCCTGTAATGGACCTGCCCTGTGTTCCACCAAAAACTTAAAGTTTTGCAGGGAGAGAAACCATTGGGTGACCCGGGCATTTCTGTCCTTGGCCTGGTCATCCACTTGAGAGGGGAGTGGTCAGTCACCAGGCGGAATTTTCTCCCCAATAAATAATAGCGGAGAGATTCTAGTGCCCAATTGATAGCCAGGCACTCTCTTTCCACTATACTATACCAGGTCTCGGCTGGGGTGAGCTTAAGGCTGAGGAAGACAACGGGATGCTCCTCCACGTTGACTTCCTGAGACAGTACAGCACCGAGACCTACTTTGGAGGCATCGGTCTGTACTGAAAACTCCCTTTTGAAGTCAGGCATCAACAAAACCAGGGACCCGCACAGGGCTGACTTCAAAGCGGAGAAAGCCTCTTCCGCCCGATAATCCCAGTGAACCATCATTGACTTGTGTCCTTTCAGGAGTCCTGTCAAGGGCGCGGCTAGAGTAGCAAAGGGGGGAACAAACCTCATGTAATAGCCCACCATTCCTAGAAATGACTATATTTGCCTAGTGGTGACAGGTCGGGGCCAATTCCGTATCGCCTCAATTTTGTTCACTTGGGGTTTGATGACTCCGCACCCAATGACATACCCCAGGTACTTAGTCTCTTCTCACCCTATCACACATTTTTTTGGGGTTAGCGGTTAGGCCAGCTTTCCAAAGGGAGTCCACTGCAGCCTGCACTTTGGGTAGGTGACTTTCCCAGTCGGTACTGTGGATGACAATATCGTCCATGTAAGCCGAAGAGTACCGACGATGTGGACGAAGCACGATGTCCATTAGTCGCTGAAAAGTGGCGGGGTACCATGCAGACCAAAGGGTAAGACCTTATATTGATGCAGCCCCTCAGGCGTGATGAAGGCAGTTTTCTCTTTGGCAGTCTCCATAAAGGGCACCTGCCAGTACCTTTCGTGAGGTCCAAAACAGAAAAATACCGGGCTTGTCCTAAACACTCGATGAGCTCATCCACCCGGGGCATGGGATACGCATTGAATTTGGAAAACTCGTTAAGTTTTTGAAAGTTGTTACAAAACCGCAACGTCCCATCTGGCTTGGATATCAATACTATAGGACTGTCCCACTCACTTTTTGACTCCTAAATGACGTTTAGCTGCAACATTAGCTGCACCTTCCCCGATGTGGCTTGTCGCTGAGCCTCGGGCACCCGGTATGGTTTTAATCAGAGTTTTGCCTGAGTCTCAGTGACAATGTAATGCTGGATTATAGAAGTGCGTCCAGGGAGTTCAGCCGCCTCTCTTCCTTTAGACAGGGCCGCGGCCTGTCTTCTGTACAGGTTTCCCTATCTTACCACGGTTTGAGTAAATTCACATGTTAAGCCTGCTCTGGCTTTCGCTGCCCTAGCTGGTGTACCTTGTAGCTTGCATCTCCAATTTTCTCGAGTACCTCGTAGGGCCCTTGCCACCTAGCCAGGAACTTACTGTCCACAGTCGGCACCAGAACCAAAACCCGATCACACGGGTTAAATATCGGGACCCGAGCCTGTCGATTATAGACCCGACTCTGGGCTCACTGAGCTGCCTCCATATGCTCCCTAATAAGAGGCAACACTGTCTCTATCTGATCTTGCATCTGGGTAACGTACTCAATGACACTTTTATGTGGAATGGGTTGTTGCTCCCACGCCTCTTTGGCCACGTCCAAGAGACCGTGAGGGTGTCTGCCATATAGCAGTTTGAAGGGCGAGAACCCAGTAGAGGCCTGGGGTACCTCTCACACTGCGAACATGAGATAGGGCAGAAGGAGGTCCCAGTCCTTACCATCTTTAGACACTACCTTTTTCAACGCATTTTTTAATGTTTGGTTAAACCGTTCTACCAGACTGTCCGTTTGCGGATAGTAAACGGACGTCCGTAGTTGTTTTATGTGCAGGAATTTGCAAAGTTCCCTCATCACCTTGGACATAAAAGGGGTCCCTTGGTCGGTCAGAACTTCTTTAGGTAGTCCTACTTGGGAAAGCATAACCATTAGCTATGATTTTGGCCGAGGTATGTCGCAGTGGCACCGCCTCCGGGTACTGAGTGACATAGTCTAGAATAACTAAGATGTGTTGATGCCCTCTGGCGGACTTCGGTACTGGGCCTATGAGGTCCATAGCTATTCGTTCAAACGGTACTTCGATAATCGGGAGAGGTACTAGGGGACTAAAGAAATGTGTCTGGGGGCTAGTTATCTTGCAGGTCGGGCAAGACTTACAAAACTCTTCCACTTCTTTGAATATGCTAGGCCAGTAAAACCACTGTAGAATATGATCCTGAGTTTTCTGCAGCCCCAGGTGACCGCTGAAAACGTGTTGGTGGGATAGATATAACACAAGCTTGCGATAAGCCTTGAGGACCACCAACTGTTCAATAGGTTTACCCCGTAGTTGGTTTACCTGATACAACATATCTTGATGAACCACAAAATGGGGAAACACTGACTCTGCCCCAAGTTGTTGCGGTTCACCATCTACTATTAACACATTTTCCCAGATGAGGGATAGGGTTGGCTCCCAACGTTGGGCGGTACCAAAATTATCCCCGGAGTCGTTGAGGTCTGCCAATTCAGGACCCGGCAGCAAGTCCTCCACGTCTCCCATCATCACACTTAGCGGGGTTGTCTCCCCCTCTTCCACCGAAGTGGCGGTCACCCCTACTGCTTGCCCTTTTGTCTCAGGTTCCCAGGGTTCTGGTCTCCCCCCTGAGTCGGGTCACTCTGCTAGGGTTACCCCTGTCTCATGGGTATCAGTCACGCTCATAGCAGGCCACAGTGCCGGGAAGCCCGGGAAGTCTCTCCCTATTATGAGTTCATAATGTAAATTGGTGGCGGCGGCCACCTCATGGGTCCACCTGCATACGACTTTTCGTCAAGTATACTCGGCGGGCTGCACCAGGGAAGCTTTTACCAGGGATACCAGATCCCCTGAATCCAGCAGAGCTACCACCAGAGTGTCTCCCCCTTCCACATGGCACAGTTGGCTATTGCCTAAAGTCTCTGGGGTACCTGTCGCACACAGCTTCCTGGCATACAAAGAGTGGCAGTAGCCATAGTTATTATCCATGGGTTCGTCCGGATGGAGACAGTCGGCCCTTATGTGGCCAGGCTCCTGACACCACCAGCACACTATCGGAGCTAGGTCTGTAGGGGGTATTTGCTGGAAAAACAAAAATATTTTGGCCTTCACTACAGCCTACCTGCACTTGCCCGCATCCTCCACCAATTGTGTTGACTCGCTCTGGTAGACAGGATTAGCGTACACAGTATAGAGGCAACAACCAGTTCTTTTGATCAAACAGTTTTATTCACACTTTAGGCAAGTGACAAAACAAGCAGTCATATTCAAACAAAAAAGACACCTTGCGGTGTTGGTGGTAATTCAAAGAGTCCTTGCTGATAGCAGCACCAACCTGTTTTCACGCCACACAGGTAGCAACCCTTCATCTAGACACAACGCTCCCAGATCCCAACACACAGACCTGGCTTCTGAGCCCAGGTGCCTATTTAAGGACAGCCAGGTGCTGCCAAAACCCGAACCGACATTTAAAATCGGGTCCGGTATTTGACTTCACCTCGCTGTAAATCAGCCCAGCAGCACATGCTGGGAGGAAAATACCTGTTTTCCTAGACCAATATATTAGGGTTACTCCTGCAGTATATAAATATTTTGCTAGAGATAGTTGTGCATTGTGTAAATACATATATATATATATATATATATATATATATATATGCACTCACCTAAAGAATTATTAGGAACACCATACTAATACAGTGTTGGACCCCCTTTTGCCTTCAGAACTGCCTTAATTCTACGTGGCATTGATTCAACAAGGTGCTGATAGCATTCTTTAGAAATGTTGGCCCATATTGATAGGATAGCATCTTGCAGTTGATGGAGATTTGAGGGATGCACATCCAGGGCACGAAGCTCCCATTCCACCACATCCCAAAGATGCTCTATTGGGTTGAGATCTGGGGGCCATTTTAGTACAGTGAACTCATTGTCATGTTCAAGAAACCAATTTGAAATGATTCGAGCTTTGTGACATGGTGCATTATCCTGCTGGAAGTAGCCATCAGAGGATGGATACATGTTCTCATTTTGTTTACGCCAAATTCGGACTCTACCATTTGAATGTGTCAACAGATATCGAGACTCATCAGACCAGGCAACATTTTTTCAGTCTTTAACAGTCCAATTTTGGTGAGCTCGTGCAAATTGTAGCCTCTTTTTCCTATTTGTAGTGGAGATGAGTGGTACCCGCTGGGGTCTTCTGGGTCCCATCCGCCTCAAGGTTGTGCGTGTTGTGGCTTCACAAATGCTTTGCTGCATACCTCGGTTGTAACAAGTGGTTATTTCAGTCAACGTTGCTCTTCTATCAACTTGAATCAGTCGGCCCATTCTCCTCTGACCTCTAGCATCCACAAGGCATTTTTGCCCACAGGACTGCCGCATATTGGATGTTTTTCCCTTTTCACACCATTTGTAAACCCTAGAAATGGTTGTGCGTAAAAATCCCAGTAACTGAGCAGATTGTGAAATACTCAGACCGGCCCGTCTGGCACCAAAAACCATGCCATGCTCAAAATTGCTTAAATCACCTTTCATTCCCATTCTGACATTCAGTTTGGAGTTCAGGAGATTGTCTTGACCAGGACCACCCCCCTAAATGCATTGAAGCAACTGCCATGTGATTGGTTGACTAGATAATTGCATTAATGAGAAATAGAACAGGTGTTCCTAATAATTCTTTAGGTGAGTGTGTGTATATATATATATATATATATATATATATATATATATATATAAAAGGAAGAATGGACAGCACTCCAGAATGATCAAAAATAGAAAAATTTATTTACCCATGTGGCATAAGTCAGCAGCAGCGACGTTTCGGCTCATCCATAGAGCCTTTCTCAAGCCTTGAGAAAGGCTCTATGGATGAGCCGAAACGTCGCTGCTGCTGATTTATGCCACATGGGTGAATACATTTTTCTATTTTTAATAATTCTGGAGTGCTGTCAATTCTTGATTTTATATTCTTGGGCTATTAGCCTATGTAAGTGCTGACCGCAGCATATAAGGGGTTAATCCACTGGCTTCAGCTTTTAGAGTGATGCCAGCGGATACAGCAGGGGCGTGGCTGTCAGGGACTGCCGGACCCCTGCAGTGATTAGGAGCACACTGCTCCGGTGCTCCCTCGATCACCATGATGTACTATTACGTCAAGATGCGGGAAGTCACTGACTTCCATGACGTAATAGTACGTCATATGTCAGGAAGGGGTTAAATAAAACCTCTCTGACAATATGAAGTAGTGTCGAGCGAAGCAAAGCATTCAAAGAATTTGGTTCGAAGTTTATGAAAACTTCAATTTGCAACAAATCCGAACTTCCTTGCGCTTTGTGGTAACAAATCAGGTTTTCCTAAAATGGTGGCTGCACGTGCTACAAAGCGAAACTAAGTGTAGAAGAGACAAGCCTGGGAACACACGATCACCCATAATGCCATGCAGCCAGCCAATCTGCAGATAGCCATCCCCTGTGTTGTTATAGCCCTATAAAACCCTCATCCTGCACGGTCTCCACAATTGTCCTGTTAGCTCAGCATAGGGAGAGACGTGCCAAGCGCTTATGTGCTAGAGACAGTGTTGCTGAAAATGCTTAATAAAAGAATATTGGAGAGGGATGACAATTTATTCTGCATCAGTTTTATTTATTTATTCCTACATTTGCTTATTCCTATATCAGCCGTAAACTAAGATATGCAATTCAATACCAATAAGATGGAATCATTTATTATTCCAGTGCCAACATGCCAACCAATACCATCCAGTCTGCACCATTTATGGGGCCAGGACTTAATGATGACCATCCTCAGGTTTTGCTGGCTATACTTAAATCTAGAGATGGCCTTGTAGTTTGCCCGGCGATCGTTTCACGGCGAACTTTGTTTGCTTCGCGGTTTGCCGAACAGGCGAACATATGGTGATGATCGCCGGCGCCATATTCTTAGCATTGTGAAGAACTTTGACCCATGACACATCCATCAGGTGGAATAGGACAGCCAATTGAGACGTTTCAGCACATGGACAAACCCCCTACCTTATAAATAAACCCAATCTGTCAGCCATTTTACATTCTGTTTTTTGCCAGTGTAGGGAGAGGTTGTTGTGTGGAGCAGGGACAGACTGTTAGGGACACTAAACGCTAGTGTCACGGCCACGGTTATGGCCGTGACTCCTTGGGAGCCGCATACTGTTGCCCGCGGTTTTGGGTTGTAGTGTCAACCGCAGCTTGAGGCATAATGTAGTTGGCCTCAGGTGCGGTTGCCGCGGACAACAGCTATGTGTGCGGTTCCCTCAGAGTTGTGTGCTCGTTTGTAAGCACTTTTGTATGTCTGTGTGCACTTTATTTATGTTTGGTGTGCACTGACATTTTCCCATCACTGTGGCTGTCCGGGGCAACGTTTGGTTGTATTATGTACATGTGGTGGCAGTGTCCCGGCCTTCGGGCTGACTCCCAGGACACGCTGGCCACCCATGTCGTTGCCTGCGGTAACAGCCACAGTGTGTTTGTTGTTTGGACACTTCCCCTTTAAGTTATGTTTTCCCTTCTGTGGTTTTGGAAGGGTTAACTCCCTTTCAGTGTGTGTGAGTCACGGGGTGTGTCTGATTGTTGGGTGTGGCCTCTTGGCCCTATAAAGCCTCAGTTGTAGGCAGTAGCCAGAGAGGGTGTTTCAGCCATGCTGGCTGTAGACAGCCTCCTGGTTACTTACCAACTGTCAGTGGGGGCCAACCTTCTGGTCATAAGCTAAATATATGTCCTTTGGTGTCTGGAAGATGTGTTTGGTTTTATGTTTCTTTATTGCACCTGTGGTCCTGGGTTCCCGTGTGTTGTGTGTTTGTGTGCTGAGTCCTGCTGTCTGTGGGCAGTACATCCACATGGGTTCCAGGCTTGGTTGTCTGTGGTAGGTCTCTGCTATGTTTGTGACAAGTACCTGCCATTGCCATAGGTTGCATTTGTTTCCCCTTGCTTGCAGCTTGGCCAGTGAGACTCCTGTTTCTCCGGATCCAGAAGGAACAGGATGTCTTACTCTGACTCCTAGCCTAGGGACCGGCGGAGGGCGAGTAGGGATCCGAGGTTCCTGCGCATGGGTCCTCCTACCTTCAAGGTCGGCCCATGCAGGTAGGAGTTAGGGTCAGGTTAGGGACGCTGTAGGAGGTGACCTGCTCCCTAATCCTGTTTGTCCTGGTCAAGCAGAGACCATCATCCTTCCGGCACACGGCTGTGGGTTTCCCCCATCCTCAGCCGTGACAGCTAGCTAATAGGGCCACAAAAAACCTTTTAAGGATTGTTATATGTGTGACATAAAGAGGGGTGTGATATCCTTATAATATACTTTCTAACATAGAAAGTATATTAAAGTGCATTTGTATTGTGCAGCGGTTGTGTGTGGTTCTGCTGCGATACTGCAGCTAGATAGAGGGACAAACACTTTTAGAATAACTAGTTGCAACTGGTGTGATGTACCTGTTGCCCCCCCCAAAAAAATTTGATTGAGGGGTGTAATATACCTATAATATGCCGTCTAACATAGAAATTATATTATAGTGCATTTGTATTGTGCAGCAGTTGTGTGCGGTTCTGCTGAGATACTGCAGCAAGATAGAGGGACAAACGCTATTGGAATAAGTAATTGCAACTTGTGTGATATACCTGTTGCCCCCAAAAAACTGATTAAGGGGTGCGATATACCTATAATATATCTTCTAATATAGAAAGTATATTATAGTGCATTTGTATTCTGCAGCAGTTGTGTGCGGTTCTGCTGAGATACTGCAGCTAGATAGAGGGACAAATGCTATTGGAATAACTAATTGCAACTAGTGTTATATACTTGTTGCCCCCCCCCAAAAAAAATCTGATTAAGGGGTGTAATATACCTATAATATACCTTCTAACATAGAAAGTATATTATAGTGCATTTGGATTGTGCAGCAGTTGTGTGCAGTTCTGCTGAGATACTGCAGCTAGATAGAGGGACAAACGATATTGGAATAAGTAATTGCAACAGGTGTGATATACCTGTTGCCTCAAAAAAGAAAACTGATAAAGGGGTGTGATATAACTATTATATACTCTCTAACATAGAAAGTATAATATAGTGCATTTGTATTGTGCAGCAGTTGTGTGCGGTTCTGCTAAGATACGGCAGCTATATAGAGGGACAAACGCTATTTGAATAACAAATTGCAACTGGTGTGATGTATCTATTGCCCCCAAAAAAACTGATTAAGTGGTGTGATATACCTGCTTCCACAAAATATTGATTGAGGGGTGTGATCCACCGGCTTCCACAAAATATTGATTGAGGGGTGTGATACACCAGCTTCCACCAGATATTGATTAAGGGGTTTGATTTGCCAGCTTTCAGCAAATACTCATTATTGGGTTCTATATACCTGTTTCCACAAAACACTGATACAGGGTATTGATATACCGGCTTCCACAAAATATTGATTGAGACCTGCGATACACCAGCTTCCACCAAATATTGATTAGGGGGTTTGATTTACCAGCTTCCAGCAAATACTTATTATTGGGTTCTATATACCTGTTTCCACCAAAAACTGATACAGGGTATTGATATACCGGCTTCCACCAAATATTGATTGAAGCCTGCGATATATTCATTTATTAATATAGTGACTTTTAAAATTACCTTTATTAATCGACGTGCGGGTATAGGTATGTATATACCAACAGACAATGCTACGATTCAAAAGAATTATATATAAGTTACTTTTGACTGGGGAGTAGCAACCCCTCAACATTCATTAATGACACACAGATAGTCTAGATACTTGGTAGTTCGAGGAATGAAGACATGTACTGCGGTAGGGCAGGGCAGACAATTGCTTACCCTAAATGCCCTAACGTCTGCTCAGCCCAGGGTCGCCCCCTGATGGTGGGAGTTCCCTGTTCCCGAACCTAGGGCTAACGAATCCCTAGATTGACCCTATCCAAGGAAAGAGTATTAGATACACAAAACCAGTTAAAAAAGGCCCATAATGCCGCAAGTGGAAGGTGTTCCAAGGATATGAAATAACCACCTGCCCACTCGGGGCATACACTGGGATTAATAAGGATATGAGGAGAGAAGAGGGGGGATAGAATTATAGGATAGCACCCAATCCTCTCACAATAACAATACGTACGTTTTCATATGCCCATCCTAATACATAAACCTCCAATTAGATTATTTAGAAGATTCCTTATCACTTAGGTTTGTAACATATTCATTAATTAATTTAGTGACTTTTAAAATTACCTTTCTTAATCGACGTGCGGGTATAGGTATGTATATACCAACAGACAATGCTACGATTCAAAAGAATTATATATAAGTTACTTTTGACTGGGGAGTAGCAACCCCTCAACATTCATTAGTGACACACAGATAGTCTAGATACTTGGTAGTTCGAGGAAAGAAGACATGTACTGCGGTAGGGCAGGGCAGACAATTGCTTACCCTAAATGCCCTAACGTCTCCTCAGCCCAGGGTCGCCCCCTGATGGTGGGAGTTCCCTGTCCCCGAACCTAGGGCTAACGAATCCCTAGATTGACCCTATCCAGGGAAAGAGTATTAGATACACAAAACCAGTTAAAAAAGGCCCATAATGCCGCAAGTGGAAGGTGTTCCAAGGATATGAAATAACCACCTGCCCTCTCGGGGCATACACTGGGATTAATAAGGATATGAGGAGAGAAGAGGGGGGATAGAATTATAGGATAGCACCCAATCCTCTCACAATAACAATACGTACGTTTTCATATGCCCATCCTAATACATAAACCTCCAATTAGATTATTTTGAAGATTCCTTATCACTTAGGTTTGTAACATATTCATTAATTAATTTAGTGACTTTTAAAATTACCTTTCTTAATCGACGTGCGGGTATAGGTATGTATATACCAACAGACAATGCTACGATTCAAAAGAATTATATATAAGTTACTTTTGACTGGGGAGTAGCAACCCCTCAACATTCATTAGTGACACACAGATAGTCTAGATACTTGGTAGTTCGAGGAAAGAAGACATGTACTGCGGTAGGGCAGGGCAGACAATTGCTTACCCTAAATGCCCTAACGTCTCCTCAGCCCAGGGTCGCCCCCTGATGGTGGGAGTTCCCTGTCCCCGAACCTAGGGCTAACGAATCCCTAGATTGACCCTATCCAGGGAAAGAGTATTAGATACACAAAACCAGTTAAAAAAGGCCCATAATGCCGCAAGTGGAAGGTGTTCCAAGGATATGAAATAACCACCTGCCCACTCGGGGCATACACTGGGATTAATAAGGATATGAGGAGAGAAGAGGGGGGATAGAATTATAGGATAGCACCCAATCCTCTCACAATAACAATACGTACGTTTTCATATGCCCATCCTAATACATAAACCTCGACGCGTTTCACCTGAAACGAGGCAGGTTCATCAGGAGGTAGATAGGTACTTGGACATAGTCCAGGGATGGTACAAACAAAACCTGAGACTAAAAATATGATAGTATAAGTGGGTATATACTTAGCTATAGATGCTTCAGAAAGACGGGGAAGTAGAAGCTCAATGGCTACCAGGTGCGATACACCAGCTTCCACCAAATATTGATTAAGGGGTTTGATTTGCCAGCTTCCAGCAAATACTCATTAAGGGTTCTATATACCTGTTTCCACAAAATACTGATACAGGGTTTACTGATATACCGGCTTCCACAAAATATAGATTGAGGCCTAGGAGATACCTGCTTCCATAAATACTGCTGTTCTATATGGACTTTGTCACAGAGTCATTTTGAAAATGATAGGCAGAGGAAGAGGCAGTTCATTCCGCATGGGTGGTAGGGGTCGGGCAGGTGCACCAGGCCGAAGCCTAAGTGGGAAGTTGGAGAAGGTGCATGCGATTACGTCAAAGGATGCACCATAGTTGGTTGAGTGGCTTACTCAGCCTTCCGCTTCTGCACCATCTCACCAAAGAAATCACCAACACCATAGCCCCTCCACTCGAGTCAGAGGAATTATTTTCCCATCCATTCCCAGACCTTACCGATGGCATCAGATGAGGAAGAGAAGGTAGCAATGGCTGCCACCCAGCAATATGACGACAGTACCTAGATCAGCCCAAGGAGGGTGACTCCGCTATTGCTGCCTACTCCAATATCTCTAATGTCAGTGGGGGTGAAGGTGATGATGATGACATGTCGATGGACGTCACGTGGGTGCCCACAAGAGAGGAAGAAGAGGGGAGTTTAGAGGGAAAGACGGAGCAGCAGATAGGGAGGAGAAAGAGTAGAAGCAGGCATTATTCGCAGTGCACAGGAGGCAAAAAGCAGACTGCAAATGTATCTGGAGCGAGCCATCCACCATGCACGGTCACATCTGGCGCTCACAGGATGCCAGCACATTGCTTCGCAGTGTGGGCTTTTTTTAACGTGTCAGCTGCTGACAATAGTGTTGACATCTGCAGCCTGTGCTGTCAACGCATAAGTCGCGGTAAGCCCAAAACTCACCTAGGGAAGACTGCCTTAAGAAGGCACCTGGCCTCCCATCACCGAGCCCAGTGGGAACAACACCTCAGAACCCACAAAGCCACACTCCCGGTGCTCCATGTCCTGCCTCTTCTCCTCCCATTTGTCCTCCACTACAGCTTCCACAGAGCCGTCATCGCGTTCATCTGGCAAAAGGCAGGCTTCCGTGGCCCAAATGTTCGAAAGTAAAAAGTTGATGACGCCGGATAACCCTCTTGCCCAATGGCTGACAGCAGGCTTGTCGGAACTGCTAGCCCGCCAACTACTTCTATAAAAACTTGTGGACTCGGAGGCCTTTAGAAAATTTATGGCCATTGGCACACCCCAATGAAAGGTCCCCGGAAGGAAATATTTCTCCTAGAAGGGTATCCCAGAGCTATATGGCCATGTTCAGCGGCAAGTGAATGTATCTCTGGCACACAGTGTCAATGCCAAAATACATCTGACCACAGACACATGGTCTAGCAAAAACGGGCAGGGAAGGTACATAACTTTTACTGCCCACTGGGTGAACCCTCTGACGGCTGTTAAGCATGCAACCCGTGGCACCCGTGTGGATTTGGTGTTACCGCCATGGATTGCATGCAGGCCTGCCTCTTCTTCTCCTCCTTCTACTCCATCCTCCGTATCCTTCTTGGCTGACTCCTCCTTTTCCACTGCTACAGCCTCTTCCGCTGCACCCCCCAGCTCCCCAGAACCTATTCGACGTGCCAGGTGAGATGTTGCCATGCTGTGCTGCGGCTGTTGTGCCTGGAAGCCTGTTGTCCTTTGATAGGCTGCTCCAGCAGAAACGTGCTGTTAACGACTACCTGTATGAACTCTGCGGCAGAACAGGTTATGGAGAGCTTGTTTTTTTTTTCACCGAGCCAGTGGCTGCTCATGCGCGATGCATGCAGACTTCTTTGGCCATTTGATGAGATCACCAAACTGGTTAGTCGCAGTCAGAGTGTCACCAGTGACATCGTACCTTACGCCTTCTTTCTGGAGCATGCATTGCATTGTGTCATTGATCAAGCCGTCGAGGAGCAGGAAGAAGAGGAAGTCACAATGCTGAATGAATTCCCAGGGGGGGCTACTCCATCAGAGACAAGTCATCAGAAGTCTGAAGAGGAGTCAGAGGAGGATGGTGCCTGGGGGGAGGAGAAGGAGGAGGAACAAGAAGAGCAGGCTTTAAACCTTTCGGGGATCCCTGGTGTTGTCCATGGATGGGGGGAGGAGACCGAGGATGACATTCTCCTGGGCGATGAGCAGCAGCTAGGGCGCTCTATTGCTTTCAATTTAGTGCAAAAGGGGGCCTTCATGCTCCAGTGTTTGAAGAGGGACCCCCATATAAAATGCATAAAGGGCAAGGACTAGTACTGGGTGGCAACGTACTTAGATCCCCGATACAAAGACAAAGACAGTAAAATTGATATCCATTGACCGTCTAATATACTTCCAGCCACATAATCCCTTGATATTTTATGTATGGTGAATGCATAACTTTTGGGGCCTGTAATCTAACTGGCCAACAGTAAAATTGCTATACGGTGATCGCCTAATGTACCTCCATCCACATTATCAATTGTTCTTATCTGTACGGGGAATGAATAATTTTTGTTCCTGTAGTCCACTGGCCTGCAGTAAAATTGATATGCATTGACCGTTTAATATGCCTACAGCCACATAATCACTTGATGTTTTCTGTACAGTGAATGCATAATGTTTGGGGCCTTTTTACTCCACTGGTCTGCAGTAAAATTGGTATCCAATGACCATCTAATATACCTCCAGCCACATAATCACTTGATGTTTTCTGTCCTGTGAATAAATAGTTTTTGGGGCCTATAGTCCACTGGTCTGCAGTAAAATTTATATCCATCAATCGTCTAATATACCTTCATCCACATAATCATTTGATCTTTTATGCATGGTGAATGCATATTTTTTGGGGCCTGTAATCTAACTGGCCAACAGTAAAATTGTTATACGGTGACCGCCTAATGTACCTCCAGCCACATTATCAATTGTTCTTTTCTGTACGGTAAATTAATAATTTTTGGGGACTGTAGTCCACTGGCCTACAGTAAAATTGATATCCATTGACCGTCTAATATACCTCCAGCCACATAATCACTTGATGTTTTCTGTCCAGTGAATACCTAATGTTTGTTGCCTCTACTCCCATGGTCTAAAATAAAAAAATTCTAGGCTCTAGGCAGGGCATATTTTTGAGAGTTTACCTTTAAGATGCATAAACATGGCCCCTGATTAAAATACATATTTTTTGTGGGAATTTTTGCAACCTATCCCCCTCTGGTATGTCACTGTCCATGTTGTGGGACAATTTGTACACTTCTAGTAAGTATTTGGTTGCTAAAAATATAACCTGAAGGTTTTTCAGGTTCGCCTGTTAGTAAAGTGAATGGGGTCCGCCGCGAACTTGCAGTTAGCGAACATTTGATCGAGTTAGCGAGATCGCGTTCGTTAAATCATGCTAGAAAGTCAGCAAGATGCAGAGCGAGGAGGAGCTTGATGTTCCTGATGACATATTCTGATTAATATTAGATGATGTGGAAAAGGAAGAAAAAGAAATGGCAGAAGGGCTCTGAACTGTAGGGCAGGAGAGCGTTGGGTTTAAGAAGTGGGTACAGCCCCTGTTTAACACGGTCTTAATTATTAAATCAAAGGCAGCTGTGGGCTAATTGGCCACATGGTTCTTCACCGCAGCATGGCGCAACCTGCTGCAGGCTTTAGGACTCAAGTGAATCACAGGGAGAGCTATTATCCACAATTGTAAAAAAACATGGAACGGTGGTGAACTTTCTCAGGAGTGGCTGGCCTTCCAAAATTACTCCAAGAGCTCATCAGCAACTCATCCAGGAGGTCACAAAGGAACCCAGAACAACATTTAAAGCTCTCCAGGCCTCATATGCCTCAGTAAAGGATAGTGTTTATGATTCAACAAGTTCAACAGAGTTCCAAGGTGAAAACCGATGCTAACCAAAAAGAGCACAAAGGCCCGTCTCACATTTGCCAAAAAATATCTTGATAACCCACTAGTCTTTTGGGAAAATATTCTGTGGACTGATGAAACAATGGAAGTGGAACTTTTTGAAGATTTGCAACATGTTACATCTGGCATAACACTAAGATGGCATTTCAGAAAAAGAACATCATACTGACAATCAAACATTTTGGTGGTAGTGTGATGGTCTGAGGTTGCTTTGCTGCTTCAGGACCTGAACAACTTGCTGTACTTGATGGGACTATGATTTCTGCTCTCTGCCAGAAAATCCTGAAGGAAAATATCTGGCCATCAGTTTGTGACTTTAAGCTCAAGTGTACAGGGAGTGCAGAATTATTAGGCAAGTTGTATTTTTGAGGATTAATTTTATTATTGAACAACAACCATGTTCTCAATGAACCCAAAAAACTCATTAATATCAAAGCTGAATATTTTTGGAAGTAGTTTTTAGTTTGTTTTTAGTTTTAGCTATTTTAGGGGGATATCTGTGTGTGCAGGTGACTATTACTGTGCATAATTATTAGGCAACTTAACAAAAAACAAATATATACCCATTTTTTATTATTTATTTTTACCAGTGAAACCAATATAACATCTCAACATTCACAAATATACATTTCTGACATTCAAAAACAAAACAAAAACAAATGACCAATATAGCCACCTTTCTTTGCAAGGACACTCAAAAGCCTGCCATCCATGGATTCTGTCAGTGTTTTGATCTGTTCACCATCAACATTGCGTGCAGAAGCAACCACAGCCTCCCAGACACTGTTCAGAGAGGTGTACTGTTTTCCCTCCTTGTAAATCTCACATTTGATGATGGACCACAGGTTCTCAATGGGGTTCAGATCAGGTGAACAAGGAGGCCATGTCATTAGATTTTCTTCTTTTATACCCTTTCTTGCCAGCCACGCTGTGGAGTACTTGGACGCGTGTTATGGAGCATTGTCCTGCATGAAAATCATGTTTTTCTTGAAGGATGCAGACTTCTTCCTGTACCACTGCTTGAAGAAGGTGTCTCCCAGAAACTGGCAGTAGGACTGGGAGTTGAGCTTAACTCCATCCTCAACCCGAAAAGGCCCCACAAGCTTATCTTTTAATGATACCAGCCCAAACCAGTACTCCACCTCCACCTTGCTGGCATCTGAGTTGGACTGGAGCTCTCTGCCCTTTACCAATCCAGCCACGGGCCCATCCATCTGGCCCATCAAGACTCACTCTCATTTCATCAGTCCATAAAACCTTAGAAAAATCAGTCTTGAGATATTTCTTGGCCCAGTCTTGACGTTTCAGCTTGTGTGTCTTGTTCAGTGGTGGTCGTCTTTCAGCCTTTCTTACCTTGGCCATGTCTCTGAGGATTGCACACCTTGTGCTTTTGGGCACTCCAGTGATGTTGCAGCTCTGAAATATGGCCAAACTGGTGGCAAGTGGCATCTTGGCAGCTGCACGCTTGACTTTTCTCAGTTCATGGGCAGTTATTTTGCGCCTTGGTTTTTCCACACGCTTCTTGCGACCCTGTTGACTATTTTGAATGAATCGCTTGATTGTTCGATGATCACACTTCAGAAGCTTTGCAATTTTAAGAGTGCTGCATCCCTCTGCAAGATATCTCACTATTTTTGACTTTTCTGAGCCTGTCAAGTCCTTCTTTTGACCCATTTTGCCAAAGGAAAGGAAGTTGCCTAATAATTATGCACACCTGATATAGGGTGTTGATGTCATTAGACCACAACCCTTCTCATTACAGAGATGCACATCACCTAATATGCTTAATTGGTAGTAGGCTTTCGAGCCTATACAGCTTGGAGTAAGACAACATGCATAAAGAGGATGATGTGGTCAAAATACTCATTTGCCTAATAATTCTGCACTCCCTGTATATGGGTTCTGCTGCAGAACAATGATCCGAAGCACACCAGCAAGTCCACCCTTGAATGATTGGAAAAAAATATTAAGGTTTTGAGTGACCTAGTCAAAGTCTGAAGTTAAACCCGATTGAGTTGCTGTGGCATGACTTTAAAGGGGTTCTCTGGGAATTAAGAAAAATGAAAATACTTAAATATTACTTTATTATAAATATATTTCCAAGTATATTTCATTAGTTATAATTGCTCATTTTGTCTAGGGAGAAATCATTAGGAGAAATAAAATGTCCGCCGTCCAATTAATTCACAGAAAACATGTCCTAATCAGACACGAGGACATGCTACTTCAGAGCAGTGAGCTAAAGAGCTGCCTCATCTTCTTGTATGATCCTGAATATTATCTTCAGCTAAATCTCTGTAGAAATGGAGTTCATGAGGAGGCATGAAGTACAGAGAGGAAGGTGGGGGTGATGTGGATAATGTGCAGCAGCACTTGTATGCAGTCTCCATTACCACAGTCTGTCCTGTCCTTCCTATCTTTTCTTCATGTCACCTAATGAACTCCATTCCGACAAAGATTCAGTTAAAGTTCTTATAATCTGTATTCAGGATCATAATCCCTCAGAAGTAGTAGAGGAGGATGAGGCAGCTCTTTACCTCAGTGCTCATAAGTAACATGTCTTCCTGTATGATTAGGACAGGTTTTGCATGTATTAATAGGACGGTGGCCATTTTTTTTTTCCTAATTATTGCTCCCTAAACCAAATAAGCCATTATAAATAATGAAAGGTATTTGGTAATATACAGGGTGGGCCATTTATATGGATACACCTTAATAAAATGGGAATGGTTGGTGATATTAACTTCCTGTTTGTGGCACATTAGTATATGTGAGGGGGGAAACTTTTCAAGATGGGTGGTGACCATGGCGGCCATTTTGAAGTCGGCCATTTTGAATCCAACTTTTGTTTTTTCAATAGGAAGAGGGTCATGTGACACATCAAACTTATTGGGAATTTCACAAGCAAAACAATGGTGTGCTTGGTTTTAACATAACTTTATTCTTTCATGAGTTATTTACAAGTTTCTGACCACTTATAAAATGTGTTCAATGTGCTGCCCATTGTGTTGGATTGTCAATGCAAACCTCTTCTCCCACTCTTCACACACGGATAGCAACACAGCAGGAGAAATGCTAGCACAGGCTTCCAGTATCCGTAGTTTCAGGTGCTGCACTGTCATGACCCGGGTTTTATTCGAACCGGGATCTTCCTGGTCTCTTAAACCATAGCCTTACCTGTTGTGCTACAGAAGAGATCTAGACTTTGGGAATGTCCTTACTGTGTTCAACACTACATCATACTCTCTAGCTCCACCTGCTGCCAGCTGTGGACAATTCTCAATCTGGACAGCCTTTAAATAGGAAGTGAGGACATCACTCAGTGCCCGTTTATTTGGATTTCTTCCCTGGGTGTTTTGACTTCAGTGATCTTCCTTGTATTGAACTCCTGCCTGATATCCCGACTATTCTACAGCCTGCTGATTTTGTACCTTGCCGCCAGATCGTGAATGACCTTAGCCTGCCTGACTCTTCTCCGGATTTTGATTGTGAACTATTTGCCTGACGACGCTTTGCCTGGATCTCAAGCACACTACTTCCACTTCGGACACTACCTTTTACAGGTACCTTACATGCACATCCCGTAACTTCACAGCATAGACAATTGCCCTCAGATGACCCCAAAGATAAAAGTCTAAGGGGGTCAGATCGGGAGACCTTGGGGGCCATTCAACTGGCCCACGACGACCAATCCACTTTCCAGGAAACTGTTCATCTAGGAATGCTCGGACCTGACACCCATAATGTGGTGGTGGGTGCATCATCTTGCTGGAAAAACTCAGGGAACGTGTCAGCTTCAGTGCATAAAGAGGGAAACACATCATCATGTAGCAATTTCGCATATCCAGTGACCCCCTTAGACTTTTATCTTTGGGGTCATCTGAAGGCAATTGTCTATGCTGTGAAGATACGAGATGTGCAGCACCTGAAACTACGGATACTGGAAGCCTGTGCTAGCATTTCTCCTGTGGTGTTGCTATCAGTGTGTGAAGAGTGGGAGAAGAGGGTTGCATTGACAATCCAACACAATGGGCAGCACATTGAACACATTTTATAAGTGGTCAGAAACTTGTAAATAACTCATGAAAGAATAAAGTTACGTTAAAACCAAGCACACCATTGTTTTTCTTGTGAAATTCCCAATAAGTTTGACGTGTCACATGACCCTCTTTCTATTGAAAAAACAAAAGTTGGATTCAAAATGGCCGACTTCAAAATGGCCGCCATGGTCACCACCCATCTTGAAAAGTTTCCCCCCTCACATATACTAATGTTCCACAAACAGGAAGTTAATATCACCAACCATTCCAATTTTATTAAGGTGTATCCATATAAATGGCCCACCCTGTATATTTACAATAAAGTAATATTTAAGTATTTACATTTTCTAAATTCCCGGAGAATCCCTTTAAACAGGCCATTCATGCTCGAAACTCTCCAGTGTGCCTGAATTAAAACAATTCTGCAAAGAAGAGTGGGACAAAATTCTCCCACAGATACAGTGGGATGCGAAAGTTTGGGCAACCTTGTTAATCGTCATGATTTTCCTGTATAAAACGTTGGTTGTTACGATAAAAAATGTCAGTTAAATATATCATATAGGAGACACACACAGTGATATTTGAGAAGTGAAATGAAGTTTATTGGATTTACAGAAAGTGTGCTATAATTGTTTAAACAAAATTAGGCAGGTGCATAAATTTGGGCACCACAAAAAAGAAATGAAATCAATATTTAGTAGATCCTCCTTTTGCAGAAATTACAGCCTCTAAACGCTTCCTGTAGGTTCCAAAGAAAGTCTGGATTCTGGTTGAAAGTATTTTGGAGCATTCCTCTTTACAAAACATCTTTAGTTCATTCAGGTTTGATGGCTTCCGAGCATGGACAGCTCTCTTTAAGTCACACCACAGATTTTCAATTATATTCAGGTCTGGGGACTGAGATGGCCATTCCAGAACGTTGTACTTGTTTCTCTGCATAAATGCCTTAGTGGATTTTGAGCAGTGTTTAGGGTCGTTGTCTTGTTGAAAGATCCAGCCCCGGCGCAGCTTCAGCTTTGTCACTGATTCTTGGACATTGGTCTCCAGAATCTGCTGATACTGAGTGGAATCCATGCGTCCCTCAACTTTGACAAGATTCCCAGTCCATGCACTGGCCACACAGCCCCACAGCATGATGGAACCACCACCATATTTTACTGTAGGTAGCAGGTGTTTTTCTTGGAATGCTGTGTTCTTTTTCCTCCATGCATAACGCCCCTTGTTATGGCCAAATAACTGCATTTTAGTTTCATCAGTCCACAGCACCTTATTCCAAAATGAAGCTGGCTTGTCCAAATGTGCTTTAGCCCACCTCAAGCGGCACTTTTTGTGCTGTTGTCGGAGAAAAGGCTTCCTCTGCATCACTCTCGCATACAGTATCTCCTTGTGCAAAGTGCGCCGAATGTTTGAACGATGCACAGTGACTCCATCTGCAGCAAGATGATGTTGTAGGTCTTTGGTGCTGGTCTGTGGGTTGACTCTGACTGTTCTCACCATTCGTCGCTTCTGTCTATCTGAGATTTTTCTTGGTCTGCCACTTCGAGCCTTAACTTGAACTGAGCCTGTGGTCTTCCATTTCCTCAATATGTTCCTAACTGTGTAAACAGACAGCTGAAATCTCTGAGACAGCTTTCTGTATCCTTCCCCTAAACCATGATGGTGAACAATCTTTGTCTTCAGGTCGTTTGAGAGTTGTTTTGAGACCCCCATGTTACTACTCTTCAGAGAAAATTAAAAGAGGAGGGAAACTTAAAATTGACCCCCTTAAATACTCTTTCTCATAATTGGATTCACCTGTGTATATAGGTCAGGGGTCACTGAGCTTACCAAGCCAATTTGAGTTCCAATAATTAGTTCAAAAGGTTTTGAAATCAATAAAATGACAACAGTGCCCAAATTTATGCACCTGCCTAATTTTAAACAATTATAGCACACTTTCTGTAAATCCAATAAACTTCATTTCACTTCTCAAATATCACTGTGTGTGTCTCCTATATGATATATTTAACTGAAATTTTTTATCGTAACAACCAACGATTTATACAGGAAAATCGTGATGATTAACAAGGTTGCCCAAACTTTTGCATCCCACTGTATGTGCAAGACTCATTGCCAGTTATAGCAAACCCTTGATTGCAGTTGTTGCTGCTAAAGCAACTTTTTCACATAGGGCCAGGTTGGTTTGGAAAGTTTTTTTTCTCTTAAAGGGGTTATCCCATGACTAATATAGTCTGAGATCATTTGGTACATGACAGTCTCTTTCTAACAAAGCTTTAACAAGCCCTATAACTCACATGGGTCCAGGGGTCTCCCTATTCATTGCTCTGCTAGATTTATATCAAGCTGACAGCTGAAGGGAGTGTCTTTTCTGCTGCAGCTAAGGGGGCATGTCCATGCTCTCCCTATCACAATTCAGGAGGCAGTTACATAGTTACATAATTAATACTGTTGAAAAAATACAATAGTCTATCCAAGGGATAGGTGGGGCTTCCCAGAAGGAAGTGAGACTTAGAATTCTACACATTTTCATAAGCATTAATGTCATTTAATTTTAAGAATTAATCTAAACTGTCCACTGTTCCAGCTATGACCACGTCTGGCGGAAGTCTATTCCACAGATTTACAGTTCTTACAGTAAAGAAATCTTGACGCTTATTCAGACTGAACTTTTTCTTCTCCAGCAAGAGTGCCCCCTTGTCTTTTGAGGGCATTTTAAATTTTACGTATTTTTTGTATGGCCCATTTATATATTTGTATAGGTTAATCATGTCCCCCCTTAGACGTCTCTTCTCAAGACTAAATAAATTAAATTTGTTTCATCTTTCTTCATAACTAAGACCCTCGATGTCTCCCTTGTACATTTTCCATTACCAAAGTATCCTTTCTATGGACTGGTGCCCAGAACTGAACTGCATATTCCAGATGAGGCCACACCAAAGCTTTGTGAAGTGGTAGTATTACACCCCTGTCCCGCAAGTCCATGCCTCGTTAAATGCATGACAATATCCTGGTGGCCTTAGAAGCAGCTGATTGACATTGTATGCTGTTATTTAAACTACGATCTACAAGGACACCCAAATCTTTCTCTACAAGTGACTCTCCCAGTGTTATATCCCCTAGGACATGTGATGCACAGAGATTATTACTACCAAGATGCATAACTTTACATTTATCCACATTGAACCTCATTTGCCAAGTTGATGCCCAATCACTCAGCGTTTTCAAGTCAGCTTGTATTTTATGAACATCCTCCATAGATTGCATAGTACTACACAGCTTGGCGTCATCTTCAAAAATAGAAATGGTGCTATTAATCCCATCCTCGATATCATTAATAAATAAATTAAATTATGAACCTTGGGGTATACCACTTATTACCCGGGACCATTCTGAATAGGAATCATGGACCACAACTCTCTAGACACAGTCCTTCAGCAAGTTTTGAATCCAATTACAAACTATACTTTCCAAGCCTTTCCAGTTGAAGGATGGAACTGCGCATGTACTGCAATCTCAGTGAGCAGGAAAAAGAAAAAAAACAAGAAAAAAAAACAACAGCAAGTAATGCTATACAGACTATTTTTAATGGGACATCCACTTTAATAAATGAAATCATAATTTAAAAACTGCATTTTTGCATTTACTCAGGTTATCTTTGTCTGATATTTAAATTTATTTGATAATCTGAAACATTTAAGTGTGACAAATGTCCAAAAACAAAATAAATCTGTAAGGGTGTCAATACTTTTTCACAGTACTTTATATTGTTCCAGTTTTCTTGGAAAAAAAATACAGGCGCAATTGGACATCTCCTGAGTGTGACCAAGCTATACACTGCTATTGATACACTAAAGTATGCTTATTTGCAGAGGTATAAGTGGTAGAATAATGGCATCAGTATTTTGAGAAACAGCAAACTGCTCAATTCTTCCCCCAAATGTGACCAAACTACTATACTGCTATTGACACACAACAATATGCATATTTGTGCACTTTTAAATGGTAGAGAAATTGCAATAGGTTTTGGGAATCAGAAAAAATGGTCCAACTGGGCGTCAACACGGTGTGACAAAAATTGCTCTATAAGGCCTCATGCATACAACAGTTTTTGATGTGCTAAATTATGCTTATTGCACATGTATAATCTTTAGAAGCTTTGCAACAATTTTTGCAAAGAGAAAGGGACAATTGCGCAGTATATGTGGTGAAATATATGCCGCTGGTGATGCTGGTCTATTGCACACTTATGAACTGTAGAAGATTTGCAACAGGTTTTTAGACAAAAAAGGCTAGGTCCTGCACATATAAAACAGTACTGCTTCTTTAAAAGCTCATTTCTTGTGCAGTGCAACTCATGAAGTTATGAACAGCTCCAGTCCTGGATAGTTAGACATTTAAATTGAATTCTATACTGTATGAGCAACCAGTTTCACTGCATTTATGAGACCATGACTGATAATATGTTGTAATTTTTGTATCTTTATATTGCTTAGGGCTTTTTGTCTTGCTGTCTATCAACAGAATTATAATTGGTTGAGGTGGACTTTGTTACTATGATGATATTTATTGATTATAGCATTCTTATACAGTAGCCATCCTCACTGTCATTTGACTTGACGGTAGAAGAAATAGTGCTGTATATCAGACTGTCCATTTCTGTACGTATGTCTCATTATGCTTTTTTCTATATGTCAGTAAATGATGTGTGCAAATCAGTCACACATATGAAACTGAGTCTTATGATAGCATCGATTTTGAGACAGAATCATATTTACCTGTCTATGTCTTGTGGAAGATCCTTTAAGTTGTTACTGCTGATGTCCAACCATTGTAAACTTGACATCCGTAAGACACAAATTGGAATAGAAGAGAATTTGTTTGCTGACAAATCGACAAAAGTGACCTTTTTCAAATTGCTCAGCTGGAAAGGAACAAGAAACATTCATGACAGAGATTGTGGAAATGGTCCATTCCATTAAAAAAATGCACAAGTTACAGTATATCAAAGCAATAAGGAGTTTCTTTATTGGTATTTTACTTTTCTTAACACTAAATGCTATGGACACCTTCAGGGCAATTCTTTTACTCATTTTGGGCACATTTTTTCAGTTGTTCTTTATTAACTCTTTCAAGACCAAGCCATTTTTCACCTTCGTGACCATGTCTAATGTTGCAAATCTGACATGTGTCACTTTATGTGCTAATTAGTTTGGATTGCTTTTATTTATCCAAACCATTCTGAAATTGTTTTCTCGTGACATCTCGTCCTTGATGTTAGGGGAAAATTTGGGTCGATATGTTTTACGTTTATGTTATAAAAAATCAAAAATTTACATAAATTTTGAAAAAAATTAAATTTGCTCAATTTGAATTTCTACACCTTAAAGGCAGATAGAGATACCTCATTAGATAGTTTTTACTTAAGATTCCCTATATGTCTACTTTATGTTGGCATCATTTTAAAAATTACTTTTAATTTTTTAGGACATTAGAAGGCTTAGAATTTAAAAAGCAATTTTCCAATTTTCTCAAAAATTTTCAAAACCAACTTTTTCAAGAACTTCAGTTCTGAAGTGACTTTGAAGTCCTTATATAATATAAACCACTAAAAAAGTGACCTCATTTTAGAAACTACAGCCCTGAGATTTTTCAAAACTGGTTTTACAAACTATGTTAACCCTTTAGGTGTTCCACAAGAATAAAAGGAAAATTGAGGTGAAATTTACAATTTTTTCACTTTTTGTGCAATTTTTCCTATAACACAGCAAGGGTTAACAGAAAAACAAACCTCAATATTTATTACTCTGATTCTGCAGTTTACAAAAACACCCAATTTATGTTTGTAAACAGCTGTAAGGGCACACATCAGGGTTCAGAAGGAAAGAAGCAGCATATGGTTTTTGGAGAGCAGATTTTGCAGGAATGGCTTTTGAGTGTCGTGTCATATTTGAAGGCACACTAAGGTACCTCTACAGTAGAAACCCCTAAAAAGGGACCCTAATTTGGAAACTACACCCCTCAAATAACTCATTGAGGGGTTTACTGACCACTTTGACCTCACAGGCTATGAAAATGAAAAATTATGTATTTTTTTTTACAAGAAAAAGTCCCTTAAGGCCACATTTTTCATTTTAACAAGGAATAACAGGAGCAAATGCACCCCACAATTTGTTACCAATTTTCTACTGAATACAGCAACACCCCATATGTGGTTGTAAACTGCTGTATGGGCTGATGGCAGAATTCAAAAGGAAACGAGCGGCATCTGCATTTTCTGGAACATGGAAAATGGAATTTGCTGAAATAGATTTTAAGGGTCATAGCTTTTTATATCTTTGTTGACTGTGTGGCGGTGGGGGGCTAATTTTTTGTGGGATGGGCTGTAGTTTTTAATAGTACAATTTTTGGGTACACATGACTTTTTGATCGCTTTTTATAAAAAAAAATTTATGAGGTGAAGTGGGCTAACATTTCAATTCTGCCAGTGTTTATTTTTATTTTTTATGGGGTTCTCCATGAGGTATATTTGATAAGATACTTTTATTCTGTGTGTTGATACAGTTATAGTTATAAAGAATTAATATTGTTTTATTCATGGTATACCACTTTCATAAAATCACTTTTTATGAAACTTTTTTTTTCATCACCGAATCAAAGACCCCTAACTTTTTGTCCATCTATGTAGCTGTTTGAGAGTTTGTTTATTTGCAGGGTGGGCTGTAATTTTTACTGGTCCAAATTTGGGGTCTATATGACTTTTTAAGCGCTGTTTATTCCATTTTTTAGAAGGTGAAGTGGGCAAAAATTGCATTTCTGTCAGTGTTTTTAATTTGTTATGGGTTTCTCCATGTGGTATATTTGATATGATAATTTTATTCTGTGGGTTCAAATGGTTATGGCGACACCAAATTTGTATTGTATTTTTCGTGTTCTATGACTTTTATATCATAAAATCACTTTCTGTCACACATTTTTTTTTGCATCACCAAACTCTAAGACCCATAACTTATTTATTTTTCCGTCCAAATAGTATGAGGGCTTATTTTTTCGTGATGGGCTGTAGTTTTTATCGGTATTTTTGGGGTTTATATGACTTTTTGATCCCTTTTTATTCAATTGTTTTGGGAGGTGAGGCAAGAAAAACAGCAATTCCGCCATTGTTTTCTATTTTTACTTTGTACAGTGCTTACCACGCGGGATTATTAACATTATCATTATATAGATCAGGTTATTACAGATGCCGTGAAACCAATTATATGTAGTTTATTTATTTTTTCATTTTTTTATCTCTTATAAATGAGCGAATCCCCGCCGCCATCACATACTTGAGGGGGACCGCATCAGGGGCAGAGGGCACAAATGGAGCAAGTCCTGAAAGAAGGGGGTTGTCACTACCAGAGCTTTGGGACGTTCTCACAGCTCTGTTTCTCCACCCCTGTGATGATGTCACTACTAGAGCTGGGAGGAGTTCTCACTACTCTGTTTACTTTTGGTTTCTTTCACCACAGCTGTCCTTCATGTGTTTGATTTTCCTCTCTTTATATCACCCCTCCTCCTATGATAGGATGTGGATTATAGTTCTCACTTCAGTTGTAGCTCTGGCTTTAGTTTCTTCACTTGTAGCTATCAGTTCACTGGACCTGTGTTCTGCTGCTGCTAGCACTCCGGATATTGCCAGCCTGTCCTTGGATCCGTCTTCTCTGCGGCTGCAACACCGTCAGCTAAGTGTGCAGACATTGTTGTGTTCCTGTTTATTTTCTGACTGGATCTGAGGTGGCCACGGTTCCCTCCATATACTGAGTAGGGCACTGGTGGCCGTGCCCCTTCCACTATTGTAGGGGTTACAGTGGTCATTAGTCTTAGGCACGTGGGCATGCCTCTTTCCGCCATTTGGATCCGGGCATGTGCTTTAGCAGAATAGGGAGAGCGTTGAGGGTCGGACAGGGGTCACCCGTTATCCTCCCTAGTTCTGGGTCCAGTCAGTAGCTCTGTACTGTGTATTACTATTGTTGCCCACATACAGCCGTGACATTATAATCCACCAAAACCGTCCTTTTTTGACATGGATCCGCTTTCTGGCCTGGTTGACCGCATGCAGGGTCTTTCTTTGGAAGTAGCGGATCTCCGTCAATCTATGACTCAGCTTCAAGCATTGGGCCCTGCTCTGGCTCATGGAGTCTGTTGCGAGCCAAAGGTCTCACTTCCGGAGACGTTCTCCGGGGGCAGTGAGAATTTTGTTCGTTTCAGAGAGGCATGCAAACTCCATTTTTGCTTGTGTCCTCACTCTTCTGGTAATCAAGAGCAGAGGGTGAGGATTGTCATCTCCCTGCTCAGGGGTAATGCTCAGACTTGGGCTTTTTCGCTGCCATCAGAGGATCCCTCCCTTCGATCCGTGGAGGGATTTTTTGTGGCCCTGGGGCAGATTTATGATGACCCGGATCGTGTTGCTCTGGCTGAATCTAACCTACGTGTTTTATGCCAGAACAAACGGTCTGCGGAGCTTTATTGTTCTGAATTTCGGAGATGGGCAGCTGATTCGGGTTGGAATGATGCTGCACTCCGGAGTCAGTTCTGTCATGGTCTCTCGGAGAGATTAAAAGATGCGTTTGCTTTCCATGAGAGACCAACGTCCTTAGAGTCTGCCATGTCATTGGCGGTACGCCTTGACAGGCGTCTAAGAGAAAGAAACGAGACCTCTCTGTCCAGCCATTGTCAGTCTAGGGGAAGTGGTGCGGACTCATTCAGTGTGCAGGGGCCTCATCCTGTCTCGCTCCCCTCTGAGGAGGAGCCCATGCAGCTAGCTCGACTTGCCCCTGATAAAAGAGGATTTAGTCCTCAGAGTATGGTCTGTTTTTGTTGTGGGGGCATAGGTCATTTGGCAAATGTTTGTCCATCTAGGAGATTCTTGTACCGTACTAAGAGCGATAATAAGAGAAAAATCTCAAAAGGTAAATCATCAAGTTCTGCTTCATCTGCTACTTTGGGCAAAGTTGATGTAGGATTTGATGCTTTTCCTCTGACCTGCAGTTCCCATTTTCTCCTGTCTGCCAGGGTGGCGCTAGAGAGCAAAGTCATTTCTTGTGAGATTTTTGTCGATAGTGGAGCGGCCGTCAATCTTATTGACACTCAATTTGTAGCCATGCATGGTTTTCAGGTTTGCACATTAGATAAAGATATACCTGTTTTTGCTATTGACTCTGCTCCACTCTCACAGAGATCTCTGAAAGGCATTGTTCACAATATCCGGCTAGCTGTAGGTGACACTCATGTGGAGGATATATCTTGTTTTGTCCTTAACGGATTGCCGTCTCCTCTAGTTTTGGGGTTACCCTGGCTCACTAGACATAACCCCACTATTGATTGGCAAGGAAGGCAAATAAATGAGTGGAGTGACTTTTGTAGAGAGAATTGTCTCACAGCGACTTTTGCAGAGGTGTCTACTAAAACGGTGCCATCATTTCTCTCTGATTTCTCGGACGTGTTTTCCGAGAGCGGTGTTCAGGAGCTACCTCCTCACCGGGAGTTTGACTGTCCCATTAACCTCATTCCCGGCGCCAAGCTGCCAAAAGCACGCCTCTACAATCTCTCACAACCGGAAAGAATCGCTATGCGAACTTACATCTCCGAGAGTCTCGAAAAGGGGCATATTCGTCCCTCAAAGTCACCTGTTGCCGCGGGTTTTTTTTTTGTTAAAAAGAAAGATGGCTCTCTGAGACCTTGCCTAGATTTTAGGGAGCTGAACCGTATCACGATTCGTGATCCCTATCCCCTTCCTCTGATCCCGGACCTCTTCAATCAAATTGTTGGGGCCAAGGTGTTTTCCAAATTGGATTTGAGAGGCGCGTACAACCTGGTCAGGGTCAGAGAGGGGGATGAATGGAAAACGGCCTTTAATACCCCTGACGGGCATTTCGAGAATCTCGTTATGCCTTTCGGCCTGATGAATGCTCCGGCCGTCTTTCAGCATTTTGTTAATAGTATTTTCTATCATTTAATGGGGAAATTTGTATTGGTGTATCTTGATGATATTTTGATTTTTTCCCCTGATGTTCAGACCCATCAGGATCATCTTTTTCAGGTTCTGCAGATTCTGCGGGAAAATAAATTGTACGCCAAGCTGGAGAAATGTCTTTTTATGGTATCGGAGATTCAATTTCTGGGTTTTCTCCTCTCTGCTTCTGGTTTTCGCATGGATCCCGAGAAGGTCCGTGCTGTACTTGAGTGGGAGCTTCCTGAGAATCAGAAGGCATTGATGCGCTTTCTGGGTTTTGCGAACTATTACAGAAAGTTCATTTTGAATTATTCCTCTGTTGTCAAACCCCTCACTGACATGACAAAAAAGGGGGCGGATTTTTCCTCTTGGTCGGAGGAGGCGCTTGCAGCCTTTTCTAAGATTAAAGAGAATTTTGCGTCTGCTCCCGTCTTGGTGCATCCCGATGTTTCCTTACCTTTTATTGTTGAGGTGGATGCTTCCGAGGTGGGTGTGGGTGCGGTTTTGTCCCAGGGCCCTTCCCCTGCCAAGTGGCGACCCTGTGCCTTTTTCTCTAAAAAACTCTCCCCGGCAGAGAGAAACTATGATGTGGGCGATAGGGAGTTGTTGGCCATCAAGTTGGCTTTCGAGGAATGGCGCCATTGGTTGGAGGGGGCCAGGCACCCTATCACCGTTTTTACCGACCATAAGAATCTGGCATACTTGGAGTCGGCCAGGCGTATGAATCCGAGACAGGCCAGATGGTCTCTGTTCTTCTCCAGATTTAATTTTGTTGTTACATTCCGACCTGGGATAAAAAATGTGAAGGCTGATGCTCTCTCTCGCTGTTTTCCGGGAGGAGGAAACTCTGAGGACCCGGGTCCCATTTTGGCGGAGGGGGTAGTTGTTTCTGCTCTATATTCTGATTTGGAGGCCGAGGTCCAGGCTGCCCAGACTGAGACACCTGCCCGTTGTCCTTCTGGGAAGTTGTTCGTGCCTCCTGAGCTACGTCACAAACTCTTTAAGGAGCATCATGATACGGTTCTTGCTGGTCACCCCGGGAGTAGAGCCACGGTGGATCTCATTGCTCGGAGATTTTGGTGGCCGGCTCTTCGTAAGTCGGTGGAGGGTTTTGTGGCTGCTTGTGAGACGTGCGCTCGCGCTAAGGTCCCTCGTTCACGGCCTTCAGGTTCCCTTCTCCCGTTACCCATTCCTTCCCGTCCTTGGACACACCTGTCCATGGACTTTATCACGGATCTTCCTCGTTCCTCGGGGAAGTCGGTGATCCTGGTGGTGGTGGACCGTTTTAGCAAGATGGCTCATTTCGTACCTTTCCCTGGTTTACCTAATGCTAAAACGTTGGCGCAAGCTTTTGTCGACCATATTGTTAAATTGCACGGCATTCCCTCTGATATTGTTTCCGATAGAGGCACGCAGTTTGTGTCCAGGTTCTGGAAGGCTTTCTGTTCTCGCCTGGGGGTTCGGCTGTCCTTCTCTTCTGCTTTTCATCCGCAGTCGAATGGTCAGACTGAGCGCCTCAATCAGAATCTGGAGACATATTTGCGCTGTTTTGTTTCAGAGAACCAGGAGGATTGGTGTTCATTTCTCCCTCTTGCCGAGTTTGCTCTGAACAACCGTCGTCAGGAATCTTCTGATAAGTCACCATTCTTTGGTGCATATGGGTTCCATCCACAGTTTGGGACATTCTCGGGAGGGGCTCTTTCTGGTTTACCGGAGGAGGAGAGATTTTCCTCGTCTTTGTCTACCATTTGGCAAAAGATTCAGGGTAATCTTAAAAAGATGAGTGAGAGGTATAAGCGTGTGGCTGATAAGAGACGTGTGCCTGGTCCGGACCTGAATGTGGGTGATCTGGTGTGGTTGTCTACTAGAAACATTAAGTTGAAGGTTCCCTCCTGGAAATTGGGTCCCAAGTTTATTGGGCCTTATAAAATCTTGTCAGTCATCAATCCTGTTGCCTTCCGTCTTGATCTTCCACGGGTTTGGAAGATACATAATGTATTTCACAGATCTCTCTTAAAACCATATGTCCAGCCCACGGTACCCTCCTCTTTGCCTCCTCCTCCGATTTTGGTTGATGGCAATCTGGAGTTTGAGGTTTCCAGAATTGTGGACTCTCGCATGGTCCGCGGTTCTCTTCAGTACCTCGTTCATTGGAAGGGTTATGGTCCTGAGGAGAGGATGTGGGTTCCGGTGTCGGACATTAAAGCCACTCGCCTCATCAGGGCATTTCATAGGGCTCATCCTGAGAAGGTGGGTCCTGGGTGTCCGGAGTCCACCCGTAGAGGGGGGGGTACTGTCACTACCAGAGCTTTGGGACGTTCTCACAGCTCTGTTTCTCCACCCCTGTGATGATGTCACTACTAGAGCTGGGAGGAGTTCTCACTACTCTGTTTACTTTTGGTTTCTTTCACCACAGCTGTCCTTCATGTGTTTGATTTTCCTCTCTTTATATCACCCCTCCTCCTATGATAGGATGTGGATTATAGTTCTCACTTCAGTTGTAGCTCTGGCTTTAGTTTCTTCACTTGTAGCTATCAGTTCACTGGACCTGTGTTCTGCTGCTGCTAGCACTCCGGATATTGCCAGCCTGTCCTTGGATCCGTCTTCTCTGCGGCTGCAACACCGTCAGCTAAGTGTGCAGACATTGTTGTGTTCCTGTTTATTTTCTGACTGGATCTGAGGTGGCCACGGTTCCCTCCATATACTGAGTAGGGCACTGGTGGCCGTGCCCCTTCCACTATTGTAGGGGTTACAGTGGTCATTAGTCTTAGGCACGTGGGCATGCCTCTTTCCGCCATTTGGATCCGGGCATGTGCTTTAGCAGAATAGGGAGAGCGTTGAGGGTCGGACAGGGGTCACCCGTTATCCTCCCTAGTTCTGGGTCCAGTCAGTAGCTCTGTACTGTGTATTACTATTGTTGCCCACATACAGCCGTGACAGGGGTATGGCCAGCATGGAGGGGGCACAGATGGGGCCCAGCCAGAACAGAAGGGACACGGCCAACACAGAAGAGGCACGGCCGGTATAGAAGGGGCACAGATTGGGGCACAAACCAGCTGATGAAACCGGCATTTTTACAGAGCCATGATCAGATTGGTTAGTCTGCATAGACTAACCAATTGGAGTGATCACCGACAAGGGACCACTCTGATTGGTCCCTTGTCGGCATTACTGAACTGTGTGCTGTCCCTGCAAGCAATTTACATGTACGTGCTATCTACATGGGGTATGTGCAGATAGGACGTATATAGCCAAATGGCAGTCGTGAAGGGATTAAAAATTTTCAGCCTTTTTTCAGTTAGAGGTGTTAAAAACCAGTCTGTATGAAGATTATCACTTCTCAGTCTCTTCAGCTGATAGCTCATCTGAAACCTTATCACTTATAGTGTCATTCAAATTTTGAGTCTGTGTCTACAGTATCAGCAGAGTATCAGCAAGAGGTATCTCCCACAGAAGAGAAACAGCTTACCAGCACCTTCATACAGGACTGTTCACTTTAAGGATATTTAAGATCCCATCTAAGCTGCATTCAAAGCATAACACCCAGCCAGCTAGAATACTATTCCATAATGATGAGGGGCAAGCACCCCAAGACAGCTCTCTATAGCCACTTCCAAGAGGTGGCGCTGGTGAGATGGTTCTCTTCTTCTACCTCTTTGCATAAATATGTATTAGAAAATTGTATGATTTCCTATTATATTAACAAATAAACAAAACAGGAATACCTCTTTAACCCGTTCACTACCAGCGCTGGAGCGAAGTGCAGACATGGGATTCGCTTGCGCATGCAGCGGGTGTCATGGCCGGCGCGTCTCCGCTGTTTCAAACAGGCTAATGACTGCAACTGGCAATAATGCCAATCGTGGTCATTAAAACCTTTAGATGCCATGATCAAATGAGAGCACAGCATCTAAAGGTTGAAAAACTCGGAAGTTAGCTCTTACCGGCATCCTCTGCAGCCTGCAGCCTGCAGCCAATGAGGATACTGGTAATTGATTTTAATGCTTTGGGTCTCTCTGAAGAGACCCATGGTATTGAAGCTGCAATTCTTATTTTAACCAGCAGGTGGCAAGCCAACATAAGAAATGAGCAATTCTGTACAAATAATGGATCTAAAAAATCAATGATTGTTCAGAATGTTTTATATTTTTATTGACTTTGTAGGCTAAAATATGAGCTTCAAAATCATAAAAAAGTATAAAATAAAAATAACTATATATAAAAATGTAAAAGATATAAAAGTTAAAATCACCCCCCTTTCTGTAGAATAAAAATATAAATACATAAATAATAAAAAATATAAACATCATGGGCATCACCACACCCGAAAACACCCGTACTATTAAAATATAAAAATATTTTTCCAATATGGTGAATTGCGTAACAGACAGAAGGGCCAAAATGGCCAATTTGCCATTTTTTCATCGCTTTTCCCAAAAGAATTTAACAAAATGTGATCAAAAATTCACAGACACTCCAAAATAGTATCAATAAAAACTACAGAATTCCTTGCAAAAAAAATTAGCCCCACACAGTAGCTATAACTTGAAAAAAGTTAAGGGGGTCAGAATATGGGGATATAAAAAAAATAATATTTGACACTATTTAGACACAAAAACCTATACATATGTGGTATCATTGTAATTGTACTGACACAGAGAATGAAGGGCACAGGTCAGTTTTTCCGCAAAGTGAACACCGTGGGAACAAAACCCGTAAAATGGTGGAGGAATTTTTTTTTTTTTTTTTTCCAATTCCACCCCATTTGGAATTTTCCCCCGCTTTCCACTACATTATATGCCATATTAATTGGTAGCATTAAAAGTATAACTTGTCCTGCAAAAAATAAGGCCTCACACAGCTATGTAAAATAAAAAAGTTATGGCTCAAGGAAAATAGGGAAGAAAATTGAAAACACAAAAATGAAAAAACCTCCAGTATCTTAAGGGTTAAGGGTTTCACAGCTTCCTGCTATATACAGCTACATAAACTCTATGTAATCAGTAAGGTATTGTGTACAGAAGTTTATGTTGGGCTATTTTTTAAGCTAGTTGAATTTATAGTTGCTTAGAAGGCAGTTATATATGTTAGATATACTAAACTCCTAATTTCACTAAAATGTATTTTTTAAATAATAACTATTTCAAAATGTAAGAGAAATTATGGCCTGCCAATATTTTAAAGCTAGAAAGCGTACACATAGGATACTAATAATTTGTACAGTATAATCATACATTGTATGAAGGATATGCTATTAGACTTGTATGAATAATACTCTATTAGACTTTTAAATTAGCAGTTAAAGTGAAAAGTGCTTGAGAATTATTACTTGTGCTTAACTTCAGAGGACCTAATATGCTTTTAAAGTCCATTGTGCCCTCGTTATTAGGGCTCATGCACACGACCGTATGTATTTTGAGGTCCACAAGAAATGCGGATAACGTCCGTTTTCATTCCTTATTTTTCGGAATGGAACAGCTGGCCCCTAATAGAACAGTCCTATCCTTGTCCATAATGAGGACAATTATAGGACATGTTCTATTTTTTTTGAGTAACGCAAATACGGACAGAATGCACACGGAATAACTTCCTTTTTTTGCAGACCCATTGAAATGACTGGTTCCGTATACGTTCCGCAAACAAAACGGAACGGACATGGAAAGAAAATACGTTCGTGTGCATGAGCCCTTACTGTCATATGTGCATATGCTGTCATTGTTGGTGGGCTCTGAATATTAGCCACTTTTAGACAAAATTGCAGATGCTGGATATACTATTGTCAGTCATCCAATTTTTATCTATTTGAATTCATTGATACATTTGTCTCTGACTTTCCTTTACCTGACTTTGTACAGAGAAGTGCATGGCCTTTATTTAAGTTTAATTTGGAATGCTGTGTTTTACAATGCATTTACGCCTTGCACAGCAGCTCCCAGTGTTATATTTAATCATTATTGTCATCTTTAGTTGCTAGGCTCTCAAATTGCTTCTTATCTTCATAATTTTAGAACTATAACTTTGCCATTAAAAGGCATCACTGGTTTCCTTTTCTCTTTGACAGTTAGTTTCCGTTGAAAGCAAAGGACAATACGCCCCTGACTTGAACTAGGTGTTTGATTAATGGGTGTATTTTCATTTCTGCTCAGCTCTATTTTGTGCCATTGAAAGGAATTTGCTGATAAGATTTGTTGCTTATGGTTTAGGCATGAAAAGCTTGGCTGCACAGCATCAAACAAAACCAAAGGTCTAAATGTCAACATATAAAAAAATAAAAGTACACCCAAGCAAATAACTATATGCACATCCATTATGCACACCTTATTAGTAGACAATATGTAAAATAATGCCAATCCACAGCTGCTGTAAAGAGGGTAGGTGATGTTCTATGCGCTTTAAATAATGTTATATACTTTTTAAATATTTATAAATCAGAAATTCCAATTCAGACTATAACCTTCTCATAGGAACATAGTATTACAAAACCTATGCAAACACATAAATATGTATAATGTCAGGTAAATATGCAATGCAGAGTTATGGCTCATAAAAATGTTTACTCAAATATGATAGATAGATAACACATAAAATACTAAAAGACTGTGGTGACTGGGGTCCACACGTAAAACTGAATTTGGGATTCCATTGCACACCTACAGTTGTGGCCAAAAGTTTTGAGAATGACACAAATTAGTTTTCACAAAGTTTGCTGCTAAACTGCTTTTAGATCTTTGTTTCAGTTGTTTCTGTGATGTAGTGAAATATAATTACACGCACTTCATACGTTTCAAAGGCTTTTATCAACAATTACATGACATTTATACAAAGAGTCAGTATTTGCAGTGTTGGCCCTTCTTTTTCAGGACCTCTGCAATTCGACTGGGCATGCTCTCAATCAACTTCTGGGCCAATTCCTGACTGATAGCAACCCATTCTTTCATAATCACTTCTTGGAGTTTGTCAGAATTAGTGGATTTTTGTTTGTCCACCCGCCTCTTGAGGATTGACCACAAGTTCTCAATGGGATTAAGATCTGGGGAGTTTCCAGGCAATGGACCCAAAATGTCAACATTTTGGTCCCTGAGCCACTTAGTTATCACTTTTGCCTTATGGCACGGTGCTCCATCGTGCTGGAAAAAGCATTGTTCTTCACCAAACTGTTGTTGGATTGTTGGAAGAAGTTGCTGTTGGAGGGTGTTTTAGTACCATTCTTTATTCATGGCTGTGATTTTGGGCAAAATTGTGAGTGAGCCCACTCCCTTGGATGAGAAGCAACCCCACACATGAATGGTGTCAGGATGCTTTACTGTTGGCATGACACAGGACTGATGGTAGCGCTCACCTTTTCTTCTCCGGACAAGCCTTTTTCCAGATGCCCCAAACAATTGGAAAGAGGCTTCATCGGAGAATATGACTTTGCCCCAGTCCTTAGCAGTCCATTCACCAAACTTTCTGCAGAAGATCAATCTGTCCCTGATGTTTTTTTTGCAGAGAAGTGGCTTCTTTGCTGCCCTTCTTGACACCAGGCCATCTTCCAAAAGTCTTCGCCTCACTGTGCGTGCAGATGCGCTCACACCTGCCTGCTGCCATTCCTGAGCAAGCTCTGCACTGGTGGCACTCCGATCCCGCAGCTGAATCCTCTTTAGGAGACGATCCTGGCGCTTGCTGGACTTTCTTGGATGCCCTGAAGCCTTCTTAACAAGAATTGAACCTGTTTCCTTGAAGTTCTTGATGATCCTATAAATTGTTGATTGAGGTGCAATCTTAGTAGCCACAATATCCATGCCTGTGAAGCCATTTTTATGCAACGAAATGATGGCTGCACGCATTTCTTTGCAGGTCACCATGGTTAACAATGGAAGAACAATGATTTCAAGCATCACCCTCCTTTTAACATGTCAAGTCTGCCATTTTAACCCAATCAGCCTGACATAATGATCTCCAGCCTTGTGCTCGTCAACATTCTCACCTGAGTTAACAAGACGATTACTGAAATGATCTCAGCAGGTTCTTTAATGACAGCAATAAAATGCAGTGGAAAGTTTTTTTTGGGATTAAGTTAATTTTCATGGCAAAGAAGGACTATGCAATTCATCTGATCACTCTTCATAACATTCTGGAGTATATGCAAATTGCTATTATAAAAACTTAAAGGGTTTCTATCACTTCGTATGACATAATTAGCTGTCAGACACTAGCGATCCGCTAGTGTCTGCTCTGGCCAACCATCCTAATATAACAGCTTTTATAAATATGCTAATGAGCCTCTAGGTGCTATGTGGGCGTCATTAGCACCTAGAGGCTCCGTCTACCTTCATACACAGCCACCGCCCAGCGCGTCCCTCCAGCCCGCCCATCTCCTGCTGAATGCGATCCTCCGTGTGACGCAGCGGACGAATTCTCGCGCATGCGCCGTGCGCGGCTGTATTCGGCGCATGCGCAGTGAATGTCTGACCGCTTCCCTGCTCAGACATCTCCACTGCGCCTGCGCCGATGACGTCATAGTGCTCCAAGGAACAGGCGCAGTGGAGATGTCTGAGCAGGGAAGCGGTCAGACATTCACTGCGCATGCGCCGAATACAGCCGCGCACGGCGCATGCGCGAGAATTCGTCCGCTGCGTCACACGGAGGATCGCATTCAGCAGGAGATGGGCGGGCTGGAGGGACGCGCTGGGCGGTGGCTGTGTATGAAGGTAGACGGAGCCTCTAGGTGCTAATGACGCCCACATAGCACCTAGAGGCTCATTAGCATATTTATAAAAGTTATTTTTTTAGCAAAACGGCTGCCCCAAAAGCTGTTATATTAGGATGGTTGGCCAGAGCAGACACTAGCGGATCGCTAGTGTCTGACAGCTAATTATGTCATACGAAGTGATAGAAACCCTTTAAGCAACAATTGGCCAAAATAGCAGTACCCTAAATCTGGTGTTTCAGCTGTGGCTAGCCAATTGTCATACTGTCTGCTGTCTGCCGAAGCACAGTTTTTGTTCTGGGTTGAATACAATTCCCAACTTAGCAATCCCCTAAATATTTTTTTTCTGCTGTATCAGGCCAAGTTTAAATTGATCCATAAAAGGGTATATTAGATTGAAGGTGCGGATAGTGTGATCCTCAATAACTTCATACGCTACCGTGCATTTCCAAGTTTAAATAATTCTGTCCATAAACGTATACCTGTCACCCAGCGCCTAAATAATAGGCCTAAAATTTATATTCAGCTCAATCTGTGTTTATTGCTGAGGCTGGTCAATTTATTTAGTGTCCGCCAAAGCACTGTTTTTGTTCTGGGTTGAATACAATTCCCAACTTAGCAATCCCCTAAATATTTTTTTTCTGCTGTATCAGGCCAAGTTTAAATTGATCCATAAAAGGGTATATTAGATTGAAGGTGCGGATAGTGTCATCCTCAATAACTTCACACGCTACCGTGCATTTCCAAGTTTAAATAGTTCTGTCCGTAAACGTATACCTGTCACCCAGCGCCTAAATAATAGGCCTAAAATTTATATTCAGCTAAATCTATGTTTATTGCTGAGGCTGGTCAATTTATTTAGTGTCCGCCAAAGCACAGTTTTTGTTCTGGGTTGAATACAATTCCCAACTTAGCAATTCCCTAAATCTGTGGTTTCTGCTGTATCAGGCCTACTTTAAATCTATCCATAAAAGGGTATATTAGATTGAAGGTGCAGATAGGGTCATTCTCAATAACTTCACACACACACACTACCGTGCATTTCCAAGTCTAATTCTGTCCGTAAACATATACCTGTCACCCAGCGCCTAAATAATAGGCCTCAAATTTATATTCAGCTAAATCTGTTGATACTGCTGTGGCTGGTCAATCTATTTAGTGTCTGCCAAAGCACAGTTTTTGTTCTGGGTTGAAATACAATTCCCAACTTAGAGCAGAAACCACAAATTTAGGGAATTACTATCAGGCCAAGGTTAACTCTATCCATAAAAGGGTATATTAGATTGAAGGTGCGGATAGTGTCATCCTCAATAACTTCACACGCTACCGTGCATTTCCAAGTTTAAATAATTCTGTCCGTAAACGTATACCTGTCACCCAGCGCCTAAATAATAGGCCTAAAATTTATATTCAGCTAAATCTATGTTTATTGCTGAGGCTGGTCAATTTATTTAGTGTCTGCCAAAGCACAGTTTTTGTTCTGGGTTGAATACAATTCCGAACTTAGCAATCCCCTAAATATATTTTTTCTGCTGTATCAGGCCAAGTTTAAATCTATCCATAAAAGGGTATATTAGATTGAAGGTGCGGATAGTGTCATCCTCAATAACTTCACACGCTACCGTGCATTTCCAAGTTTAAATAATTCTGTCCGTAAACGTATACCTGTCACCCAGCGCCTAAATAATAGGCCTACAGTTTATATTCAGCTAAATCTGTTGATACTGCTGTGGCTGGTCAATCTATTTAGTGTCTGCCAAAGCACAGTTTTTGTTCTGGGTTGAAATACAATTCCCAACTTAGAGCAGAAACCACAAATTTAGGGAATTACTATCAGGCCAAGGTAAAATCTATCCATAAAAGGGTATATTAGATTGAAGGTGCGGATAGTGTCATCCTCAATAACTTCACACGCAACCGTGCATTTCCAAGATTAAATAATTCTGTCTGTAAACGTATACCTGTCACCCAGCGCCTAAATACTAGGCCTACAATTTATATTCAGCTAAATCTGTCATTACTGCTGTGCCTGTATTAGTGTAATACGGTACCTAAAGAGATAGCCAGATAGTGTTAGGTGCCTGTAAAAAAAGGCCTGAATTTGAATTCAATACATTGGGCCAAATAATTTTTTTCTTATTGTGGTGAACGGTAACAATGAGGAAAACATCTAGTAAGGGACGCGGACGCGGACATGGTCGTGGTTGTGTTAGTGGACCCTCTGGTGCTGGGAGAGGACGTGGCCGTTCTGCCACAACCACACGTCCTAGTGAACCAACTACCTCAGGTCCCAGTAGCCAGCAGAATTTACAGCAATATTTTGTGGGGCCCAATGCCGTTCTAAGGATGGTAAGGCGTGAGCAGGTACAGGCATTAGTCAATTGGGTGGCCGACAGTGGATCCAGCACGTTCACATTATCTCCCACCCAGTCTTCTGCAGAAAGCGCACAGATGGCGCATGAAAACCAAGCCCATCAGTCTGTCACATCACCCCCATGCATATCAGGGAAACTGTCTGAGCCTCAAGTTATGCAGCAGTCTCTTATGCTGTTTGAAGACTCTGCTGGCAGGGTTTCCCAAGGGCATCCACCTAGCCCTTCCCCAGAGGTGGAAGAGATAGAATGCACTAACGCACAACCACTTATGTTTCCTAATGATGAGGACATGGGAATACCACCTCAGCACGTCTCTGATGATGACGAAACACAGGTGCCAACTGCTGCGTCTTTCTGCAGTGTGCAGACTGAACAGGAGGTCAGGGAGGAAGACTAGGGTGGAAGACGATGCAGGGGACGATGAGGTCCTAGACCCCACATGGAATGAAGGTCGTGCCACTGACTTTCAGAATTCGGAGGAAGAGGCAGTGGTGAGACCGAGCCAACAGCGTAGCAAAAGAGGGAGCAGTGGGCAAAAGCAGAACACCCGCCGCCAAGAGAGTCCGTCTGCTACTGGCCACCGCCATCTGGGACCAAGCACCCCAAAGGCAGCTTCAAGGAGTTCCCTGGCGTGGCAGTTCTTCAAACAATGTGCTGACGACAAGACCCGAGTGGTTTGCACGCTGTGCCATCAGAGCCTGAAGCGAGGCATTAACGTTCTGAACCTTAGCACAACCTGCATGACCAGGCACCTGCATGCAAAGCATGAACTGCAGTGGAGTAAACACCTTAAAAACAAGGAACTCACTCAGGCTCCCCCTGCTACCTCTTCTGCTGCTGCCGCCTCGGCCTCTTCCTTCGCCTCTGGAGTAACGTTGGCACCTGCCGCCCAGCAAACAGAGGAAGTACCACCAACACCACCACCACCTCCGTCACCAAGCATCTCAACCATGTCACACGGCAGCGTTCAGCTCTCCATCTCACAAACATTTGAGAGAAAGCGTAAATTCCCACCTAGCCACCCTCGATCCCTGGCCCTGAATGCCAGCATTTCTAAACTACTGGCCTATAAAATGCTGTCATTCAGGCTGGTGGACACAGACAGCTTCAAACAGCTCATGTAGTTTGCTGTCCCACAGTATGTTGTTCCCAGCCGCCACTACTTCTCCAAGAGAGCCGCGCCTTCCCTGCACAACCAAGTATCCGATAAAATCAAGTGTGCACTGCGCAACGCCATCTGTGGCAAGGTCCACCTAACCACAGATACGTGGACCAGTAAGCACAGCCAGGGACGCTATATCTCCCTAACTGCACACTGGGTAAATGTAGTGGCGGCTGGGCCCCAGGCGAAGAGCTGTTTGGCGCACGTCCTTCCGCCGCCAAGGATCGCAGGGCAACATTCTTTGCCTCCTGTCGCCTCCTCCTCTTACTCGGCTTCCTCCTCCTCTTCTTCCACCTGCTCATCCAGTCAGCCACACACCTTCACCACCAACTTCAGCACAGCCCGGGGTAAACGTCAGCAGGCCATTCTGAAACTCATATGTTTGGGGGACAGGCCCCACACCGCACAGGAGTTGTGGCGGGGTATAGAACAACAGACCGACGAGTGGTTGCTGCCGGTGAGCCTCAAGCCCGGCCTGGTGGTGTGCGATAATGGGCAAAATCTCGTTGCAGCTCTGGGACTAGCCGGTTTGACGCACATCCCTTGCCTGGCGCATGTGCTAAATTTAGTGGTGCAGAAGTTCATTCACAACTACCCCGACATGTCAGAGCTGCTGCATAAAGTGCGGGCCGTCTGTTCGCGCTTCTGGCGTTCACATCCTGCCGCTGCTCGCCTGTCTGCGCTACAGCGTAACTTCGGCCTTCCCGCTCACCGCCTCATATGGGACGTGCCCACCAGGTGGAACTCCACCTTGCACATGCTGGACAGACTGTGCGAGCAGCAGCAGGCCATAATGGAGTTTCAGCTGCAGCACGCACGGGTCAGTCGCACTGCGGAACAGCCCCACTTCACCACCAATGACTGGGCCTCCATGCGAGACCTGTGTGCCCTGTTGCGCTGTTTCGAGTACTCCACCAACATGGCCAGTGGCGATGATGCCGTTATCAGCGTTACAATACCACTTCTATGTCTCCTTGAGAAAAAACTTAGGGCGATGATGGAAGAGGAGGTGGCCCAGGAGGAGGAGAAGGAGGAAGAGGGGTCATTTTTAGCACTTTCAGGCCAGTCTCTTCGAAGTGACTCAGAGGGAGGTTTTTTGCAACAGCAGAGGCCAGGTACAAATGTGGCCAGACAGGGCCCACTACTGGAGGACAAGGAGGACGAGGATGAGGAGGAGGTGGAGGAGGATGAGGATGAAGCATGTTCACAGCGGGGTGGCACCCAACACAGCTCGGGCCCATCACTGGTGCGTGGCTGGGGGGAAACGCAGGACGATGACGATACGCCTCCCACAGAGGACAGCTTGTCCTTACCTCTGGGCAGCCTGGCACACATGAGCGACTACATGCTGCAGTGCCTGCGCAACGACAGCAGAGTTGCCCACATTTTAACGTGTGCAGACTACTGGGTTGCAACCCTGCTGGATCCACGGTACAAAGACAATGTGCCCACCTTACTTCCTGCACTGGAGCGTGATAGGAAGATGCGCGAGTACAAGCGCACGTTGGTAGACGCGCTACTGAGAGCATTCCCAAATGTCACAGGGGAACAAGTGGAAGCCCAAGGCGAAGGTAGACGAGGAGCAAGAGGTCGCCAACGCAGCTGTGTCACGGCCAGCTCCTCTGAGGGCAGGGTTAGCATGGCAGAGATGTGGAAAAATTTTGTCACCACGCCACAGCTAACTGCACCACCACCTGATACGGAACGTGTTAGCAGAAGGCAACATTTCACTAACATGGTGGAACAGTTTGTGTGCACACCCCTCCACGTACTGACTGATGGTTCGGCCCCATTCAACTTCTGGGTCTCCAAATTGTCCACGTGGCCAGAGTTAGCCTTTTATGCCTTGGAGGTGCTGGCCTGCCCGGCGGCCAGCGTTTTGTCTGAACGTGTATTCAGCAAGGCAGGGGGCGTCATTACAGACAAACGCAGCCGCCTGTCTACAGCCAATGTGGACAAGCTGACGTTCATAAAAATGAACCAGGCATGGATCCCACAGGACCTGTCCATCCCTTGTGCAGATTAGACATTAACTACCTCCCCTTAACCATATATTATTGTACTCCAGGGCACTTCCTCATTCAATCCTATTTTTATTTTCATTTTACCATTATATTGCGGGGCAACCCAAAGTTAAATGAACCTCTCCTCTGTCTGGGTGCCGGGGCCTAAAAATCTCTGACAGTGGCCTGTTCCAGTGGTGGGTGACATGAAGCCTGATTCTCTGCTATGACATGAAGACTGATTCTCTCCTGAGTCGCTGACATGAAGCCTGAATCTCTGTTATGGGACCTCTCTCCTCTGTCTGGGTGCCGGGGCCTAAATTATATGACAATGGACTGTTCCAATGTTGGGTGACGTAAAGCATGATTCTCTGCTATGACATGAAGACTGATTCTCTGCTGACATGAAGCCTGAATCTCTGTTATGGGACCTCTCTCCTCTGCCTGGGTGCCTGGGCCTAAATATCTGACAATGGACTGTTCCAGTGGTGGGTGACGTGAAGCCTGATTCTCTGCTATGACATGAAGCCTGATTCTCTGCTATGACATGAAGTCTGATTCTCTGCTGAGTCGCTGACATGAAGCCTGAATCTCTGTTATGGGACCTCTCTCCTCTGTCTGGGTGCCGGGGCCTAAATTATATGACAATGGACTGTTCCAATGTTGGGTGACGTGAAGCATGATTCTCTGCTATGACATGAAGACTGATTCTCTGCTGACATGAAGCCAGATTCTATGTTATGGGACCTCTCTCCTCTGTCTGGGTGCCGGGGCCTAAAAATATCTGACAGTGGCCTGTTCCAGTGGTGGGTGACATGAAGCCTTATTCTCTGCTATGACATGAAGACTGATTCTCTGCTGAGTCGCTGACATGAAGCCAGATTCTATGTTATGGGACCTCTCTTCTCTGCCTGGGTGCCGGGGCCTAAATATCTGACAATGGACTGTTCCAGTGGTGGGTGACGTGAAGCCTGATCCTCTGCTATTACATGAAGACTGATTCTCTGCTGACATGAAGCCAGATTCTATGTTATGGGACCTCTCTCCTCTGTCTGGGTGCCGGGGCCTAAATTATATGACAATGGACTGTTCCAGTGGTGGGTGACGTGAAGCCTGATTCTCTGCTATGACATGAAGACTGATTCTCTGCTGACATGAAGCCTGAATCTCTGTTATGGGACCTCTCTCTTCTGCCTGGATGCCGGGGCCTAAATATCTGACAATGGACTGTTCCAGTGGTAGGTGACGTGAAGCCTGATTCTCTGCTATTACATGAAGACTGATTCTCTGCTGACATGAAGCCAGATTCTCTGCTATGGGACCTCTATCCTCTGCCTGGGTGCCTGGGCCTAAATATCTGACAATGGACTGTTCCAGTGGTGGGTGACGTGAAGCATGATTCTCTGCTATGATATGAAGACTGATTCTCTGCTGACATGAAGCCAGATTCTCTGCTGTGGGACCTCTCTCCTCTGCCTGGGTGCCTGGGCCTAAATATCTGACAATGGACTGTTCCAGTGGTGGGTGACGTGAAGCCTGATTCTCTGCTATGACATGAAGCCTGATTCTCTGCTATGACATGAAGACTGATTCTCTGCTGACATGAAGCCAGATTCTATGTTATGGGACCTCTCTCCTCTGCCTGGGTGCCGGGGCCTAAATATCTGACAATTGACTGTTCCAGTTTTGGGTGACGTGAAGCCTGATTCTCTGCTATGACATGAAGCCTGATTCTCTGCTATGACATGAAGCCTGATTCTCTGCTATGACATGAAGACTGATTCTCTGCTATGACATAAAGACTGATTCTCTGCTATGGGACCTCTCTCCAATTGATATTGGTTAATTTTTATTTATTTTATTTTTATTTTTATTCATTTCCCTATCCACATTTGTTTGCAGGGGATTTAACTACATTTTGCTGCCTTTTGCAGCCCTCTAGCCCTTTCCTGGGTTGTTTTACAGCCTTTTTAGTGCCGAAAAGTTTGGGTCCCCATTGACTTCAATGGGTTTTGGGTTCGGGACGAAGTTCGGGTCAGGTTCGGATCCCGAACCCGAACATTTCCGGGAAGTTCGGCCAAACTTCTCGAACCCGAACATCCAGGTGTACGCTCAACTCTACTCATAACATATTTATTAATTAACATTCTCCATATGTGCACTTTATGTCGGCATCACTTTAGTAATGTCATTTTATTTTTTTAGGATGCTAGAAGGCTTAGAATTTTAGAAGCAATTTTTTACATTTTTAACCCCTTAAGGACTTAGCCCTATTTCACCTTAAGGACTTGGCCATTTTTTGCAAATCTGACCAGTATCACTTTAAGTGCTGATAACTTTAAAACGCTTTGACTTACCCAGGCCGTTCTGAGATAGTTTTTTCATCACATATTGTACTTCATGACACTGCTAAAATTGGGTCAAAAAGCACACTGACCAAACCCCAGGCCCAAGGGGGAATTGGTTTGCCAGATCCTGAAGTATACAGGGAGTGCAGAATTATTAGGCAAGTTGTATTTTTGAGGATTAATTTTATTATTGAACAACAACCATGTTCTCAATGAACCCAAAAAACTCATTAATATCAAAGCTGAATATTTTTGGAAGTAGTTTTTAGTTTGTTTTTAGTTTTAGCTATTTTAGGGGGATATCTGTGTGTGCAGGTGACTATTACTGTGCATAATTATTAGGCAACTTAACAAAAAACAAATATATACCCATTTCAATTATTTATTTTTACCAGTGAAACCAATATAACATCTCAACATTCACAAATATACATTTCTGACATTCAAAAACAAAACAAAAACAAATCAGTGACCAATATAGCCACCTTTCTTTGCAAGGACACTCAAAAGCCTGCCATTCATGGATTCTGTCAGTGTTTTGATCTGTTCACCATCAACATTGCGTGCAGCAGCAACCACAGTCTCCCAGACACTGTTCAGAGAGGTGTACTGTTTTCCCTCCTTGTAAATCTCACATTTGATGATGGACCACAGGTTCTTAATGGGGTTCAGATCAGGTGAACAAGGAGGCCATGTCATTAGATTTTCTTCTTTTATACCCTTTCTTGCCAGCCACGCTGTGGAGTACTTGGACGCGTGTGATGGAGCATTGTCCTGCATGAAAATCATGTTTTTCTTGAAGGATGCAGACTTCTTCCTGTACCACTGCTTGAAGAAGGTGTCTTTCAGAAACTGGCAGTAGGACTGGGAGTTGAGCTTGACTCCATCCTCAACCCGAAAAGGCCCCACAAGCTCATCTTTGATGATACCAGCCCAAACCAGTACTCCACCTCCACCTTGCTGGCGTCTGAGTCGGACTGGAGCTCTCTGCCCTTTACCAATCCAGCCACGGGCCCATCCATCTGGCCCATCAAGACTCACTCTCATTTCATCAGTCCATAAAACCTTAGAAAAATCAGTCTTGAGATATTTCTTGGCCCAGTCTTGACGTTTCAGCTTGTGTGTCTTGTTCAGTGGTGGTCGTCTTTCAGCCTTTCTTACCTTGGCCATGTCTCTGAGTATTGCACACCTTGTGCTTTTGGGCACTCCAGTGATGTTGCAGCTCTGAAATATGGCCAAACTGGTGGCAAGTGGCATCTTGGCAGCTGCACGCTTGACTTTTTTCAGTTCATGGGCAGTTATTTTGCGCCTTGGTTTTTCCACACGCTTCTTGCGACACTGTTGACTATTTTGAATGAAACGCTTGATTGTTCGATGATCACGCTTCAGAAGCTTTGCAATTTTAAGAGTGCTGCATCCCTCTGCAAGATATCTCACTATTTTTGACTTTTCTGAGCCTGTCAAGTCCTTCTTTTGACCCATTTTGCCAAAGGAAAGGAAGTTGCCTAATAATTATGCACACCTAATATAGGGTGTTGATGTCATTAGACCACACCCCTTCTCATTACAGAGATGCACATCACCTAATATGCTTAATTGGTAGTAGGCTTTCGAGCCTATACAGCTTGGAGTAAGACAACATGCATAAAGAGGATGATGTGGTCAAAATACTCATTTGCCTAATAATTCTGCACGCAGTGTATATGAAAGCCATCCAGCTGTCTAGAGCTGTGGACTGGCTCAGGAACCCCCCTCATAAGACTTGGATTAAGTTAGAGTACTCCTTCCTCAACGCCCCGGCTCGAGCTCTCTTGTTGGCTGACTGCCCTCTTCCAGTTCCTAGCTATATTCCTAACTCCATGATCCGTAACACTCTGAAGGTCTGGAAGTTGGTCTCGGCTGACAGGGGGGTCTTGACGCTTCCCTCCCCTTTGCTGCTTCTGGAGGATATTGTGGACCTCGCTCCTAAAGAACTGAGACAAAGCTGCCCCTCTGTTTTAAGGCATTCAAAGCTCGCTTTATCTAGCTTACTTGACCCAGAGGGCTGCTTCCCTACTGAATGTGACCTTCTAAAGAAACTAGGACTCTCTGGCCAACATTATACTCGTTTTCTTATAACAAAGATACCTCCCCTGATAAAAAAGATACCCCCAACTAGTCAGGTTAGTTGGTTCGAGAAACTGTTTAGTCAACAACTTGCTCCTCTTAAAACAATCTCGAACATTTATAAGTCTTTGAAAACATCTCCCCCCTGCCCCAAATTAGCGGCCCTCGGCCTTTGGGAAAGAGATTTGGAAACGACCTTCACTTCTCCCGAAATTGCAAAGATTCTGTTGGCACCTCACAAACTGTCTAGATGCGTCCGAATTCAGGAGAACAGCTATAAAATTCTCCTCCACTGGTATAAGACCCCTGACAAAACTTGCCGCTATAAACCGGGGTCTCCGGATATCTGTTGGAGATGTCTCAATGACAAAGGGACGTACCTCCACATTTGGTGGTCTTGCGGCCCCATCAATTTATGGTGGACTGAGATAATTAGACTCAGCAATCAAATTTGTAACACGACATACCCATGTACCCCAGAGTTGGCTCTTCTTTCTCTAGGAGTAGCTGGCACAAAAGATCATAAGGCATCCCTCTTCTCTTTCCTACTGGCTGCAGCCAGATTACTCATACCTACGCTTTGGCTCTCTAACGAGGTCCCAAAGAGAGACCACTGGATCAATAGAGTTGACCAAATTTATAGGTTTGAGGAGATCTCACACTGGGAGACAAGAACAAGGTCCACCTTCCTTCAGATATTGTCACCCTGGAAGTGCTACAGGAGCTTCCCCTGATCAATCCTAACATACCTTCTCTCTCCCACTATTTAATAGACATGAGTTGTGTTTTGCCACAGGTAATAGGCAAGATATTATATTTTTCATAGACTATTCCACATCCAAATGTTGATATGGTTATACTGTTTATTTCACCATTGTTTTGTATCACAAGATACGTATGTACTTGCTCAAGAAATGTATCTACAACTTGCTTATATGACTATTGAATCTATGCCTATGATGATTACCTTGTGATATGTCAAAATGTACAATCTGCTTTCTCAGATAAAACAATAAAAATTGTTAATTTAAAAAATAGAATTGGGTCAAAAAAAAGAATTTTTATTTATAAAAAAAATACCAAATTTACCAAAGATTTGGAAAAATTAGCAAATTTCCAAGTTTCAATTTCTCTACTTGTATAATACATAGTAATACCTCCAAAAATAGTTATTACTTTACATTCCCCATATGTCTACTTCATGTTTGGATCATTTTGGGAATAATATTTTATATTTTGGGGATGTTACAAGGCTTAGAAGTTTAGAAGCAAATCTTGAAATTTTTCAGAAATTTTCAAAAACCCAATTTTTAGGGACCAGTTCAGGTCTAAAGTCACTTTGCGAGGCTTACATAAAAGAAACCACCCAAAAATGACCCCATTCTAGAAACTACACCCTTCAAGGTATTTAAAACTGATTTTACAATAGAGATACAATTTCAAAATTTCACTTTTTTTGGCAGATTTTCCATTTTAATTTTTTTTTTCCAGTTACAAAGCAAGGGTTTACAGCAAAACCAAACTCAATATTTATGACCCTGATTCTGTAGTCTACAGAAACACCCTATATGTGGTCGTAAACTACTGTACGGGCACACGGCAGGGTGCAGAAGGAAAGGAATGCCATACAGTTTTTGGAAGGCAGATTTTGCTGGGCTGTTTTTTTTGACACCATGTCCCATTTGAAGCCCCCCTGATGCAACCCTAGAGTATAAACTCCATAAAAGTGACCCCATCTAAGAAACTACACCCCTCAAGGTATTCAAAACAGATTTTACAAACATCGTTAACCCTTTAGGTGTTCCACAAGAGTTATTGGCAAATGGAGATGAAATTTCAGAATTTAAATTTTTGGGCAAATTTTCCATTTTAATCCATTTTTCCCAGTAACAAATCAAGGGTTAACAGTCAAACAAAACTCAATATTTATGGCCCTGATTCTGTAGTTTACAGAAACACCCCATATGTGGTCGTAAACAGCTGTACGGGCACACAGCAGGGCGCAGAAGGAAAGGAATGTTATACGGTTTTTGGAGGGCAGACTGTTTTTTTTTGACACCATGTCCCATTTGAAGCCCCCCTGATGCACCCCTAGAGTAGAAACTACAAAAAAGTGGACCCATTTTAGAAACTACGGGATAGGGTGGCAGTATTGTTGGTACTAGTTTAGGGTACATATGATTTTTGGTTGCTCTATATTACACTTTTTGTGAGGCAAGATAACAAGAAATAGCTGTTTTGGCACAGTTTTTATTTTTTGTTATTTACAACATTCATCTGACAGGTTAGATCATGTGATATTTTTATAGACCAGGTTGTCACGGATGCGGCGATACCTAATATGTATACTTTTTTTTATTTATGTAAGTTTTACACAATGACTTCTTTTTTTAAGCAAAAAAAAAAATCATGTTTTAGTGTTTCCATAGTCTGAGAGCCATAATTTTTTCAGTTTTTGGGCGATTACCTTGGGTAGGGTATGATTTTTGCGGGATGAAATGACGGTTTTATTGGCACTATTTTGGGGTGCGTGTGACTTTTTGATCGCTTGCTATTACACTTTTTGTGATGTAAGGTGACAAAAAATTGTATATTTAGCACAGTTTTTATTTTTATTTTTTTACGGTGTTCATCTGAGGGGTTAGGTCATGTGATATTTTTATAGAGCCGGTCGATACCGACGCAGCGATACCTAATATGTATACATTTTTTTTATGTAAGTTTTACACAATGATTTCATTTTTGAAGCAAAAAAAATTGTTTTGGTGTTTCCATAGTCTGAGAGCCATAATTTTTTCAGTTTTTGGGTGATTACCTTGGGTAGGGTATGATTTTTGCAGGATGAGATGATGGTTTTATTGGCACTATTTTGGGGTGCGTGTGACTTTTTGATCGCTTGCTATTACACTTTTTGTGATGTAAGGTGACAAAAAATTGTATATTTAGCACAGTTTTTATTTTTAATTTTTTACGGTGTTCATCTGAGGGGCTAGGTCATGTGATATTTTTATATAGCCGGTCAATACGGACGCGGCGATACCTAATATGTATACTTTTTTTTTATTTATGTAAGTTTTACACAATAATATAATTTTTGAAACAAAAAAAAAAATCATGTTTTAGTGTCTCCATATTCTGAGAGCCATAGTTTTTTCAGTTTTTGGGCGATTATCTTAGGTAGGGTCTCATTTTTTGCGGGATGAGACGACAGTTTGAATGGTACTATTTTGGCATACATACGACTTTTTTGATCACTTTTATTTCCTTTTTTTGGAAGTAAGGCGAGCAAGATTTCAATTTCATTATAGTTTTTATTTTTTATTTTTTATAGCGTTCACCGTGCGGGAAATGTAACATGACCGTTTTATAGATCGGGTCGCTATGGACGCGGTGATATATAACATTTGTAGGGAATTTTTATATATTTTTTTTAATCAGGGATAAATGTGTTTTTTTTATTTTTACTTTTTTTTCATTTTTTTTCATTTTTTTTTTTACCCAGACCCACTTGGTTCTTGAAGATCCAGTGGGTCTGATGTCTGATTAATACAGTACAGTACACTTTATAGTGTACTGCACTGTATTTCACTCACACTTTGTCTGAACAGATCTCTGCCTTTAGCACAGATCTGTTCAGCACCATGGACAGCAGGATGCCTGAGAAGGCGTCCTGTTGCCATGGGAACCTTCCCCGTCTGCCACAACTGAGCAGATGGGGAATTGGAGGGAGGAGGGCTCCCTCGCTCTGTTACCCCATCCTGTCCGGGGGCTGCAAAGGCACAGCAGCCCCCCGATGGGAGAGGGAGGGAGCTCCCTCCCTTTTCACCTCTTCCATACAGCGGTCTCTACGGACCGCGGCATGGAAGGGGTTAAAACGGCGGACATCTGCACAAATGTCTGCCGTTTGAATCGGAGTGTCAGCAATGACACTCTGATTCAACCGCTCGGCCATCCTGAAAATAAACAGGGGGCGGGCGGAAGATCGCGCACCCGCCCCCACACTGCTGCACGCATCCTGCCCGCCTCCCACACCGCCCGCATTCCTCCCCCCCACTGCGCCCGCAGGCACAAAAACACAGAGGTCTGCAGGGGGGTTAACTTTCAAAAATATGGGCACTTTGAGGTTTCTGATCCCTGCGGTCATGGACCGCAGGGATCAGAAACTTGCATAAGCGCTAAAAACCGCAGGTCTGAATTGGCCTGCGGTTTGTAGCGATCGGCAATGCAGGGGGGTCACAGGACCCCCCTAGGCATTGTCACAGTGATCAAAACTACACAGGACGTACCGGTACGCCCTGGGTCCTTAAGGATTTGGGAAACTGGGCGTACCGGTACGCCCTAAGTCCTTGAGGGGTTAAGAAAATTTCCAAAGTCAACATTTTTAAGAACCAGTTCAGTTCTGAAGTCGGTTTGTGGGGCTTATTTTAGAAATGACACCCCTCAAACTATTCAAAACTGTTTTTTATTAATGTTGTTAACTCTTTAGGTATTGCACAGGAATTAAAGCAAAATAGAGGTAAAATTTCACTTTTTTTTGCAGATTTTCCATTTTAGTCCTTTTTTTCCTGGAACACATCAAGGGTGAACAACAAAACAAACCTCAATATTTATTACCTTGATTCTGCAGTTTGCAGAAACACCCCATATGTGGTCATATACTGCTGTTTGAGCACACGGCAGGGCACAGAAGGCAAGGAGCGCCATATTGTTTTTGGAGGGCAGATTTTGCTGGAATTGTCTTTGGGCACAATGTTGCGTTTGAAGAGGCCCTGAGGTAACCCCACAGTGAAAACTCCCAAAAGTTGACCACATTTTATAAACTACACCACCCAAGGAATTTTTAAGGGGTGTAGCAAGCACTTTACTCAACAGCTGTTTCATATAATTTTTAATACTTGGGTGTGAAAATGAAAAATTACATTTTTTTTACAAGAAAATGGTTCTTTCGGCCCCAACTTTCTTTTTCACAAAAGATAACAGGATATTCTTCTGTTATCTTTTGTGAAAAAGAAAGTTTGGGCCTAAAGAACCATTTTCTTGTAAAAAAGTCATTTTTCATTTTCACAACCCAGTATTAAAAATTATATGAAACAGCTGTTGAGTAAAGTCTGCCCTCCAAAAAAATTTACCTACTTTCTCCTGAATACACTAACACCCCAATTGTGGTCGTAATCTGTTATTTGGGGATACGCCAGGGCTTAGAAGGGAGGGAGCGGCATCTGGATTTTCTAACATGGAATTTTCTGTCATGGTTTTTAAGAGCAATAACTTCTTTTTATTTTTGTTAAATGAGCTGCATGAGGGCTTTTTTTGTGCGAGACAAGCTGTAGTATTTATTTGCTCCATTTTGCCATACATTTGACTTTCTAAATTGCTTTTTATCTCATTTTTGGGAGGTGAATTCACAAAAAAAGCTGTTTGGTGTCATTTTTCTATTTTTATTTTTACACCGTTCACTTGATGGGGTAGGTCATGTGATATTTTTATAGATTCGGTAATTATGGATGCAAAGATACCAAATATGTCTATTTTTTTTTTTACGTTTTACACAATAAAAACATTTTTAGAAAACAAAAATCATGTTTTCATGTTGCCATATTCTTAGAGCCAAATTTATTAAAATTTTTATGGCTATAGTCTTGTGTGAGAGCTTGTTTTTTGCGGGACGAAGTGGCATTTTTATTGCTACCATTTTGGGGTACATACAACTTTTTGATTGATTGATTGATATTATGTTTTTTGTGAGGTGAAGTGACGAAAGAAAACAAGGTTTGGCATAATTTTCTTTTACACTGTTCACTTGATGTGATATTTTTGTAGAGCCAATTGTTACAGAAGCTGCAATACCAAATACTGTATGTCTATTTTTTTGTTATTTTACATTTTACACAATAAGAGCATTTTTTGAAAAAAAATCATGTTTTTGTGTTGCAATTTTCATAGAGCCATATTTTTTATTTTCTGGCTATGGTCTTGTGTGGGGGCTCATTTTAGGCGGAATGAGGTGATGTTTTGTTGCTACCATTTTGGGGTGCGTACGACTTTTTGATTGATTAACATTATGTTTTTTGGGAGGTGAGCTCACTAAAAAATCTGTTTTGGTGCAATGTTTATTTATTTTTTTGTTTTTTAAGGTGTTCACCTGATGGGGTAGATCATATGATATTATTATAGAGCTGGTCGTTGTGGATGCGGAGATACCAAATATGTCTATTTTAATTTTTTTCTTACATTTTTTAAATTTTTTAAATAACGTATTTTGGGGGGGAGAAATCTTTTTTTTTGGGAAACTTTCTTTATTTTTTATGTTTTAAAAACACTTTATTTATATTTTTGAATTTTTTTTTATTTTACACTTTGTGTCCCCTATAAGACCTCTGGGGGACATTTAACTTCTTTTTTTTTTTTTTTCTTTTTTTTTACTATTGATTTCTCCTGTAACTGGGGCTGACATAGTAGCCCCAGTTACAGTGGAAATACACCCCCCAGAGAGGCTGTACAGCAGTATACTGCTCTGTACAGCCTCAGTGCAGGGCTGATCAAGATCTGTGCAAGACCCGACAGCTACTGCACTCTCCCAGCCCCGGTGGTCACATGACCACCAGGCCGGGACAGGAAGGAGCATAGTGCTTCCTGATCTGTATACACAGCGCTTGTTGAGCACTGTGTATACAGCGATCTAGAAGGCAGGGAAACACAGGAACGGTCCGTGCTTACTCTCTGGGGTGCCCTGCTGTCACTGACAGCGGTCCCCCCGCTTGGCAGCTGCACGATTAGTGTGAAGCTGCCAACTCTGAATGGACATTCCAGAACGTCCATTCAGAGATATACCGCCCACCCATGGATGTTTATAGTCAATCGGCGGTTGCCAAGTGGTTAAATGGTACCATTAGAAAATATAACTTATGACTGGAAAAATAAAAAAGTTATGCCCCCAGGCAAGGAAGACAGTGAAAAACAAAAACACAAAAATGAAACATTCCTTGGGGTGAAAGGTTTTGCAATGTTTTCCCTGATGTGTTGCTTCAGAACAATAGGTGCGTTTGAGGAACTCCATTTTTTGTACTTAGAACTAACGGGTGACTTAAAAGGGTTATCTGGGTATAATTTTTTTTCATTTCCTTATGCTTTTCCTGACTGGTCCAGCACTTACTTATGTACTTGAGCCACTTTTTCTGTCTCACTCCAGAGATCAGGAAATTGGTCACATGACTGCACCCTCTTTGGAAACTGGAACATCTGAAAACATGGGCAGACCTCCCATGATCTTCTCTGTCAGAATCCCAGCCCAAATGATTATGATATCAGACCCATGTGATCTTGGAATGGGTTGGTCAATGCTCTCAATCCACAAGCAGGATAGGCAGAATCCACTGCTTGTCATATCAAAGCTGTGAGGGAGGAAACATTAGGAGGAGAAAGTAAGGGGATGATGGAGGGTGTAGTGGGCAGAGTGTTTGGCCCAGAGAGGTGTGTAGTAGGCGTTTACATTTCTGTTCTTACAGCACATGGCACTATGGGAAGTGTTGTGGCTGCAGCTCATCTATGTCCACAACCTTTAAAGGGATTCTGTCACCAGGTTTCACCCCTGTCAGCTAAATCCTCTGTGCCGCCTCTCGCTCTCCCTCCCGCTCCTCCCTCCTCCTGCTGTAAGATCTCGCACACGCGCACAGGGCTGTGCCTGATGCGCCCGTGCGGACTTCTCGATTTGGCTTCTTAAAGCGAAGTGCGCATGCGCCGGCACTTCGCTCAACCCAGGTATGACCTGCACTCTGGCGCCAGCCTCTCAGAGCCCTGTGCGCACGCGCGATATCTTACAGCAGGAGGAGGGGGGAGGGAGGGAGAGTGAGAGGCGGCACAGAGGATTAGGAGGCGGTGCAGAAGTCTGGAAAGGCGGCGCTGGGCACGAACGGTGGTGGGTGCGGCCGGCACCTTGACATCCCCTTGGGCACCTTATTTCTTTGAGTGACAGGTTAGTAAAACCTGTTTTTTAGCAAAATAAGACTATGGATCACATTTAGAAGCCCACATTAGGAATCCTGATGAGGCCCTGAACATCAGCATATGTTTAGCTGACAGGGGTGAAACCTGGTGACAGAATCCCTTTAAGTTCAGGTTGTAAACAGTAGATCACTGTGTGAAGACTTAAATTAAAATAATTTCCAGAACACTCCAAGATCATTCATCCATTGCCTGTAGCCATTGAACATGTTTGGCCAGTTTGGACAACAACCTAATTTCAGCTAATGTATATGACCATCAAAATGGAGATTGAAGTTAAGACTTAAGAAAAGTTGACAGGTGCACAATTACGCTCTGTAGGAGACTAGACAAAGTTTACACAAATGACATTTATTAGGATTCCACATAGCCTCTTTTAGATGGCCATACTCATTCAATAAAAACATTATCCTGGTGAACTCTAACTACGATCGTTTAGTGACTATTATCATCTGGAAAAAAGTAATCCGTGTTTAATATCTTGTCTAATAGTTACTAGTTCACAAGCCATCTTTACAAGAAAAATCATTTCCAGAATGTTCCAAGAAAGATCATTCATCCATTGCCTGTAGTTATTGTTTGGCCAGTTTGAACAGCAACAATCTAATTTTAGCTAATGTACATAAACATCATAAATTTTCCTGTATATTGGCAACTGAATAAAAATATAGTTTCAATTGAGGTTGCACTGGCACATATACTGGGGATCCTAGTGCACATACAGTTGTGTTCAAAATTATTCAACCCCCACTGAAATTGAGTGTTTTGGCCAGTTTGACATTGATTTTGATCATTTCAGTCATCTTGTTTACAATTAAATCAAAGAGGCACTTGTAAGTCAGACAAATATAAAATAACATTTATAATGAAATAACCACAAATGTCTTTTCTGTGCTCACATCATTATCAGTTTTATTCAACCCCCAAGTGACGTTCAATCTTAGTACTTAGTACAACATCCTTTTCCAGTTATAACAGCTTTTAAACGTGAAGCATAGCTTGACACAAGTGTCTTGCAGCGATCTACGGGTATCTTCGCCCATTCTTCATGGGCAAAAGCCTCCAGTTCAGTCACATTCTTAGGCTTGCGCGCTGCAACTGCTTTCTTTAAGTCCCACCAGAGGTTCTCAATCGGATTTAAGTCTGGTGACTGCGATGGCCACTTCAAAATGTTCCAGCCTTTAATCTGCACCCATGCTCTAGTGGACTTGGAAGTATGCTTGGGATCATTGTCCTGTTGAAAGGTCCAACGTCTCCCAAGCCTCAGGTTTGTGACGGACTGCATCACATTTTCATCCAATATCTCCTGGTACTGAAGAGAATTCATGGTACCTTGTACACGCTGAAGCTTCCCTGTACCTGTAGAAGCAAAACAGCCCCAAAGCATGCTTCACAGTAGGCAAGGTGTTCTTTTCTTCATAGGCCTTGTTCTTTCTCCTCCAAACATAGCGTTGATCCATGGGCCCAAACAGTTCCAATTTTGTTTCATCAGTCCACAGAACACTATCCCAAAACTTTTATGGTTTGTCCACATGACTTTTGGCATACTGCAGTCGACTCTTCTTATTCTTTGGAGACAGCAAGCGGGTGCGCCTGGGAGTTCTGGCATGGAGGCCTTCATTACGCAGTGTGCGCCTTATTGTCTGAGCTGAAACTTCAGTACCCACATCTGACAAATCTTTTTTCAGTTCCTCAGCAGTCACACGGGGACTTTTCTCCACTTTGCGCTTCAGGTAGCGCACAGCAGTCGAAGTCAGCATCTTCTTTCTGCCACGACCAGGTAGCGTTTCAACAGTGCCCTTTGCCTTGAATTTGCGGATGATGCTTCCTATGGGGTCTCTTGGTATGTTTAACATCTTTGCAATCTTCTTATAGCCATTGCCCTTCCTGTGAAGAGAAATCACCTCTTCTCTTGTCTTCCTGGACCATTCTCTTGACTTCACCATGTTTGTAAACACACCAGTAAATGTCTAGAATGAGCTGAGTATCACAGTCCTTTTAAATCTGCCTAATTGGTGCTTATTATGCTTGATTGCTGTTCCTTGACATCCACAGGTGTTTTCAATACCTGATCAAAAACACTTGAATGAACCTCTGTTCTTAAGAGTGGTAGTCTTTAAGGGGTTGAATAATTGTGTCAATGAAGAAATCACAAAAAAAACATTTAATACTGTATTACAAAAACAATTGATGTCATTTTAGTTGCATTTGGTTCTTTAAAAAGTCCTTGTAAGATTTCATTCTGAACACAATTACAAATGTACACTAAATTCCCTAAAACCCTTTACAGCATTGGGGGTTGAATAATTTTGAACACAACTGTAGCTATAGTTACAGTTGGCATACTTGGGAATCTATTCTTGTCAAGTACATGACCTTACATTTCTTATTTCATAAATATGTGGATAACTTGTCCCTGAACAATTCCTCTTGCTTGTTAGCATTTGATGAACGAATGCATTTCATAGCAACAAAGTTGAATTAAAACCTGATTGTGCATTTTAAACATGTTTTGCTGTAGCATAAAGTTGCACAGTGGTTTTCAACTATTCTGTTGGGATCCTAAGCTCTGCCAGTGGCACATAAAGATTTCCCCTGTCAATTTTAGCTCTTTTATGTTTGTGAAGACCAAACAATAACATATTGGTTTATGCACTTTACACTATATTATTCCTACTCATAGCACAGATGGTTTTATGAAACATTACAAAATTCTCCCCTCTGGACAATTTCCCATAAAATATTTGAGATTGCTTAAAATAAAATGTAAGAATTATTGATTGCGTATATACAGTGTATAAAGTTGGAGATGTGAAAATATGTTAGGCATCTATGATATAGGCACACATTTGTTGACTTTTACAAATTATGCATGATGGTGACAGCTAAGGAATGTTATAAGGCCTATTCATCCAAACAGACCAATGTCTAAGTTTTAGTCTTTATAATACTATAGCTCTAAAAATAATTTTATTAAAAAACTTTAAAAATAACATTATTTATATAGCATTGACATATTCTGTAGCGCTTTACAATCAAAGAGTTCATGTACAAACAGAATCATATATTACACAGCAACAAACAAGTTAATTATTAAACTGCTGAGTAAGGACTCTGCTAGTGAGAGCTTACAACCTACAGTATGAGGAAATAGGGGTGGTACAAAGGTAAAAAATTATTGTTCTTAATTAGAGATGAGTGATTTTTTATTTGATTCGCCGCTTCGGTTCGATCTGAATTTATTCACGGTAAATTTCATAAAAATTCTACACCACTATAAAGGCTGGAGAGAGCCTTTATAGTGGTATAGAACACTGTGCCTTGCAAGTAAGTAGTCTTCTTTGGTAGTGAAATAATATTGTGAGTCTGTATGACATGCAGATGACAGGCATTGCTCTTAGAATCACTGCACACTTCACTTATTTGGGCCAAAAATGACCAAATAATTCAAGTATGAACTCGGCCTTACAGGTCGATGTTAGCGCCAAGAAGAAGCGCACTCTTTTTACACCGTCGTCAGGTGATTCAACATAGATGTCTACAGAACCTGTTCTATTAAACGCTATTAAGAGCCCCCCGACAGAGTGGAGAGGGTGTCAGAAGTAAGTTTGTGTTAACGACACTGATTATTTTGCCCTTCCTTTGATCCGTCAGAACAATAACCCACAAAAAATGGATCCTGTCTGTGGAGCATCCGCGGTCAGCATTTGTTCAGTAATCCATCAGTAATGCTAATGCAAAAAAAACAGGAGTGGATCCAAAACAGAGATGATACGTGAAGGGAATATATGCATGTCTTCTGTGTTTTGTACCCACTCCTGCTTTTGGCTACCAAATCACAAGCCAATTCTTTATTTTTTTTTGAACGGGGAGAAAAAACAACAACGTTTATTTAACAAACAGGACATTAATTTAACACACATAAAATACAACACAGAAGGGGCAAAACCACAAGATTTAAAAGAGAATCCAAAAAATATCTGTGACATCCAGTGTACTTTTTCCATAGACGGTGTCCGCTGCGGACAGTGACATTAGCTGCGCCACATCTCCAGTGTAAAGTGTGCGCATCCCAAAAATATCTGACATCCAGTGTACTTTTTCTGTAGACGGTGTCCGCTTCTGACAGTGAGATTACCAGCACCACATCTGCAGTGTAACGTGTGCGCTGAAAAAATGGATCTGTGACATACAGTGTACTTTTTCCATAGACGTTTTTTTTTGCTGTGGACAGTGACATTACCACCGCCACATCTGCAGTGTAACGTGTGCGCTGAAAAAATGTATCTGTAACATACAGTGTACTTTTTCCGTAGACGGTGTTTGCTTCTGACAGTGACATTACCAGGGCAACATCTGCAGTGTAACGTGTGCACTTAAAAAATGTATCTGTGATATACAGTGTACTTTGTCAATAGACGGTGTCCGCTTCTGACAGTGACATTAGCTGTGCTACATCCCCAGTATAAAGTGTGCGCATCCAAAAAATATCTGACATCCAGTGTACTTTTTCCGTAGACGGTGTCTGCTTCTGACAATGACATTACCATGGCCACATCTTCAGTGTAACGTGTGCAGTTAAAAAAAAATTCTGTGACATACAGTGTACTTTTTCCATAGACAGTGTCTACTGCGGACAGTGACATTACCAGCACCACATCTGCAGTGTAATGTGTGCACTTAAAAAATGTATCTGTGACATACAGTGTACTTTTTCAATAGATGGTGTCCGCTTCTGACAGTGACATTACCAGGGCCACATCTGCAGTGTAACGTGTGCGCTTAAAAAATTTGTCTGTGACATACAGTGTACTTTTTTGCGTAGACGCAGCGGACAGTGACATTACCGGTGGTACCTCTCCTGTATAACGTTTCATCATCCCAAATGCCTGTGACAATCCCTGTAATTTTTTATTAGCCGCTGGTGACAGAATTGACATTATCTGTGGGATATCTCCTGTGTGACGTTTCCACATCCCAAATACCTTTTTAAATTTGTTTGCGCATGCACTTCCAAATACTACGCTACTGTACATGTGACAGACTTTCAATGATATATAACATTTAATATGTAGAAGGCGAGCAGTAAGGGAAAGGGCAGTGGCCCTGATGCTGATGGTGCACGCAGAGGACGTGGCCCTGGGCACGGTGAAACTGTGCCTGCTGCCAGAGCACAAGAAAAACAATCATCCACGAGTTTGCAGGGCGGCGCAGGACACCACTCTTGATGTCAGACCAGTACGACCAGGTGGTCGGTTGGATTGCAGCAGATAATGCTTCCAGTCGGTTAAGCACAACCCTGTCTTCCACCAAGTCCAGTCTCAGTAGCTAAGAGTCTGCTCAACCCAATCCTCACCCTGATCCTCCTTCCTCCCACCATGGAGAGTCTGGGCAAACAAGTGATCCCACACTCAGATATTCCGAGGAGCTCTTTTCAGCACCATTCCTTGATTTTGCCCTCTCGCCAAGTACGCTTGAAGAGGGACAGATCTTGTACCCTGATTCCCAAACTCTTGAGCATCCACAATCACAAGAAGATGACGGTGGGGAACGTCAACTACTGTTTAATGAGGTGGATGATGATGAGACACAGTTGCCAATGAGTCAACTGCAATTATTGTCTAAAGAGGTTGATGAAGAGGATGAGACACAGTTGTCAATCACTGAGGTAGTGGATAGGTCAACAAGTCAGTAGGGTGTTTAGAGTGAGGAAGTGGGAGAGGAGGTGGTGGACAATGAAGTCACTGACCCAACCTGGGAAGGTGGAAAGCTGAGCGAGGACAGCAGTACAGAGGGGGAGGGATCTGCAGCACCACAACAGACTGGACGAGGCAGTAAGGTGGCAAAAGGGAGAAGGTGGGCCACACCAAATAGGCCCGCAACTGTTCCACGGAGCACCCCCTTGCGGAAATCTCCCTTGCCAAGGGGTAGGTGTTCCGCAGTCTGGCGCTTTTTTGAGGAAAGTGCGGATGACAAAAGAATTGTAATTTGCAACCTGTGCCAAAAACAAATAAGCAGGGGCATGAACACTAGCAACCTGACCACCACCAGGATGATCCGCCACATGGCATCCAAGCACCATAATAGGTGGGCTGAATGCCTGGGTCCACAATCTGTGTCTCCTGGTCACACCACTGCCTCCTCTTCCTCTGTGTTACGTGCTGGCCAATCCCATGTCGAAGGAGCAGGCCCGGATGCCTCCTGCCCTGCACCTGGACCTTCGCAAGCACCATCAACAAATCAACGACCACATCCACTTCAGTGTCCTAACACAGTGAACAAATGTCCTTACCCCAGGCATTTGAATGCAAGCACAAATACTCAGCCACACACCCACAGGCCATAGAACTAAATGTGCAGCTTTCCAAATTACTGGCCCTGGAAATGTTGCCATTTAGGCTTGTGGACACTGAGGCCTTATGCAGCCTGATGTCGGAGGCCTTCCCGCGTTACGCAGTCCCCAGCCGCCACTATTTTTTAAGGTGTGCCATGTCCACTTTACACCAACATGTTTCCCGTAACATCACACATGCCCTGACCAATGCAGTTACTGGGAAGGTCCACTTAACCATGGACACATGGACAAGTGCATTCGGCCAGGGACCCTACATTTCCCTGACAGCACACCGGGTGAATGTTTTGGAGGCCGGGAGCGAGTCGTACCCTGAGATGGCTCAGGTGCAACCCACACCAAGGATTGCGGGCACTACGTACTTCAATCAAGGTGCTACTGATGCCAAGGATTGCTGGCCCTATGTCGATCAGGGTTTCCACCAGCACCTACATTAGTGACTCCAACCTACAGTTCTCCTCCGCCTCCACTTCCACCTCCAAATTAATCGCGTGTAGCACCAGTCAGTCATCAGTCGGTAGCTGGGAGCAGTGTAGCACTACAGTGGGGAATCGGCAACAGGCCGTACTCAAGCTGTCATGCTTGGGGGACAAACAGCACACTGCCACATTGCTGTGGCAGGGGCTAAGAGACCAGACTGAGCTGTGGCTCCCGCCAATCAACCTACAACCAGGCATGGTTGTATCTGATAACGACCGTAACTTGTTGGCAGCTTTGGAGCTCAGCAAGCTCATACACATCCCATGCCTAGCCCACGTCTTAAACTTAGTGGTTCAGCGGATTCTCAAAACCTACGCCAATTTGACTGAGCTACTGGTAAAGGTGCGCTGCGTGTGTGCACATTTCCGCAAGTTATCGACAGCTTCAGCCGGTCAATCAACGCTGCAGCAGCACTTGAAATTGCCAGCTCACTGGCTGTTGTGCGACGTGAGCACGTGCTGTAACTCCACGTTCCACATGTTGGCCAGGCTTTGTGAGCAGCAGAGGGCAGTAGTGGAATGCCAGCTGCAACATGGTTGTTGCCTTTCCAGTCAGCATCCGCTATTCATAAGTGAGGAGTAGGCATGGATGTCTGACCTATGTGAGGTTTTAAGAAACTTTGAGGAATCAACACAGATGGTGAGCGGCGATAACACTATTATCAGCGTAACCATCCCACTTCTGTGTCTACTCAAATGCTCGCTGCTCACAATTAAGGAAGACGCTTTGCATGTGGAAGAGGTGGAAATGGGGGAAGACATTACACAGGGTGATAGCCAGACCACCCTCGCGAATTGGATGATGAAGAGGAGGAGGAGCAGGAGACGTTGCCTACGTCTGCTACAGAGGGTAGTACCCATGGAAGTTTAATTCCATCTGTTCAGCGTGGGTGGGCAGAAGAGGAGGAAGAGGATGAGGAGATTGAGAGTGATCCTCCTGATAACGATAGAGAAGTCTTGCCTGTTGGTACTCTGGCACACATGGCTGACTTCATGTTAGGCTGCCTTTCCAGCGACCCGCGTGTTATATGCATTTTAGAAAACACAGATTACTGGTTGTTCACCCTTCTCGACCCCCGCTACAAAGAGAACTTTTCATCTCTTATTCCTTTTGGTGGAGAGGATGAGCAAAACGGTGCAATACCAGAAGATCCTTGTTGAAAAATTGCTTCAAGAATTTCCATCTGACAACGCTGGCGGCAGAGTCCGTAGTTCCTTGGCCAACCGAGGAGGGAAGACAAGGGGAACACACAGCAGTTCCAACAGAGGCAGGGCAACACTCTCCAAAGCCTGGGACAGTTTCAAGACCCCACCAACACCCTCACCCTGATGCGCGGCCTAGTGTCACAAGGAGGGGAAAATTTGGGAAGATGGTGAAGAAGTACATAGCAGCGTCCTGAATGATCCCTCAGTGCCTTATAACTACTGGGTGTACAAGCTGGAAACGTGGCATGAACTGGCGCTTTACGCCTTGGAGGTGCTGGCCTGCACTGCCAGCAGCGTTTTTTCTGAGCAGGTATTTAGTGCTGCTGGTGGCATTATAACAGATAAGCATATCCGCCTGTCAACTGAAAATGCTGACAGGTTGTCTCTTATAAAATGAACAAGACCTTGATTGACCATGACTTCTCGACTCCACCAGAGGAAAGCTGATGAACATAAAGGCACTTTAAATGTGTTTTTTATAATGTACTGAATACACTGTATTCCCATGCACCCCTTCCACCACAAACAAGGGAATATGGTTGAATCATCCTTTTCTCATCCTCCTTCTCCTCTTCCATAATATCAACATGCTTATTCGTCACATATAATTCCCTTGCATATATATGCCCCTTGCATATAATGTTTTACAGGGACAGCTCAGCTGCAGGCCCTCGTATATAATTTGTTACAGTGTCAGCTCACCAGCAGGCCTTCACCTACAATGTTTTACAGGGTCAGCTCACCAGCAGGCCCTCGTATATAATTTTTTACAGGGTCAGCTCACCAGCAGGCCCTTTCATATAATATTTTACAAGGTCAGCTCACCAGCAGGCCCTCGCATATAATTTCTTACAGGGTCAACTCACCAGCAGGCCCTCACCTACAATCTTTTACAGGGTCAGCTCACCAACAGACCCGCACCTCAAAAATTTTACAGAGTAAGCTCACCAGCAGGCCCTTGCATATAACGTTTTATAGAGTCAGCTCACCAGCAGGCCCTGGCATATAATTTTTTAGAGGGTCATCTCACCAGCAGGCCCTCACCTACAATATTTTACAGGGTCATCTCACCTGAAGGCCCTCGCATATAAATTTTTAGAGGGTCAGCTCACCAGCAGGCCCTCACCTACAATGTTTTACAGGGTCAGCTCACCAGCAGGCCCTAGTTAATAATTTTTTAGAGGGTCAGCTCACTAGCAGGCCTTCAACTACAATCTTTTACAGGGTCAGCTCACCTGAAGGCCCTCGCATATAATGTTTTAGAGAGTCAGCACACCTGCAGGCCCTCACCTAAAACCTTTTAGAGGGTCAGCTCACCAGCAGGCCCTCGTATATAATTTTTTACAGGGTTAGCTCACCAGCAGGCCCTCACCTACAATCTTTTACAGGGTCAGCTCACCAGCAGGCCCGCACCTAAAATCTTTTACAAGGTTAGCTCACCAGCAGGCCCACACCTCAAATATTTTACAGGGTTAGCTCACCTGCAGGCCCTCACCTAATTTTACCTAATAGGTAATTTGCGCTCATGCTGCCATGCTTGGATGTGGAAGCCGTAGACATTTCTCACGCTCTCTCTCCGGAATCGAACCATGATTCCCCATTCCCCGTGGTCACCATGGTTTGTGCTGAAAATAACATCAAAATTTGTTCCAAATGTTTTCACTTAGTGCATAGGCTTTATAAGTGTAGGAGTCCCACTACATGAACAATTGTACCATGATGTGAATGAGGCCCTTTTTTATGTGATATACAGGATGTATCAGAGTGCTTCTTCCTTGTAATTTTTGTTACAGATGTCCCGAACTATTCGCCGGCGAACATAGCTTGTTCGCGTTCGCCGTGGCGGGCGAACATATGCGATGTTCGGTCCGCCCCCTATACATCATCATTGAGCAAACTTTGACCCTGTACCTCACAGTCAGCAGACACATTCCAGCCAATCAGTATACCCTCCCTCCCAGACCCTCCCACCTCCTATCAAAAAGCAAGGACAGCATCCATCTTAGATTCATTCTGTAGCTGCAGTGTCACAAATTTGACTAAGTTGTAATCGCAATGCGATTAATACAGGTTATATTAATCGCATTGCAAATTCAACTTAGAGCTGGGTTCCTAATGGTTGTATTGCTAGAATATAACGAAAATTGAGAATATAGTGCTATATTCGTTATATTCGTCAATTCTAGCAATACAACCATTAGGAACTCAGATCTAAGTTGTAGTCGCAATGCGATTAATACAGGTTATATTAATCGCATTGCGAATTCAACTTAGAGCTGGGTTCCTAATGGTTGTATTGCTAGAATATAACGAAGATTGAGAATATAGTGCTATATTTGTTATATTCGTCAATTCTAGCAATACAACCATTAGGAACTTAGCTCTAAGTTGTAATCGCAATGCGATTAATACAGGTTATATTAATCGCATCGCGAATTCAACTTACCACACTCTGCGTCAACTACGTAATTTTCCATGGGAGTTTTGCCATGGATCCCCCTCCAGCATGCCACAGTCCAGGTGTTAGTCCCCTTGAAACAACTTTTCCATCACTATTGTGGCCAGAAAGAGTCCCTGTGGGTTTTAAAATTCGCCAGTCTATTGAAGTCTATGGCGGTTTGCCCGTTCGCGGAAGTTCGCGTTCGCCGTTTGCGAATGGAAAATTTTATGTTCGAGACATCTCTAATTTTTGGCAGCAGTTGCACTTTATGTACAAGTAAATATACAGGAAAGAATGTTTCCTAACAATTTTTCATCTAAAATCGATTTTATCTTCGGTTTTGTGTGTATTATTGTCAGTCTGTAAAAGTGGCGTACTACACGGACAGCATCATTCCCAGCAGCGACCTGGGAGTCCAAGATGCTTTTTTATCCAAGTCTTTTACGAGTGAATTATTTGCTAACATACGCGTTAAAGAATCCTGGTAAAGAATCCTGGTTATTTTACTCAATCTTGTCAGTACAAATGTCCAGTGAATGAATCACTGGATTATAAATAACCAGGATTCTTTACTGCGAGTGAAACCACTGAGGAAGAAGTAGGATCTACTTCGAAACGCGTCTAGTAGCAGATAATTCATTCACAAAAGACTTGGATAAAAAAGCATGGCCATGCATTATAGGAGAAGTTGAAATATGAATCAAATGAATCTACATGAAATACCTCTACAACTATAGACCAGCATAAAGGTAGCCTTTAATCTTGTGGGAGTTAGAGCGGGACATACAGAAAGGTAACCTCTCATCTCGCGGGAGTTAGAGCGGGACACGAGACTCCGAAGATACACTGCCAGCTGTACCCGTCTGCTCTATCCGCATCAAGAGAGGTAAGCACTCACACGTGGGACGCCAGAGAGTAGAAGTTTGCGCTACTAAACAATGAGTATGGACAACTAACATATTTATCAATTGTATGTCCACTATTCCATATTATGACAACTAAGAAGTATTAACAATACGCGGATTGTGCAAGTAGAAATTACTTACTGTCATCCATATGGTTTCAATATTCTCCTATTAACTTCAAATTGGTGGTTATTAGGGATGAGCGAACCCGAACTGTACATTTTCGTAAAAGTCCGGGTTTGTGTTCGGTGTTCGGCGCTTTCTTGGCGCTTTTTGAAAGGCTGCAAAGCATCATACTACTTGCCCCAAGAGGCCATCACAGCCTTGCCTACTATTGGCATGGCTGTGATTGGCCAGTGCAGCATGTGACCCAGCCTCTATATAAGCTTGGGTCACGTTGCGCTGCACGTCACTCTGCTGATTCAAGCATAGGGAGAGGTTGCAGCTGCGACGTTAGGGCGAGATTAGGCAGATTAACTCCTCCAAAAGACTTCATTCTGTGATCGATCTGCAGCTGTGGATCATTGAAGTGCTAATATTGACTTGCTCACTTTTTTGAGGCTGCCCAGAGCGTTTTTAGATCACTTTTTTTCTGAGGTGATCGGCGGCCATTTTGTGACTTGTGGTGCGCCAGCACAAGCTATCACCAAGTGTATTTAACCATCAATAGTGTGGTTATTTTGTGCTATATCCTACATCAGCTGCAGGCTGAGCCTGTGTCACCGAAGTGCATTTAACCATCAACAGTCTGGTTATTTTTTGGCCATATACTACATCTGGTGCAGGCTGAGCCTGTGTCACCGAAATGCATTTAACCATCAACAGTCTGGTTATTTTTTGGCCATATACTACATCTGGTGCAGGCTAAGCCTGTGTCACCCAAGTGCATTTAACCATCAACAGTGTGGTTATTTTTTGGCCATATACTACATCAGGGGCAAGTTGAGCCTGTCACCCAGCGCCTAAAAAATAGACCTGACATTTCTATTCAACCAAATCTGTACTGTTTTAGCTGGTCAAGTTATTTGTAGTGACCGTAAAAGCACACTTTTTGTTCTGGGTTGAAAAACTATTCCCAAATTTGCCATTCTCAAAATAACTAGTTTCTGGTATATGAGGCCTACTTGAAATCTATCCCAAAAAGGATATCTTACATTGAAGGTGCTGATAGTGTCATTCAGAAAAACCTAAGACACACGCTACCGTGCAGATAGAAGTCTGATTCTGTGATTAAACCTATACCTGTCACACAGTGCAAAAAAAAAACAGGCCTGACATTTCTATTCAACCAAATCTGTACTGTTTTAGCTGGTCAAGTTATTTGTAGTGACCGTAAAAGCAGACTTTTTGTTCTGGGTTGAAAAACTATTCCCAAATTTGCCATTCTCAAAATAACTAGTTTCTGGTATATGAGGCCTACTTGAAATCTATCCCAAAAAGGATATCTTACATTGAAGGTGCTGATAGTGTCATTCAGAAAAACCTAAGACACACGCTACCGTGCAGATAGAAGTCTAATTCTGTGATTAAACCTATACCTGTCACATAGCACAAAAAAAAAACAGGCCTGACATTTCTATTCAACCAAATCTGTAGTGTTTTATCTGGTCAAGTTATTTGTAGTGACCGTAAAAGCAGACTTTTTGTTCTGGGTTGAAAAACTATTCCCAAATTTGCCAGTCTCAAAATAACTAGTTTCTGGTATATGAGGCCTACTTGAAATCTATCCCAAAAAGGATATCTTACATTGAAGGTGCTGATAGTGTCATTCAGAAAAACCTAAGACCCACGCTACCGTGCAGATAGAAGTCTAATTCTGTGATTAAACCTATACCTGTCACATAGCGCAAAAAAAAAAACAGGCCTGACATTTCTATTCAACCAAATCTGTACTGTTTTAGCTGGTCAAGTTATTTGTAGTGACCGTAAAAGCAGACTTTTTGTTCTGGGTTGAAAAACTATTCCCAGATTTGCCATTCTCAAAATAACTAGTTTCTGGTATATGAGGCCTACTTAAAATCTATCCCAAAAAGGATATCTTACATTGAAGGTGCTGATAGTGTCATTCAGAAAAACCTAAGACACACGCTACCGTGCAGATAGAAGTCTGATTCTGTGATTAAACCTATAGCTGTCACACAGCGCAAAAAAAAACAGGCCTGACATTTCTGAAGCGAGGCATTAACGTTCTGAACCTTAGCACAACCTGCATGACCAGGCACCTGCATGCAAAGCATGAACTGCAGTGGAGTAAACACCTTAAAAACAAGAAAGTCACTCAGGCTCCCCCTGCTACCTCTTCTGCTGCTGCCGCCTCGGCCTCTTCTGCTGCTGCCGCCGCCTCGGCCTCTTCTGCTGCTGCTGCCGCCGCCTCGGCCTCTTCCTCTGCCTCTGGAGGATTGTTGGCACCTGCCGCCCAGCAAACATGGGATGTACCACCAACACCACCACCTGCGTCACCAAGCATCTCAACCATGTCACACGGCAGCGTTCAGCTCTCCATCTCACAAACATTTGAGAGAAAGCGTAAATTCCCACCTAGATCCCTGGCCCTGAATACCAGCATTTCTAAACTACTGGCCTATGAAATGCTGTCATTTAGGCTGGTGGACACACACAGCTTAAAACAGCTCATGTCACTTGCTGTCCCACACTATGTTGTTCCCAGCCGCCACTACTTCTCCAAGAGAGCCGTGCCTTCCCTGCACAAACAAGTGTCCGATAAAATCAAGTGTGCACTGCGCAACGCCATCTGTGGCAAGGTCCACCTAACCACAGATACGTGGACCAGTAAGCACGGCCAGGGACGCTATATCTCCCTAACTGCACACTGGGTAAATGTAGTGGCGGCTGGGCCCCAGGCGGAGAGCTGTTTGGCGCACGTCCTTCCGCCGCCAAGGATCGCAGGGCAACATTCTTTGCCTCCTGTCTCCTCCTCCTCCTACTCAGCCTCCTCCTCCTCTTCTTCCACCTGCTCATCCAGTCAGTCACACACCTTCACCACCAACTTCAGCACAGCCCGGGGTAAACGTCAGCAGGCCATTCTGAAACTCATATGTTTGGGGGACAGGCCCCGCACCGCACAGGAGTTGTGGCTGGGTATAGAACAACAGACCGACGAGTGGTTGCTGCCGGTGAGCCTCAAGCCCGGCCTGGTGGTGTGCGATAATGGGCGAAATCTCGTTGCAGCTCTGGGACTAGCCGGTTTGACGCACATACCTTGCATGGCGCATGTGATGAATTTGGTGGTGCAGAAGTTCATTCGCAACTACCCCGACATGTCAGAGCTGCTGCATAAAGTGCGGGCCGTCTGTTCGCGCTTCCGGCGTTCACACCCTGCCGCTGCTCGCCTGTCTGCGCTACAGCGTAACTTCGGCCTTCCCGCTCACCGCCTCATATGCGACGTACCCACCAGGTGGAACTCCACCTTGCATATGCTGGACAGACTGTGCGAGCAGCAGCAGGCCATAGTGGAGTTTCAGCTGCAGCACGCACGGGTCAGTCGCACTGTGGATCAGACACACTTTACCACCAATGACTGGGCCTCCATGCGAGACCTGTGTGCCCTGTTGCGTTGTTTCGAGTACTCCACCAACATGGCCAGTGGCGATGACGCCGTTATCAGCGTTACAATACCACTTCTATGTCTCCTTGAGAAAACACTTAGGGCGATGATGGAAGAGGAGGTGGCCCAGGAGGAAGAGGAGGAAGAGGCGTCATTTTTAGCACTTTCAGGCCAGTCTCTTCGAAGTGACTCAGAGGGAGGTTTTTTGCAACACCAGAGGCCAGGTACAAATGTGGCCAGACAGGGCCCACTACTGGAGGACGAGGATGAGGAGGAGGTAGAGGAGGATGAGGATGAAGCATGTTCACAGCGGGGTGGCACCCAAAGCAGCTCGGGCCCATCACTGGTGCGTGGCTGGGGGGAAACACAGGACGATGACGATACGCCTCCCACAGAGGACAGCTTGTCCTTACCTCTGGGCAGCCTGGCACACATGAGCGACTACATGCTGCAGTGCCTGCGCAACGACAGCAGAGTTGCCCACATTTTAACGTGTGCGGACTACTGGGTTGCCACCCTGCTGGATCCCCGGTACTAAGACAATGTGCCCACCTTACTTCCTACACTGGAGCGTGATAGGAAGATGCGTGAGTACAAGCGCACGTTGGTAGACGCGCTACTGAGAGCATTCCCAAATGTCACAGGGGAACCAGTGGAAGCCCAAGGCGAAGGCAGAGGAGGAGCAAGAGGTCGCCAACGCAGCTGTGTCACGGCCAGCTCCTCTGAGGGCAGGGTTAGCATGGCAGAGATGTGGAAAAGTTTTGTCAACACGCCACAGCTAATTGCACCACCACCTGATACGGAACGTGTTAGCAGGAGGCAACATTTCACTAACATGGTGGAACAGTACCTGTGCACACCCCTCCACGTACTGACTGATGGTTCGGCCCCATTCAACTTCTGGGTCTCCAAATTGTCCACGTGGCCAGAGCTAGCCTTTTATGCCTTGGAGGTGCTGGCCTGCCCGGCGGCCAGCGTTTTGTCTGAACGTGTATTCAGCACGGCAGGGGGCGTCATTACAGACAAACGCAGCCGCCTGTCTACAGCCAATGTGGACAAGCTGACGTTCATAAAAATGAACCAGGCATGGATCCCACAGGACCTGTCCATCCCTTGTGCAGATTAGATATTAACTACCTCCCCTTAACAATATATTATTCTACTCCAGGGCACTTCCTTATTCAATACTATTTTTAATTTCATTTTACCATTATATTGCGGGGCAACCCAAAGTTGAATGAACCTCTCCTCTGTCTGGGTGCCGGGGCCTAAATGTGTGACAGTGGCCTGTTCCAGTGGTGGGTGACGTGAAGCCTGATTCTCTGCTATGACATGAAGACTTATTCTGTGCTGACATGAAGCCAGATTCTCTGTTACGCGACCTCTCTCCTCTGCCTGGGTGCCTGGGCCTAAATATGTGACAGTGGCCTGTTCCAGTGGTGGGTGACGTGAAGCCTGATTCTCTGCTATGACATGAAGACAGATTCTGCGCTGACATAAGGCCAGATTCTCTGTTACGGGACCTCTCTCCTCTGCCTGGGTGCCTGGGCCTAAATGTGTGAAAGTGGCCTGTTCCAGTGGTGGGTGACGTGAAGCCTGATTCTCTGCTATGACATGAAGACTTATTCTGTGCTGACATGAAGCCAGATTCTCTGTTACGCGATCTCTCTCCTCTGCCTGGGTGCCTGGGCCTAAATATGTGACAGTGGCCTGTTCCAGTGGTGGGTGACGTGAAGCCTGATTCTCTGTTATGACATGAAGACAGATTCTGCGCTGACATAAGGCCAGATTCTCTGTTACGGGACCTCTCTCCTCTGCCTGGGTGCCTGGGCCTAAATGTGTGACAGTGGCCTGTTCCAGTGGTGGGTGACGTGAAGCCTGATTCTCTGCTATGACATGAAGACTTATTCTGTGCTGACATGAAGCCAGATTCTCTGTTACGCGACCTCTCTCCTCTGCCTGGGTGCCTGGGCCTAAATATGTGACAGTGGCCTGTTCCAGTGGTGGGTGACGTGAAGCCTGATTCTCTGCTATGACATGAAGACAGATTCTGCGCTGACATAAGGCCAGATTCTCTGTTACGGGACCTCTCTCCTCTGCCTGGGTGCCTGGGCCTAAATGTGTGACAGTGGCCTGTTCCAGTGGTGGGTGACGTGAAGCCTGATTCTCTGCTATGACATGAAGACAGATTCTGCGCTGACATAAGGCCAGATTCTCTGTTACGGGACCTCTCTCCTCTGCCTGGGTGCCTGGGCCTAAATGTGTGACAGTGGCCTGTTCCAGTGGTGGGTGACGTGAAGCCTGATTCTCTGCTATGACATGAATACAGATTCTGTGCTGACATAAGGCCAGATTCTCTGTTACGGGACCTCTCTCCTCTGCCTGGGTGCCTGGGCCTAAATGTGTGACAGTGGCCTGTTCCAGTGGTGGGTGACGTGAAGCCTGATTCTCTGCTATGACATGAAGACAGATTCTGCGCTGACATAAGGCCAGATTCTCTGTTACGGGACCTCTCTCCTCTGCCTGGGTGCCTGGGCCTAAATGTGTGACAGTGGCCTGTTCCAGTGGTGGGTGACGTGAAGCCTGATTCTCTGCTATGACATGAAGACTTATTCTGTGCTGACATGAATCCAGATTCTCTGTTACGCGACCTCTCTCCTCTGCCTGGGTGCCTGGGCCTAAATATGTGACAGTGGCCTGTTCCAGTGGTGGGTGACGTGAAGCCTGATTCTCTGCTATGACATGAAGACAGATTCTGCGCTGACATAAGGCCAGATTCTCTGTTACGGGACCTCTCTCCTCTGCCTGGGTGCCTGGGCCTAAATGTGTGACAGTGGCCTGTTCCAGTGGTGGGTGACGTGAAGCCTGATTCTCTGCTATGACATGAAGACAGATTCTGCGCTGACATAAGGCCAGATTCTCTGTTACGGGACCTCTCTCCTCTGCCTGGGTGCCTGGGCCTAAATGTGTGACAGTGGCCTGTTCCAGGGCTGGGTGACGTGAAGCCTGATTCTCTGCTATGACATGAAGACAGATTCTGCGCTGACATAAGGCCAGATTCTCTGTTACGGGACCGCTCTCCTCTGTCTGGGTGCCGGGGCCTAAATATGTGACAGTGGCCTCTTCCAGTGGTGGGTGACATGAAGCCAGATTCTCTGCTATGGCATGAAGAGACTGATTCTCTGCTGACATAAAGCCAGATTCTTTGCTATGGCATGAAGAGACTGATTCTCTGCTGACGTGAAGCCAGATTCTCTGCTATGGGACCTCTGTCCAATTGATATTGGGTCATTTTTATTTTTTTAATTTTTATTTTAATTCATTTCCCTATCCACATTTGTTTGCAGGGGATTTACCTACATGTTGCTGCCTTTTGCAGCCCTCTAGCTCTTTCCTGGTGTTGTTTTAAAGCCTTTTTAGTGCCCAAAAGTTCGGGTCCCCATTGACTTTAATGGGGTTCGGGTACGGGACGAAGTTCGGTTCGGGTTCGGATCCCGAACTCGAACATTTCCGGGAAGTTCGGCCGAAATTCTCGAACCCGAACATCCAGGTGTTCGCTCAACTCTAGTGGTTATACATATACAGTACAGACCAAAAGTTTGGACACACCTTCTCATTCAAAGAGTTTTCTTTATTTTCATGACTATGAAAATTGTAGATTCACACTGAAGGCATCAAAACTATGAATTAACACATGTGGTATTATATACAGGGAGTGCAGAATTATTAGGCAAGTTGTATTTTTGAGGATTAATTTTATTATTGAACAACAACCATGTTCTCAATGAACCCAAAAAACTCATTAATATCAAAGCTGAATATTTTTGGAAGTAGTTTTTAGTTTGTTTTTAGTTTTAGCTATTTTAGGGGGATATCTGTGTGTGCAGGTGACTATTACTGTGCATAATTATTAGGCAACTTAACAAAAAACAAATATATACCCATTTTAATTATTAATTTTTACCAGTGAAACAAATATAACATCTCAACATTCACAAATATATATTTCTGACATTCAAAAACAAAACAAAAACAAATCAGTGACCAATATAGCCACCTTTCTTTGCAAGGACACTCAAAAGCCTGCCATCCATGGATTCTGTCAGTGTTTTGATCTGTTCACCATCAACATTGCGTGCAGCAGCAACCACAGCCTCCCAGACACTGTTCAGAGAGGTGTACTGTTTTCCCTCCTTGTAAATCTCACATTTGATGATGGACCACAGGTTCTCAATGGGGTTCAGATCAGGTGAACAAGGAGGCCATGTCATTAGATTTTCTTCTTTTATACCCTTTCTTGCCAGCCACGCTGTAGAGTACTTGGACGCGTGTGATGGAGCATTGTCCTGCATGAAAATCATGTTTTTCTTGAAGGATGCAGACTTCTTCCTGTACCACTGCTTGAAGAAGGTGTCTTCCAGAAACTGGCAGTAGGACTGGGAGTTGAGCTTGACTCCATCCTCAACCCGAAAAGGCCCCACAAGCTCATCTTTGATGATACCAGCCCAAACCAGTACTCTACCTCCACCTTGCTGGCGTCTGAGTCGGACTGGAGCTCTCTGCCCTTTACCAATCCAGCCACGGGCCCATCCATCTGGCCCATCAAGACTCACTCTCATTTCATCAGTCCATAAAATATTAGAAAAATCAGTCTTGAGATATTTCTTGGCCCAGTCTTGACGTTTCAGCTTGTGTGTCTTGTTCAGTGGTGGTCGTCTTTCAGCCTTTCTTACCTTGGCCATGTCTCTGAGTATTGCACACCTTGTGCTTTTGGGCACTCCAGTGATGTTGCAGCTCGGAAATATGGCCAAACTGGTGGCAAGTGGCATCTTGGCAGCTGCACGCTTGACTTTTCTCAGTTCATGGGCAGTTATTTTGCACCTTGGTTTTTCCACACGCTTCTTGCGACCCTGTTGACTATTTTGAATGAAACGCTTGATTGTTCGATGATCACGCTTCAGAAGCTTTGCAATTTTAAGAGTGCTGCATCCCTCTGCAAGATATCTCACTATTTTTGACTTTTCTGAGCCTGTCAAGTCCTTCTTTTGACCCATTTTGCCACCTAATATAGGGTGTTGATGTCATTAGACCACACCCCTTCTCATTACAGAGATGCACATCACCTAATATGCTTAATTGGTAGTAGGCTTTCGAGCCTATACAGCTTGGAGTAAGACAACATGTATAAAGAGGATGATGTGGTCAAAATACTAATTTGCCTAATAATTCTGCACTCCCTGTAGTCATGAAAATAAAGAAAACTCTTTGAATGAGAAGGTGTGTCCAAACTTTTGGTCTGTACTGTATATATATATATATATATATATATATATATACACACATCTATGGTATAAAATAAAGGTCTGTATCCTGGCAAGCTCTCCTATAGTATACCAATAGAGACTATATACCTATACTAGTGGACGTTTGGATTGACCAACATAAAATATAGACTGGTCTATGGAACAATTAAAGAAGCCTGCAAAAAAACCATATTTAACAGGATTTATAGAGCACTTTATACTGCAGAAGAAATATTTTTGTACCTTTATCCATACTTAAATCTGTACCATGAGCCATGGCTCTTTAGGGTTGATGGGGTGACTATTTACAGTGATGCTGCATAGTTAGGAAATGAGAGAAATCTAACTTCTACACCAATTTACAGTTGTGATAGTATTATATATTTTTTTTTAACCCTTTAATTTCCTTTTAATATAATATTTGTACTTTTGTACATACCTAGAAGTTTATTAAAGTTTGTTCTGCTTTTTAACAATATTTTCACGTGACTCCAATTGTACGAGTGCCTGTCTACTCTTAAAATTCTTACTGTATGCCTTACTTTGAAAGGGTGATTCAAAACAGACAAGAGCACCAAACCACGGCAACAGAGAGTGAGCCGTCTCACAACCATTTCAAATTATCAGATACAACCATGCCTGGTTCTAGGTTGAGTGGCGAGAGCCACAGCCCAGTCTGGTCTCTTGTCCCTTGCCACAGCTCTGCGGCGGTGTGCTGTTTGTCACCTAAGCATATCAGCTTCAGCACGGCCTGTTGCAGCTTCCCCACTGCAGTGCTACACTGCTTCCAGCTACCGACTGATGACTGTCTGGTGCTGCACGCGGATAAATCGGAGGTGTAAATGGAGGAGGAGGCGGAGGAGGATAAGTGGGGTTTATAGCCAATAATGTAGGTGCTGGCGGAGACCTTGATTGAAGTACGTAGTGCCCGCAATCCTTGGTGTGGGTTGCACCTGAGCCATCTCAGGGTACGACTCGCTCCCGGCCTCCAAAACATTCACCCGGTGTGCTGTCAGGGAAATGTAGCGTCCCTGGCCGAATGCACTTGTCCATGTGTCCATGGTTAAGTGGCCCCTGCCAGTAACTGCATTGGTCAGGGCACGTGTGATGTTACGGGACACATGTTGGTGTAAAGCGGGCACGGCACACCTTGAAAAATAGTGGCGGCTGGGGACTACGTAATGTGGGACGGCCACCAACATCAGGCGGCGGAATGCATCAGTGTCCACAAGCTAAAAGGCAACATTTCCAGGGGCAGTAATTTGGAAAGCTGCACATTTAGTGCTATGGACTGTGGGTGGGTGGCTGGATATTTTCGCTTGCATTCAAAGGCCTGGGGTAAGGACCTTTGTACGCTGCGCTGGGACATGGATGTGGATGTGGTCGCTGATGGTTCTTGCGAAGGTCAAGGTGCAGGGCGGGAGGCATCCGGGCCTGCACCTTCAACAGGGGATTGGCCAGCACATTACATAGGGGAAGAGGAGGCAGTGGTGTGACCCGCAGACACAGATTGTAGACCCAGGCGTTCGTACCAATTATCACGGTGCTTGGATGCCATGTGGCGGATCATGCTGGCAGTGGTGAGGTTCCTAGTGTTCACGCCCTGACTCATTTTTGTATGGCACAGGTTGTAAACTACTATTCCTTTGTCATTCGCACTTTCCTTAAAAAAGCGCCATACTGCGGAGCATCTACTCCTTGGCAAGGGAGATTTTCTCAAGGGGGTGCTCCGTGGAACAGTTGTGGGCCTGTTTGGTGTGGCCCGCCTTCTCCCTTTTTCTACCCCACTGCCTCCTCCAGCCTGTTGTGGTGCTGCAGATCCTTCTGCCTCTGTACTGCTGTCCTCGCTCGGCTTTCCACCTTCCCAGGTTGGGTCAGTGACCTCATCGTCCACCACCTCCTCTTCCACTTCCTCACTTTGATCATCCTCCTGATTTGTTGACCTAATCACAGCCTCAGTGATTGACAACTGTATCTTATCCTCTTCATCAACCTCTTGAGAGTAATTGCGGTTGACTCATTGGCAACTGTGTCTCATCATCATCCACGCATGGCAATCCGGTCAGTTTCTGGCCCCAAATTATAGTCTTACGCCAGAATACATGGCGAGGACTGTATATCCAACATGGAAAATGTATGTGTATACCTAAGGTTGGTTAATTGTGGTATTCTTTGCCTACTGTGGCTACTTGCTAGGTTTATATTGGGAGGGGCATTAACTTCCGGTTTGGGCCTTCCTTACCCTGCACGCCACCCCCATGTGCTATTTAAATTTCATTTAAATACCCATTAAAGGGGAAGCTCACCTAAAAGGAACATCTCCTTTTGAAGTACTGGAGACCTCTTTGAAAAGACCCCTGAAGGTAAAAAATGTTCTAATACATTGCTAAAAATGGAACTTAAACCTGCTTGTAGTGAGGATTGGGTTGATATAATGATTCATTTAGTAAATATTATAGGGCACTGTCTACAAGTGGAATATACACTCACCTAAAGAATTATTAGGAACACCTGTTCTATTTCTCATTAATGCAATTATCTAGTCAACCAATCACATGGCAGTTGCTTCAATGCATTTAGGGGGGTGGTCCTGGTCAAGACAATCTCCTGAACTCCAAACTAAATATCAGAATGGGAAAGAAAGGTGATTTAAGCAATTTTGAGCGTGGCATGGTTGTTGGTGCCAGTCGGGCCGGTCTGAGTATTTCACAACCTGCTCAGTTACTGGGATTTTCACGCACAACCATTTCTAGGGTTTACAAAGAATGGTGTGAAAAGGGAAAAACATCCAGTATGCGGCAGTCCTGTGGGCAAAAATGCCTTGTGGATGCTAGAGGTCAGAGGAGAATGGGCCGACTGATTCAAGCTGATAGAAGAGCAACGTTGACTGAAATAACCACTCGTTACAGCCGAGGTATGCAGCAAAGCATTTGTGAAGCCACAACACGCACAACCTTGAGGCGGATGGGCTACAACAGCAGAAGACCCCACCGGGTACCACTCATCTCCACTACAAATAAGAAAAAGAGGCTACAATTTGCACGAGCTCACCAAAATTGGACTGTTGAAGACTGGAAAAATGTTGCCTGGTCTGATGAGTCTCGATTTCTGTTGAGACATTGAAATGGTAGAGTCCGAATTTGGCGTAAACAGAATGAGAACATGTATCCATCCTCTGATGGCTACTTCCAGCAGGATAATGCACCATGTCGCAAAGCTCGAATCATTTCAAATTGGTTTCTTGAACATGACAATGAGTTCACTGTACTAAAATGGCCCCCACAGTCACCAGATCTCAACCCAATAGAGCATCTTTTAGATGTGGTGGAACGGGATCTTCGTGCCCTGGATGTGCATCCCTCAAATCTCCATCAACTACAAGATGCTATCCTATCAATATGGGCCAACATTTCTAAAGAATGCTATCAGCACCTTGTTGAATCAATGCCACGTAGAATTAAGGCAGTTCTCAAGGCAAAAGGGGGTCCAACACCGTATTAGTATGGTGTTCCTAATAATTCTTTAGGTGAGTGTATAACAGTCTGACTCTTTATTTTACTTGATATTTGTGATATAATTGTGATCACAGGTGTTCTTGGATAAAAATATATGAATGTGTATATATTATATCTATTTATTTATTTATGATTATATATATATTTTTTTTTTTTGTGTGTACTTTTTTTGTGTATTCAGCTGATTCATTTATATTGTATGTCTCAAAAACTTTTTTCTTTCTTAATACCCCTGAAGCAGGAGGATTATAAGACCTCCGAAACGCATTGGGATATTTTATTGTAATAAACTGCATTGATCAGAAGCCTTGTCGTTGGCTGCCATCAATTGATATCATCTGACATGAGATCCCGGCTAGGGGGGCAGTTAGTCACGGGTGTCTTGAGCTTTAGCCTGTGACTACCGCCCCTGTGAAGTGAGTACTCTAACTCTCATAAACAGGAATCTCCCTTTTAGGAGAGTATTCTATATTTTTTTATATATTTTTTATATATTTTTATATTATTATTATTATAATATCATCCTCCGGTTTAAGGGGGCACTATCCACCACATCTATCCCCTTCATATCCTTGGGAGTGGCGCCTTTTGTAGTGTTTTCTGTTTTTTGAATCACGTCCGGTTGGATCCATTTGGTTTATTTGGAACCACCAGACTAGGTTCACCCGTCACTGGTATTTGTCTATTGGGAATTAAAATATTTTTCACCTCCCTATAACACTTGTTCAGCCTTCCCCAAATAGTCATTGAACAGGCACTTAGTTTTGTGGTGCTATTTTATATAGTATATTTCATACTTCTCCTTCTATCTACACTTACATCTTCTCCATCCCTCTGGCGCCTTTTCCCCAGGACCTCTAGTCCTGGTGGAACCACTCAGCCTCTTTTTTATTTTCTCTTTTTGCATTTCATCATCATCCACCTCATTTTACACTAATTGCTGTTCCCCACCGTCATGTTCTTGTGACTGTGGATGCTCAAAAGTTTGGGAATCAGGGCACAAGATTTGTCCCTCTTCAAGCGTCCTTGGCGAGAGGGCCAAATCAAGTAATGGCGATGAAAAGAGGTCCTCGGAATATCCTACTGTGGGATCACTTGTTTGGCCAGACTGTACATGGTGGGAGGAAGGAGGATCAGGATGAGGATTGTGTTGACCAAACTCCTGGCTACTGAGAATGGACTTGGTGGAAGACAGGGTGGTGCTTAACCGACTAGAAGCATAATCTGCTGCAATCCAACTGTCCACCTGGTCGCACTGGTCTGACTTCAAGAGAGGTGTCCTGTGCCGCCCTGCAAACTGGCACATGAAGCTAGGTATCGTGGATGATTGTTTATCTTGTGCTCTGGCAGCAGGCACAGTTTCTCCGCACCCAGAGCCACGGCCTCTGCGTGCATTATCAGCATCACGGCCACTTGCCCGTCCCTTACTGCTCGCCTTCTTCATTTTAAATGTGATATATTCTTGAAAGTATGTCACTCATACAGTAGCGTAGGATTTGGAAGTTTATGCACAAAAAAATTTCCAATGGTATTTGTGATTGAGAAACGTTATACAGGACAGGTACCACAGGTAATGTCACTGTTCGCAGTGTCTACGGAAAAAGGAACACTGGATGTCACTGATATTTTAGGGATGCGCACACTTTAAACAGGAGATGTAGCACGGATAATTTAATGGTCCACAGCGGACACCGTCTACAGAAAAAGTGCACTGGATGTCACTGATATTTTAGGGATGCGCACACTTTAAACAGGAGATGTGGTGCGGATAATTTAACAGTCTGCAGCGGACACCGTCTACGGATAAAGTGCACTGGATGTCACTGATATTTTAGGGAATGGGATGCGCACACTTTAAACAGGAGATGTGGCGAGGATAATTTAACTGTCTGCAGTGGCCTATTACACTGTATTTAGCGCAGGATGCGCTTAAAATATATATTGCTGCTATCACACACAATAGTCCTTAAAAGGATTTTTTGGGTCTCTGAAAAGTTTTTTGTATAAAAATCTTCCTATTATACTCCCTACACTGTCTTTCACTTCCTATGCACAGCTCTCCCTAACACTGAGCAATTTAGCGCAGGTTGTTCGGCCGAGCATGCTCGATCATCACAAACAATCACCCCTAAATTTTCACAAAGAAAGCCTGTATCACATAAAGAATTTCACCCCTAAGTAGTTCAGGTCCATACCACAAAAGGAGTTACGCAATTACCCATACATTTTCACAAACAAAGCCTGTTGTCACGGCGCGGTGTGAAGGGAAGGGTAGAGGTACTAGGCCTGGAAACTAGGGAAAGGTCACCACCTAGTGAATCCCTAAACCGAGTCCTGACTACTATCAGTATGAACAGACCTCGATCGTAGGAATGTTCATACGCAGGAACCTATAGCCCTATCTGACCCTAAAGTGCCCTGGAAATAGTGTCAGGACATAAGATGACCTGTTCCTTCCCAGCTGAAGGAACAGGAGACTCCCTCAGGCCTAATACCAAAGGATAGGGGAATACAACAAACTAGAAATAGAAAAAGACAATTAACTCTGAAGTATGCGGATGAGCAGGAACTCAGTGGAGAACCAAACACCAGCACTTCCACAACCAGAAATTTTCTATCAACCGCATAGCATGATGAGTGAGACCAGACTAAATAGAGTTGGAATAACCACTTAAGCTACACCTGAGACAAGAGGTATGGTCATAACCAGCAACAACACAGAAACAAGTGAAACCAAAGAGGCTGTCAGATCACATCACGTGCAGCCAGTCTCTTAGATCTTCTGACCCCTTTTACAGGAGAGACCGTGACAGTACCCCCCTTCTATGGGTGGCCTCCAGACACCCAGAACTGACTTTATACGGATGAGCTCTGTGAAAGGCTTTCACCAGACGACTAGCATTAATGTCGACCGCTGGAACCCACATCCTCTCCTCTGGTCCTTAATATTTCCCGTGAACGGGATACTGGAGGGATCTATGGAGAATTCGGGAGTCCACTATACTGGCGATCTAAAATTCCAGATTACCGTCCACCATGACAGGAGTGGTAGGCAAGGAGGACAGTTCAACAGGTTCGACATATCTCTTCAACAACGACTTATGGAACATTATGAATCTTCAAAGCCTAAGGAAGTTCAATACAAAAGGCTACCGGGTTAATGATGGTAGTGATCTTATATGGTCTAATAAACCTTGGACCCAACATCCAAGAAGGTATTTTCAACTTAATGTTTCTTGTGGACACCCACACAGAATCACCCACTCTCAGGTCCGGACCATTCATACGTCTCTTGTCAGCCATACGTTTATACTTGCTGCCCATTTTTTTAAGATTACTTTTTTCCGCCAAATACCGTATATATTCGAGTATAAGACGAGTTTTTTGGCACATATTTTTGTGCTCAAAAAGCCTCCTCGTCTTATACTCGAGTCTAGGTCTTAGCTCCAGTAATACAGGCAGTGCGGGGAGCGGCGCTCACTCACTGACGTCACGCGCCTGCGCCGCCTAGTGGGAGAAGGCGCGTGACGTCAGTGAGTGAGCGCCGCTCCCCGCACTGCCTGTATTACCGGAGCAAAGACAAAGTAAGATATCCACAGTTAAAGGTAACGGATTAGTTTAAATATACTGCTGTGAGCGTCGGGGAGGGGGATCTGTGGATGGCACTGTAGGGGGATCTGTGGATGGCACTGTAGGGAGATCTGTGGATGGCACTGTAGGGGGATCTGTGGATGGCACTGTAGGGAGTTCTGTGGATGGCACTGTAGGGGGATCTGTGGATGGCACTGTAGGGAAATCTGTGGATGGCACTGTAGGGGGATCTGTGGATGGCACTGTAGGGGGATCTGTGGATGGCACTGTAGGGGGATCTGTGGATGGCACCGTAGGGGGATCTGTGGATGGCACTGTAGGGAGATCTGTGGATGGCACTGTAGGGGGATCTGTGGATGGCACTGTAGGGGGATCTGTGGATGGCAGTGCCATCCACAGATCCCCCTACAGTGCCATCCACAGATACCCCCTCCCCTAAACAGTGCCATCATGGCACTGTTTAGGGGAGGGGGGGATCTGTGGATGGCACTGTTTAGGGGGGATCTGTGGATGGCACTGTTTAGGGGGGAGATCTGTGGATGGCACTGTTTAGGGGGGATATCTGTGGATGGCTCCCTGTATTTAATGCAGAGTGTGTGTGTATATAATGCACACACTCTGCATTAAATACAGGGAGTCACCCTCTTGCAGATGTGTGTATATAATGTAGAGTGTGTGCATTATATACACATACACTCTGCATTATAGCTGCATTTCCCACCCTAGTCTTATACTCGAGTCAATAATTTTTCCCATTTTTTGGGGGTAAAATTAGGGGCTCGGCTTATACTCGGGTCGGCTTATACTCGAGTATATACGGTAGATGACAAAGAAGAGGAAAATCGTTCCTCTTCAGATATACCAGAAGTCTCAGTACTAGAAAATGTTTCAAATTGCGGATGGAACCCATATGCCCCAAAAAACGGTGACTTATCAGTAGACTCCTGTCTACGGTTATTTATGGCAAACTCGGCTAAAGACAAAAATGAAGACCACTCCTCCTGGTTCTCCGAGACAAAACATCTCAAATAAGTCTCCAAATTCTGATTAGTGCGTTCAGTCCGTCCTTTCGACTGAGGATAAAAGGCCGAAGAGAAGGACAATTGTACCCCCAGACGAGTACATAATGCCTTCCAGAAGTCCTCCTATCAGACACCACATCAGAAGGAATACCATGTAATTTCACGATGTTATCGACAAACACTTGTGCAAGAGTTTTAGCATTAGGTAGACCTGGCAATGCAAAAAAGTGCACAATCTTACTTAAGTGATCAACAACCACCAAAATCACAGTTTTTCCTGAAGAATTAGGTTAAATCTGTGATAAAATCCATGGATAAATGAGTCCAAGGTTTGGACGGGTTGGACAACGGAAGTAAAGATCCGGAAGGCAGTGTACAGTATGTGTCACCTTAGCACATGCACAAGTACTACAAGCAGACACATAGTCCTCAACACACTTACGTAACCCCGGCTACCAGGATCTACGAGAGATGAGATCGAAAGTGGATCTGCTGCCAGGGTGTCCTGTGAGAACCGTACAGTGATGTTCCTCGAACACTTTGTGACGTAGTTCTGAAGGAACAAACAACTTCCCCGGAGGACAAGAATTTGGTGCATCTCCCTGGGCCTCCAACACCTCTGCTGCAAGGTCGGGATATAGGGCGGATATAACTTCCCCTTCAGACAATATCAGACCAGGATCTTCCGAATCCCCCCCCCCCCCCCCCAGGAAAGCTACATGACAAAGCATCAGCCTTGACGTTCTTAACCCCAAGACGATTAAATGAAATCTGATAAAAAACAAAGACCATCTGGCCTGTGTTGGGTTCAGTCATTTAGCCAACTACAGGTAAGTAGTGATGAGCAGCATAGGCAATATTCGAAATCGCGATATTTTTGGTATTTTTGGCCGAATATTCACCATAAATTCGTAAGTTCGAGAATTCGTGATCTCCAGTCATTACTTACTTGATTGCGAAAATCGGCAATGTAATATATACGCGCTGAAAAATTTGTGATTAGAATATTCGCGATAAACACAGGCAACTTTCCTATTGGTTGCTAGGGTTATTGCTAAGTGCCGATATTCACGATAAATTCATGATTAGAATATTTAACACTATTCGTGAATACGAATATATAGCACTATATTTTAAATATTCGCAAATTTACGAAGTGGCGATATTCACGATTAAAGTTTGAGATTCAAATATTCGCGCTTAACACTACAGGAAAGCCAGATTTTTGTGATCAGTAAGCACAATAATAGAATGGATTGCTTCTTCCAACCAGAGACGCCACTCCTCAAAAGCCAACTTAATGGCCAGCAACTCTCTATTACCCACGTCATAATTCCTTTCTGCAGCCGAGAGTTTCTTAGAGAAGAATGCACATGGGCGCCATTTACTAGGTGAAGGACCCTGCGACAAGACTGCTCCTACCCCTACCTTGGATGTGTCAACTTCCACAATGAGAGGCTGTGACACATCCAGTTGCACCAGTATAGGAGCAAAAGCAAAACATTACTTCACCGCAGAATAAACTTGTAATGCCGCATCAGACCAGACTGAGACATCCGAACCTTTCCTAGTCATGTCCGTTAAAGGTTCAACCACAGTCGAGTAGTTCAAAATGAATTTACGGTAGTAGTTGGTGAGATTCCGGAACACTTGAAATGCATTAATGCCGGATCCAGCACCAAGTGTTTCGGCAAAACGGATCCGGTTTTCCAGTCTGCGCATGCGCAGTCCATTAAAAATGCAAAAAAAATGAAAATACCGTATCAGTTTTTCCGAATGATACCTGAGAGATGGATTTGGTGTTTCATTGCATTTGTTAGATGGATCCGCATCCGGATCCGTCTACAAATGCTATCCATTTAAGCATGAATTTTCGGATCTAGCAGGCAGTTCCGGCAACGGAACTGCCTGCTTGATCTTCACAACGCAAGTGTGAAAGTACCCTAACCCAGGAATTGCACTTCCTGAACTGAAAATGCACACTTCTCCATCTTAGTGTCACGGAACCATGAACCAGACGTACAACAAGAGATAAGTGAAAATAAAGCTGTAAAGCAAAAGTCCAAGCGGATGGTGAAACCGAAGCAGAGTCTTTGAGAGGCCAGGGGTCAGGAACCAGAAGTGTAGTCAGACGAAGCCAGGATCAGGAACCAGCAGGGTAGTCAGACGAAGCCAGGATCAGGAACCAGCAGGGTAGTCAGACGAAGCCAGGATCAGGAACCAGAAGCAGCAGCAGTCTTAGAAGCATGTGAACACAGGAGGACCAAGCAAGGAACTGAAGCCACAGACCTCCTATATATATGAGCTAGGCATCCAGCTCCTCCCAGTGGGAAGGAGGAGCCGCAGGGTGGAAGGCTACAAGAAACCCAGAAACCAAGATGGCCGCCAGCACATGTCAAACGAAGGAGAACAGCAAGAAGGTAAGACCATGACAGTACCTCCCCCTCAAGGGCCCCTCCTCCGCGGAGCAAGAAACGGTTTCTAAAGGGAAGCGTGCGTGGAAGGCTCGGAGCAAGGCAGGAGCAAGGACATCTGCGGAGGGAACCCAGGAACGCTCCTCTGGACCATAACCACGCCAATGGACCAAAAACTGCACCCGACCGCGGACCAGGCGTGAGTCCAGGATATTGCTCACCTCATACTCCTCACGATTGCCCACTCGGACCGGACGAGGCCGAGGAACCGAGGAAGTGAAACGATTACACACCAGTGGCTTCAACAAGGAGACTTGAAACACGTTAGAGACCCGCATGCCAGGAGGAAGCGCAAGGGCATAGGCTACCGGGTTTACCCTGCGAAGCACTCGGAAGGGACCAACAAAGCGAGGCGCCAGCTTGGGAGTGGGCACTCGAAGGTTGAGGTTGCGGGTGGACAACCATACATGGTCTCCGACCTGGTAGGAAGGAGCAGGCGCTCGTCTGCGATCAGCCTGGAGTCTCTGGCGCTGCGCAGAGGCCTCAAGGGACTTCTGGATCTGTACCCAAGAAGCACGTAGGAGGGAAAGGTGATCCTCCACAGCCGGAATATCCTGGGGAGAGAATACCTCCGGTAACACGGCAGGTTGGAACCCATAATTGGCCATGAAGGGAGACGTCCCAGAGGAAGAGTTCACCGCCGTGTTCCTGGCAAACTCAGCCCAAGGCAGGAGGTCAACCCAATTGTCTTGGTGATCGGAGACATAGCAACGAAGGAATTGCTCCAAGGCCTGATTGGATCGTTCTGCGGCCCCATTGGACTGAGGGTGGTAGGCCGAGGAGAAGGAGAGATGAATCCCCAACTGGGAGCAAAAGGCGCGCCAGAACCTGGACACAAACTGACTCCCCCGATCCGACACAATCTCCTTGGGCAAACCGTGCAACCGGAAGACCTCCCTGGCAAAAATGTTCTAAGCTGAGACAGAAGGGCGCCTACTCCCGTCTCAGACGCGTCCACCTCGAGGACAAAGGGCAACCCAGGGTTGGGATGCGACAGAATCGGAGCCGACACAAAAGCGGACTTTAGGGCCTCAAAAGCTCGGATGGCCTCGAGCGGCCAGACCTGGGAATTACTGCCCTTCCTGGTCAGATCTGTGAGAGGCTTGGCCAGCATGGAAAAGTCCCTGATGAACTTAATAATTGGCGAAGCCCAAAAAGCGCTGCAGGGAACGAAGACCACTGGGCTGGGGCCACTGTAAGACAGCCGAAACCTTCTCAGGATCCATGGAGAACCCCTCAGCGGAAATGATGTAACCTAAGAAGGTTACCTGGGATCGGTGAAATTCGCATTTCTCAAGCTTACCGAACAGCTTGTTCTCTCGTAACCGTTGCAACACTCGTCTGACATCCAGAATGTGGGCCTCCATGGATTCAGAATATACCAAGATGTCATCCAAATAGACCACCACACACTGCTGCAACAGGTCACGGAAAACATCGTTGATGAATTCCTGAAAGACTGCGGGCGCATTGCACAACCCAAAGGGCATAACCAAGGATTCATAATGACCGGTCCTGGTGTTAAACGCGGTCTTCCACTCATCGCCCGCCTTGATCCTTACCAGGTTATATGCCGCCCTCAGGTCGAGTTTGGTAAAGACCGTGGCCCCTTTAAGGCGATCGAACAGCTCGGAAATCAAGGGTATCGGGTAAGCGTTCTTGATCGTGATGCGATTGAGACCCCTGTAATCGATGCAAGGCCTCAACTCACCGCCCTTCTTTTTCACAAAGAAAAATCCAGCCCCTGCCGGGGACGAGGATTTGCGAATGTGTCCGCGTGAAAGCGCCTCCCTCACGTACTCCTCCATGGCCTCATTCTCCGCTACCGACAGTGGATAGACTTTGCCACGAGGAGGAACGGCACCAGGTTGTAACTCTATGGCACAATCGTATGGGCGGTGCGGAGGTAGGGCAACCGTGCGCACCTTATCGAATACATCCCGGTACTCCTCGTATTCAGGAGGCAACAGAGAGTCCGAGGAAGTACACAGCAACTTGACAGACCCATGGATGCAACTAGCCCCACACTGCGGTGACCACGAGAGGATCTCGGCCGATCTCCAATCGAAAGTCGGATTATGCTTCTGGAGCCAGGGGTACCCCAAGACCACCGAGTAGTGTGGAGACGAAATAACCTGGAGGCAGACCGACTCTCTGTGAACGGCACCAATGGCTATCCCCACTGGAAGGGTCTCATGAGTCACGTGTGGCGGCAGAAGGGGTCTGCCGTCTATCGCTTCAAGAGCCAGTGGAGAACCTCGAGCCTGCAGAGGAATGGAATTGGCGGCAGCGAACACACTATCAATGAACAAACCACCAGCACCAGAGTCCACCAACGCCTGGGTCGTCACCGAGCCCCCGACCCAGGAGAGGACAACAGTGATCAGTGGTTTGTCAACACGGGAAACCGGGGACGAGGAGACTCCACCCAAGATCTGCCCCCGACAGGATCTCAGGTGCGAGCGTTCTCCCGGACGGTTCGGACATGCCAACCGAAAATGCCCACCGAGACCACAGTACATGCATCGGCCCTCGCGTCTCCGGAGTACCCTCTCCCCCTCGGACAGGCGAGCAAACCCCAGCTGCATGGGTTCACCCCCAGACAAGTCATCCCCAGGAGGCGTGGGAGGAGAGGGAGGCACGGGTGGGACAGCAAACGTAGGCGCCAATCTGTTAGAAGACCTCCGCAGGCTCTCCTTAAAGGAAGGTCTCTCCCTGAGTCTGGTGTCAATCAAAATCAGGAAAGAAATAAGAGACTCGAGCTCCACTGGTAGGTCCTTAGCTGCAACCTTATCCTTCAAGGCATCCGAGAGACCATGAGAGAAAGCAGCGACCAGAGCCTCATTATTCCAGCCCACCTCTGCTGCCAGGGTACGAAACTCAATGGCGTATTCAGCTACGGATCGTGAACCCTGTCTGATGGACATAAGGAGCTTCGCAGCAGAGGCAGCACGAGCCGGCACATCGAATACCTTCCGAAGAGAAGCAACAAAACCGGAAAACTCGGCAACCACCGGATTGTTGTTCTCCCATAAAGGGCTGGCCCAGGCCAAGGCCTTGTCCGAGAGCAGCGAGATCAAGAAGCCCACCTTTGATCTCTCAGTAGGAAAGGCATGTGGCAGCAACTCGAAATAAATGCCCACCTGGTTAAGGAAACCTCGGCACTGAGTTGGCTCTCCCCCAAAGCGCTGTGGAAGAGGGGCAGAACCGGTCATACCCCGAAACACCGCAGGCGCAACAACAGGTGTCGGGGTAGACTCTGGCGCAACAACCGGAGCGGCAGTAGGAGCGACAACCGACCCATCGGCAACGGGAGCGAAATGAGCCGTGCGTTCAAGCAGGGTTAGCAACGCCACAGCGAACCGACCCTACAGGTGATCCTGCTCATCAAGTCTGGCAACCAGCATGGGTAGCGAGGATGGCCCTGTACCGTCAGAATTCATGGCTTGGTCCTAATGTCACGGAACCATGAACCAGACGTACAACAAGAGATAAGTGAAAATAAGAAGGCTTTATTGAAAATAAAGCTGTAAAGCAAAAGTCCAAGCGGATGGTGAAACCGAAGCAGAGTCTTTGAGAGGCCAGGGGTCAGGAACCAGAAGGGTAGTCAGACGAAGCCAGGATCAGGAACCAGCAGGGTAGTCAGACGAAGCCAGGATCAGGAACCAGCAGGGTAGTCAGACGAAGCCAGGATCAGGAACCAGAAGCAGCAGCAGTCTTAGAAGCATGTGAACACAGGAGGACCAAGCAAGGAACTGAAGCCACAGACCTCCTATATATATGAGCTAGGCATCCAGCTCCTCCCAGTGGGAAGGAGGAGCCGCAGGGTGGAAGGCTACAAGAAACCCAGAAACCAAGATGGCCGCCAGCACATGTCAAACGAAGGAGAACAGCAAGAAGGTAAGACCATGACACTTAGCATACAATTTATTCTCTCTTAGGATCTGTAACACCTGTCTCACTTGATCCTGATGAGTCTCCATATCTGAAGAATAAATTAGTTTGTCATCCAGATACACAACAACAAACCTCCCTACCAGATGATGAAAGATATCAATAACAAAATGCTGGAAAACCGCAGGAGCATTAGTTAACTCAAACGGCATGAGCAGACTCTCAAAATTACCCTCTGGCGTATTAAACGCCGTCTTCCATTAATCCCCTTTCTTGATGTTGACCAGATTATATTAGGTCCAACTTGGAGAACACCTTGGCACCAACAATCTGGTTAAACAAGTCAGGAATCAAAGGAAGGTTGTACGGATCACGGACCGTAATCCGATTGAGCTCACGGAAGTCCAGACATGGCCTAAGAGTTCTGTCTTTCTTCATTACAAAGAAAAACCCTGCTGCCACTGGGGACTTGGAAGGTCAAATATGTCCCTTAGCCAAACTCTCGGCAATATACAGGGAGTGCAGAATTATTAGGCAAATGAGTATTTTGACCACATCATCCTCTTTATGCATGTTGTCTTACTCCAAGCTGTATAGGCTCGAAAGCCTACTACCAATTAAGCATATTAGGTGATGTGCATCTCTGTAATGAGAAGGGGTGTGGTTTAATGACATCAACACCCTATATTAGGTGTGCATAATTATTAGGCAACTTCCTTTCCTTTGGCAAAATGGGTCAAAAGAAGGACTTGACAGGCTCAGAAAAGTCAAAAATAGTGAGATATCTTGCAGAGGGATGCAGCACTCTTAAATTGCAAAGCTTCTGAAGCGTAATCTTCGAACAATCAAGCGTTTCATTCAAAATAGTCAACAGGGTCGCAAGAAGCGTGTGGAAAAACCAAGGCGCAAAATAACTGCCCATGCACTGAGAAAAGTCAAGCGTGCAGCTGCCAAGATGCCACTTGCCACCAGTTTGGCCATATTTCAGAGCTGCAACATCACTGGAGTGCCCAAAAGCACAAGGTGTGCAATACTCAAAGACATGGCCAAGGTAAGAAAGGCTGAAAGACGACCACCACTGAACAAGACACACAAGCTGAAACGTCAAGACTGGGCCAAGAAATATCTCAAGACTGATTTTTCTAAGGTTTTATGGACTGATGAAATGAGAGTGAGTCTTGATGGGCCAGATGGATGGGCCCGTGGCTGGATTGGTAAAGGGCAGAGAGCTCCAGTCCGACTCAGACGCCAGCAAGGTGGAGGTAGAGTACTGGTTTAGGCTGGTATCATCAAAGATGAGCTTGTGGGGCCTTTTCGGGTTGAGGATGGAGTCAAGCTCAACTCCCAGTCCTACTGCCAGTTTCTGGAAGACACCTTCTTCAAGCAGTGGTACAGGAAGAAGTCTGCATCCTTCATGAAAAACATGATTTTCATGCAGGACAATGCTCCATCACACGCGTCCAAGTACTCTACAGCGTGGCTGGCAAGAAAGGGTATAAAAGAAGAAAATCTAATGACATGGCCTCCTTGTTCACCTGATCTGAACCCCATTGAGAACCTGTGGTCCATCATCAAATGTGAGATTTACAAGGAGGGAAAACAGTACACCTCTCTGAACAGTGTCTGGGAGGCTGTGGTTGCTGCTGCACGCAATGTTGATGGTGAACAGATCAAAACACTGACAGAATCCATGGATGGCAGGCTTTTGAGTGTCCTTACAAAGAAAGGTGGCTATATTGGTCACTGATTTGTTTTTGTTTTGTTTTTGAATGTCAGAAATATATATTTGTGAATGTTGAGATGTTATATTGGTTTCACTGGTAAAAATAAATAATTGAAATGGGTATATATTTGTTTTTTGTTAAGTTGCCTAATAATTATGCACAGTAATAGTCACCTGCACACACAGATATCCCCCTAAAATAGCTAAAACTAAAAACAAACTAAAAACTACTTCCAAAAATATTCAGCTTTGATATTAATGAGTTTTTTGGGTTCATTGAGAACATGGTTGTTGTTCAATAATAAAATTAATCCTCAAAAATACAACTTGCCTAATAATTCTGCACTCCCTGTACTCTCGCATGGCCGCTCTTTCAGGTTCAGAAAGGTTATATAACGTAGATTTTGGCAACTTCACTCTGGGAATAAGATAGATAGGACAATCATATTCCCGGTGTGGGGGTAAACCCTAGAAACCACTCTCAGAAAATACATCAGAAAAATCAGAAATGAAAGAAGGAACAGCTTTAGTGGTCAAGACAGAAAGAGATGTATTAAGACAGTTGTACATTCAATAATCACTCCAATCGAGAATCTGTCTTGCTCGCCAGTCAATGGTAGGATTATCTTTGCTCAACCATGGTAAACCCAGAACCAACAGAGCAGGCAGACCCTCCAGCACAAAACACGAAATGGATTCCTGATGAAAATCACCCACTCTTAAATAGATGTCCTGCACCATCTGTGACAAACATTTCTGAGTAAGTGGTGCGCAGTCAATTGCAAACACCAAAATATTTTTCTCTAATGCACTTGTTGTCAACCCATGCTAATGGACGAACTGACCATGAACTAGGTTAACCCCTGCCCCACTGTTAATAAACACCTCAATTTCCACAGTTTTGGACTCTAGTGCCATCTGGGCAGACAGGAGAAATCAGGTACTACCGGTAAATGACAAAAGTAAGTTCTCTGACTCCCCACCCACACCACCAAGAGTAAGAAGGGAATTAAAGGGGTTTTACCATCTCACAGATTCATCCTCGCCTGCATCCTGATCTGCTGTTCATTTCCTAGTTTCCTGCTTCTGAGGCTGGGCGGGCTTAGGCAGTTTGATTGATGGGCTGCCCCACTGTCACGACCCATGGTCATGGTCGTGACTCTGGAACCGCATGCAGTTGCCTGCGGTCTTGTCTTGTCGTCAATCACAGGTTGAGGGCTGTAGTATGTTGCCTCACCTGTGGTTGCCGCTGGCAACATAATGTATGTGGCAGTTTAGCAGCCTGAGCTGGTGCTGGGCAGCTTTCTGTCAAATGCATGCGGTTACACCTGGTTTGGTGTGTGTGTGTATGTATGCACTTTGTATGTCTGTTTGTTGTGCACGAGGTTGTGTTTGTGTGCACTGTGTCACCTCCCTTCTCTTGTGGTTGTCCGCGGCAACGTCTAGTGTTGTGTGCATGTGGTGGCAGTGTCTCAGCCTGCTGGCTGTTCCTTAGGACATGATTGCCACGCATGCCGTTGCCGGCGGTAACAGGTGAGTGTGTTTATGTGCTTTTCCCTTTAAGTAGCTTCACTGCCTTGCCTGGTGTAGGAAGGGTTAACTTCCTTCTTTCTGTGTGAACACTGGGTGTGTCCGAGTATGGGTGTGGCTACTTTGGGCTATAAAGCCTCAGTTGAGACCTGATGTCTGAGTGGTACTCCAGCCTTGTTTGTAAGCTGGAGGCACCCTCCTTGTATTTACCATCTGCCAGTGAGGGCCACCCTTGTGGTCATTAACTTATGTTAGACATTATTGTTCTTTTATATTATATGTCTAGTGGTGTCTTTATGTTTATTGCAGCGTATGGTTCCTGGGTTCCTGTGTGATGTTTGGTGTGTGCTGTGTCCGTCTATGTTGTTGTTGACTGCAGCACTTGTGCACGGGTTCCAGGCTGTGTGTCTGTGGCAGGTAGGTGTGATACTGGTTTCAACTACCTGCCATTGCCTTATGTCTGTATATGTTCCCCTTCTCCTTTATAGCTTGGCCAGTGAGACTCCTGTTTCTCCGTGTCAAGGAGGAACAGGTCGTCTTACCCTTCTCCTAGTCCAGGGCCACCCTGAGGGCTAGTAGGAATTACAGGTTCCAGTGTATGAGCCCTCCCACCATCAGGGTCGGCTCATATGGCTAGGAGACAGGGTCAGAATTAGGGATGTGATAGGAGGTGACCAGCTCCCTGATTCATGTCCTGGCCTAACAGCTATACTTCAAAGAGACATCGCCCGGCTGAGGGTTTCCCCCATTCCCAGCCGTGACACCCACCTTTTTATGACATCACCCCCATTCCTTGCATGCTCGTTCATGTAGCTAATATAAGTCATCAGCCTGCAGTGTGAAGTCACTCAGAGCTATTACACAGTTACATGCCGCTGTGCTTTGTATATCCTTCTACAGTTTGCACACAAAACCTCAGCGTCTCATCTCCTACAAGCAGCAAACCAAGACCTCACTACTATATGTTACATAGCAGCTACATGATCTCGGCCTGCCATAACAAATGAGCACCCCCCACCTGCATTGATGCAAAGTCGCTTCCACTACAGCTCTGCTACACCATGGCTGAATTGATGCAAATACAAATCTGTTACATCTCCTGGACAGAAACACATAAACTCCTACTAATAAAGAAAAGTGCTACATCGGCATACACAGCTCTGTTGTATGAAGATGCAGCAGAGCTGTGTATGCAGATGTTGCCCAACCAATCATAGATCACCTTTCACCTCTCTCTCTGAACATCCTCTCTTTGCAGGTCAGTCTCCGATGTCCGAGCTGCAAACAGAGCATGCGCGGCTCTGTTTTAGATGCGGCACAAATGAATAAAGCTTTGCGCATGCACGGCGGCCCGCAAGGGGAAAAATGTGCTTCTTCTGCGCAAGCGCGGCCCATGGATTCAGCCAAGAAGTGGTTGCCTTAACTAGGAGAAACAAAGTAAAACACTGGGGTAGGATGGAAGGAATTTTATCAAGAAAGGTGGCAATTTGAAATTACATCATATTTGCAAAAATGATCACTGGCACATCATTAACAGATTAAACTATGCTCATTGTGATGGGAATACCACTTTAAACGTTTTTGGTTTTGTTTTGACCTTGATGCTGAACTTAAGGACAAACATTAACAAAATGTCCCCTTTTCCCACAGAAAAAACATACTCCCTTCTTATGACTAAAACTCTTGCAAGCAGGCCTAGGGGTAGCTCCCCCTAACTGTATAGGTTCATCACCAGGCATAAACTCAGGAGTCTCTCCACCCAAGGTGTCAGGGGAAGCCGCCATGTTATATGATAGTTCGTCCTGAGAGTGAGGGAACTTAGATCTCTCTCTCAGGTGTCTATCCATATGTACAGCAAGGGACATAGCTGATTCCAATGACTCAGGATTTTCGTGAAAGGCCAATGCGTCCATTAGCCTCTCAGATAATGCTTGACAGAATTGGTTATGGAGAGCTGGATCATTCCAATCCGTATCTGTAGCCCATCTCCTAAATTCAGAGCAATAGATCTCCGCAGAATGCTCTCCCTGCTGTAAACCACATAACTTGGTCTCAGCCAGGGAGATCCGATCCGGGTCATCATGGATAAGACCTAGAGCTCTGAAAAATTCATCTACCAACCAGAGGGACTGTGATCCGGTCGGTAGAGAAAAAGACCAAGACTGAGCGTCCCCTTTCAGCAACGACATGATAATACCCACTCTTTGACTCTCATCCCCAGACGTAACTTAAAGTACAATTTACACGACTCCCTGAACTGAATGAAATTATCGCTTCTGTCCGGCAGTGCAACCTTAGGTTAAGGACAGGTCTGGTAACTACTACTGGCACCAAAATCCTGTGATCCCTGGATCTGCGTGTGAAGGTCAGCTACCTTTATAGACAGATCCTGCAATTGTCTAGCCAGTGCAGCGATTGGATCCATAGCCTCACTGACACAAACAAAAAGAGCCAGTATTTTGAAGTGTCAGCGGCAGCTAATGCTGATTGACACTTTGCTATTTTAGTATGGCTGTTTAGCTGATCCGGGACGGCTCTTACTGGGAGTAGTCAAAGTGATGGGTGGGTGACTACTCCCCATGTTCCAGGTCGGGTCTTGACTGGCCTATAAAAAACCCAGTCAGCAGTGTCAGCTGTGAGTGATTACCTCTCTCTGACAGAGGAGCTCTTGCAATGGCTGGTGTGGGAACTAAGCCCTGTGCTGAGACCTGTGTGTTGGGAGAGCAGGCCACCTAAAGCCTGCATTTTAACTGCTGGAGGCAGAACCGCAGACAACTTGACTTTTTTTTTTATGCACAAACTTTTTACTTGGCGTGAACAAACACCAACCTTGCAAAGAGTGTTTTTTGTTTGATCTTATGTGTGAATAAGCACGGACATTTGAATTACCAACTTGTACTTTGCCTCTATACTGCATTCGCTTATCCCAACTACCAGGGCGAATCCCCACAATAGGTGGAGGATGCAGGTATTGCAGTGAGGCTGGCCAAAATATTTTAGTTTTTACGGGCACGGCTGTATGTCTTACATCAAACCAGCGAGATTTCAACCTGTGTCCCTTGACAAAATGGAAGCTGTCGTGAAAGCCCTAGTGGAAGTTAACCTGCAACAGCGGGAGGCCAATAAGCAACAGCAGGAAACAAACCAGCTGCTGTTACAAACCAGCTGCTGTATTATACTCTATTACACCTGTTGCAAAAATGGCTTCAACCTGAGGTGCTGAGTCCCACTGCTATGTTGGACCGTCTGTTGGCTGATTTGTTTTGGAGGTCTTTGTGTCACGAGGGTATCGAGAACCACGCCTGACTCCATTATACCCGGGGTCAGGAAGTCGCAGCGGTTGGCTGCACGCTCTATTTAAGATAGGGCTGTTTTCCTTATGGTAGCTTTCTGGGTTTGCTTTGCAAACCCTTTTGGCTCACTCAGGGATCCATAGCTCCTTCTCCTCAGCTGTTTCTTGTCCAGCACTCCCAAACCTCCTTATATTCCTCTCTCACACTTCTCTGGTTGCCAGAGATAGAACTTCCTGCCTGGACATCTATTCTGACCTTCTGGAGCGGTGTTGCTGCGTTCTCTGGTAGTTGGTCCAGAACGCTACCCTCCGGATCCCTGTTGGACCTTTGTGGTCTATTGTGATCGCACACCTGGGTGTATGTGTTTGTCTGTTTTGTCTGTCCTCTCCCTGGTGTTTTCCTCTTAGTGATAGTGGTGCGGACTAGCAATCCCACCGGCCCGTTCACTATCTAGGGCTCATTTTAGGGAAAGCCAGGGTTTAGGCACGTGATCGCCGCACGGGTGAGGAACCCGTCTAGGGATGTCAGGGCAGTCAGGTGCCAGCCGCAAGGTGAGTTAGGGGTCACCACCTTTCCCTCTCCCTTGGGCAGGGCTTTCCCTTTTATCCTCCCTGTGCGTGACGTCGGTCATTACACTTTGCCATACTCCCTCCAGCACTGGATTGGCCAGGTGTCTCCTGGTAATGCCCTTGAGATGGTGGATCTGTGGAACGCTATAAAGCTACCAGGAATTTGAATGGGGGTTCATTTGGGAGGGCGGCAGCCAAACCCCAGCAATCTCCATCCCAGAGCCAGAGACTTGTGCCAACCAAGCCCGCCCGATAGTATGCTGGCAGTGTCAGGAGCCTGGCCACGTAAGGGCCGACTGTCCCCATCGGGCCGAACCCAATGAGACTAACTACTATGGATACCGCAACCCGTTGTATGCCAGGAAGCTGTGTGCATCAGGTATCCCAGAGACTATAGACAATAACCACCTGTGCCAGGTAGAAGTGGGAGACACTCTGGCAGTGGCTTTGTTGGACTTAGGGAGTCTAGTGTCCCTGGTAAGAGCTACCCCTGTGCGGCCCGACGAGTATACTGGCCGAAAAATCGGGGTCGTGTGCATACATGGAGATTTAAAGGACTATTCCACCGCCCTGGTGTCTCTATCCACGGGAGGCGGCAAGTGGACCCATGAGGTGGCCGATACCACCACTTTACCTTATGAACTAATAATAGGGAGAGACTTTCCGGGCTTCCCGGCAATATGGCTGGCTGTGAGAGTTGTTGATGCCCCTGAGTCAGGGGTAACTTCAGCAGAGTGGCCTGGCTCGGGCGGGATGCCAGAACCCTAGGAACTCGAGGCCGAAGGGCTAGCAGTAGGGTTGACTGCCACTTCGGTAGAAGAGGGGGAGACAACCCCACTCAGTGTGTTGGTAGGAGACGTTAAGGACTTGCCGCCGGGTCCTGTATTGGCAGACCTCAATTTCTCCCGTGAAAATTTCAAAACCACACAACACCTGGACCCAACCTTATCCCGGGCCTGGGAAAATGTGGTAATAATTGATGGTGAACCACAAGAACCTGGGGCCTAGTCGATGTTTCCCCGTTTTGTAGTTCACAGGAAATGCTGTATCGGGTAAACCAACTACGGGGTGAGCATATTGAACAGCTGGTGGTGCCCAAGGCGTATCGCAAGCTCATATTGGAGCTTGCCCACCAACATGTTCTTGGGGGTCACTTGGGGTAGCAGAAAACGCAGAAGCGGATACTACAGCGGTTTTACTGGCCCAGTGTGTTCAGGTAGAAGAGTTTTGTCCAACCTGCCAGATGAATAGCCCCCAGCCACATTTTTGGAGCCCCCTGGTGCCTCTCACGATTATCGAGGTCCCGTTGAAGCGAATCGCTATGGATCTCGTAGGCCCAGTACCGAAGTCCGATAGAGGGCACCAACACATCTTGGTCGTCCTCGACTACGCCACTCTGTACCCATAGGCGGTGCCACTGCAACATACATCAGCCAAACTCATAGCTAAGGAGTTAATGGAGATGTTTTCCCGAGTGGGACTACCTAAAAGAGGTTCTGACTGACCAAGGGACCCCTTTTATGTCCAATGTCATAAGGGAACTCTGTAAGTTGCTCCACATAAAACAGCTACAGACGTCCGTGTATCATCCGCAAACAGATGGCCTGGTAGAGAGATTTAATCAAACATTAAAAAACATGTTTAAAAAAATGGTGTCTAAGGATGGGAGGGACTGGGATCTTCTTCTGCCTATCTCATGTTCGCAGTGCGAGAGGTGCCACAGGCTTCTACTGGGTTCTCGCCCTTCGAACTGCTATATGGCAAACACCCTGGCGGTCTGTTGGACATAGCCAAAGAGGAGTGGGAACAACAACCCACACCGTACAAAAGTGTTATTGAGTACGTCACCCAGATGCAAGGACGGATAGAGACGGTGTTGCCTCTGGTCAGGGAGCATATGGAGGCAGCGCAGCGAGACCAGAGTAGGGTCTATAATCGGCAGGCTCGGGTCCGGAACTTTAACCCGGGTGATTGGGTTTTGGTTCTGGTACCAACCGTAGACAGTAAGTTCCTAGCTAGGTGGCAGGGGCCCTAGGAGGTACTCGAGAAAGTGGGAGAGGTAAATTACAAGGTACACCAGCCGGGGCGACGAAAGCCAGAGCAGGTGTACCATGTGAATTTACTAAAACCGTGGAAAGATAGGGAGTATTCTACTGAAGACAGCCCGCTGCCAGGTTTTGTAGGAAAAAAGGTTCAGGCTAGTGTTAAGCGAGCATGCTCGGCCGAACTGCTGTTCGAATCGAGCATCGCTATGCTCGGCACTTCCGAAAGCTCGGCCGAATACTGCGGGAGCTCGAGTACAATTTAATACAATGAAAGTCAATGGGAGACCCGAGCATCAAACCAGGCACCCCCTGCTCTGAAGAAGAGAAGGTGTCTGGTTCACAAAAAAAGGTTAGAAATTGATGGAAACCCCATCAAAATGGTTTGGAAACAATTTTTTTTTTTTTTATTAATTATCTTTATTGATATATCAAAACAGATTACAGTGAACAAGAAATTTGAGTAAACACTCTGCATATTTAATAACTTTTTTCCCCCCTTATCCCTATTCCCCCAGCCGAACCCCCCTCCCCCCCACCCTGACCCTGTGATGCGTCCGCCCTCCCCTCCCCACTCCACTTCTCATCCACATTTCTCTGCCTATACAGAATCTGTTCGTAGTTTTTTACCTTGTTAACTAGATTTATCCAGGTGTTTAATTCTGGAATATGCCGAGCAAACCAGGTCCGGCTAACCAAAATTCTAGCTAACAGCAATATCCTGCCTAAAAGAATCTTTTGATACTTATGGCTACTTATTGTGGAAAACTCATTAAGCAAAAACACATGAGGTTCAAAGGGTATTCGTATTTTAAGTTTATAAAAAAAAAAGTTATTAATACTATTCCTGTATTTTCTAAGTTCTGAGCAGGTCCAGGTAGTCCACACCTAAGGTATCGCATCTAGGGCACTTGGATGTATCTCTTAGCCCACATTTATTTAGCCATATAGAGGTAACATATAGTCTATGGCAGATATTAAAGTGTACTAGAACATGGTTAAAGTTCTGGGATAGTGAGCCTAAATTAGCAAAGATATTCCCCCACCCTTCTAATTGTATATTCGGACAATCCAACTCCCAGGCTCTCTGTCCTGGTGACTGTGTATCACAAATCCGTGCCTTAAGTAATAGTTTATATATATTTGAAATCTTCAATCTTAGAGGTGTCCCCCCTATCCAATCATTTAAAAAAGATGAACTATCTATATTCAACACTATTTAATCTTCCAGACTAGATAATGCTGAACGCAGCTGGAAATACCTAAACCATGAAAGGTTTTCTACATTATGTGATAGCTCTGTGAATGACTTAATCTCTCTATCCTTAACTACTTGTGAGATGTAAAGAATCCTATTCTTTTGCCAAAATGTGTCTGCTGCTATACCATCTAACATCTGTAGGTGTACGTTGTGCCAAAGAGGCGTGAATGTGAATGAACCCTTTACCTTCAGCCATGTTCTAGTAGTAGCCCACACTTTCAAAAGTAATTTTATAGTCTCTCTATGACCCCGCTCTTGACTACTCAATAGCCAGGATTCCAAAAGGGTAAATATATTATTATATGAATAGCTCCCTACTAAGCTCCCTAGAAGTGCACTATTTTTCGATTCATAACACATCAGTAGCTGGGCAGCAATAAAGGACCCTTTAAGATAGGGGAGATTTAAACCCCCATATTCCAGTGGTTTGTATAGATGTTCCAATTTTAACCGGACTCGTTTTCTTCCCCACACTAAATCATTAATTATTCTTTCCATGAGTTTAAAATATTTATCTTCTTTCCAGGTAGGTGTATTCCTGAGCACATAGAGAAATTGTGGTAGTATCACCATTTTAACCAATGAAACTCGATCAGCTCTGGATAGAGGAAGTCTCAACCAGATCCCTATTTTTGCTCTAGTTTTCGTTATTAATGGGATCAAATTAAGTTGGGCAAAATTTTCAACCCTGGGCGATATAATCAAGCCCAAGTATTGAAAAGTGTCAACGATGTCCAACTGAGTTACAAGAACCTCCTTCTGGGGTAGCGGGTCTATTGGCATCAAACTGGTTTTAGACCAGTTTATGAGAAGACCGGACACCTCACCAAATGATTTAACCATTTGAATGATTCTGGGGAGAGTTGTTTCCGTGTGGTCTATAAAAAAAAGAACATCATCCGCATATAGCGAGATACGGTCTTGCACTCCTAGTATTCCAAATCCTTTAACCTGATCATCCTGCCTAATGGCCAGAGCTAGGGGCTCAATGTAGATATCAAATAACAATGGGCAACCCTGGCGCATACCTCTATTTAGATCAAAACTAGTTGTCAAGATCCCGTTAAGACTCAGTTTCACCGTAGGGGATCTATACAATAATTTAAGGATATTTATAAATCTTTCCCCAAAGCCCATCCTTGTCAAAACCCTCCAGAGGAAGCGCCACTCCACCCTGTCAAAGGCCTTAGAGGCATCCAATGACAGGATGGAGCGGGCGGTCCCCCCAGGGGCCTGTATGTTGGCAAAGAGCCGATGCAGATTGTGATGCGTGCCCTTATTTTGAATAAAGCCATTCTGATCTGGGTGGACAATGGAGGAAATAACCCTGGAGAGCCTTGTGGCCAAAATCCTTGCGAGGAGCTTTACATCTGCATTAAGCAGTGAGATAGGTCTATGTGATCCCAGATCTGCGGGGTCCTTACCTTTTTTTGGGATTAAGGTTATTACGACTTCCATCATTGAGTCTGGCAGTTTCCCATCCTCCGCCGATTCAGCAAAGACCCCTAACAATCTCGGGAGAATAAACTCCTTATATTTGCTACAAAAATTCATATGGGAGTCCGTCTG